>NC_133395.1:135887775-136493817 GCF_047511655.1 Castor canadensis
CCATCAGGCAATGCAAATAGGCTATAAAACCCCACTCTCCACCCTGGCCCACAGGATCACCAGTTTCCAGGTCCCCCTGCATTCTCCAATATGCAGTCTTTCTCTTCTCTTTTCTCCAACTAAATTCTCTACAAGTAAAATCTTTCCAACCTCTGCTGTTAGAGTCTGTCTGTGCTTTCATTCTCAGAGCAGGCTCAAGAACCCTGTGCATCTGAAATTCCTGCATGTGTCATCCGTGCATCACATGTACTTATCCAGCTGAGTGGACACATGAGCACACAATGGCCGACAGTGGCTCCTCCTTATATCCCTAGCACAGCTGTACCTGCCCCTCACCTGGGATTTTTCCGGGTCAAAGGTTCACAATTTTTCTCAATTGGCTAAAAGGCTTGGGGGATGGGTTAGGGCACGTAATTTGGTGGGCAATTTTCATGGGCAATGGGGCTATACAAGAATCCGGAAGAAGAAATGGGAACACTTTAAACAATGCAAGTCACCTAAAATGGCAACTTGAGGAATTTTAAGTAATCTAAGAGGGTGACATATACTTTGATAGAAAAGATCAATTTTTCTTACACTTGTATGAAATTGTTGTCAAGCCCTAAGACTGTATTTATGCACTCACCACTATCGAGATAATTGGTAACCTCAGTATATCTCCTCAAAATGATCTTGCCTCCATGTGTCACAGGCCTGTAAGAAGTGCTGAAACTGCTTTTGCTAAAAGGCACTGACTCCTTCCTTGGTCCCATGAATTAACTAAAAGCAGGAAAAAACAGCATTCCTGCCTCAGTATTTGTCATTGTTCTAAGCCACTCTCTTTGCAGTCACTTTGCAATCACTTTGGATTCCAGGAAGGACAGAACTGATAACATCTTCATGACAAGGGAGGGAAATTATCCCTAAAAGTAAAGCTTCCTCAGGATAGACCACCTACCAGGTGATAATGACTCTGGATTACAACTCTGGAAACTCTCCCAGAATAAGGAGTGAGATAATAACCAATCAGACTACACCTGTGACTGGGACTGTTTATGCATACCTTTTATCTCCTGCCCTAATTGTTTGCCTATTTAAAGCAAAAATTCTTGTGTGTATATTGAAGACGGCTGACAATGGGTTGAGTTCTTACTTTGCCTCTTCCCATGGCATGTCCCAGGCTGTGTAATAAATCTTCTTTCTCTCCCTTCACTATGTCTCTTTTATTTGGCATATATAGGCAAGTGACCAAACCTGACATGTGGAAGCCCAAGAGTTTGGGCCTGAGGACCAAAACTCTGGTTTCAGCTTTGGCAAGCCAACTAGGAGAAAATGTGCCCTTTAAGCACTAGCCACTCATAGTTAGTTGATCCTGGGCAGAGAGGAAAAGTAGCTAATGATGAACTGAATGCTAAATTTGCCTTTTCCCATGGCATGTCCCAGGCTGTGTAATAACTCTCTTTTTCTCTGCCCTTCACCATGTCTCTTTATTTGGCATATAGGAGCAAGTGGCAGACTGATCTACTGAAGCCCAGGCATTTGGGCCTGAGATCCACAACTCTGGTTTTATCTTGTCTTCCATTTGGTGTATGTTTTCTTAATGTCTCGTATTCCCCATTTTGAAAGTGGAAATAATAGTACTCTCAGAACTAAAACAAATAATAATTATTAATATAAATAATACTAATGAGAACTACTAAGGTTTATTTATTTGTCATATGACAGTCCTAAGTTTTAAAAGACTTATAGCACTTAATTATTATAACAAAATATAAAGAAAGTCAAGGCTTAACCCAGTTAAGTATCTTGCTGTACACCACAACTAGGAAGTCACAATTGAGCACCAATGATCTGACTTCAGAGCCTGAACTCTTATAACCATAGCAATAATTGCTATAAAGTATTATATTTTAATTAACCCACCCCTGCAAAATAAATACGATTGGAATTAAAATTTCAGCAAGGCCAACTTTGCATGATACATGGTGTCACTATTATGACCCTGTCCCCAAAAATCTTATGATACTGTGAGGAGAAAGAATACAAGGGATGAGATAACTAATCACAAAGGTAATTTATGGCTTGCAACAGGTAAACAAAACTGAGGTCTACAGAAATCCATGGGGGTAGTGGTAAATGTGGGCTGTCACAACTGAGAAAGTCTACCCTAAAGGCACTAAGCCTTAGAGCCCCATAGAGAGAAACAGGGAACTGCAGTAAATACAACTAGAGCTCACTTCATGGAGGCACATGGCCTTGCACTCAGAAGAATCCTACTGTTAGTTTAATCCTCAGCTATCACTATCTTGCAATTCTTTTCTGTTATTGTTGTTGTTTTGGCAGTACTGGGGTTTGAACTCAGGGCCTCATGCTTGCTAGGCAGGCACTCTTCCACTTGAACCACTCTACCTGCCCAATCTTGTAATTCTTAATAATTTTGTCTTTGAACTTGGCTCTTTCAAGTGGAACAACAGAGCATGTTCTTAAGCAGAGGAGATACATTTAGGGTGCAATAGATATGTCCTCCTCTATTTTTTACTGCCCAACAGCATTCACACTTCCCCATGAGCAGAGAAGTCCAGTAGACCCATAACATGTGGCAATTCAACAAGACTAAAAGCAAGTGCAGGTAAATATGTTATGACCACAACAGAGTAAGCAGACAGCACAGAGAGGATACAATTTCTGTTTGAACCAGAACTTGCTTCAGAAACAGAAAGAAGATGTCCTTTCTAAGAAACATGGAATTCTAGGAAATGAGAAGTGATGAATCTCACCACATCCATTTTTATTTGTATTACTTCCCGAAATTAGTTAACCACTCAGGCTGAAAGTGATGGCATTTAGACAAGGGAAAGATAAGGCAACACATAGTTTCTTTTCCTTTTAGTCTTCTCTCGTTCATCAATAAACTTAAGGTAAAGATTGTTAATTGAATATGTGTATAGCAAAAGGTAAAATAATAACATTACATTTAGTTTTCTGTGTTCTGCTAAGAACAAAATACACATGTACAAGCTATGAAGAACAAATTGAATAATTTTGGTGGTTCTGCATACAAGTTAATGCTCATATTTGTGACTAAAACTGACATTGATATACAGATGAATAGTAAAAAGTTGTGCTAATAATCTAATTTTAATTTTTACTTATTTAAAACAATATTAAACAGCAAATAAAAGCATCACAATAATCAGAAAGAGAGAGAAACTAGAGAGGAAAAGGAAAACTATTTCCCTGTCATGACATTTTTTGCCTACTTTTGAACAAGGGGGGCATACATTTCCATTCTGCACTGGGTCTCACAAATTATGTAGTCAGCCCGTGCAAAAGTGTGTAAGTCACTGCCCTTGCCTATACTTACAGCAGACATTACTTACTGATTGCCTATGATACTGGTTCCCACTGAACCCAAATGTGACCTCGGAATCCTTCTCAAAGCAGTGCGCCAAGGAACAATCTGAGCAGGCATCCAAGTTAAGCATATGGACATCCCACAAAACAAACCATGCAGATAGAAGAGGAGCTGGTATTCCAAGCAAAGAAAACATCAACTGATGTACACAGTATAACAAGGAGGCCAAACTTACTAAACTATCTGTAAACCATCTACTACCTGTGAACCCTCCATCCATCTCCACATATCAGACACGGTAACAAAAGTCAGCTTGACAAATCAGGTAGTTAGACTTACTTCAATCATGTGTTTTGTTAGCTGCAAATGTTACCCACAGTTTAAGTATATTAGAGCAGAAGCCTTTAAAAGATGGTCTATTATGTGCCAGATTCTGTTTTAAGTTATTTGCCTAATAAGTCATTTAATCTGTGCAATGACACTGTGAGATAGGTACTTTGATTATCTCATTTTTATAGATGAGGAAACTCATCTTTAGATGAGCAAAGAGGAGTTCAATAAGTAGCCCAAGGTCATTAGCGAATCAATAACAGAGCCACAATTGAACCCAGGTAGTATAGCTCCAGAGACTATACTCTTAATCTTTTGAAGGAATCCCTGCAGAAGGTATACTATCACAAACATGGCAATATTTTGTCAAAGATGCTCTCTCTAGATGTTCTGGGTGGCAATGGGTTTTTTGCACACTCAGGGAGAATGGCTTTTTCATGTGATATTCTTTGTCATTTAGATCCCAGAGCAGTTCTATCAGAATTACATCATACTCTCTGGTGAGAATTTTATCCATTTTAGTCCCTATCACATTTATCATAGGAATGCAAACTCAGCCCAAGGAAAAGCAACAGTCATGGCATTAGTCAGATGGCCAAAATGCCATGTATTCCAAGTTTTGTAAATTATTCTCTAACACCCTTCTGCAATCCTTAAAACCACACACTAGAATCTTTGAGCTGGAAGGGTCCTTAGAGTTCATTTAAATCTAGGGATAATAAAAAGGTTTATCTCACATCCCACTCTGATATGATCAACTGACAGTGGATGGCTGGAGCAACACAATGAGAATGGTTTTTGAGACTATTTGGAACTTACTGAAGTCAGGTACATTCTTAATAAGTAACAGGTATAAGCAGCAGAAGTTCATCTACTATCTTCCTGTCAGTACTGAGATTTGAACTCAGGGCCTCACACTTCCTAGGCAGGCACTCTACTACTTGAGCCACTCAGCCAGTCCTTCACCTACTATCTTGGCAGTGTAGTGTAGCACTTAGGGATATGGGTTTTGGGGGTAGACTACGTAGGAACAGTCTTGTTTCTCTGTTTACTGATAGTGCATCTTTGAGCAAGTTCTAAGTCTTTATAAGCATCAGTTCTCCTATTTGTAAAATAGAATAATTAAATTTACCTGGTAGATTTGTTTTTAGAATTTGATGAAATAATAATTAATATGAAAGAGCTTACTGGAGCATCTAATATACCCTAAGCACTGAATATATTACTATTACATAATGGCAGCACTATGTATATGTCATTTGTGATTTAGTCCCATTTCTTAAAACATACAGATGGAGAAGCTGAAGCTGCAACAACTATGGGGTTTCCCCAAAATCAAAGAGTTGTTGCCCCAGAATTGGAGATGCTGAGGGAACACAGTGTGGGCTTACCGTGGCTCAGTTCCTGTTGGCAATGCAACCTCAGGTAGCCACTGCTCTCTGGACTTCATTTTCCTCATCTATAAAATCAAGAAAGTAGAACCCAAATGATAACACAAAGAAATCATTCCCAGAGGATCTCTATTTCCAAGGAGTAAGGATAATTTTTACTCATACTTCAGTGGATGCTACAAACAGCAATTCTGTCTTCCAGTTTTGATGGTTTTACTGTTAACTAATCACTGGAGTACCCCTTGCACAGAGGCCCATGCACATTCCATTTGCTTTGTTCCCAAAGTTCAATTTTTTATTAATGAAGGCCACAGCTGGACCACAAAAGATTACATCATTAATTTTTCAGAACAACTCAGGGGGCCTCAGGAGCTATGACCCACAATAGTCCTATCTAGTCTTCCACCTCCTCTTCAGCCAAAGGTCAAAATGGTGTTGAGGTCCATTTCCAAGCTTATCTCTCTCCCTTCCTAAACTCTGGCGCTCTGGACCTATGATGATATTTTAACCAACACTATTTTGACTCCTGAGTATCAGGCTATAAAATCCAAAGCGGACAGCAAAAAAAAATACAGATTTAACATGAAGCATGCATACATACATGTAATATGCATTAATTTGGGTACTCAGCCTCCTCCATTTTGTCATGCTTTGGCTAAGGGTGTGTCAATCTTGTTAATCTATTCAAAGAACCAACTTTTTGTTTCACTGATTCTTTGTATAGTTTGTTTGGTTACAGTGTCATTGATTTCAGCCCTGATCTTTATTATTTCTCTACGTCTGCTGGTTTGGGGTTTGGTTTGTTCTTGTTTTTCTAGAAGCTTAAGGTGAATTGTTAGATTGTTTATTGGAGAGGTCTCTATTTTTTTAATGTAGGGAATTATTGCTATAAACTTTCTCCTTAGCACAGCTTTTGCTGTGTCCCACAAATCTGGTAGGTTGTATTTTCATTTTCACTGCATTCTAGGAACTTTTTTATTTCTTCACTTATTACTTCGGTCACCTGTTAGTTTTTCAGCAGTGTTGTTCAGTCTTCATGTGTTTGAATATTTTCTGATGTTTCTTTTGTTGTTGAGGTCTAGTTTTATTCTGTTATGATCTGATATGAAGCAGGGGGTTATTTTGGTTTTCTTGAGTCTGTTGAGACTTGCTTTGTGTCCTAAAATATGATCTGTTTTGGAGAAAGTTCCGTGAGCTGCAGAAAAGTCAGTGTATTGCCTAATAGGTGAAATACTCTGATATCAACCATGTCTATTTGGTCTAATTGTGGAGTAACTCTGAAGTTTCTTTGTTGATCTTTTGTCTGGATGACCTATCCATTGCTGACAGTGGGGTATTCAGGTCTCTCACTATCACTGGGTTAGCATCTATCTGTGCTCTTATGGCCATTAGAGGTTTTGTTTGTTTGTTTGTTTTAATGTAGATGGATGCCCCTGTGTTTGGTGCATATATGTTAAGGACTGATATTTCATCTTGATGAATTGCTCTTTTCTTTAATATGAAGTGACCTTCATTGTCTCCTCTGATTGATTTTAGTCTGAAGTCTCTTTGTCAGATATGAGTATAGCTACTCCTGCCTCTTTATGGGGTCCATTTGCTTGGAAAACTTTTTTCCAGCCTTTGACTCTAAGCCAGTGTTTTTTTTTTTTTTTTCAGTGAGATGAGTCTCTTGTAAGCAACATATGGTTGGGTCTTGTTTTTTAACCCAATTTGCTATTCTGTATCTTTTGATTGGGGCATTGAGGCCATTTACATTCAGTGCTAATATTGAGAAGTGCCTATTGTTTCCAGTCATTATTTTCCCCTGTTGCTTAGTTTAACCTATTCCTTGTTTATTTGTCTGCTTGCTCAAAAGGGTTTTTTCTTTTTTTTTGAGTCTTCCTGTCTCACTCTAGTTTCTTCTTCTATATATAAAAGTCCTTTAAGAATCTTCTATAGTGCTGGCTTGGTGGTCACAAATTCCTTTAGTTTTTCCTTGTTGTGGAAGATTTTAGTTTCTCCTTCAATTAAGAAGGATAATTTTGCTGGGTAGACTAGTCTAGGTTGACAGTTGTTTTCTTTCAGGGACTGAATTATGTCTTTCCATGACCTTCTTGGGTTTAGAGTTTGAGTTGTGAAATCTGCTGTTATTCTAATGGGTTTGCCTTTATATGTGACTTGTCTTTTCTCTTTCACAGCTTTCAGAATTCTTTCTTCATTCTGTTTGCTGAGTATTTTGATTATGATGTGTCTGGGGATGTTTCTTTTTTGGTCCTAACAGTTTCGTGTTCTGTAAGCTTCTTGCACCTGGGTAACTCTCTCTTTCTCAAAGTTAGAGAAGTTTTCTGATATTATTCTATTGAATAGGTTGCCAATGCCTTTAGTTTTTATCTCTTCTTCTACACTCATGATGTGTAGGTTTCATCTTTTCATGGTGCCCCAGATATCTTGCATGTTCCATTCATATTTTCTTAGAATCCTTTCATGATCCTTTACTGTTTGTCTTCCAGTTGTCTTCCAATCCTGATACTCTATTTCAACTAGCTGCTACAGGTGCAGGAGACCCAAGTCTGCAGGCAGTGAGAACCTGAAGCTTGCTTGTTGGGGCTGGGATACCTGGAGCCACAGCAACTGCTGCAAGCACAGGGGAACTAATCCTTTGGGCAGCAGGAGTTCTGGGACCTTATTTCCAGGTGTGGGCTCCAGGAGGGTAGTGCAGTAGCCACTGCAAGCATGGGGGAATCAAGCCTTTGGTTAGTGGGAGCCCTGGAGCCTGATTTCCCACAAAGGGTCTTCAGGGAGTGCAGTTCAGTGGCACTGCTGCCAGCTCAGGGGAACCAAGCCTGCGGGTAGCAGTTCTGAGGCTGATTTCAACACGGGCCTCAGAGAGCACAGTTCAGTGGCACTGCTGCTGAGGAAACTGAGCCTGCTGGCTTGTACCTTCTGTTGCCTGTGGAGCAGTGGGAGCCATGCATCCTGCTTACACAGGAGTGGCGGTTTCCCTGGCATTTCAGGGTGAAGGTAGAAGGTCATATAGTAGCAGGGAATATGGAACTCCAAGTTCCTGTGTGTGCTGTGAAGCAGGACTTACTACCAAGCAAGCACCGAGTAATGGAGCCTGGAGCTGTGTGGTGACTTCAGGGTGGGAAATTGGGAGTGTTGAGCTTCCCATTCTTCCCATGGTTAGTTGCTTCTCTATTTGAGGATTTGGAGAGGGCTTTGCTTCTCACTGTTTATGGGATCCCATGGGTGCCTTTTGGGGCCTTCTGATCTTCCTTTTAGTTAGTCACCGCTGGGCTATAGGGATGTCAAACATCTGCCATCTTGCCCTTCCTCTCCATCTTATACAGATATTTTAAAAGCTTTGTAACTCAGGAAATGCAGCACTGCTTTTGTGGATGAGGGGTCACATATTCAGAATTCACTAAGACCTTCCCCATGTATTTCACAGAAGTCAAACAGATATTAAGGCTCTGGACTCAAGACTCCAGTCTGGGTTCAAATCCTGACTCTCGCTTTCTGGCTGATGACCATGAGCACTTTTTTTTTTCCTTTAATTCTCTTACTTCTGTTTGCTCATCTGTGAAATGCAAACAATAATGATTACCTAATAAGACTTGTTCCAAGGACTCAATGAGGATAACATATGTTAAATATTTCACCAATGTCTCCTCATATTTCCATATAATGGTCAGCTCAAGTCTCTTGAAATGATGACTTCAATTATCACCTTTTGGGTTTTACTGTTTTTTATTGTTTGGTTTTGTTTTGGGCTTTTTTCCCTTTTATTTTTCAGATAAAGAAAATGAAGTTCAGAAAAGAGCTTTACTTGCCTAAAATAGCATTTTTTTTGTTGTTGTTGTTGTTTTTTGTTTTTGTTTTGTTTTTAAATTTTATTATTCAGATGTGCATACAAGGCTTGGGTGATTTCTCCCCCCGCCCCTACCCCCTCTCTTACCACCCACTCCGTCCCCTCCCTCTCCCCCCACCCCCTCAATACCCAGCAGAAACTATTTTGCCCTTATTTCTAATTTTGTTGTAGAGAAAGTATAAGCAATAATAGGAAGTAACAAGGGTTTTTGCTGGTTGAGATAAGGATAGCTATACAGGGCATTGACTCACATTGATTTCCTGTGCGTGGGTGTTACCTTCTAGGTTAATTCTTTTTGATCTAACCTTTTCTCTAGTTCCTGTTCCCCTTTTCCTATTGGCCTCAGTTGCTTTTAAGGTATCTGCTTTAGTTTCTCTGCATTAAGGGCAACAAATGCTAGCTAATTTTTTAGGTGTCTTACCTACCCTCACCCCTCCCTTGTGTGCTCTCGCTTTTATCATGTGCTCATAGTCCAATCCCATTGTTGTGTTTGCCCTTGATCTAATGTCCACATATGAGGGAGAACATACGATTTTTGGTCTTTTGGGCCAGGCTAGCCTCACTCAGAATGATGTTCTCCAATTCCATCCATTTACCAGCGAATGATAACATTTTGTTCTTCTTCATGGCTGCATAAAATTCCATTGTGTATAGATACCACATTTTCTTAATCCATTCGTCAGTGGTGGGGCATCTTGGCTGTTTCTATAACTTGGCTATTGTGAATAGTGCCACAATAAACATGGGTATGCAGGTGTCTCTGGAGTAACCTGTGTCACAGTCTTTTGGGTATATCCCCAAGAGTGGTATTGCTGGATCAAATGGTAGATCAATGTCTACCTTTTTAAGTAGCCTCCAAATTTTTTTCCAGAGTGGTTGTACTAGTTTACATTCCCACCAATAGTGTAAGAGGGTTCCTTTTTCCCCACATCCTCGCCAACACCTGTTGTTGGTGGTGTTGCTGATGATGGCTTAAAATAGCATTTCTTGAACAGACCAGGGTAGGACCATACTAAGTAGAAAAGTCAGAATCAGGACTCAGGTTTTCTAAACCTCAGACACTGCTTTCCCCAGGCCAGTGCTCATTCTTTCATCTAGTGTAGATACATGTGTCTACCTGTTAGGCTATCTGCTTCTACTTAGATGGGCTTCTGGGCAAAGATTTGTGTCATGTTTTCATTGCTTGGTACCATTCCTAACACATAGTAAACTAAGATTTAAGTGAGTCAAATTCACTTACAAGTTCTTTACTTTATACATCTACATTCTTTTAGATATTACAAAGAAGCTGATTTTAACCTGTTTTTTCATTCTCAGGGTAATAGTCTAGTGTAGTATCTTAGAGAAAGAGTTATGAAGCCAGATTGTAGGAGCTAAAATTGTAATGCTGTTACTTATTAATCAATTTGATCATGACCAAATTACCTCACCTCAGTTTTTTTTAGTTATAAATTTGGAGGTAATGACACCTTTGGCATAGGTTTATGAGTAATAAATTTGATCATACTTAATGGTCAATTTTATGAATCAACTTGGCTAGCCTATAATATTCAAACAGCAATTCAATCAAACAATACTAGTTATTGTTGCAAAAGTATTTCATAGACATGGTTAACATCTATAAATAGCTAGTTATTTTTAAGTAAAAGAGATTCTTTTCCTTAACCTGGGTGGACTTGATCCAGTCAGCTGAAAGGCAATAAAAGAAGAACTGAGGTTTCTCTAAGAAAGAAAAACTTCTTCTTGTGGACACCTGGCCTAGTCACAATTGCATAAACCATTTATTGTGTGTTCTCTCTCTTCCGCTTTCTGTCTCTCTCTGTTCTCTCTCTCTCTCTCTCTCTCTCTCTCTCTCTCTCTCTCTCTCTCTCTCTCTCTCTCTCTCATAATGTAAGTATTCTCCTGGCTCTCCTCTCTTTCTCTGGTGGAGCTCAGATACAGTATATAAAACACATACCTGGCCAATAGAACTTAATGAATGGTAACTATTAATAGTACTAGTAACAGCTTCATTATTTATTAGACACAGAGCATGCCTGCAACTTAATTTTAAGTAAGCAGAAAAATTATATATAGATATTGATAAAGAAAATATGGGGAAATATTAACATTGAAAGAGCCTAGTGAAGGTTATGAGAATTCTTTGAAACACTTTTAAATTTTTTATGTGTGAAATAATTTTAAAATAAAAAGTTTTAAAATTTCAATAACGAAAATTATTAGAATTAAATTAAATTATTTTTTTCTAACAGGTTTACTCTGGTAACAACCACAGTTCTCAGAAGCAAGGACTGTTGATATGGAATGAAAAACATTAGTAGAAGATGCTTATTACAAACTTTTTTTTTCATTTTTCTTTTATTATTCATATGTGCATACAAGGCTTGGTTCATTTCTCCCCCCTGCCCCCACCCCCTCCCTTACCACCCACTCCGCCCCCTCCCTCACCCCCCCAATACCCAGCAGAAACTATTTTGCCCTTATTTCTAATTTTGTTGTAGAGAGAGTATAAGCAATAATAGGAAGGAACAAGAGTTTTTGCTGGTTGAGATAAGGATAGCTATACAGGGCATTGACTCACATTGATTTCCTGTGCGTGGGTGTTACCTTCTAGGTTAATTCTTCTTGATCTAACCTTTTCTCTAGTACCTGTTCCCCTTTTCCTATTGGCCTCAGTTGCTTTAAGGTATCTGCTTTAGTTTCTCTGCGTTAAGGGCAACAAATGCTAGCTAATTTTTTAGGTGTCTTACCTACCCTCACCCCTCCCTTGTGTGCTCTCGCTTTTATCATGTGCTCATAGTCCAATCCCATTGTTGTGTTTGCCCTTGATCTAATGTCCACATATGAGGGAGAACATACGATTTTTGGTTTTTTTGAGCCAGGCTAACCTCACTCAGAATGATGTTCTCCAATTCAATCCATTTACCAGCGAATGATAACATTTTGTTCTTCTTCATGGCTGCATAAAATTCCATTGTGTATAGATACCACATTTTCTTAATCCATTCGTGAGTGGTGGGGCATCTTGGCTGTTTCCATAACTTGGCTATTGTGAATAGTGCCGCAATAAACATGGATGTGCAGGTGCCTCTGGAGTAACAGTCTTTTGGGTATATCCCCAAGAGTGGTATTGCTGGATCAAATGGTAGATCGATGTCCAGCTTTTTAAGTAGCCTCCAAATTTTTTTCCAGAGTGGTTGTACTAGTTTACATTCCCACCAACAGTGTAAGAGGGTTCCTTTTTCCCCGCATCCTCGCCAACACCTGTTGTTGGTGGTGTTGCTGATGATGGCTATTCTAACAGGGGTGAGGTGGAATCTTAGCGTGGTTTTAATTTGCATTTCCTTTATTGCTAGAGATGGTGAGCATTTTTTCATGTGTTTTCTGGCCATTTGTATTTCTTCTTTTGAGAAAGTTCTGTTTAGTTCACCTGCCCATTTCTTTATTGGTTCATTAGTTTTGGGAGAATTTAGTTTTTTAAGTTCCCTATATATTCTGGTTATCAGTCCTTTGTCTGATGTATAGTTGGCAAATATTTTCTCCCACTCTGTGGGTGTTCTCTTCAGTTTAGAGACCATTTCTTTTGATGAACAGAAGCTTTTTAGTTTTATGAGGTCCCATTTATCTATGCTATCTCTTAGTTGCTGTGCTGCTGGGGTTTCATTGAGAAAGTTCTTACCTATACCTACTAACTCCAGAGTATTTCCTACTCTTTCTTGTATCAACTTAAGAGTTTGGGGTCTGATCCTTGATCCATTTTGAGTTAATCATGGTATAGGGTGATATACATGGATCTAGTTTCAGTTTTTTGCAGCCTGCTAACCAGTTTTCCCAGCAGTTTTTGTTGAAGAGGCTGCAATTTCTCCATCGTATATTTTTAGCTCCTTTGTCAAAGATAAGTTGCTTATAGTTGTGTGGCTTCATATCTGGGTCCTCTATTCTGTTCCACTGGTCTTCATGTCTGTTTTTGTGCCAGTACCATGCTGTTTTTATTGTTATTGCTTTGTAATATAGTTTGAAGTCAGGTATTGTGATCCCTCCTGCATTGTTCTTTTGACTGGGTATTGCCTTGGCTATTCATGGCCTCTTGTGTTTCCATATAAATTTAACAGTAGATTTTTCAATCTCTTTAATGAATGTCATTGGAATTTTGATGGGGATTGCATTAAACATGTAGATTACTTTGGGGAGTATCGACATTTTTACTATGTTGATTCTACCAATCCATGAGCATGGGAGATCTCTCCACTTTCTATAGTCTTCCTCAATCTCTTTCTTCAGAAGTGTATAGTTTTCCTTGTAGAGGTCTTTCCATCTTTTGTTAGGTTTACACCTAGGTATTTGATTTTTTTTTTTGAGGCTATTGTAAATGGAATTGTTTTCATACATTCTTTTTCCGTTTGCTCATTGTTAGTGTATAGAAATGCTAATGATTTTTCTATGTTGATTTTATATCCTGCTACCTTGCTATAGCTATTGATGATGTCTAGAAGCTTCTGAGTAGAGTTTTTTGGGTCTTTAAGGTATAGGATCATGTCATCTGCAAATAGGGATATTTTGACAGTTTCTTTACCTATTTGTATTCCTTTTATTCCTTCTTCTTGCCTAATTGCTCTGGCTAGGAATTCCAGTACTATGTTGAATAGGAGTGGAGATAGTGGGCATCCTTGTCTGGTTCCTGATTTTAGAGGGAATGGTTTTAATTTTTCTCTGTTAAGTATAATGCTGGCTGTAGGTTTGTCATATATAGCTTTTATAATGTTGAGGAACTTTCCTTCTATTCCTAGTTTTCTTAGAGCTTTTATCACGAAATGATGTTGGATCTTATCAAAGGCTTTTTCTGCATCTATTGAGAGGATCAAGTGGTTTTTGTCTTTGCTTCTGTTAATGTAGTTTATTGCATTTATTGATTTTCGTATGTTGAACCACCCCTGCATCCCTGGGATGAAGCCTACTTGGTCGTGGTGAATAATCTTTTTGATGTGTTGCTGAATTCGGTTTGCCATTATTTTGTTGAGGATTTTTGCATCAATGTTCATTAAGGAGATTGGCCTATAGTTCTCCTTTTTGGAGGTGTCTTTGCCTGGTTTTGGGATAAGTGTAATACTGGCTTCATAAAATGTGTTTGGCAGTGTTCCTTCCCTTTCTATTTCATGGAATAGTTTAAGGAGGGTTGGAATCAGTTCTTCTTTAAAGGTCTGATAGAATTCAGCAGAGAATCCATCAGGTCCTGGACTTTTCTTTTTGGGGAGACTCTTGATTGCTGCTTCAATTTCATTTTGTGTTATAGGTCTATTCAGGTGATTAATTTCCTCTTAGTTCAGTGTTGGATGATCATATGTATCTAGAAATCTGTCCATTTCTTTTAGATTTTCAAATTTATTTGAATATAGATTCTCAAAGTAGTCTCTGATGATTTCCTGGACTTCCATGGTGTTTGTTGTTATCTCCCCTTTTGCATTCCTAATTCTACTAATTTGGGTTTTTTCTCTCCTCATTTTAGTCAGGTTTGCCAGGGGTCTATCGATCTTGTTTATTTTTTCAAAGAACCAACTTTTTGTTTCCTTAATTCTTTGTATGGTTTTTTTGGTTTCTATTTCGTTGATTTCAGCTCTTATTTTTATTATTTCTCTCCTTCTATTTGTTTTAGGATTTGCTTGTTCTTGTTTTTCTAGGAGTTTGAGATGTATCATTAGGTCATTGATTTGGGATCTTTCAATCTTTTTTATATATGCACTCATGGCTATAAACTTTCTTCTCAAGACTGCCTTAGCTGTGTTCCATAGGTTCCAGTAGGTTGTGTTTTCATTTTCATTGACTTCCAGGAACTTTTTAATTTCCTCTTTTATTGCATCGATGATCCATTCTTCATTAAGTAATGAGTTATTTAGTTTCCAGCTGTTTGCATGTTTTTTGTCTTTACTTTTTATTACAAACATTTTTAAATCACCAGTACTATTTAATAACAACTCAATTACTCATTTTTCAATAGTGTGATATTATTGCTTTGAACTATTAATGAATAGAAGTTCAAAGAGGAGAGAGAGAGATTGCATCCTGTTTGGAAAGATTGGAGAGAGTGTGGATATGCTTTCTCTGGGAAAAGTGAAAGACAGGAAAGGAAGGTTTGGCAATTGAGATAGGTCATTTCATTCATTTTTGATGATGAAATCTATGTCTATTTAAACTCCCTTCCTTGAGATAAATGGTCAGTAGATAAATGACCAGATCAGCACACTACCTGGAAGGATCCATATATTTAAGTTGCTTCTCCAGGCTCAGTGCTAAGTTTATTCAGAAAATACCTAAATATCTCCTGGGTCTAGATATTTGAGACAGCAACAGGCCCTTCTGCTGAATCAAAGTGCACCCTGTGGATAAACGTGCCCAGAATAAAAAGGCAGAAATCCTGGGCCATCTGCTGGGGCACAACTTTGTTCTCATGCTTCATTTGTGATTAAAAGATCACAAACTGATTTGTTATTAATATTGTAATTCAAACTTTATTGGCAGCTACACAACTGGAACCTCACAGACAACTGTCTACCCTTTAAACATGATATTTGAGCTAATACCCTATCCTTTTGCCAAGACACACATTACTAAAAATCACTGAAATCTGAAGGCAGCAAAAGTTCAGCAATCAAACCCTGAATCATGATTGCCATTGCTCAGAGCCCATGGTGAGGAGTTCCATTTGGGTTGTTAGGATGCATTAGCAGACCTGAACTCATCACCAGGGTGCCTATGGACTGCACCCCAGCATGACTGTGAATCACCCAGGAAAAACAAAAAAAAAAATCTATACACCTTGTTACTTCCTCTAATTTCGCCAATCTTCTACTATCAGTAGCTTCCATTTGCAACCTGCTCCCAGAAGAACACACCATCCAAATTTAGTGTCTTTTGGTAGAACTTATACCTCTGATTTCTTTATATTTAAAAGTATTCTTTAAAAGTCTACAAAATATTCAATGCCTTATTAGACACTTGTAAAAAGATATTGAGACACTATCCCTATCCACAAAAAGTTTATATTCTGGGGAACAGATAAAACATATAAATATAAACCAGACACAAGCATGACATTGGCAAACAGGCATTCAAAAAGAAAGAGGCTAGAAATGGACTTTGTTGGGTAATCTCCTTATGTTCATGAGCTTTCTCTGAGAGGTCAGATTTGAGATGATTTTTGCCTCCTTTCTAGATTATACTTTATAATTCTTTTATATTTTGTTTAATTTTTATGGTAAATTGGTATAGTTTTTACAAAACAATAATGGTATTTCAAAAATAAGGGGATTTATGAATAAAATGGCACTTTTTAAGTGAATTTAATTCGGGAGAGGAGTAGTGAATTTGTTGTGTATTGAACCTCTACTCTACCTCCTTTGGAAGTCATTAAAGAAAGAGAGGCAAATCTTCCAGAAGTGGGGACAAATTCACAACTCTGTGCTTCTTGCTCCTAATTATTCTGCCAGATAAAGTCCAATAAAATTCAAGTGGCATAGAAGCTAAAGGTCTTTTTAAACTACCAGGACCAATAGATGGACTATGTAGGATCCTACACAGGAGGAAGTATTTCAAGAAACATTTCAATTTGCCAAACAGGAAATTTCAGCTTGCAAGTAAGTGCCAGCTCAGAGTTCTCGCCTGCCTGCGAGTGTTGCTTCACTCAGCAGTCAGAGCAGCCAACAGAATGCTATCTTTTTAGAGGAAATAATTCACCTCTACTATAGAGAATCAATTTGAGAAGTTGCATGCAAAAAAGCTCTCCCAGATATAGAGCCCTAGAAGAGTATATGCTGCAATTACTTGACTGATAAGAATGAAAGCTTGAAAGATAGTGTGTGGGGGGGTGTGACCTACTCAATGTATAATATAAGCCTATTTGGAATTCTCACAATGAACCCTATACCCAGGCAATAAATATATCCTAATTTTAAAAAAGGAAAACAAATTTAAACCTTTTCCAGAGCCAAGGCAAGGGATGAAGTAGACAGAGCACAGGAATGAGAAATAGATCTACATTTCTTCCTGACTTTGGCACTTAGTAGAAGATGTGGCCCACAGAACTGCTCTGAGTTTAATCAACAGCATTACTCTGTATATTAAGAACATGATCACTTTGCCCTTGACTACTTCACAAGATTACTTTAGACATAGTTAAATGATTTTTATTAATGTTCTTTGTGCCTTACAAAACATGTTGTCCCTAGAGTTTAGAAAAACATAGTGTGTGGTTATCTTGTCTACCAATGAGAGGACCTTTTTCCTTCAGGAATGCCAATTCCAACATCTTTCTTAGAATTCAACATAACAAACTGAGTGACTGTAAGTCAATGAAATAGAAGTTTTATATTACACATCTTGATTTAATTCATTCAAGAAATAAACATTGCCTATCTACTGTATGCATATTAATATAGAAGACAGAAAATCTACTCCTATATTACAGTCTCAGAAATAGATTAGAGGTAGGCCAAGTACTCAGGTAAGCAGGGTCCCATCAAATAAGAGAGTTGAAACATGGTCCTCAGGACACTAAGTTATTGTTATAAATGTAATTAATAAAGAATATGTGTTGCAAAGAACTCCAAGTAAAGAAATAATCTCTTAATAAACTGCTTTGGATACTCTCTGAGTGCACTCAAAGGCATGTTCAAAATGATTGCCTTGCAGGGAGGGATCTTAGCCAAAGGGCAGAGAAGTAATAAGACGGTAGATATAAAGCGCTCAGGGTTTTTTTTTTTTTTTTCCTTCAGATTATAGAGCACCACACTTTTTTTTACATGAGGAATATAAGATTTTTTGTTTCCAAATTATAAAATAAATTGCAAATATTACAGCATATTTGGTTACATTTTAAAAATTATACACAATAAAGAAAAGGGTGCAGAATTTTTGAAGTTCAATAAAACATTCGTGGCAAATATGTTTTTGCTTTTTTATTTAAGTTTATTGTGAGAATTATTCTTTGTCATTTCTTCCTCATTCATTATAATGAATGTATGGTACTCTCTTTTTATAACTGTGCCATAAAATAGATCACTGGAACTTCAACACAGTATTATGACTCATATTTCAAAATGGTTTATATGTTCATCTTTCTGTTTTTAACATATTACAGTTGTACAGGGGATACTTACAATATATCTTAATTATATTCACCCCCTCCATCATTCTCCCTCAACCTCCCTTCCCCCCTTTCTTAGAACAGTTTCAACTGGTTTCATTATTTTATTTTCATAAATAACTATATAATACTTGCACCTTATTTGCCCTCCTTCAACCATTCCTTATGCTACCCCCCCCTTACACTGGCACCCACCCCTGGACAGGACCTGTTTTACCTTCCTGACCTTCATTTATTAAAAAAACATTATTTTTGTTAGTTTATTATAGTTATTACAGGGGGTTTCATTGTGACATTTCCATATATACATATTATACCCCAAACTGGTTCATCCCATCCAATATTCTCCCTCCTACCTCACTTTTCTTCTTATGGTGACTTAAACAGGCTTCCATATGTTTTGATTTTTCTGAGTGAAGAATATAAATTTGGGGGCCAAAGCTTAGACAAGAGGGATGAAGTTGAGGGCTACTAATGTAGTCTTTTTTCATCCTTACCCCATGCAGCGCTCAAAGTCTAAATGAACAAACTCGTATGTCTATCTATTAAAGAGGCATCAAATTATTAGCCTGCAAGAGATACCCTTGTGTCTTGTTAAGTTGTAAACAGTTTTTTTTTGTCAGTACAGTCATGAAGTCTTGAGACCCATAAATGCACAAAACTTCATTCTTCCTCTGAATCATTCCTATGCTCCTTGCCCTTCTCTTAGACCACCCTAGAGAGGACACATCTCATATGGAAGAATAAAAATGCCAAGGAGACCTGATGTTTTTTGCTCTACTTTGTCCTCTTAATTTCTTTTTTAAGTAAAGAGTTACAAATAGAAGATATGCAGCTGCTGTAATACAAAACACAAAGGGAACAGAAATATTACCTCTTAGATATTAAACTGTATATCCTTCTTACAAAAATGGACAATGTGCCAATGATTTAATGCTAACATCAATCGTTCCTTTCCCCCTTCTTCACCTTAAACAAACAAAACTACCCAGTCTAATATGAAAAGTACATAAAATTGAAATTTATAAATTTCTGAAGTGAAACTCAATCCTGAAAGGCAATCAATGTATCCCCTGGTTCAAGTTAATGCCAATTGCCTCCAACAAGTTCCACAACACAATGAGGCTGAGATTTAAACAAAAAGAACACAGGAACAAGGACCATTAAACAACCTAGCTGATTAGGCAAAATATACATTACCCAAACTGTGATATTTAAAACACTGAAGGAACTACCCTGCAGTGTTTATACAACCCAGAAGCAGAAAAAAGAACTATTATTAAATGAGAGTAAGCTAAAGCTTGTAACAAAGAAATGAAAGAATCCCAACTCCACCTTATTCAGGTCCTTTGTGCCCTTGGAAAGGCAATTCAGCTATCTGGAACCCATTTTCCTCTGTGAAATTAAGAGGTTAAATTAAATAATATTTGCAGTGCTGAATATAACATAATGGAATTAGAAGACCTGACATCTAAAACTTGATCTGTCATGAAATGCTAGACAAATCCCTGAGTCCCAGAATTCCTCATCTTATTAAATGGAGATGAATTCACCTTCTCTGCTTATTTTATAGAGCTGAAGATAATCAGATTGAAAAGGGTTATAGAACTGTGTCATATAATGATATGAAGTACAAATATTATTATCATTTTAACTTCTCAAAACATTTATAGAAAATATCTCCATGTGTTTTTTCTTTTTTCCTCCTTGGGCAAAAGTACTTTTGTCCCAATGTTTCTTTTTATTATAATAATAATTATTATTATTATTATTATTATTACTATTATTGGTATTGTTGTTGTGCTGAGTGGGTGTACATTATAGCATTTACAAAGGTTCTCACAATATATCCTACTTGAATTCACCCCTCCGCTGCTCTCTTTCATCCCCCCTCCCAAGATTCCTGGAACAGTTTCAACAGGTATCATTTTTATATTTACATACATGTGTATACATTATTTGCACCTTATTCATCATCCGACCCCTTTCCCCATTGCCTCGCCCCCTCCCACCACTGCCAAACCCCACCTTGGGCAGAACCTGTTCTGCCCTCCTGTTCCGCCATTTTGTGGAAGAAAAAACATAAAAGATAGTAAGAGAAACAAGGCCTTTTTGCTACTTTGAGATAAAGATAGCTATACAAGTAGATTACTTGTATTGTTTCCATGCATATATGTATTACAACCGCAACTGGTTTATCTCTACCAGTCCTTTTCACTACTCCCTAGTTTCCTTCTCATGGTGGCCTCAACCAGTTTAAGATTACTATATTCTACAGGGAACTCAAAAAACTAAACTCTCCCAAAATCAATGAACCAATAAAGAAATGGGCAACTGAACTACACAGAACTTTCTCAAAAGATGAAACTCAAATGGCCAAAAAACACATGAAAAAATGTTCACTATCTCTAGCCATAAAGGAAATGCAAATCAAAACCACACTAAGATTCCACCTCACCCCTGCTAGAATACCAATCATCAAAAACACCAACAACAACATGTGTTGGTGAGGATGTGGGGAAAAAGCAACCCTCATACACTGCTGGTGGGAATGCAAACTAGTGCAATCACTCTGGAAAAAAATTTGGAGACTTCTTAAAAACCTAAACATAGATCTGCCATATGATCCAGCAATCCCACTCCTGGGGATATACCCAAAGGAATGCAACACAGGTTATTCCAGAGGCACTTTCACATCCATATTTATTTCAGCACTATTCACAATAGCCAAGTTATGGAAACAGCCAAGATGCCCCACTATCAATGAATGGATTAAGAAAATGTGGTATTTACACACGATGGAGTACTACTCAGCCATGAAGAAGAATGAAATCTTATCATTTGCAGGTAAATGGATGGAACTGGAGAACATCATCCTGAGTGAGGTTAGCCAGGCCCAGAAAACCAAAAATCATATGTTCTCCCTCATATGCTGACTTTAGATCAAGGGCAAACACAACAAGGAGATTGGACTTTGATCACATGATGAGGTGAGAGCACACAAGGGAGATATGAAGATAGGCAAGAAACACAAAAAAAAACAAGATAGCATTTTATGTCCTCAATGCAAAGGAACTAACATAGAAACTTTAAAGCAACAGAGGCCAATAGGAGAAGGGGACCAGACACTAGACAAAAGGTTAGTTAGAGAAGAATTAATTTAGAATATAACACATGCATACAGGAAAGCAATGTGAGTCAACTCCCTATATAGCTATCCTTATCTCAACTAGCAAAAACACTTGCTCCTTCCTATTATTGCTTATACTATCTCTTCAACAAAATTAGAGATAAATAGTTTCTGCCTGGTAGCGAGGGGGGGGGGAAGAGGGGGCAGGGAGAAAGGGAGGGGGCGGGGGGAAAGGGGGAGAAATGACCCAAACATTGTATGCACATATGAATAAAAGAGAAAAAAAAAAAAGAAAATGTGGTATCTGTACACAATGGAATTTTACTCAGCCATGAAGACGAATGAAATCTTACCATTAGCAAGTAAATGGATAGAACTGGAGAATATCATTCTGAGCAAGGTTAGCCAGGCTCAGAAAACCAAAAATTAGAAACTCTCATATGCAGACTTTAGATCTAGTGCAACTACAGCAATGTAGTTGAACTTGGGTCACATGATAAGGGGAGAGCACACACAGGAGGTATGGGGATAGGTAAGAAACCCAAAACATGAAAATGTTTGATGTCCCCACTGCAGAGGAGCTAATACAGAAACCTTAAAGCAACAGAGGTCAATATGGGAAGGGGATCAGGAACTAATGAAAAGGTCAGTTAGAGATGAAGCAACTTGGGATGTAACACATTTGTACATGGACGCGAAGCCAGGAATCTCTATGTATAGCTATCCTATGTCAACTAGCAAAAAAGCTTTGTTTTTCTTATTATTGTTTATACTTTCTCTTCAACAAAATTAGAGATAAGGGCAGAACAGATTCTGCCTGGAAGCAAGGGTGGGGGGAGAGGGAAGGGGTGGGAGAGTAGGGGGAAGAACAGCCCAAACAATGTATGCACATATGAATAAACAAACAAAAAAAAAGATTACTATATTCATTCCAGTACAGTGAGCACATCAACCTCATTCAAGTTTTTTGTTTCCTTCCTTGTCTTATCCCTCCCTATGCATGGCCTGCCCTTAGTGTGACCTGTGTCCAATAATATTGCTACATTTGTCTTAGGTCTATAATCCTCATATGAGGGAGAACATGTGGCTTTTGACCTTCTGAGCCCGACCAACTTCACTTAAGATGTTCTCCATTTCAATTCATTTACTGTAAATAACAAAATTTCTTTCTTTTTTGTGGCCAAGTAAAATTCCATTGTGTATAAATACCACATTGTCATAATCCATTCATCAGTAGTGGGGCATCTTGGCTGTTTCCATAGCTTGGTTATTGTGAATAGCGCTGCAATAAACATGATGTGCAGGTGCCTCTGGAGTAACCTGACTCACATTCCTTCGGGTATATCCATAGGAGTGGGATTGCTGGATCATATGGCAGATCAGTTTTTAGTTTTTTAAGAAGCCTCCATATTGTTTTCTTAGTGGTTGTACCAGCTTGCATTCCCACCAACAGTGTATGAGAGTTCCTTTTCCCCACATCCTCACCAGCATTTGATGTTGGTGGTGTACTTGATGATGGCTATTGTAACAGGAGTGAGGTGGAATTTTAGTGTGGTTTTGATTTGCCAGGGATGGTGAGCATTTTTTCATGTGTTTTGTTTTTTTAGCCATTTGGACTTCTTCCTTTGATAAATTTCTGTTCATTTCAGTTACCCATTTCTTTATTGGGTCACTCATTTTTTTGGGAATTTAGTTTTTTTTTTTCCCTGTATATTCTGGTTATCAGTCCCATGTCTGATGTATAGCTAGCAAAGATTTTCAACAATTCTGTGGGTGGCCTCTTCAATTTAGAAGCCATTTCCTTGGCCAAAAAACACATGAAAAATGCTCACCATCTCTAGCAATAAAGGAAATGCAAATTAAAACCACACTAAGATTCCACCTCACCCCTGTTAGAATAGCCATCATTAGCAACACCAATAACAACAGGTGTTGGCGAGGATGCGGGGAAAAAGGAACCCTCTTACACTGTTGGTAGGAATGTAAACTAGTACAACCACTCTGGAAAAAAATTTGGAGGCTACTTAAAAAGCTAAACATTGATCTACCATTTGATCCAGCAATACCACTAGGGAATATACCCAAAAGAATGTGACACAGGTTACTCCAGAGGCACCTGCACACCCATGTTTACTGCAGCACTATTCACAATAGCCAAGTTATGGAAACAGCCAAGATGCCCCACTACCAACGAATGGATCAAGAAAATGTGGTATTTATACACAATGGAATTTTATGCAGCCATGAAGAAGAACAAAATGTTATCATTCACTGGTAAATGGATGGAATTGGAGAACATCATTCTGAGTGAGGTTAGCCTGGCCCAAAAGAACAAAAATCGTATGTTCTCCCTCATATGCAGACATTAGATCAAAGTCAAACACAACAAGGGGATTGGACTTTGATCACATGATAAAGAGAGAGCACACAAGGGAGGGGTGATGATAGGTAAGACACCTAAAAAACTAGCTAGCATTTGTTGCCCTCAATGCAGAGAAACTAAAGCAGATACTTTAAAGCAACTGACACCAATAGGAGAAGGGGACCAGGAACTAGAGAAAAGGTGAGATCAAGAAGAATTAACCTAGAAGGTAACACACATGCACAGGAAATCAATGTGAGTCAACTCCCTGTATAGCTATCCTTATCTCAACCAGCAAAAACCCTGTTCCTTCCCATTATTGCTTACACTCTCTCTTCAACAAAATTAGAAATAAGGGCAAAATAGTTTCTGCCAGGTAGCGAGGGTTAAGGGGGGTAAGGGAAGGAGTGGGGGGTAAGGGGGGGCAAGGGGGAGAAATGACCCAAACATTGTATGCACATATGAATAAAATAAAAATTAAAAAGAATAGAAGCCATTTCTTTTGTTGTGCAGGAGCTTTTTCATTTCATGTAGTCTCATTTGTCAATCCTTTCTCCTAGTGACTGAGCCACTTGAGTTCTACTGAGGAAGTCCTTCCCTATGCCTATTGCTTCCAGTATTTTCCCTATTCTTTCCTGTACTAGCATTAAGGTCCTTAACTTACTTTGAGTTGATATTTGTACAGGGTGAAACACATGGATCTAGTTTCAGTTTTCTGCAGGCAGATATCCAGTTTTTCCAGCAATATTTGTTGAGAGGCTGTCTTTTCTCCATCGTATGTTTTTGGCACCTTTGTCAAAAATGAGGTGGGCATAGCTGTGTGGATTCATATCTGAGTCCTCTATTCTATTCCACTGGTCTTCATGTCTGTTTTTGTGCCAGTACAGTGCTGTTTTTATTGCTATGGCTCTGTAGCATAGTTTGAAGTCAGATATTGTGATACCTCCAGCATTGCTCTTTTTACTCAGTATTGCCTTGGCTAGTCATGGTCTTTTGCATTTCCAAATGAACTTTAGGCTAGATTTTTCAATTTCTATGATGAAATCATTGGGATTTTGATGGGAATTGCATTGAATATGTAAATTGCTTTGGGTAGTATAGTCATTTTTACTATGTTGATTCTGCCAATCCATGAACATGGGATATCTTTCCGCCTTCTATAGTCTTCTATTTCTTTTTTCAGTGGTTTGTAGTTCTCCTTGTAGAAGTCATTCACATGCTTTGTTAAGTTTATTCCTGTGTATTTGATTTTTTTTTTGAGGCTATTGTAAATGGAATTGTTTTTCTATATTCTTTCTCAATCTGCTCATTGTTTGTGTATAGAAAGGCTACTGATTTTCATAAGTTGATTTTGAATCCTGCTACTTTGCTGCAGCTGTTTATGGTATCTATCAGTTTTTGGATGGAGTTTTTTGAGTCTTTTAGGTATAAGATCATGTCATCTGAGAAAAGAGATAGATTGACTACTTCTTTACCTTCTTGTATTCCTTTTATTTCTTCTTCCTGCCTTATTGCTCTGGCTAGGAATTCCAAAACTATGTTGAATAGGAGTGGGGAGAGTGGGCACTCTTATTTCATTCCTGACTTTAGGGAAAATGGTTTCAGTTTTTCCCTATTAACTATGATGTTGGCTACAGGTTTGCCATATACAACTTCTATTATGTTGAGGTACATTCCTTCTATTCCTAACTTTATCAGAACTTTTATCATGAAATGGTGTTGAATCTTATTGAAGTCTTTTTCTGTGTCTATCGAGATGATCAAGTGTTTTTTGTTTTGTTTCTGTTAATATGCTGTATTACATTTAATGATTTGCATATGTTGGGCCAGCCCTGCATCCCTGGGATGAGGCCAAGTTGGTCATGGTGTATGATCTTCCTAATATATTGTTGGATTCTGTTTGCCATTATTTTATTGAGGACTTTTGCATCAATGTTCATTAAGGAGAGTGCCCTGTAGTTCTCTTGTTTCGATGTGTCTGTGTCCGTGTTCAGTTTTGAGATGACTGTAATACTGGCTTCCCTTTCTATTTCATGGAAAAGTTTAAGGAGAGTTGGTATTAGTTCTTCGAAGATCTTGTAGAATTCAGCAGAGAACCATCAGGTCCTGGATTTTTCTTTCTTGGGAGGCTCTTTATTGCTGCTTCAATTTCATTGTATGTTATAGATCTATTTAGGTAGTTAATATCTTCTTGGTTTAGTTTTGGATGGTCATATGTATCTAGAAATTTATCCATTTCTTCTAGATTTTTACTTCCAATTTACTTGAATATAGGTTCTCAAAGTAGTCCCTGATGACTCCCTGGATTTCCTCAGTGTTTGTTGTTATCTCACCTTTTTCATTTCTGATTTTACTAATTTGGCTCTTTTCCTTCCTCATTTTAGTCAGATTTGCCAGAGGTTTGTCAATCTTGTTTAATTTTTCAAAGAACCAGATATTTGTTTTGTTGATTCTTTGTATGGGTTTTTCTGGTCCCTATTTCATTGATTTTGGCCCTTATTTTTATCAATTCTCTCCTTCTGCTTGTTTTGGGTTCTGCTTGTACTGTTTTTCTAAGAGTTTGAGATGTAGCATTAGGTCATTTATTTGAGATCTTCCTATCCTTTTAATATATGCACTCATGGTTATAAACTTTCCTCTTAGGACTGTCTTTGCTGTGTCCCATAGTTTCTGATAAGTTGTGTTTCCATTTTCATTAAATTCCAGGAAACTTTTGAGTTCTTCTCTTATTTCTTCTATGACCCACTGATCATTAAGCAATGTGCTATTCAGCCTCTAATTGTTTGCATATTTTCTGCTCCTGATTTTGTTGTTGAATTCTAATTTTATTGCACTGTGATCAGATAGAATGCAGGAGGTTACCTCTATATTTGTTGAGGCTTGCTTTGTGCCCTAAGATATGATCTATTTTGGAGAAAGTTCCATGAGCTTCTGAGAAGAATGTACATTGTGCTGTTGTTGGATGAAATATTCTGTAGACCTCAGTTAGGTCCTTTTGATCTATGATGTCATTTAGGTCTAGAATTTCTTTACTGATTTTTTTTTTTGGTCTGGATGACCTATCTATTGGAGATAGAGGAGTAATAAAGTCTCCTACAACCACTGTGTTGGGGTCTATATGTGACTTTAAGTCCTTTAGTGTATGTTTAATGAAGTTGGGTGCACTGACATTGGGTGCATATAAGTTGATAACTGTCATTTCCTCTTGACATATTACTCCTTTTATTAGTATGAAGTGAACTTCTTTGTCTCTTTTGATTCGTTTAAGTTTGAAGTCCACTTTGTTTAATATAAGTATTGCTCCTCCTGCCTGTTTGGGGGAGGAGGGGGCATTAGCTTGGTAAATCTTATTCCAGCCTTTCTCCCTAAGCCAGTGTTTATTTCTGTCAATAAGGTGGGTCTCTTGTTAACAACAGATTGTCAGATCTTCTTTTTTAACCCAGTTTGCCAGTCAGTGTCTTTTGATGGGGGAGTTGAGTTCACTAATATTCAGTGTTAATATTGATAGGTATGTGATGATTCCTACCATTTAATTGTTTTTGTTGTTTAAGGATTTGTGTGTGTGCAGCCAATTCAATGCTACTCTCTATTACTTGTCTTTTCTTCTCCTGTGGTTTAATACTTTCCATCCTCTCATGGCTTTGTTTTCATCTTCTATGTGCAGAATTCCTTGCTGAATTTTCTAAAGTGGTGGCTTGGTTGTCATACATTGTTTTAGTTTGTTTATCATGGAAGACTTTTATTCCTCCATCAATTTTGAATAATAGTTTTACTGGTAGTTTATCATAGGGCTGAAATTATTTTCTTTCAGTGCTCAAAATACCTTACTCCATGGCCCTCTTGCTTTTAAGGATTCTTTTGAGAAATATGCTGCTATTTTATTAGGTTTATCTGTATATATTATTTGTTTTTTCTCTCTCACAGCCTTCAATATTCTTTCTCTGCACTGTGCTAATTGTTTTAATAATAATATGCTGTGGAGAGGTTCTATTTTGGTCAAGTCTGTTTGGTGTCCTGGAGTCTTCTTGTACTTGAATGGGCAACTCTTTCTTGAGATTTGGGTAATTTTCTGCTATTATTTTGTTGAATAAATTATGTATCCCTTTGGCTTGCACCTCTTCTTCTTTAATGCCCATGATTCTCAGATTTGGTCTTTTGATAGAGTTGATGAGTGCTTCAATATTCCTTTCACAGCTTGAGTCTCTTGTCTAAGAGTCCTTCTGCTTTTCCTTTAATATCTATTTTACCTTTAAGCCCTAAGATTCTGTCTTCCACTTGTTCTAGTCTGCTGAAGTTGCCTTCTATGGTATTTTTCATTTGATTTAAGGAAATTTTTATTTCCAGGATTTCTATTTGATTCTTTTTTCTGAGGTTTTCCATATCTATGTTCAATTCCTCTTTCATATCTTGTGTTGTCTTCTTTATTTCATATACCTCTTTTTTAATAGTCTTTTTTGTTTCACTTTCATGTTTGAAGTCCTCTCTGAGTTCATTTAGCTGTTTGTGTCTTCTCAATTTTTTTTATTTATGGTGTCTTCATATTGCTTGATTTCATTCTGTACATTCTATTTAGCCATCTCTTGTAACTTCTCCATGAGTATCTCAATGACCTCATCAATGATTTCTTCTTTGAGAGATTTTTTTGTGGATGTCACTCAGTTCATTGGTGATATTTATCATTATTCCATTAGGGTCAGGAACTAGGTATTCATTTTCTTCATTTCCCACTAAATCCTCCATTGAATTTTGTTCTTTTTAGGAGAGGAGTTTCCTTGCCTAATTCTTCTCCCCATGCATCAAATTGGTGCTGTGCTCCCATGTTCTTGATTGGCTAGGTAGTGGTTTTAGTTGCCTGTTTTCTTTCACTTGATTTAATTATTGTATTGTGTCTGGCTTAGTCATAAGCTAGGTTGAGGTGCTATTTCTATCCTTTGCCTGAAAGTGCAAATTGGTAATAAAAAATTCACAAGTTCAATGCCAGACCAGTTTTTTACATATTACATAGAGTAGCCCTTGGTTATAATATCTATAAACAGTGGGATTTAGGGGCTAATGGTTGTTTGGCTAGAGATGGAAACTTGGGTAATTTAAAAAGGTGGCAGTAAAAGAGGGGGCAGAAAAAGGGGTGGAATTAATGGGGGAAGAGGTGTGGGGACTACAGGGTTGTGGGACCCTTGTATGTGTTTGGGTGTCATTTCACTGCGGTAGTGGAGGGTGCTTGTGTCAGGGATTGCAGAGGGATAGGGTGGTGTATGGTTGGTACAATAGGCTAATCAGTGGGTGGTATATGTTGAGGGAGGAGGAGTAATGAGGTGACAGGTAGAGGAAGGTGAGAAGGGGGAGTTGAAGTCAGGGGGAGAGAGTGGGTGAAAAGGGGCAGCAAGAATGGTTCAGGGGAGAACAATGGATGGTAGTACAAGAAAGGAGAGAAAGTGAAGTGGGTAAGAATAGAGATAAGAGAATAGTAATAGTAAAATCAAAAATACTAAATAAAAAGGGGGGGAAACTAAGAAAAAGAAACAAAAATTATGGTCAGTTCAACAAAAGTTCTGGACTTACTCCTTTGGTGTCCAATTCTAGTATTCATGCTTATGACTGGGGGTTACTCAGTGTCCCTGTCTCTTCTCAAAGTTGGTATCCTGGGTTATGTAGGGAAGGGTACTGCCCCTCTTTTCATACAGCTTTGGGGGGAGGTCAGCTGGAGGGTTCCCCCCCCCCACCCTATCCTGCTTTTCTTGGTCTTATGGCTGTCTGTTAGAAGCCAGAGCTCTAAAATGGTCACACCAGAAGGCTGGCTTGTGAGCAGTATTTGGTTCCTTCTATCCACAGGGTAGGTTGCATTTGGGACCTGTGGTAGCTCACTACCAATTTGTGCAAGGTGGTCTGATCTGTTGTTTTTGCCAGGCTGCAGCTGCACCTCTGGCTGGTCAGCTCCTCTCCAGCAAGGTGGGGCAATTCAGTTTTGTGCACCACCCTCAGTCCCACAAGATTAGCTCAGAATCTGCCATGCCCCCACTCTGGAAGGTTGGCTTATTTCCAACCCCACTCTCAGCCTTTGTTCCTTTTCCCACCTCCACTTGCTGAGAGTTCAGCTCCTTGCCCCATCCCATTCTCCAAGGCTGGTTCAGTGTTCCAACCCACCCCACTGTCAGTGATAGATTACAATTCACTGTCTACCTTCTTCAGTTTTGTTTTGGGAGGGGAGGGGAGTGCAACCTGCTTACGAGCTGTGCTGGATTATGTTCTCCAGGGGCAGGGGGAGCGTGTGTGGTGTGTGATATTCATCTGTTGGGTCTGCAGATTTATGCAGGCAGCTTTGAAACTGGGAGAAATGGCAGGCAGTTTTTCTCAAGG
The DNA here is from genome assembly GCF_047511655.1 of Castor canadensis. Classification (NCBI taxonomy): domain Eukaryota; kingdom Metazoa; phylum Chordata; class Mammalia; order Rodentia; family Castoridae; genus Castor; species Castor canadensis. Next base: position 135,917,663 of record NC_133395.1, read on the forward strand.
CAGACACTTACTGGCCCTGGTATTAATCTGGCAGGGTATAGGTAGGCTTTCCACGAATTAGGCATGCAGTATGTCACAGGGTTCAGTTCTGTTTGATACCCTATCTTCTGCTTTTTGTGAAAAAATTAAAAAAGAAAGAAAGAAAGAAAGAAAGAAAGAAAGAAAGAAAGAAAGAAAGAAAGAAAGAAAGAAAAAAGGGAGAAATGCCCAAGGGGGTTTTCCCAGGGCAGACATGCCCCATGCCAATTTCCCCAGATGTTAGGTGCAATTAAAAGCTGTTTTAAAGGTCAGTCCTTGGATTTTATGTGTACCCTATGTGTTGGTGGTTATTAGGTTGGCTAAAAAGAATCAGAATAATCCAAATGTAGCTCCCATATCTTGAAGTGGTTTCTGAAATCATGAACCTCAGGAATTCTGATTCCCTATCCTATCTACCATCTTGGATCTCTCCTATTTTTTCTTAATTTCCACAGAGAAATCATAACTTGATGATTTTATTGTTCTGAGCAACCCTGGAGCCAATGACTGATGAAGTTACTAGAAAGCCATTGTCAGAAGACAACATCCAGCACAGACATTCTATATGACCTCAGAAAAGGCACTTTATCTGATTGCCTTAGCCTTCTGATCTCACTGATGTGGAGCTGGGCTAATTATAATTCAGATCATTCACTGAATGCTACTAGGCACCATGTTCTGCTCCCTCCATGCCTTCCTTCAGTCACATCTCAAAATAGTTCTGTAAGATAGGGCAGGTAACCATTCCTAATTCACAAGTACATATCTTGGGTTTAGTCACCTAATACTTGGTCACAGGCAGTCAGTTATTCAGTGTCCACATGTTTGATCTCTAATTAACCGTTCTCAAACTTCATGGACTGAGTACTCTTAAAAATTACTGAGGACTCCAAAAGAGCTCTTGTTCAACATTGCATCTGTTGATATTTACTGTATTAGCAATTAAAGTTGAAGAAAAGCAGAGTGGCTCTAGTAGTAGAATGCCTGCATAGCAAATGTGAGGCCCTGAGTTCAAAGTTCAGTGTTACAAATAAATAAAGTTGGTGAAAAAATTAAACAGTTATCAATTCATTTAAAAATAATTAACCTATTATCTGTTAACTTTAATAAAAAATTTTGTGAAAAATATATTTTTCTCAAAAGGAAATAGAATAATAACACTATTTTAGTTTTACAAGTTTTTTAAATGCCTGGCTTCATAGAAAGCAGGAGGAAAATGGTATTTCCCCAACCCATCCCCCAAATCCAATAAAACAAAATATTATATAAGCAAATGGAAAATAATCTAGAAAAAGATAATGAAAATTATACCAGCACCATTTTAACATCTATCTAATAAACATCTTAACTTTTTAAATTAGAAGATCACCATATTTAGTGAATGAAATGGAATAATAATCATAATGAGATTCTAAATTACATTTTATACTTCAGTGATAATCCCAGACAAATCAGCTGTTACTAGCAATTACTGATAATTTATTTTTGTTAACAGCCTGAAAAAGTTTCTGAAGGGAAATTAATGATTGAGAGCTTGTCTTGAAAAACAAAAAACAAAAAAAAAACACACAAGCCTATGTGATTCTAAGAAGGTATAAAGCTATTTTTCCTAAGCAGAAGTAAGATCAAGAGGGAGGAAAGAATGGCCTGCGTAGGACTGATCAATCAGTGAGTCTTTACAGGTTGGCTCCTACTGAGAAGATGAGGTTCAAGATACCCTCCCAACTCATATTAGGTGAGTGTTCTCCCTGAACACCTGCATTTACTTCCATCATTTCCTTCCTAAAGCCTGTGCCAGACCATTCTTTCTTCCCACCTCTTGCATTCCCCATACTCAGGTAGGTTCAATCTACTTTTTTACAATGCCATGAAATTAACATTTGACCTTAGGAAATAAGCAAAAATTATATTCTGATTTCCTTTTCCTTCAAGGTCTACCTCACATCAAAACAGTATTTATTCACCCAACAAAAACTGTCTGAACAACTAGGATATATATTTATTTCCTATAGGTCTTTATGCAAATATCACCTTCTCAGCAAGGATTTCTAGGGCCATCCATCTATAACTTTAAGCACCACCAACATCACCACTTCCCACTTACTTCCTACTGTATTTTTTCCTATAATAATTATCACTAGTCATTTAAAATTTCATTTACTCATTTAAAAAAATTTTGTATCTGCCAAAGTAAAATGTAGATTCCATGAAGACTGGTGTGGCTGTCTCCTGCAGCTAGGATGGAACCTGACACAAAAATGCACATAGTTCCTCCCTTACTGAAGAAAGTTTGATAAGATCAAGTCTTTAATTGGCCATCCTTATCAGATTCCCCACTGTCATGACATGCATGAGCTCTCTAAAACTGGAGATAGGCATAGAGGAAAACAAAACAAAACAAAAAAAACTTGTCAAATGAATTAAAGTGGCTACAATGAATGAACAAATGTGTAAATTAACAAAAGAAAAAGAAACATTTATTTGTAAGTGAAGCACTGTGCTCTCAAGGGGCTCACAACTCACAAGTGGCTGTCAATCAGTTATATCTGACAAAGAACATGCATCTGTCACACAGCTCTATGTCCACGACCCACATTGTAGACACACAAACTGCAAATTATGTGCAGTACTCCCTTGAATTTCCTGAAATTCCATTTTTTTGTTCCTACTCAAAAAATACGTAAGAAGTAGGAACACAAGAACCTGAAGATGGCATTCCTATAGGGACAAACTGCAATCTTCTCTGATTTGCAAAGTAAATTTTCCAAAAATTTGTACTTTCCCTGTGATTAGTAAACAATTACTTGTAGCTCTCAACTATTGGCAACATTCCAGGATGTATAGCTCTGCCTTGTAAATCTGCTTATCTAGGAGATCAAAAGAAGAATGGTGATGAGAAATAAGAAAAACAATTTGGTCTATTAGACTAGTAAGTAGTAAGCAATTGGCTAACACTTAAATGGTACAGGAAAAATGTAGTACGTTGTTTTAGGATCTGTCTTACTCTGTAGAATATGAATTCTTTTTGTTCTTTTTCTATTCCTCAATGCTTTTCTATCACAAAGCCTAACATATTATAAGAACTTCAAGATTTATGAGTAAATAAATAAATCACTGAATGAAAAACTGAACGAATTGCAGAACAAAGGAAGGATGATGAGTTAATCATTAACTGAAATAGCAGACTCTAAATTCCCTAAACGGTTTAACTCATAACTCATTCTTCAAGACTCCAGTCACTGTCTGCTACCAAAGTTTTTCTGATCTCCCCAAACCAATTTCTCTACTCCTTGACTACATAATAGTTTGTTAGTATCTTCCTTAAGATACATTTCACCTTGGGTTTGTTCTTCAGTTTCAGCTACAAAGTTACTTTTACTGCCTGACCACCACTGCAGTCTGAGACTGGTTCCTTCCAAGACATTATCTCAGCCATAGTTATACATTTATGTATTCATTTTATTTGAAACTCTAAAATCCATAAACTGTGAACTCCAGAAGCCTGGCGACTGTGTAGGATTTTGTTCATCATGCATCCCCAGCACTTGCACAGTGTTCTACTAATAGTTGTTAGGTGAATGAATTAATGAATAATTTGCAATTCTGTATAGTGTAGTATCTTCTCTAAAAATGCAAGCTCCTTTTACTTCTCCTAACATGTAGTTTAATGTCTTGAATATGATAATGGCTCAATAAATATTAAATTGGATATGTGATCTTAAAAGCTGTGTAAATGTGCACCTGTGCATGAAAGTGTATGTGCATCTGTGTGGCTGGGAAATTAATGCACTTTTAAAATCCATTGCAGCTTTCTGCCTTTGGACTACATCTTCTTTCAGAAAACTTCTTTATGTCCAAGTTGGATATTAATTGAAACCATTATTAGGTATTAGACTGTTGACAAGGAACTTATTGCAACCTTTACAACAATTTCAAAGAGGATAAAAGCCTTCTCCATTTGAACAAAAATTCATTTGTACTGAAATTAACCAGCATGTACTAGACCCTAAAATACAAACAAACAAAACATTCTGCCATTCTTGTCAGGACCAGTGTGTGCAACACATTCACTAGAAACAATGGTTATGTGAGAAGCCCTTCGAGGGGGGCCATCATTTACTCACAAAGATATAAATCTCAAAGCCTTGTTCAAAACACACGTTTTATTCTGAATGCTCCAATTTCATTTCAATAGTATTTTTGAGCATGCAATTTTTTAGACAAAAGAACATCTTCAGAAGACCAGGAAGTAATTCTTGAATACACACATTCCTCTACCTCCGTTCTCCAATCACAGACAGCTGCAATACATTTAGTGACTTAGATATCCTGTTATTACCTCTTCTCCCTAAAAGCTAAGTCAGCAAAGAGTGAGGGGATAAATTAATGCCTCCCCTGGTACCTGATCTGCTACATCTCTGAGGCCTGATGTAGTCTATAAGCCAACTATGAATAATCAATTTTTTTTAATTCTCTCTCAGGGCTGGTTGGCTGTTTGTCCTGCTCCATGGCTCACTGCCAAACTCTCTTTTGAAACCCAGTGGTATCCAAAAGGCAATCTCTCATAGAACCAGAATTAAGTTCTGAGACATTCTTAAGTGCATAGTATTTGCCTTTGGCTTTTTACACTTTCATTCACAGATGCCCCTTTCCATCCTGAAGTAGCCAGCTCTCCATCCGCTCTGCTTTAATGTGGGAGGGTTTTAGTATGGCAAGTAACATCACAGATCACCTTCAGTTTCTTTCTCTGTTTCTTGAGGATGATAAACTTCATGACTTCAAAGGATCTTTTCTATACCAAGTGTCTATGTCATTGATGATACCATTATTTTGAGGTGTCAGGTCTATTTGCTTTGTATTCTCTCTTTGTTGGAGAAACAAAGGAAGGTAACCTCTTCCTTAGCAGAGACAATTTCACAAGGATGAGTTTTCCAATTTGTTAACCAGGTCAGATTCCCAGCCTACCTCCAATCTATAGAGACCTGTATAGGGAAAAACAAGAACATTCAATATGAAATCAATAGTATTTTTAATAAAGTTCTAGTAACTGTCCAGAATGCTAGTAAAAGCATGTATGAGGGGTGTGGGGAGAGCGTCATTTAAAGAAGGAACACATTTTAGGTCTAGAGAGACAAAAAATTTGATTAGAAAAATTATTTACATCAAGCGATTTGTGCTAATGCACTGAACTTTATGACACATATGGCTGAATAAATGCACATATAATAAAGTAAGGCTGATATAGTCCTGGAGGAAATGGTCAGGAAGTAGATTTTGGCTTACATTTTCCAAATTCTTCCATGAATATGCCAAAGTTTCGAGATAGATATGAATTAATATGTGCAATGCTTAAAAGTATGAACTTTGCAGTTTGGTAGCTTGGTTTCTGATCCTGGTTCTGTCCATTTGTAGCTGTACATCCTTGAGGAAGTTATTGAACCACTCTACCCTCTGAGAGCCCTTGCTTATAAGATGGACATACGAAGGATTTCTACCTTAAGAAGCTGATCGTTATGATTAAATCAAGTGAAATTGAATAGAGTGATACCTAACAAATAAGTTTTTAATAAATGTGATAACTGGTAACACTATCAATTAGTATTTGTTGAGAGATTATTGTATATTAATCACTTTTAGGCCCAAGAAATGCAAACAAAGTAAAACTAAGTCCCTGACCTCAAGAAATTTTCAATCTGAAAAATAAGCAGACTAGTCATTAATTAACTGTGATAAATGTTGTACCAGAAATACAGAGAGCCAGTATCCAATAGCGATTGGGGGTAGGAAGGGATGAAGGGGTAAAAAAATCACAAAGATGGCAATGATAATGGGCTGGGTACAGTGGTTCAAGCCTGTAATCCTAGTTACTTGAGAGGCAGAGATAGGAAGGACTGCAGTTGGAGGCCAGCCTGGGCGAAAACTTCAGGAGACCCTATCTCAACCAAAAAAAGTGAGCATAGCGGCAAGCACCTGTAATCCCATTTATGGAGGAATCATACAGAAGAGGATCAATGTCTAGGCCAGCCCCAGCATAAAGGGAGACCCTATTTGAAAAATAACTGAAAGCAAAAAAGGGCTGAAGGCATGGCTTAAATGGTAGAGTACCTGCCTAGCAAGTAAAATGCCCTGAGTTCAATCCCCAGGACTGACATGATAATGATTATGATAAGTTTAAAACAATGAGTAAGAATATATAAGCACTAAAAGAAAGAAGTTCTCTAGACAGAATAAATATGACATGTAATGATTTGGATATTTAAAAAATGATCTAAGAATTGCAAATAGTTTAGTGATACATGGAGTACAGAATATGGAAAAATGCCAGGGGGCAAGGCTGGAGAATTAAGAAAGAACTAGATTTGAACTTGCTATTGTAGGAAAAGGAGTAAGATGATGATTACTGATTCCACCAAAGAAGAATAAAAAAAATTTAAAGGCAAGATTGAATCTGTAAATTGTACTTAGTAAAAGAACTTTAAATGCCAGTTGAAGGACTTTGACTTCCAGCCTATGGACTGCTTGAAAGAATTCTTACTTCTAAAATAGATGAAAAAATACTGAAATTCTGTTTTAAGTAGATTAGGCAGGTATGTGTTCAAAATGGGAATTGAAAGAAAATTTCAAAACAGAGTAACTAGCTATTAGACTTTAGCATACATCAAAGAATAACACAGTAATGCCCTAGAGCTGGATTTTGATGGTGGGAATAAAGATGATACAAATCCAAAGAAAGCAGAATAGACCTGATATAGAAAATAACTAAGAAACAGACTCAAAAGTGCCTAGAGGACATGAAGTTTATGAAGGATATATGATATGGTGAACTAGCTTAGTGTAGAACACTTATTTTAAAAGGCAAAAAATTATAACAGTCAAGAAGGCTACCAGACTTTCAGTTTTAAGTTCATTTATTCATCCATCCATTCACTCACTCATATAATAATATTTACTGGTACTTACATGACAGGTTGATATGAATAGGTACTGGAGATAAGAAAGATGGTGTAAACAGAGATGTGAACTTGGAGCCTAATAGAGATATGGAATGACCTAAGTAACTATTAAGATACATTTAACTAAATGATACATGTAACTAAATGATACATTTAATAAAAGAGGGATTTTAGTGTAGTGAGAAAATACTTCCAATTGAGGGAACCAGAAAAATCATTATGGAAAAGTTTGATGTAAGGCTTTGAAGTTCAAGTAAGCTCACTAAACTTAGGATGACTGTACACACCAATTTACCCAACACAGTCTGACAATTATGCCTTTTGTCAAGAATAATTATTTATATCACCTCCATTCTCTCTATAAAGTATCTCAGTTTAGACAATAGATGACGTGGTTGCCTTGGTCACAGTGAAGGGGTATCAGCCTGTGCTCACACTCAATGTTAATGAGTCCTGAACAGTGAAGTTGGTAATATATTATCTACAGCTAGGAATGCAATAGCACTGCTCTTCTTGGCTCTAATGTCATCTATTTACTTCTGGGCACCAAATATCACAAGCGAGAATTGAGAACTAGGTTCAATGAGAGACCAACATATAACTGACTCTAAACCATGATAGCATTCACTTCACCACTGAATCTGACTTTGAGAAAGTACTCAAGGAACTAGTATTCTACAGAACACACTTGCAAGAAACACAGAACCTTGTGGCCATTGGCAGTGATATTATAAAAATGTAAGTATATTGAACTGGATAGTGTTCATTAATGAGGTATTTCTAAATGAGAGTCTAGGACAATTGTGCCACCTACCATGTAATTTGAAAGTATTTATATCAGGTAAATCTACCTAAAATTCAAGTCTCAGCAATTTCTTGGCACCTTCAAATAAACAGTCATTGAGCTCTGCTTCCAGCTTCCACATGGTCCCACCATTTCCCCTTTTGTAATTACCTCCATATAATTTCCTTCCCCAACTTTTAATAAACTCTACTTATACCCCAAAAATAGTCATTGAATTAAAAAATAAATGACTTTTTTAGAGGCTGTAATGTATCCATGGTCCCAAACTCTACATCTCAAACTCTAGAATGACTTTAAAAATTCTGAACATGGGACACTGTAAGTAACAGAACAAATAGTGTTCTGCTTCCTTGTTGAAAAGGGTTATTGTCCAACCCATCCCTGTGGATGTAAATCCCAGAAACCTCCATAACTACAGAAAATCTAGTGCCTTTCAAAGTTTTCTTTTGAAAGCTCTGAAGAATGAGATTGATGAGAGAATCCCTAATGTCTCTTCTTTCTTTTGTAATTCATACCACACAAGATTTAAGAGCTAAGCCAGAAAACATCAAACACTTGTTCAGAATTGTTCAAGGAGAAACACCAATATTTTTGGCCACTGAGAAACAGTAAAACTTTTATAAAAGGGAAAATGAGACATGACCAGCTGTGTGTCTGCTAAAAGATGCTGTTATACCAACTACCATAAGCAGATCAATATAAAACAAATTCATATTTCTAACTGCCTGAAAGGAAAAAGACCCTCACAAATCCATAGTGCATGAAAGAAAAATGGTGTTTGCAAATAATGAATATAAAGCTGGATCCCAGTGACCTCCAAGCCCATAAAAATCAAACACATTTTATATAACTTTATTATTTCTTTTACTTGGAGCTAGTGGTAGATAACTCTGGTATTCATTGAACAACGGATAGCAGAATACTCTTTTTTCATTTTAAGGCCCAACTCAGCCAATAAAGATACATTTTACTGTAACTGAATTTTCCCCTCAGTCTTTAAAAATGGAAACTACATAAACACAAGTAAATACAAACACTAAGCACTTAACTGTATAAGGGGTTATACTGGTCACAATGTAGAGAATTCGTTACCCATAGCCCACTCACCAATTTAGAATTTCATAGAAACGTGATGTTTTTAAATTTGTAAAGTTTGATCTTCTAAGCTACCCATTTACATTATTGCATCTGAGCTTCTCAATAAGTTTGTGAGATGGACAAGGCAGATGAGACAACACCCAAATCACAGGAGGACACTGAGTATCACCAACTAAGTCATCATGCTTGAGAAGGTACAGTAAGTGCAGTTAGAATTGTAACCCAAGAACCCTAATTATTTATCAGAGTCTTTCTCCAACTCTATAGCTGACAAGCAGTCAGGTTCTCCACACTTTCTCTCGCATACCAAAATTGTTGTATACAGTTAAAGTCACTTAAGGAAGGACTGGACCTCAAAATACAGAAGAATCTAGATCTCTTAATAGATTTCTATGACAGCCATAGTCATCAGGAAGGCACACCTACAAAAATAAGAACTGATGGTATCTTACCTGAAGTAAGGATCACAAATGGAAATGTCTACCGAAATCAATCAGGAACGTGGTGAGGGAAGTAGGCTGGGTTGATGCTGGGGTAAGCGAGAAGCACATTATATGAATGGAACTCTTTAGCTTTAGTTAAGTGCGGCCATGCAAGAGAACAGGCTTAGTATTGCCAAATCTTCACCATCTTTTATTAAAGAGAAACTAGATCATTAGGAAGAATTTGATTTATAAACACTAGCGGGTAATTAAAAAAATTAACATAGCATAGACCAAACTAAACATTGTTGATTAAAGTTGGCCTGTGTCTAAGATTCTGCCTGTAGACTGACAATCTTCAACTTCGATTTTCAGTTTAAAGCTTCTGGTTTAATTAATAAGAAGCCCTTACTACCTTCCAGATTCATAATGGATATATCCAATTGTTCAAAAATGTCAGTGCAGAACTCATAAAAGCAGAATAGAATTTTTACCTGTTTACTAGTATACAGATAGGGGAGGCAGCCTGAATCTTCCTACTACAAGTTTATTATTGCTTTAAAATCACTGAATTTATATTAAAAGTTCATGCAATTTGTGCCTTTTAATTCACAATGCATGTGTTGTTCTTTTTAATATGAAGAAAGATGGTTTTCACTGCAAATCTTCTGATAAAATTGACTTGCCATGAAACTGTGCAACATCTACCCCATGGATCCTCAAACCTCTGTGAACCCCATTCAAGAAGGCACAGCTTGAGGTTAACCAGAATTCTCTCAATAGTGTTACCCTTCCTACCTCCAGCTGTCCTTGCACCTAGGGCTTTAGCTCCTGCTATCCATCAGATTGACAACAGCCAAGGACCAGGAGCTGGTGCAGCATTCACAAAGACAGACAGGCACCTAAGAATTCTCAGGACTCACTCAAAATGCAGCCTGCTGGTCTTGCTTAATCTGATCAACACCGTGACTGCTGTCATAAACAATGGCTGTGATTTTTTTAGGCTTTTTCTGGCCTCTTGCCTTTGAAAACAATGCCACTGCCAAAATCCCCTAGGAAGATAATTTATCCTCACCTCAAGATTGAGACTAAAAAATTTCTTTTCTCTAAAATGGCCTCATACCACTTTCATCTTCAATGCTGAAATTCCCTGAGAAGTGGACATTAAAATAACTCTGTGGGGGAGATTAGATGGAACCTGCAGTCCTCTGCATTGCTTGTTGCAGGTACTGAGGTATTGCAGCATCAGAATTATAAAACATACCAAACACATAGAAGCACATTCACTTCTAAGTCAATTGATGTCTCTACTAAGGTTGATTAAGGACCAGCATACATATGTATTTTAGGCCATCAATATATATGAACATACAACATTACATATTAAAATGTGGCAGTGTCTGAAAAATAATTTGTTTACTCCACCCAAGTTTACTTTTTTGTTGTTATTTTATTATTTTTTGTTTTGTTTTGTTTTTCCTTTTTATTAGCAAATATCTGTTCTACAGGGGGATTCATCATGACAATTTTGAATAGGTTTACATAGTACATTGGTTAGACTGCCCCCACCATCTCCCTCCTCATCAGCCCTTTCCCTGACCCATTTAAAGCAATTGCAAGAGGTTTCATCATTCTATTTTGTATATGTATATGAAGTCCATCAACTGGATTCCCTTACCTTCATTTCTCTATTCACCCTCCTCCCTCCCATAAGTATCCACACCCACATACTAAGTTTTCCTTTTTTACCTTCCATTTTATTTCAGAGAGGATTCTTTAAAATATTTATCACAAATTCTTCTTTCTCTTAACACCAGAAATGCCCTTTGTGTGGTAATGATTGATTGATCTCAAAAGCAAAGAAAGCTGTCTCTTTAGAAAGCTTTCTGGGTCTCTTAATGTATACTATTTTTCTATGATAAATATCCTATTTTTATGCACAGTATTCTTTGTCCTTGAAAATTGCATGATGGTGCTAGTTATATATTGGTACAGGATTTAACTGAGACTTTGGGGATGCTTCCTCCATCTGCCAAAAGGCATTTGCTAGATAATTCATCCTTCATAGTTTCAAACCAAGGGAAAAAATATATTAAAGATTGAAACTGCCAGAAAAATGGAGTTAACTTACCTCCATTCACAGGCCTGAGAGGAAACCACAAAGGAACTTCTGACAATTGCAATTTGTCTTAAATATGCCAATACAGTGCTCACATTCAAGACTCATTAAGCAGATTTGTAGCATTCACTTCACATCTGATGTACTAGAACCTGAGAAAATTGATTTTTTTAAAACTCATTGGTGAGGATGAAGCAGACTTGGGCCATTGCAGTCCTTGGCAAAACCAAATCAAGTCACTTCTCTAGGAGTCATGAGATGGCACAAGAAGAGATCAGCATCTGCCCTGATAAGAGTACCTGGGCAACAGTGACTTAATAGAATCTTCTCTGCTTCCAAATCAGGAGTTAGATGGTAACAGGTAGTTGGAGACTGTAAGTCATGCCTTTCTTACTGTATATGTTCCCACTCCCTCCCCAATGAGTTACTATAAAAGGTAGTGGGAGGGTTGAAGTGGAGATTTTGACTAGTATGTGGGAGCCAAACTAGATTTGATTTTAGTATTAATATAAACTGGGGAAAGTTATTTTTCTTCTCTGGGATTAAATTTCCTCATCTTTAAAATGAACATAATAACATGATATACCTCGTAGTGTATGAAATAGTAATATTATATACTTCATAGTGTATTATGTTGTGAAAATAAAATGAAATAGTGTGAATAAAACTTTTGCCAGCCATCTGACACACAGTAAATACCCTGTATATGTTTTTGTTATTTTTTTTTGTATTTGCTGATGACCTACTGAGTTTAAAACACTACCCAGTCACTATAGAACAAAAAAACAAGAATGAAGATGACTTCTCTCAGACTCCACTGATTCAAGGTTCCTAGGAACAACTTAGCCTCTACAGCTCTCTCTCACAATTCCATTAGGAATTCTCCAAGCCCACATTTTTCTGATTTGAGGAAAAGATGGAGTCAGCTGGATAAAGATGGTCTACTGCCCTGGAAGCAAATACATGAACATAAAATCCTTTACTGACTCTTTAGATAGTGGTTGAGTCAAATGTGTTTGCACAGGTGAAAAGTAGAAGAAAGAATATTTTACACAATTCTGTCTCCAACTTCCTTCTTCTACCATCTCTTTTCTCTTCTTTCATTCACAGCCTAACTTTTCAAAAGAGTTGCTTATGTTCTTCGCTTGTCCTCATTCCTCAACTAGGTTCCACCTAAAGTTGTATTGTGTCAGTAATTAACTAAATGGTATTACATTTATAGCACTGAACAATGACCAACACATATCAAACACTTCATAAACCATAAATACATGTCAGATACTCCATACAGCCATGAATCTCACCAATAAGCATTATCAATTCAATTACTCAATAAAAGATGGATGATAGCACAGTGTCTCCTCTTTCTTCAGGCACTGTTGCATACATATTTTATGTTGTATATTATATATATTATTATTCAGGAAGGCCTCAAGGTGCTTATTTATCTGAAGTCAATCATTGTTTCCTCCTGTGTTCTCTGTTTCCATTTGAAAGTAGAGATCTGGTTAATTATTTTCTAGCTATAATCATATCATTAATTTTTAGTGCATAACCACATGAATTCCCTCCCATCCTTTTGAATACACAGAGCTTTGATATCAAGTTTTTTTCCAGAGAAAAGTAGAAAATGTGAGTTTTACTGAAAATGTGAGTTCTACTTAAAATGTGACTTGCATGTAATCATTTCTGGGTTGCTTCTTAATGTCATTAAATCTATACAAAGACTTCTACTACTGTCAGCTTTTCACTTCAAACCTGATTTTGAAAGACCAGAAGCTTGTAAGCAACATCAAGCAGCATTGTTAGAAATAGTTTAATACTAGAAGACATTTATCTGGAAAGCTATAATAAGCAGGTCTGTGCCGAAGAGGCATCCAAGAAACCCTTAACCAGAACACAAGATCCTCTAGGATAACTTTACTGCCACATATATTCTTGAAACTCAGCAGCAGTAATGGAAGAATCCAACCTTCCTTCAACTCTATGTTCCACTCCTTGATAGCCAGGAGTGAGGGTAAAATGAGGTAACTCATTAAGTTCTTTAACCTTAATTTCTAGCCATTTATCAAAGTTTTATTTGTTGAGGTTTTGCCCCTTCTTCAAAGCTAACATTACTAAGGTCCAAATATGCAGAGGACTTCAACTATGTTTTTCTAGTTAGTACTTACTATGTTCTATATCATATAGCATTAAATTAATACTAATAATGGGATAATTATGATGATGGTTTATCTATTTGTTGCACTATCTCCCACCGATACCTTAAGCTCCACAAGGCAGAATACTGTGCTTTACATCCATGTCTACCCCTGCACCGTTAGCACAGGGCCTGACAGGTCCTTTAAAAAGTACTGTGGTTCAGTAGGGCGAAGGGAGGAAGGAGGGAGCTAAGAGAAGGGTGGGACAAAGGAAGGAAGGCAAGGAAAAATGAAGGAAGGCACAGAAGAGAAAATGGGTGGGTTCACAGGCACTTCTAAGAATTTTTTCAAAAAGATTACTCTTTAAAAAAGCCCCTTAAAGGTGATCTATAACCACACAATCTAGTGTTTGACCTTAGGAAGGAATAAAGAGTAAGGTCTGTGGGGCTGCAGAACTCACAGAAGACTTTGTGAAAATAAGGTAATTTTGTTAGGGAACTTGAATAAAGAGGGTAATTGGATAAGCAAAAAGGAAAGAGGATTCAAGTTCTAAAATGTTCCTTGACACTCTGTCTCACTTCGTGTATTTGCCATTAATAATTAGTGACTTATGACTTGAATATTACAATAATTACAACTTGACTTTCTTGGGCTTGGAGAATCATTTTCTAAACAATAGAGAATAAAAACTAACATTTAATGGGTACACTTATTATCTGTCAGGCTCTGCACTAGGGGCTTGAACATAAGGGATGTAACCTAATCCTTAGTCAAACCACTACAATTATGTCTACTCTACAGGTAAAAATATTGCACTTGCTAAGCAACTTGCTCCAAATCACATAAATTGAAGAAACAACTGAAGTAAGAATCCGCTGATGTAAGAATCAACTGCTGGTGCTTGGAAACTGTGGAAAAGTAGAAACAGTCTCCAATTCCCTCATATATTTTTCATTATAGTGGTAACACAGAGTTTACCTGACAGCAAAGTTTACTTTTGTTAACCAAAGTTTTTGTCTAGACATAGGGAGATGAGAGAGGAGGCTGGATATTTCCATTATTCTTCATTCTGTTCTGTGTCCCAGTAGGTGACCGGTAGGATCTGCAGCAACGCTCCTGCTTTTGACTTTCCATTGACATGATCCAGTGCAAAGCATAGACAGGCAATCAGAAAAGAAGGTCCTGATCTGCATTCTCCAGTCACCTCCCTGCAGGCTTACAAGTTAATGTCCTCTACCAAGACTAAGGTAAGTGTCTGGCCATCTGCTTCTCTCTTCTCCCCTCCCCTTCCCTCCTTCTCCCCCTCTCCTTTCTTCTCCTTTCTCTCCCTCCTCTTCTTCTCCTTTCTTCTTCTTGTTCTCCTCCTCCTCCTCCTTCTTCCTCTTTTTTCTTCTTCTTCTTTCTCTTCTTCCCCCCTCCTTTCTCTGTGTATTCTCTTTCTATATCACCCATGCCTTGATCCTTGATTCTTTTTCTATGCTTGATTGTATACAGAGCTGTCTTACACCATATGATCTAGCAATCCCACCTCTATGTGTATATCCAAAGGAACTGACATCAATATTCCAAGAAGAAACCTGCACTCCATTTTCTTGTTTTGCTTTGTTTTGTTTTGTTTTGTTTTGAGACAAGGTCTCACTATGTAGTCCAGGCCAGCCTGGAACTTCCTACATAGCACAGAATTCATGAGCCTCCTGCCATAGCCTCCCAAATTTGTCAACATTTTAGGCATCCACCACCATTAGCCTTACACTCCCATTTTTACTGCAGCTCTTCACAGTAGCTCAGATATGGAAACAAACTAAGAATCCATGAATGCATAAATTCATAAAGAAATGTGGTACTTATACATAATGGAATATTATTCAGCTTTAGAAAAAAAAAGGTACCCTTTCATTTGTGAGACTATGGATGAATCTGGAGGATATTAATCTAAGTAAAATACTCCAAGCACAGAAAGACAAATTCCACATGATCTGTCTTATACCTAGAATCTAAAAGAGTTAAAGTCTAAGAAGAAGAAGGTGGAATGGTGGTTACCAGAGACTAGTGGGGAAAAGAGAAGGGAGAACTGTTGATCAACTGAGAGATGTTTGTCAAAGGAAACAGTTTCAATTAGAAGGAGGAATACATTTTTGAGATTGGGTGCACAGTATGGTGACTAGAGTGTATAGTGTATGATACAGTACAGTGTATGCTACAATATAGTGTATAATACTGTAATGAATGCATTTTCTTAAAAAGGATTCTCTTCATTAAACTTCCCCAATTACACAACTTAAGTGTGCCATCCTTTTCTTGCAGGGATCCTGTGGGTGATAAGTTTGTAAATTGGAACAGTAATATGAACAACATAAGAAAAGGTCCAAATCTGAGGTACATTTTGTAAGATGTAACACAACTAGGTGAAAGACTGACATAGGTTAAAAAGATAGAATAACATAAAAAATCATTCTAAGATTTCTGGGTCTAGGCAATCAGGAACATGGTAACACTGACAGCATAGGGACATTGTTAAAGAGAGCTGGAAGTTTTTATGATACTGTGACTTTTACTTAAATGTAAAAAGAAGTAAAATAATGCAGAAAAAATTGAAGTCTCCATACTTCAGTTCTGTCCCACTAGCCCTCTCCTAGGACAAAGAAATCTCTATTGTGAATTTAATTTGCACTCTTACAAAGTATTTTTATTCTTCATATATACACTCATACATGTATCCAAGCTCAAGAAAATTATTACCCATCATACAATTATAAAAATTTATGTGTTATATTTAATAATTGATAAATTACTATTGCTATAGCTTGTATATAAGACTTTTCACTTTGGATTATGTTTTGGAGTTCTATTCATGTTGACATATGCACATCTATTTTATTTCTTTTAATGGTTACACAGTAATCCACCACATGAACATTGTGTTTTCTTTACTTGTTTTTCTACTGACTGACATTTCACTTCAACAACAATACTTCAGTGAACCCCCTGGCATAACTCTCCTCAAGAAAACTGCTCCAGGATTCTAGCGGCATTGCTGGACCCAAAGGAAGAAAAGTTTAGAAATCTTGATTTTAAGGTGCTATGCTCTGGGCCTCAAAATGTAATTTTAACAGTAATCATTAGGAAATACGCATCTTCCCTAAAAGATAAAAGAATAAAGGTAAAATGAAGATATTTCTGTTTGCAGCTAATGTTTTCAGCTAATGTTTGAAAATATATCTTCATCAGGCCCTAAACCAGGCACTTTGTAATAATTACCTCATTTCACTAATGCCATATAATAGGCTAAGTCTCCATCTCCACTACAATTCCACTTTTTATCGAATAATAAATAAGAAATTGTAACAGTTTTAAACATAACACTTTGTAAAAATCATCTTATCCAGTGTAAACAGAACAAAGTCACTAATAAACAAATAACAGGAAATATGCACAAGGTGGGGAAAAATAGATGCTAAATAATCTACAACTAGTCAGCCAGAGGAAAAATGGGGAATTGACTGTACTTGAACTCTTAAAATTAATTTTTCCTCCCAAAAAAGGTTCCCTGATTTAAGGCAAAAAAAAATCTATTTTTCAATTAACTATAGATGTCAAACTTGCATCAGAAACCCTCAATAACTCCAGGCAGTGAAATAAATTAAAATTCACTCTAGGTAAACATGAGCCATATTTATTAGGGTCCTAATAATAAAGCTACACCATCAGGTAAATAAACTATATTTTTCCAGGATGTGATGATGTTAGGACAAATGGAAAAGAAAAAAAACTCCTGTGCCCCCAACCAATTTGGAAGGAAGGTCAACATTACCTAGAGAGCATTGTGGGTTTTCATTTGTTTTCTGTTTGCATCATTTGTTCAACTTCATTCTCTGTCAGCCCTTAGATCAGTACCCCAGTGGAGGAAACAAAAGAGCTTTAGGGACAAGCAGGAGAAGTTACTGCCTCTGGTGTCACTAAAGTCCGAGTTGAGAGTCACTCTTGTTCTGTCAACATGGAATATGTTGTCCACAGGCTATGATTTGCCAGATTTTCTCTCTGATGCCCTAAGTGACTGAATTGGGAAGAGAGTTTCACTTCAGAGAGCTGTGCACAGAATTATCTTTAGGACTAGAGGCAATAATAATAAAATAATAACTAACATTTTTTCAATGGTTTGTGATTTTATTTACTACTCATAACATCTGAGAAAAGCAGGTATCACTGAGGTTCATAGAACTAACCAAAGAATAGACAAATGACAAAGTTGAGGCTGATATCCAGGGCTTCTGACTTTTCCCATAATACTATCCTGCATAGCTCTTAGTAGGTGTTCATTGAGTGTCTGTAGACTATATAGGTGTACAACATAAAATGTGGTTCTTAGTGTGGGGCACAGGCAAAAGACTGAAATCTATTGGCCTAGGTTATTATTCAAACATTAAAATTTATTGGCAAGAAATCCTGGAGTATGTGTATGTGTATAATAATGTTAAGGGAAAAGTAGGTCACAAAGTGGCACAGGTACTATGATGGAAATAAATATATTAGGTAAATGGCAGGAAAAGCACAAACAAAAAAGAAAACAGAAGCTGTTCTAAGCAGATGCATGTGATTATTACCCCTCATTTAATTTTTTATTTCTAATTTGAGACAAATATATCTATTCTACAGTTAATTCTAGTTCAAACTTTCCTTAGACTCTGTCAAATAAACCTAGTAAAAACAAATCAGAATGCATTTCAGACAGGCAAAGAGCCATTCTACTAAGGAAACTTGCAAATGGAACTAGAATGCCAGACACAAAAAATATGCCTGATAAATGGAACGAAACTTTTCTAGGACCAAGGGCATGTTTCTGTTCACACATACATCTGTGCAAATCCTGAGAGGCATAACCAATTAAGCTATCTGTTGTTAATCTGTTGTTAAAGTATAAATATACCCTAGCATTATTTAGTGTAGGTGGCCCCTTCCAATAAAAACAAAATGCTACCATATGTCAAGAGTAGATTAAACTGCTAATGGTTACTGAAAAAGTGGAAAGAAATTGTTAAAAAGAAAAGAAAAGAGGCACTAGAAGGTGCTGCATTGTCTTCAGCACCTTCTACTGTAACTCTTTTCAACATATGATTTTTTTTTCTACATGATTTTCCTTTAAATTGTGCTTGGAACAAAGAGCAAAAGGAACAACAACAAAAAAATAACTTGGCTGTGCTTCATGACCAACATGAAGTGACCAACATAAAGATTAATGGGACCCACATCAAGTTAAAGCCCTTCATGACGACATCTTAGCTAGTCTGGAGTTTCTTTGAATAAAAAAAAGTTAAATTAGGGGCTGGATGTGGAATGGAACAGGGAGCAGAAGGCTGTAATCAGCATGATTTTAGAAACAGCTGGAGAAACTTAAACCCCACTATCTAAAAAAGGGTGAGCAATCTGTGCACTAAAAACTACAGACATTTACCAACAAAATTAAGTAATTTCAAGGTTATTATGGTGCTTATTAGTCCAAAAAATCTGGTTTGATCTTAACTGTTGATCAATCAAACAGTAATTGAATACTTATCTGACTAAACAGTTACAATTTCTAATGTATGTGGCAAGGACTGGAGGCATGGCTCAAGTGGTAGAGCACCTGCCAAGCAAGTGAGAAACCCTGGGATCAAATTCCAGTACTGCAGAAAAAAAACCTAATGTATGCAGCAGAATCTAGTCTTCTTCCCCCACACTCATTTACTACCTGCTGGTCCTTATCACTGATTGAGAAGTTGTATTCAGTAAAACTGATTAAAAAGAGAATGTTTAAACTAGTAACGTTAAAAGATGGCCAAATAGTAAGGAAAACACTAAAGGTTTGTTTGGAAGATGCACCACTCTAAAAATAACAATAAAAATTCAGTCTCTTTTTGAGTGGGATAATTAAGATCTACCACCACTCCTTGATCAGAATCAAGAAAAAAGGTCATCATGACCTTTATTTGGGATAGGAGGATGGGAACAAACCACTGAAAGTTACTCCACAGATCCCAATGCCTCCCCAAAAGCTAAAGTAATAAAAGCATATCTTCCTTCTCTAAGTTACCTTTGGACATTTGGGATATGAGTATTTACAAAGTATGTTACATAAATGAGTGAAAAAAATAAAGATTAGCACCTCTACAAAAGCTAATATCAAAAAGTACTGAATGGACTTTCTTCCCCAGATCCAACTTCATCTGTTGAGTCTTGGTGAAAATTTTAAAAGCTTAATTTCTTGGGTGAAAACCAGGAGACATTTCACACTTAAATTGAGGAACCAAATACCTAAATTCAAGATCAAGTTTTCCTTGTTACACCTTGAACTTTTTGATCTAGGACAGATACTACCAATGAATAAAAAGAAAATTACTCACTTTGGGGAAGGACATTAAGTTTTTTGAGTGAGTGGGGTTTCATGCCAAGCTCTCAGTGACAGAATCAAGGCTTTTATATTCTCCATCTCTCACATCCCCATGTGATCTGTAGTACAAACCCTTAGGACAAAAGTAAGAGGAAATGAGTCTAGAATTCCCACGGAAGGAAAGTACCTTTATATTCTAGGTGTGATTTTCCACAATTACAGAAAGATGCTTTACAAGAAATGGCCAGTGTCATAAAAGAAAGCATGCAAGTGTTCATATAATTTTTATAATGCTTACTCAACTGTTATCTCTGGCCAAGCCACTGAGTGGCACTAATTAATGTAAACTATTGCTTGCATTTCATAACACTGTATTAGTCAGACCTTTTGTTGCTGTGACAAATACCCAAGAAAACAACTTAAAGCGAGGAAAGGTTTATTTGGATCATGGTTTCAGTTCATGGTCTGCTTGTGTTGTTGCTATGGGCCTGTGGTGAGGCAGAACTTCATGGCAGTAAGAGCATGTAACAGAACAAATCTACAAATCCCATGGCAGCCAGGAAGCAAACAGAAAGGGGCAAGGGGTAAGGTACCTCTTTTCAGGGCATGCTCTCACCTACCTACTTCTTCCAACGAGGCCACATCTCCTACCTGCCAATAATGCCATCACATTTTGAATCCATTCATGGATTAATACATTGATTAGGACAGACCCCATTATTTAATCACCTCTAAATGATTGGCTCTACCAACTGGGGATCAAGTCTTCAACACAAGAGTTTTATAGGGACACTGCATATTCGAGCCATAACAAACACATTACAGTTTATCATAAATACTTCTAATGACAAAAATAAAGATTAATGAGACTCCTATCAAATTAAAGCACTTTAAAGTTACCTCAGCTAGTCTGGAGTTACCTTGGGTAAGAAGAGGGTAAATGGGGTGGGGGTGTATTTAACTTTTTGGTGTAACTGTATGACATAGAAATGGTTAAGAAATCATGGAACCTAACTTGTACATGTGCATTAGACACATACACTGACGCACACACAAGGTTAGTTCACAAGTGAGAACATCTGCAGCCTCCTTTAAATATAATCTAAAATACTGTAGCCTTTGTTTATGGGGGAAATAATCTAGTCTCGGACTAGGTGAGTAGATTATTCATTTATTCCCTTGCTGACTTTTTTTGTTCTCTATTTTAACTAACTGCATTCTTTCCATGTTTGACTGTCATTTCTAATGAAAGGCTCTTGTATTTTACTATAAATACTTTGATTCTGAAACTTTCCAGATAATAAACCTATATTTTTTTAAATGCCACAAAAGTGTATTTCATAAACAAATGGTTAAATCTGAGCAAATTTACTGTTCTGGCTGGCAGATCTTTAACTGCAGAGCTCCACCAATAAAAACAGTTCTGATGCTTAAATATTTGCCTCTGGGAACAAGAAATCTAGTCATTTGATTAAATACAAGTGAATGAAAGTTATTGTTATTTTTCACAATCTCTTTATCTGTACAGCTTTATCCTTTTCAAAGGATTTCCAAACACATTATCACTATATAGCTCGATTCTCACAATGTGTGTGTGAAACGGATCAAGTCAGGGTTAACATCATCTCCATTTATACTGAGACACAAAGAGATCATGTGACTTGTATAAGGTCACACAGAAAGTTAATGTAGAGGAGAGATCAACCCAGATCCTAGTTGCTAATTTGTCTTCTAATATATCACTTCATTTCTCCAACATCAAGATTGACATCTCTTAAATGTGTTTTTAAAATGTATGAACAGTGATTATAATTACCCTGAATTTGCCTCTCTCCTTTTCTCAGAATAAGCAATTTCCAAATACTAATACATATGGCTGGTTTCTTGCAAAGTTTTCCCATAGATGCCCAATAATTTTTTTTTAATTTTTCATTCATTTATTCACATGTGCATACATTGTTTGGGCCATTTCACCCCCCAAGCCCCTCCTTGTCCCCTCCCTCTTCTCCCCACCCCCCTCGCTTCCATGCAGGACCTGTTCTGCCCTTATCTCTAAATGTGTTGAAGAGAAGACATAAGCCATAATAAGAAAGACAAAGCACTTTTGCTAGTTGACATAAGGATAGCTACACAGAGAGATTCCTAGCATTGCTTCCATGTACAAATGTGTTATAACCCAAGTTGATTCATCTCTACCTGATCTTTGCACTAGTTCCTGATCACCTTCCCATATTGACCTCTGTCACTTCAAGGTTTCTGTATTAGCTCCTCTGCAGTGGGGACATCAAACATTTTCATCTTTTGGGTTTCTTACCTATCCCCATACCTCCCATACGTGCTCTCCCCTTAGCATGTGACCTAAGTCCAACAACATTACTGCCTTTGCCCTAGTTCTAAAGTCCGCATATGAGGGAGAACATACGATTTTTGGTCTTCTGAGCCTGGCTATGCTCGCTCAGAATGATGTTCTACAATTCTACCCATTTACTTGACAATAATAGGATTTCATTCTTCTTCATGGCTGAGTAAAACTGCATTGTGTATAAGTACCACATTTTCTTAATCCATTCGTCAGTAGTGGGGCATCTTGGCTGTTTCCATAACTTGGCTATTGTGAATAGTGCTACAATAAACATGGATGTGCAAGAGCCTCTGGAGTAACCTGTGTCACATTCCTTTGGGTATATTCCCAGGAGTGGGATTGCTGGATCATATGGCAGATCTGTTTAGATTTATAAGAAGCCTCCATGTTTTTTTCCAGAGTGGTTGCACAAGCTTGCATTCCCACCAGCAGTGAAATTTTCAAAAGAATATCTATTGCTACATGGAAGTACGAAGAAACTTTGTTTTTATCTTCTCATATCCCAGTTTGATCTATGAAATTTTGAACTCAGTGCTTAAGATTCAGTGCTCAAATCCCAAATTTCTCGGGTCAGTAAGTCAAATTCATTTACACTTTGTACCTGAGTTTCTTCCCTTTCTATTCACACTTTTCTATGAAAAGCAATAAACCAGTGACCCTTACTTTTCACTCAGAGACTCTTTGGTCTGTACTTTAATCGCTTCTATCTGGTGCTTCACTATAAAGTGTCATGCTGGAAATAAGTGTTATACAACTATTTACTTCTCACTGGACTATTCACCAATTTCTATCACGTCAATTTAAAACT
This sequence comes from Castor canadensis, assembly GCF_047511655.1. Classification (NCBI taxonomy): domain Eukaryota; kingdom Metazoa; phylum Chordata; class Mammalia; order Rodentia; family Castoridae; genus Castor; species Castor canadensis. Next base: position 135,940,753 of record NC_133395.1, read on the forward strand.
TAGTAAGTTGACAGTTATAAAATCTGAGTCTGAATCTGCTACTACCTGGAAGGCAAATAAGGTCAAGGATGTAGGATTGCAAAAGACATAAAAAAATCTATTTCAGGTTTTGAATAAAACAAAGTTCATGAACAGCTAATGAATGCTAGTGAAAAAAAACAAAGCTCATTATAATCATACATTGGAAAACACTAGCGTCATTAAAAACTGGTATAAATCTATGTTTACTGACAGGAAATATTGACAATATTTTATAGAATTATGGATAATATCTCCATCTAAAATGTTATCCATGCATAAAAATATCTGTAAATTATAATTGTCTTTAATAAGGGCAATCATGCATTATTTTTGTATTTTCAATTTTTTTAAATTTTTTATTTTATTCATATGTGCACACAATGTTTGGGTCATTTCTCCCCCCATTCCATACCCCCTCCCTTACCCCCCTCCCCCTCCCTCTGCTCCACACCCCCTCGCTACACACAGAAACTATTTTGCCCTTATCTCTAATTTTGTTGAAGACAGAGTGTAAGCAATAATAGGAAGGACCAAGGGTTTTTGCTAGTTGAGATAAGGATAGCTATACAGGGAGTTAACTCACATTGATTTCCTGTGCATGTGTGTTACCTTCTAGGTTAATTCTTCTTCAACTAACCTTTTCACTAGTTCCTGGTCCCCTTCTCCTATTGGCCTCAGTTGCTTTAAAGTATCTGCTTTAAAACTGAAAAAGAATGTATGAAAACAATTCCATTTACAATAGCCTTAAAAAATATCAAATACCTAGGTGCAAACCTACCAAAAGATGTGAAAGACCTCTACAAGGAAAACTACACACTTCTGAAGAAAGAGATTGAGGAAGACTATAGAAAGTGGAGAGATCTCCCATGCTCATGGATTGGTAGAATCAACATAGTAAAAATGTCGATACTCCCAAAAGTAATCTACATGTTTAATGCAATTCCCATCAAAATTCCAATGACATTCATTGAAGAGATCGAAAAATCTACTGTTAAATTTATATGGAAACACAAGAGGCCACGAATAGCCAAGGCAATACTCAGTCAAAAGAACAATGCTGGAGGTATCACGATAGCCGACTTCAAACTCTATTACAAAGCAATAACAATAAAAACAACATGGTACTGGCACAAAAACAGACATGAAGACCAGAGGAACAGAACAGAGGACCCAGATATGAAGCCATACAACTATAACCAACTTGTCTTTGACAAAGGAGCTAAAAATATACGATGGAGAAATAGCAGCCTCTTCAACAAAAACTGCTGGGAAAACTGGTTAGCAGTCTGCAAAAAACTGAAACTAGATCCATGTATATCACCCTATACCAAGATTAACTCAAAATGGATCAAGGATCTTAATATCAGACTCTAAAGTTGATACAGGAAAGAGTAGGAAATACTCTGGAATTAGTAGGTATAGGTAAGAACTTTCTCAGCGAAACCCCAGCAGCACAGCAACTAAGATATAGCATAGATAAATGGGACCTCATAAAGCTAAAAAGCTTCTGTTCATCAAAAGAAATGGTCTCTAAACTGAAGAGAACACCCACAGACTGGGAGAAAATATTTGCCAACTATACATCAGACAAAGGACTGATAACCAGAATACATAGGGAACTTAAAAAACTAAATTCTCCCAAAATTAATGAACCAATAAAGAAATGGGCAAGTGAACTAAGCAGACTTTCTCAAAAGAAGATATTCAAATGGCCAAAAACACATGAAAAAATACTCACCAACTCTAGCAATAAAGGAAATGCAAATTAAAACCATGCTAAGATTCCACCTCACCCCTGTTAGAATAGCCATCATTAGCAACACCACCAACAACAGGTGTTGGCAAGGATGCGGGGAAAAAGGAACCCTCTTACTATTGGTGGGAATGTAAACTAGTAAAGCCACTCTGGAAAAAAATTTGTAGGCTGCTTAAAAAGCTAGACATTGATCTACCATTTGATCCAGCAATACCACTCTTGGGGATATACCCAAAAGACTGTGACACAGGTTACTCCAGAGGTACCTGCACACCCATGTTTATTGCGGCACTATTCACAATAGCCAAGTTATGGAAACAGCCAAGATGCCCTACCACCGACAAATGGATCAAGAAAATGTGGTATTTATACACAATGGAATTTTATGCAGCCATGAAGAAGAACAAAATGTTATCATTCACTGGTAAATGGATGGAATTGGAGAACATCATCCTGAGTGAGGTTAGCCTGGCCCAAAAGACCAAAAATCATATGTTCTCCCTCATATATGGACATTAGATCAAGGGCAAACACATCAAGGGGATTGGACTTTGAGCACATGATAAAAGCGAGTGCACACAAGGGAGGGGTGAGGATATAGGTAAGACACCTAAAAAATTAGCTAGCATTTGTTGCCCTTAACGCAGAGAAACTAAAGTAGATACCTTAAAAGCAACTGAGGCCAACAGGAAAAGGAGACCAGGAACTAGAGAAAAGGTGAGATCAAAAAGACTTAACCTAGAAGGTAACACCCACGCACAGGAAATCAATGTGAGTCAATGCCCTGTATAGCTATCCTTACCTCAACCAGCAAGAACCCTTGTTCCTTCCTATTGTTGCTTATACTTTTCTACAACAAAATTAGAAATAAGGGCAAAAGAGTTTCTGCTGGGTATTGAGAGGGTGGAGGGGAGAGGGAGGGGGCGGAGTGGGTGGTAAGGAAGGGGGTGGGGCAGGGGGGAGAAATGACCCAAACCTTGTATACACATGATAATAAAATAAAAAATAAATAAATAAATAAAGTATCTGCTTTAGTTTCTCTGCCCTGAGGGTAACAAATGGTATCTAGTTTTTTAGGTGTCTTATCTGTACCCACACCTCCCTTGTGTGCTCTTGCTTTATCATGTGATCAAAGTCCAATCCCCTTGTTGTGTTTGCCCTTGATCTAATGTCCCCATATGAGAGAGAACATACGATTTTTGGTCTTTTGGGCCAGGCTAACCTCACTCAGAATGATGTTCTCCAATTCCATCCATTTACCAGAGAATGATAACATTTCGTTCTTCTTCACGGCTTCATAAAATCCCATTGTGTATAGATACCACATTTTCTTGATCCATTCATCAGTAGTGGGGCATCTTCGATGTTTCCACAACTTGGCTATTGTGAATAGTGCTGCAATAAACATGGGTGCGCAGGTGCCTCTGGAATAATCTGAGTCACATTCTTTTGGGTATATCCCCAAGAGTGGTATTGCTGGATCATATGGTAGATCAATGTCTAGCTTTTCAAGTAGCCTCCAAATTTTTTACCAGCATGGTTGTAGTAGTTTACATTCCCACCAATAGTGTAAGAGGGTTCCTTTTTCCCTGCATCCTGTCCTACACCTGTTGTTAGTGGTGTTGCTAATGATGGCTATTCTAACCGGGGTGAGGTGGAATCTTAGTGTGGTTTTAATTTGCATTTCCTTTATTGCTAGAGATGGTGAGCATTTTTTCATGTGTTTTTTGGCCATTTGAATATCTTCTTTTGAGAAAGTTCTGTTTAGTTCACTTGCTCATTTCCTTATTGGTTCATTAATTTTGGGAGAATTTAGTTTTTTAAGTCCCTATATTATATTCTGGTTATCAGTCCTTTGTATGATGTGTAGCTGGTAAATATTTTCTCCCAGTCTGTGGGTGATCTCTTCAGTTTAGAGACCATTTCCTTTATTGAGCAGAAGCTTTTTAGCTTTATAAAGTCCCATTTATCTATGCTATCTCTTAGTTCCTGTGCTGCTGGGGTTCCATTGAGAAAGTTCTTGCTATACCTATTAATTCCAGAGTATTTCCTATTCTTTCCTGTATCAACTTTAGAGTTTATGGTCTGATATTAAGATCCTTGATCCATTTTGAGTTAATCTTGGTATAGGGTGATATACATGGATCTAGTTTCAGTTTTTTGCAGACTGCTAACTAGTTTTCCCAGCAGGTTTTGTTGAAGAGGCTGCTATTTCTCCATCATATATTTTTAGCTCCTTTGTCAAAGATAAGTTGGTTATAGTGTGTGGCTTCATATCTGGGTCCTCTATTCTGTTCCTCTGGTCTTCATGTCTGTTTTTGTGCCAGTACCATGTTGTTTTTATTGTTATTGCTTTGTAATAGAGTTTGAAGTCAGGTATTGTGATACCTCCTGCATTGTTCTTTTGACTGAGTATTGCCTTGGCTATTTGTGGCCTCTTGTGTTTCCTTATAAATTTAATGGTAGATTTTTCAATCTCTTTAATGAACATCATTGGAATTTTGATGGGAATTGCATTAAACATGTAGATTATTTTTGGGAGTATAGACATTTTTACTATGTTGATTTTACCAGTCCATGAGCATGGGAGATTTCTCCACTTTCTATAGTCTTCCTCAATCTTTTTCTTCAGAAGTTTATAGTTTTCTTTATAGAGGTCGTTCACATCCTTTGTTAGGTTTGTACCTAAGTATTTGATTTTTTTGAGGCTATTGTAAATGGAATTGTTTTCATATATTGTTTTTCAGTTTGTTCATTATTAGTGTATAGAAATGCTAATGATTTTTCTATGTTGATTTTATATCCTGCTACCTTGCTGTAGCTATTGATGGTGTCTAGAAGCTTCTGAGTAGAGTTTTTTGTGTCTTTAAGGTATAGGATCATGTCGTCTGCAAATAGGGATATTTTGACAGTTTCTTTACCTATTTGTATTCCTTTTATTCCTTCTTCTTGCCTAATTGCTCTGGCTAGGAATTCCAGTACTATGTTCACTAGGAGTGGCAATAGTGGGCATCCTTGTGTAGTTCCTGATTTTAGAGGGAATGGTTTTGGTTTTCCTTTGTTAAGTATAATGTTGGTTTTAGGTTTGTCATATATAGCTTTTATAATGTTGAGGTACTTTCCTTCTATTCCTAGTTTCTTAGAGCTTTTATCATGAAATGATGTTGGATCTTATCCAAGGCTTTTTCTGCATCTATTGAGATGATCAAGTAGTTTTTTTGTCTTTGCATCTGGTAATGTGGTTTATTACGTTTATTGTTTTTCATATGTTGAACCACCCCTGCATACCTGGGATGAAGCCCACTTGGTCGTGGTGAATGATCTTTTTGATGTGTTGCTGAATTCGGTTTGCCATTATTTTGTTGAGGATTTTTGCATCAGTGTTCATTAAGGAGATTGGCCTATAGTTCTCCTTTTTGGAGGTATCTTTGCCTGGTTTTGGGATAACTGTAATACTGGCTTCATAAAATGTGTTAGGCAGTTTTCCTTCCCTTTCTATTTCATGGAATAGTTTAAGGAGGGTTGGTATCAGTTCTTCTTTAAAGGTCTGATAGAATGTAGCAGAGAATCCATCAGGTCCTGGACTTTTCTTTTTGAGGAGACTCTTGATTGCTCCTTCAATTTCATTTTGTGTTATAGATCTATTCAGGTGATTAATATCCTCTTGGTTCAGTTTTGGATAATCACATGTATCTAGAAACCTGTCCATTCTTTAAGATTTTTGAATTTATTTGAATATAAGTTCTCAAAGAAGTCTCTTATAATTTCCTGGACTTTCATGGTGTTTGTTGTTATCTCCCCTTTTGCATTCCTGATTCCACTAATTTGGGTTTTTTCACTCCTCATTTTAGTCAGGTTTGCCAGGGGTCTGTCGATCTTGTTTATTTTTTCAAAGAACCAACTTTTTGTTTCATTAATTCTTTGTATGGTTTTTTTGGTTTCTATTTCATTGATTCCAGCTCTTATTTTTATTATTTCTCTCCTTCTATTTGTTTTGGGATTTGCTTGTTCTTGTTTTTCTAGGAGTTTAAGATGTATCATTAGATCATTGATTTGGGATCTTTCAGTGTTTTTAATATATGCAGTCATGGCTATAAACTTTCCTCTCAGGACTGCCTTTGCTGTGTCCCATAGGTTCCGGTAGGTGGTGTTTTCATTTTCATTGTCATCCAGGAACTTTTTAATTTCCTCTTTTATTTCATCAATGACCCATTGTTCATTAAGCAATGAGTTATTCAGTTTCCAGCTGTTTGCATGTTTTTTGTCTTTACTTCTGTTGTAGAGTTCTAGTTTTATTGCATTGTGATCAGATAGTATGCATGGTATAATTTCTATTTTCTTGTATTTGCTGAGACTCACTTTGTGCCCTAGGATATGATCTATTTTGGAGAAGGTTCCATGGGCTGTTGAGAAGAATGTATATTTTGTAGAATTTTGATGAAATGTTCTGTAGACATCAAGTAGGTCCATTTGATCTATTGTATATTTTAGATCTAGGATTTCTTTATTGATTTTTTGTTTGGATGACCTATCTGTTGATGATAATGGTTGTTAAAGTCCTCCACGACCACTGTGTTGGAGTTAATATATGCTTTTAGGTTCTTCAGGGTATGTTTGATGAAATTGGGTGCATTGACATTGGGTGTATATAGGTTGATAATTGTTATTTCCTTTTGGTCTATTTTCCCTTTTATTAATATGGAATGTCTGCCCACTGCTGTCAGCCTGCTGTTGCTGGAGGCTTTATTTATGCAGATGTCAGGAGGTAGCTTAACACTCACCTAGCCCCTCAGGCTTTGTTTACTTAGAGTTCTCCTGTGCACAAGCCACTGCTACAAGCTTTCCCCTTTCCAAGCACACTGGTGTAGGTGACACTGCACCCACTTTCTCAGGCCTGTGTGTTTATTTACAGTTCAAGTGGGAAGTGGGTCTTGCCCCCTCTCCTGTGGAGTTTTCCTCCCACCGCCACTTTCACAAGCTTTGCCGCTCCTGGTTACTGGGTGTGTGCCACTGCTCCTGCCTTCTCTGGCCAGCTTATTTATTTACAGTTCATGTGGGAATTGGGCCTTCCCCCCTCTCCTGTGGAGTTTTCCTACCACCGCCACTTCTACAAGATTTCTTGCTCCTGGTTGCTGAGCGTGTGCCGCTGCTCCTGCTTTCTCCAGCCCGCTTGTTTATTTACAGTTCTGGGAGGGATTTCCCCTCACCCCCTCTTTCACACTCAGGGTGCCCCACCCTCTTTGCACCATGTCTTTTTGTTGTTGTTGTTATTGCTTATTATTCAGTTTTTCTTTTTTCCCTGGGTGAGGGTTGGTTTGTCCAGGGGGCTATGCTGATCTGGCCCATAGTTGTCTGTGGGAGTACCACGTTTGGCTTAGCTCACCTTGTGGTCCATGTCTTCCCAAGTCGTCTGGGTGCTGGAGTCTGGTGGCGCAGAAGCCCTTCTGTTTTCTCCATTTAACGTGAAGTGGAGATGCTCTGTGCAGGCTGGAAGTGTGGAGGAGTCAAAGTTTTGCCTCTTCTTGGTGGTTTTTCCTGTAAGGTGTATCTCCAGTATCTCTCCAAGATTTTACTTTAGGAAGCATGCTTTCTGCTTCCTCCCTCTAGCTGCCATCTTGGAATCTCCTATATTTTCAAATTTTTATTTATACTTCCTAGTTCTCTAATTATTTTAATCTTTCTTATTATGGAACAATGAAAAATCAAAGCTTATCTGTGGAAAGTTAACTAAAGCAATGGTTAACACAGCTGTAAGCCACCCTTCTCAATCTTTCAAATGTGAGAAAGGTTACAGAATAAAGCAAATGAAAGGAAAAGATCCCATGGCACAAAGTAACAAATTATTCCTAGGGAAAAATTTTAATTATGATACATGCTAATTAGTACTCAAATATAAATAAGTGAGCAGAAAGTTAGGGACAGCTTCAATCTCTTCTGCAAATTATTTTCTTGGTTATCTTCTTTATTTGATTTGGGAGCAAATAGGTGGCTTAGTGAATGGAGGTCTGTGCTTGGAATTAGAAGACCTCATTTACCATATTAGCCTCTCCTCTGCACTGGGTAACATTTGCTACTTCCCAAAGTTTCAAGTTTTTTTTATCAAGAATGAGGAAAGTAGTACCTAATTAATGAACTTGATGTGAGAATTCCCTGAGAAAATGTGTGTTAAATTTTGGCACACAGAGTTAGAATTTTTAAAAAAGTAACTTACGCATGACTCTCACTCCTACTTTTAACTTTGGTTGACAGGTCATGATAAGGAGAGAGTGTTAGTGGGAGGGGGAAGTCAAATGAAGAGGGTAAGAGAGGGTGAAAATGGTTGACGTATTTTCCACACATGTATGAATATGAACATTGAAACCTGTTGAAGTCATGTTAAGAAGGGGGAGGGAGAAGAGAGATACTGCCTAAAGAAGAGGGAGAATAATGGAGAGGATGAACCAAACTGGCATACATTGTATGCAAATATGGAAATATCACAACAAAATCTCCTATACAACTAATATATACTAGTAAAAGTGTATTAAGAATATCACTAAATATATTAATCTTCTCATAATTTCTAGGAGTCTACTCTTATTCTCCTTCTCTAGGAGTTCAACAGTGCTGTTGCTAAGTTTTCTTCTACATTACATTAAATTTTGATGTCCCATATTTACTTATTCTCTCCATATTACATACCTTCTTGCTGGATGACCTTGCTTCCAAGTTTCAGTTCCCAATCTATAGGTGAATGACTGCTAAATCTCTATTCCAGTAACTGTATTTACAACTATCTACATCTCACCTGATGTCCTACAGATGCCTCAAATTTAGCACCTGCAAAACTGAACTCATTATTTATGCACTTTCCTCCATTCCCAAAACCGAAATCCACTCAAGTCTCCTACATTTATCATTCAGCTTAATGCCAGACCAAGCTAGAAACAATGAGTTCATTTTCAACCCTTTCTCCAACCTTCAGATCAGAAAGAGCTTTCAACCCAACTTTTCCCCTCTGCCTTATCTTGGGATACCACCTTCCTTCAGATGCCATTCTCTTCTTGTCCAATCCTTTGTATGACTACCTGCTAACTTCCTACAAAAACAAATATGATCACATAGCTACTGCCTAAAACCTTTCAATGGCTCATTATCAATACAGTTTTCTTTTCCTGCCATTAGAGGCCTTCATAATCAGACTATAACCCATCTTCCAGACAGTGTTGCCTTAATAGTTTTGACCTCTGCCCCAGATACACTGGATTCATCACTGGTCCTGGAGGCTTCAGGCCCTTTCATCACTCCATTCTGGTCCCACTGCCTGGAATTACCCTTCTCAACCTTTTCAGTGGGAAAACTCATACTAATTCTTCAAGGCCTTGACAAGCTGTCACCTTTTCTGTGAAGTCATGGAAAGAAAATTCTTCTTCCTCAGGGTTACCATGGCCCTGTGGTGTTTGTTTGTTTTTTGCAGCACTGGGGGTCTCCTTATGCCCTCCTCCCTCCCACTGGTACCAACCCCAGAAAGGATTTGTTTTACCTTCCTGTCCTTCATTTTTGTAAACAGACATTTTTGTTTGTTTAAGATAGCTATACAGTGAATTTCATTATGACATTTTCATGTATGTATGTATTATATCCCAAATTGGCTCATTTCCTCCATTTTTTTCCTTTCTAAGTTAGACCCCTTCTTACAGTGATTTTGACAGGTTTAAATGTACTATATTCATACTTGTATAGAAAGTACATCAACCATATTCATCTTCTTTACCCTGTTAGTTTTCAAAGAGTCTCGCTTTTATGCCTAGGCCAACCTGGACTACAATCCTAAGTATGTCTCCTGTGTAGCTGGGATAACAGGCTCATGACATCATGCCAGCTTTTTTTTTTTTTTTTTTAGGGTTAGTTAGTGTTGATTTTATTCAAATCCACACAGGTATCACTACATTATATTCATCACTTTGGTTTCCTTTACATGAATTTTTTTATTGTTTGCTGTTTAATTCAGATTAATTTGCTGTATATTTGCCTAGAGTCACACAGTTATTCTATCATATGACTATGTCATACATTATTTGACTATTGCACAAGCAACAAACAGCTTTTATTGGTTGAGATGGAGTCTTGCAAACTTTTTTTCCAGGTTGACCTAAAATGCTATCACCCTTATCTCTACCTCCTGAGTAGCTAGTATTACAGGTTTTCCCTGGCCCCATGAACCTATGTTCTTAATTCCTATAGCATTGCTGGTCAGGTTCTGAATATACGGGAAGAGCCTTACCACTACAGGTATCACTAACTTTACAAGGTATTTAGCTAATAGGCAAGTACAGAACTCAACAGAAGTGACCTCACAGAACACAAGACTATACAACCCATATTCAGCCACTTAATTCCTTGTTCCTTATTTCCTTACAAGTTGCACAGCTCCACTGACACCTTCTATTTAGTTAACTACAGACATATTTCAGAAAAAAAAATGCAATTTTGCTACAATGTCCCCTTCTTAATCTTGGGCTAACATCACCATGTAGTTATGAGCTTCCCTCTAACACAAACAGCAGGTCTTGTTGGTTCTTAAATCAAACTCAATCCATGTGCAGGTATATCCTCAGAAATAGGAAAAAAAAAACTGAGAACACAGAATTCCTGAATAATGTCTTACCTGTAGATTTCCAGTCATGCAAAGTCCACCTCCATACCACTAATAGAAAAGGTGCCAGTTTTGTATCATAATTTATATATCCATCTTTAGCATGGAACTGTGAGCTTTCTGAATTCAAAAGCCATGTATTATTCATATTTGTATACTCAGTGACAAGCCCAGTATTTGGCACCTAGTAGGACACAATGAAATTTGTTGGATAAACAAACCTAACATAAAATCAGGCTTTCAGAAAAATTGGTTATGTCTCACAATCTGTTTGTAATTCTAGGCTTGTATAATTTGGTAAAGGGTGTATACTTTAGGAAAGGGTATTTCAGAGAGATAACCTTAGGCAGTTAAAATACAGGATATTTTGTAAAGGTCTTACACAACTCTGACCTGGAATACCATCTTCTGTATCTCCCTTAAGGAGAAAATAATCATGAGACTGACTGGCCACCTGAAGTCATAATTACACCTTTGGGAAACTCAAGGCTAAAGAGCCAGCCACAAGAAGGAAAGGGTCCCTCTCACTACAGATTTCAAGTGAAGATGTCCAGGGGAGAAGACTTCCAGAATGCTACAAAGAGGATATTTGGGCAAGGCAAATTCCAAACAACTCACTCTATCTGGGCTGACTGGATTGCTGGTCTTATATCTAGTAAGCTCCCCAACTTGTAGTGTCAGGAAGAGTTCATAGTTTGATGTTAGACACACTTAGATTCTAATTTTGGTCCTATCATTTGCTAATTGTGTGACCATGGCAACCTGTTAAAACTCTATGAATTCTGTTTCTTTATTGGTAGGATGAAGAATTAGTACAAGGACAACAGATTAAGTATCTCACATGTCCAGCATATTCTGTGTAATCAACAGTTGATAGCAAATAGGAGATAATTGAACTAGAAGAAGAACTTTACTGGAAAACTCTGGGCCAGATTCCAGATCAGGGTAATAAGCAGAAATGTTGGGTTAGTCACATAATCATCAGATATATAGCTTCCCCAAGTATAAATTCAAGGAATTATTAAGCCTTTTGTCCATCTATCACCTAACATTCTAGATTCCATACCTCTAGTTGTATTTCTGGGCTCCTAATTTAATAGAGAACATAATTTTTAATAATGAGACAAGTGAGGTCAGGATGATTAAATGACTTATCTATGACCAACTTGGTACCAAATCATAAAAGATGGGAATGTGTGTGTGTGTATGTGTGTGTGTGTGTGTGTGTGTGTGTGTGTGTGTGTGTGTGTAAATCTTTCTTACTACATACTAGGTTCCATGCACAATTCTTAGGTCTCACTTAACTGCCTCATAATAGGAATTTGTTTCATTTTTAGCAAAAATAACCACCTTTTTTAAATGATAGTTTATATTTAGTATAGCTGGGGATGCTCACATAGGTAAGTCTTTCTTTCTGCCAAGAATCGCCTGTGACACTTCTTACAGCCTGAAGGCATAATTTAAAAAGCAAACGCCCAGTTATCAAAAAGTTAAACAGTTCCTACCTGACCCACTCATTCCATTTCTAGATATCTACTCAGAAAAACTGAAAAAGGACTCAAGCAGATGTTTATGCTATGATGTTCATAGCATCAGTACTGTTCACAATAGTCAAAAAGCAGAAGCAACTCAAATGTCCATCAAAAGATAAATGATAGACAAATTATGGTATATCCACAAATGGAATATTATTTATTATTATAATTATTCATTTATTCACATGTGCATACATTGTTTGGGTCATTTCTCCCTCCTGCCCCCGCCCCCACTCTCTCCCTGCCCCTCCCTTCCAGGCAGAACTTGTTCTGTGCTTTTCTCCAGTTCCATTGAAGAGCAGAAAAAGCAATAATAAGACAGACATAGCATTTTTGCTAGTTGAGATAAGGACAGCTATACAGAGAGATTCCTAGCATTGCTTTCATGTACAAATGTGTTACAACCCAGGTTGATTCATCTCTAACTGATCTTTACACTGGTTCCTGATCCCCTTCTCATGTTGACCTCTGCTGCTTTAAGGTTTCTGTATTAATTCCTCTGGAGTGGGGACATCAAATGCTTTCATGTTTTGGGTTTTCTATCTAACCCCGTACCTCCCATATATGTTCTCCCTTGTCATATAACCTAAGTCCTACAACATTGCTGTATTTGCCCTAGATCTAAAGACTGCATGAGAGAGAACATACAATTTTTGGTCTTCTGAGTCTGGGTAACCTCACTCAGAAAGATGTTCTCCAGTTCCATCCATTTACTTGCAAATGGTAAGATTTCATTTTTCTTCATGGCTGAGTAAAATACAAATGGAATATTATTTTGCTGTACGATGAAATGCTGATACATGCCAAAACTTAGATGAACTTCAAAAACATATTCAGTAAGTCACACACAAAGGCCATGTATTATATGATTCCATTTATATGAAATATCCTAAATAGGTAAATCCATATAGACAGAAAGTAGATTGGTGGTTGCTATGAGTGATGGACAGGAGTGTAAAATAGATAAGGGTGAATATGGTGGATATATTTTGTATTCATATATGAAAATAGAAGAATGAAACCCGTTAAAATTGTTCTAAGAAGGGGGAAGAGGGAGAATGATGGAGAGAGTAAATCTAACAAAGATATAGCGTAAACACATATGTAAATATCACAATGTAGGCCCCTGTGAAACTATTATATGCTAATAAATTCTTTAAATAAAAGAATAAGAGGGAATAACTAAATGGTACCCAAGAGGTTTGTTGGGTTTAGTTTTACTTTGTTTTTTCCTCCAGTTTTGTCTGTAGGAAGCAAGTCATTTCTCCTTGAAACATCCTTTCTTCTACTCAGATGTAACTGCTGACAAGGCTTGAATCAAGCTTGCACATTGTAGTTATTGTATTGATAAAATGGTTGGAAGAAAGAATTCAGGTGTTTTCAAACTTCTACAGTAAGCAGAACCAGGAAAGTAGCACAGCAGAGAGGAAAGACCTCTGAGTCACAATTATGAAACCACCATAATTGTCCTAGCATTGTACACAATTACAAGAAGGGTGCTTCAACTACCTGTGCCTTGATCTTCACTCTACAATGTGGGAAATGAACTACATAATCTATGAGGTCTTTTTCCAGGACATGGTATATATGGAGGTAGAGGAGGGCGAGGGAAAGGGTGAGACGTTCAGCTAGATGTGACAGGCATCCATCAGACTCCAAGACTCAACAAATGACTACTCATGTGGTGAAGATTTCTCTGGGGTCTACACTGCTTGTCCCATATTTATATACATGCTGCTGCTTTTCAGACTCAACTTTTCTTCTAAAAGCTCTGCCTCCTTCCCTTACTTACAGAATGACTGAGATGCCTATTGATAAATAAAACAAGAGGCTTTGGATAAAGCAATAATCACACTCAAAAACTACATCAATTTATTTTTGTTTTCTTTCTCAAAAATAAAAGTCACACTTATTAGCAAATGAACTTTGCAAGTCACCGCCCTACATTTGGGGAGACAGAATAAACATATTTCATTAAAATGGCATCAAGACAGTATAATTCTACCCTTAAGAAAATTATAAAACCATTTATATGCCTATTCAATTTGATATTAGAAAGAATTTTCCTCTGTCTTGGAGAGTAGGAGAAGATAATGAGTTCAACTTGGTATAACTAGAATTTAAAACACAATGTTGCTCTACAGTCTACAAATCTCATTAATCAGACTATATCTCCCACTTTGTGAATCTAAGATTTTAATTGTTCTAATCCCTTCCCTGTTGATTTCTTGCTGCAATTTTACACAGCAGCAGGTCACCTCTTTCTTTCTTCAGAAATTCATTAGCACCATGCCATAGAACTAAATAATATATATATATGTTTTTAATTGGGTGGAGAAAACAAAAAAATAGGAAATCAGCTCTGAAGTTCAGAGACCTAAAAGTAGGTTTTCCTAAAAGGACACTCATCTACTCATTGAAACTAATGTTAATTAGCTTTGGCCTTCACAACCAAAATCTCAAGAGAAACAAAATCTCAAGATTCCATTTTTAGGAATATCTACCTTCAAAGAATCAATTTATTGACTGGTAAATCTATCTACCATAGTCTGATATTTTAACAAAAGCAGAGTGAGAATTTTTAGTGTTTGGCCAATGAAAGGCAGTAGCTAAATTCATACTTAAATACCCATGATGTATTATTTTGTGTAATATGGTACCCATGAAAAATGCATTGACCAGAATTCAAAGAGCCATCACTTCAGTTCCTGTTCTGTTGATAACTGTGATTCTGAACAAATTATTTATTTATTTCCTTTAGGTCTCACTTTTCTCATCTATAAACAGTTATAAAACTGTTAAAAATCATCTTAGTACAACAGTTTATGATTCTATCAAATGAAACTTTAAATACCTCTTAGTAAAACATAGATTTTCCATATGTTAAATAAAAATTAAAAATAGTATGAAGCCATGGTGTACAATAGCCACTAGCCACATGTGGTATTCAAATTTAAAATGATTAAAATGAACTGCAATAGATTCAGTGTCTCTGTTATACTAGCCATGTTTTTTTTTTCATTTTTCTTTTATTATTCATATATGCATACAAGGATTGGTTCATTTCTCCCCACTGCCCCCACCCCCTCCCTTACCACCCACTCCGCCCCCTCCCTCTCCCCCCCCAATACCCAGCAGAAACTATTTTGCCCTTATTTCTAATTTTGTTGTAGAGAGAGTATAAGCAATAATAGGAAGGAACAAGGGTTTTTGCTGGTTGAGATAAGGATAGCTATACAGGGCATTGACTCACATTGATTTCCTGTGCGTGTGTGTTACCTTCTAGGTTAATTCTTTTTGATCTAACCTTTTCTCTAGTACCTGTTCCCCTTTGCCTATTGGCCTCAGTTGCTTTAAGGTATCTGCTTTAGTTTCTCTGCGTTAAGGGCAACAAATGCTAGCTAGTTTTTTAGGTGTCTTACCTATCCTCATCCCTCCCTTGTGTGCTCTCGCTTTTATCATGTGCTCATAGTCCAATCCCCTTGTTGTGTTTGCCCTTGATCTAATGTCCACATATGAGGGAGAACATACGATTTTTGGTTTTTTGAGCCAGACTAGCCATGTCTTAAGTGCTCTGATAACTGCACAAGGCCAGTGGCAGCATAGATAGAGAACATTTCCATCAACACAGGGAGTTCTAAAAGGCACTGGAGTTTATTATAATTACATAGACTGAAAGAAATGTTTCTTTCCAAAATGCGTTCCAATAGACATCAATCCATTAATAAATACCCATGGGTACAGTTATTCAGCTAGTTACAAATCTGCTTACTTTTACATTAACCTACCAGCTTTCTTTTTTGTATTCATAACAGTGACATGAGAGACATTACCAAATCCTTTGCTAAAATCTGAATGCCTAATATATGGTGTAACAGATGTCTGGAACTCTGTTGAAAGAAATATAGAAGGCTCTTCTGTCATGGTCGCTTATTAAACCCATGCAAGTGGGCCCCCTTTGCTAAGCATACACACACCATCCTTAAACTTACATTTTCTACAGTAACACCCATGGTCAACACCATACAAATTAAAAAAAAAAAATCAGAACAGATCCGTGCCACTGGTTCATGCCTATAATCCTAGCTAGTTGGGAAGCTGAGGTAGGGAGGATCATGGTTTGACACTAGCCCAGGCAAACAGTTGGCAAGATCCCATCTACAAAACAACCAGAGCAAAATGTACTAGAGATGTGGCTCAAGTGGTATAAGCCTGCTTTGCAAGCACAAAGCTCTGAATCAAACCTCAGTTCCACCAAAAAAAAAAAAAAGAATAGATGTTTTTATTCTTTTTATAGTATCACTCTTATGTCCCAGGACTCCTCAAAGGTCACTGATGATCATCCAGCTATTCCTTTACCCACAGACATAATTTGTACATTCTAGATCATTTTAAACTCAGTTAAAATGAGGTGCTTCCTTGTGGATTTCAATTCTTTCTTCTCCATTATCGTTCTTTCTCAAGTTGAAAATAATATTCCTTGACAGCTTTATGTCTTCTCTGTTAGCTTAACTTTTCCTCTTTTTTTCTGTTAGTGACACCACAAGGATTCCCTTCTTTACTTTTTTTTCTCTAAATTCTGTGTTCATTTTACCCTTAGAACCTTTTGCAAATTTCAGTATATCCTAACCTTTAGCCTATCCACCAAACTTATTTTATTCATCCTTAGTTAATAAGCCTGTGTTAGTTAAGATCTTTCATTGCAAGAAGTAGAAGCTTACTTGAGCTAGCTTTAGCAACAACAAGTCTAAGAATAAGAATATCCCTTCCCCAAAACAGGGAATGAATACAGCCACTGCTCTGAGAGGACTAAAACTGGTAGTTAAAAAGGTGTCAGATTTCAAAAAGTGCATTTTTTTCCTGCTTACAAGTGCCAAACAAGAGTATGATAATAGTTCCAGAAATTAAAATAGAAAAATAAAAGCATAGCAAATTCCAAAGTTCACACCACTCTGGACAGGATGAATTTCTTAGAGTTTAAGGTCGTCCACATGCGGAGTGTTGCATCTTACAGCAAATGTTGAAATGAAATCCAGTAGGGCTTCTATCCTAAGTCTCCAATAGGGCTTTGGAGTGAGGCAAAGGATGGCCAAAGACCTGCAGAACCACCTCTATGACTCTGCCTGAGCCTTTCCTCCTGCATCCCACTTAGCACCATCATCAATGGGAGTCAAGGAAAACGTCAAAAAAAAAAAAAAATCCCATCCATAAATGAGCTTTAAGTTGTAAAGGAAACAGCTGATAAAATTGCTTGATATTGAGAAGACACAAAGAGTTTAAAATATTTTTTAAAAAAAATCTGTGTCTCCTTCCCCATATTGTTCCTGGGGAATTAATCTGGTATTAATTCACCAATCCATCCAATCTTTTTGTCTACTACATTTCTGAGTACTTATTGTAGGCTCTAGGACATCAAGGGTGCAGGGAATAAAAGATGGGATTAAGCCTTGTTCCTGTTCTTGGGGCCTCCAGACAAGCAATTATAAGGCAGGGTTGTCAGTGTTCAGATAGAAATAATTAAAACAAGTTGGTTGGGGGAATCAGAGAAAACTTGCCAAGAAGCTAAGAGCTCAGTGAGTCCTGAAAGCCAATGAAATGAAAAGGAAAAGCATGTGTGAACACCCAGACATGGGACAAAGCAGGGCTCATTCTGGAATCTCCAAGTGTGGGTGGGACTGGGAACCCAGTGCTGTACAAGGAAGCAGGGTGTACAGAGACTACAGAGGTGATGACAGGACTTGACCCCACTGATGGGCTTCTCTTCTGAATATTTTAAGGGTTTGGACTTGACCTAAGGATGAAGGGGAGTTTCAAATTTTGAAGAGGGATTGAGGCATATAATCAGGTTCATATTATACAAGATATTTTTGATGCCAAGAAACACAGGGATGAGGGAAAAATTGGAGACAGATACTAGAAGCATCAGCTATGAGCAAGGGCAGCATCACTAGGACAGAATGGAAGTGGAGATGGATGTGAGCATCATAAGCAGGTTTCAAAGACAAAGCAGAAAGAAGATCCAAAGGTGGGAAAATGGGGGTTTGTTGTTCATTCATTTGTTCATTCTTTCACTCATTCACTCATTCTTCCAATTGGTCAAGTCATTGAGGACTTGCTATGGGCTAGACTTTGTGCCCAGAATTTAGAAAAAAACAGAGAGCAAGACAAAAGAGGCAAAAACGTTAGTTGTTGATAAAGCTACAATATAAAGAAAGTAGGAAACAAATTAAATTGAAATGATGTTTTCACTCATAAAAAACAATATTTTTTCAGTCATATCACTATTAAAAGTGACTCAACAAAAGCAGTAGCACTCTTACCCATTTTCAATAGCATGTGTACTCACATTTTGATATCTAATAATCTTCCCATAGTGACAAAAAGACTAATTCCTACTAGAGGGTAAATGAGTCCATGTATTCAGGAAGACCAAAATTATAATTAACTTAAAAAATCAAAATTACAAGAAATGACTGCTTTCAAGAATTCTAAAGGGAGGGCTGGGGGCATGGCTCAGGTGGTTCAGTGTCTGCCTAGCAAGGACTGTTTGCTAATTCAGAAATAGAACAAAAATTTTAAAAAGAGGTCTTACCAAACTAAGTAAATAATAATAATAACTAAGTGAAATATTGACAAGATAAAAATCCAAAAGAACATTATGGTACACAAACAATAAAAATTAATGTAAAGATACAAAAATGTAGTAACACATATCTAGAGGTCTGGGGTGGCTGAAAAATCAACCCCAGAATTTCATCCAGAGAGTGACTGATTACAATGCACATGGAATACCAAATCTCACAGGGTATCCACTTTTGTTTTTTTTATTCATATGTGCATACAAGGCTTGGGTCATTTCTCCCCCCTGCCCCCACCCCCTCCCTTACCACCCACTCCGCCCCCTCCCTCCCCCCCCAATACCCAGCAGAAACTATTTTGCCCTTATTTCTAATTTTGTTGTAGAAAAGTATAAGCAACAATAGGAAGGAACAAGGGTTTTTGCTGGTTGAGATAAGGATAGCTATACAGGGCATTGACTCACATTGATTTCCTGTGCGTGGGTGTTACCTTCTAGGTTAATTCTTTTTGATCTCACCTTTACTCTAGTTCCTGTTCCCCTTTTCCTATTGGTCTCACCCCTCCCTTGTGTGCTCTCGCTTTTATCATGACCTAAGAGTCCAACCCCATTGTTGTGTTTGTTCTTGATATAATGTCCACATATGAGGGAAAACATACGATTTTTGGTCTTTTGGGCCAGGCTAACCTCACTCAGAATGATGTTCTCCAATTCCATCCATTTACCAGTGAATGATAACATTTCATTCTTCTTCATGGCTGCATAAAATTCCATTGTGTATAGATAGAGAGGATTGAAAATCAAAAATAAAAAAAAGATAGGAATAAAAATAAAAAATAAGTAAATGAAAGAACTATCTATATTTAAAAATGAATTAAAATAAAATGGAAAATAGAAAATTAAAAAAAAAAAAAACACCAAAAAACCTCCAAGTTCAAATGCAATGAAGTTTCAGTCTTAATAATTTGGGTGTCTGTCTCAGTCTCCAATCCTGGAGATGGTGCCTCAGATGTTGTCTGTAGTTGTCTCATCAAAGGGGACGCATAAAGTAGAACAAAGCTACACACACACACAAAAAAAAAAAAAAACCCACCAAGTGTCCCAAGTTCAAATGCAATACAGTTTCAGTAAGTTTTTCCACTTGCAGGTGTAATTCGATTGTTCTCTCATCAAAGGTAGGGAGAAAAAGAAAAAAAAAAGAGTCTGGAGACAGTTCTGAGAAGGGTATCTGCAGCTGTGGCTTGCTTGCCTGCTGCTGTCAGTCTGCTGTTGCTGGAGGCATTATTTATGCAGATCTCTGGGGTGAGCTTAGCACTCACCTGGCCCGCAGGCTTTGTTTGTTCAGAGTTCTCCTGTGCGGGAGCCTCTGCTACAAGCTTTCCCCTTTCCAAGCACTGGAAAAGGTGAGACTGCACCCGCGTTGTCAGGCTGCATGTTTATTTACAGTTCATGTGGGAGGTGGGTCTTCCCCCCTCTCCTGTGGAGTTTTCCTCCCACCGCCACTTTCACAAGCTTTCCTGCTCCTGATTTCTGGGCGGTGCTGCTGCTCCTGCCAGCCGCCATGTTTGTTTACAGTTCACGTGAGAAGTGGGTCTTCCCTCCTATCCTGTGGAGTTTTCCTCCCTCTGCCACACTCACCAGCTTTCCCGCTCCTGGTTGCTGGGCGTGCGCCCTGCCCCTCTCTCACCAGAGCCTCTCCGGCCTGCCTGGCTTGTTTATTTACAGTCCCGGGAGGGATTCCCTTTCCCCAATCTTCAGCACTCAGTGCACCCCACCCTCTTTCCCACATGTCTTGTTTGTTCTTATTGCTTATTACTCAGTTTCTCTTTTTTCCCCGGGTGGTGGTCAGTCTGTCCAGGGGGCTATGCTGCTCTGGCCCAGGATTGTCTGTGGGAGTACCGTGGTACTGTGAAGCTCACCTGGTCTGCGTCTTCCCAAGCCATCGGGGTGCGGGCGACTGGCAGCCCAGGAGCCCTCCTGGTTTCTCCGTTTAATGTGAAGTGGAGATTCTCTGTGCTGGCTGGAGGTATAGAGGGGTCAAAGTTATGCCTCTTCTCAGTGATTATGCCTGCAAAGTGTGTCTCCAGCGTCTCTCCAAGATTTCACTATAGGAGGCTCGCTTGCTGCTTCCTCCCTCTAGCCGCCATCTTGGAATCCCCCCAGGGTATCCACTTTTAAAGTGAGGATGTTGATTGGGAAGTAATGAGACCCTGAATGCTAAAACAGGTACATAAGGGAAGATAAAGCTGGGGACATTGATCCCCTAAATTCTGTTGATTATTCTTTGCCAGGAGAAGCAGTCTTTCCATAACTGCTATACATATGTACACATCCCAGGTCTGAGGAAATTAGCCCTGCATTGCCTGAGGAAACTGGAACGTCCTCTCCTCAAGTAGCTGAATTGCAAGAAAGGCTGATGCTCCCCTGGGCCCACCCCCACCACTCTTCTTTGTTTCTAAACCTATAAACACACTCGAGACCTGACAGGTCCCTGAACATGAAGTAGAAAGTGTGACCCATGAGAAGATATGCTACACTCCAAAAGAACTTCTTGCATTTTTAATTTAAACAGAAAGAAACCTAGTATGTATGTGTGGAGATGGATAGTATGGCATAATGGTGGAAGGAACATCATTTTAGGTCAGCCCAAGTTTATTGATATGAGGCCATTAAGCAAAGATTCTACATTTAATGTTGCAGCTCAGGGAATTAAAATGGGCTATAAAAATTTGGTTGATTGGCTGAAACATGGACCAAAGTGTGGATCACGGGTAAATGAATTTACAATGCCAGACATCATTTGCTGGTAAACAGACGGAATTGGAGAACATCATTCTGAGTGAGGTTAGCCTGGCCCAAAAGACCAAAAATCATATGTTCTCCCTCATAGGCGGACATTAGATCAAGGGCAAACACAACAAGGGAACTGGACTTTGATCACATGATAAAAGCGAGAGCACACAAGGGAGGTATGAGGATAGGTAAGACACCCAAAAAACTAGATAGCATTTGTTGCCCTCAATGCAGAGAAATTAAAGCAGATACTTTAAAGCAACTGAGGCCAATAGAAGGAGACCAGGGACTAGAGAAAAGGGTAGATCAAGAACAATTAACCTAGAAGGTAACACACATGCACAGGAAATCAATGTGAGTCAACTCCCTGTATAGCTATCCTTATCTCAACTAGCAAAAACCCTTGTTCCTTCCTATTATTGCTTATACTCTCTCTTCAACAAAATTAGAGATAAGGGCAAAATAGTTTCTGCCGGGTAGCGAGGGGGTGGGGGGGAAGGGAGGGGGTGGGGGGGGAAGGAAGGGGAGAGAAATGACCCAAACATTGTATGCACATATGAATAAAAAAATAAAAAATAAAATAAAATGCCAGACCTGCCTAGGTTTAAAGGAAGAGATTCAAAGGCTCAGAGAGATTAGAATACAGTTGGGGTCTTTTCTTTAGATTCTAATTCTTTGTTAACACTATTATCATTAGAAACTGTTTTTGAGAACTATCAACCTCTTGAGCCATTTTTTAATGTCACAAAATTTTTTTACTGAGAATTTTTAATATCTGACTTCTTAAACTCTGGGGTTCATATCTATTTGTGACTAAACTTCCCTTCCATATAGTGAACTCTAAGAGGGATGAATAAATTTCCTTCAATATCCCTGCTATGTGCCTAAAAGGCAACTTAACTTCAATAAGAACACAAAAGAACAGCAAATGTCTCAATAGCTTGAAAAACTAGATCGTGAAGGTATAAATTCCTAATGCTTTGTCTAACCAATGCACATCATTAGGTGGATGGCACAATAAAATCCCAGCTGTAAATGCCATAATGTAACCCCACCGGTACAACAATTAAATAAATAAATCCCGCAACAGGAAACAGTGGTCAGTACAGCTGAAGACCATAGATGGCAGATTTCAACCTCATTCATGCCATTTTTCTCATTTCCATAGTAATAATAGATGTAGCCATTATAGAGTTTAACATATTTTCAGACTCAATTGGGCAAAGTGGGATACTCAAATTTGCCTTTCCTGCAAATGTCTTTGATTGATTAAAATTTCTAAAGATAGCTGGAGTAGGGAGAACAGAAAACATTTTTTCTCATTGTTTATTCCTTAATTACACATGAAATAAGACAAAGTCACAACAGCACACCTGGAAATGTGTGTTGAGTAAGTCCTTTTCCATATAGTACTGATGTTTTTGTTGCTATTATGAGGTATTGCTTGATGGTTAATACTTTTATAGCCACAGAAACTTCCTTGACCAAAATAAACATAATGTTCATCAAAAGTATCTTTTGCAAATTAAAGTTGAGTTAGGACAGCCAAGCTTCCAGACAATGGATTACAAAATGTTTATTTTATACAGTAATTATCTCACTAATTACATGATTGATATAAAAGGCACTTGAAAAATTTTAGTCTCAGAGAAAACTAATTATTTAATGTAATATTTATTTTGTGTTCTCAAAAAGTATGTGGTGATTGATTTTTAGTATGAAAATGAATTTCTTTAGTTAATTCATTTAAAGGCACTTGTTAGTATTATAACACATTGGCACTCATTCAGTTGGCATCTGGGAGACTTATGTTTGCCCTAGGTGGAGATGGTATATTAAGGTAAAAGAAAAGGTAAGTTGACAGTAGTGTATTAGAACTTGCATGTACTGGCTGAAGAGTGCCAACTGTTACATTTTGAGGAACCTTGTAAGTCTGTTGTTAAACACATTTATTATTAAAAGAAATAAGAAATAGAAGAGATCTTCCTCAACTTGATTTTTAAAAAATCCACAAAAACTCGGCAGCAAACATCACAGTTAATGAAAGACTGAAGCTCTCCCTTTAAGATCAAGAGCAATGGGAAGACGCGGACCAGGTGAGCTTCGCGGTACCGTGGTACACCCACAGACAAGCCTGGGCCAGAGCAGCATAGCACCCTGGACAGACTGACCTCCACCCGGAAAAAAAAAACAGAAACTGAGTAATAAGCAATAAGAACAGTTAAGACACCTGGAAAGAGGGTGGGGCGCCATGAGCGCTGAAGATTGGGGGAAGGGAATCCTTCCCGGGACTGTAAATAAACAAGCCAGGCGGGCCGGAGAGCCTCTGGCAGGAGCAGGGCGTGCACCCAGCAACCAGGAGCGGGAAAGCTTGTGAGAGGAGGGAAGACCCACTTCCCACGTGAACTGTAAACAAACATGGCGGCCGGCAGGAGCAGCAGCACCGCCCAGTAAGCAGGAGCAGGAAAGCTTCTGAAAGTGGCAGTGGGAGGAAAACTTCAGAGGAGAGGGGGGAAGACCCACCTCCCACATGAACTGTAAATAAACACGCAGGCCTGACAACGCGGGGCAGTGGCACCTTTCCCAGTGCTTGGAAAGGGGAAAGCCTGTAGCAGAGGCTCCTGCACAGGAGAACTCTGAACAAACAAAGCCTGTGGGACCAGGTGAGTGCTAAGCTCACCCCAGAGATCTGCATAAATAACGCCGCCAGCTACAGGCTGAGAGCAGCAGGCAGGCAAGCCACAGTTGCAGATACCACCCTCAGAACTGTCTCCAGACGCTTTTTTTTCTTTTTCTCCCTACCTTTGATGAGAGAACAACCGAATTACACCTGCAAGTGGAAAAACTTACTGAAACTGTATTGCATTTGAACTGGGGACACTTGGTGGGGCTTTTGTGTGTGTGTGTGTGTGTGTGTGTGTGTGTGTGTGTGTAAGTGTGTAGTTTTGTTCTACTTTATGCATCCCCTTTGATGACACAACTACAGAACAACACCTGAGGCACCAACTCCAGGGCTGGAGATTGAGACGGACACCCAAATTATTAAGACTGAAACTGCATTGCATATAAACTTGGAAGTTTTTTGGGTTTTTTTTTTTAATTTTTTATTTTCCATTTTATTTTAATTCATTTTTATAAATAGATATTACTTTCATTTACTTATTTTTTATTTTTTTTATCTTTGATTTTCAATCCTCTCTCTGTCTCTCTAATGTCTGTTCAGCTTACTGTCGATTAGTACACTAACACTCCCTGTTTATACCTTTGAAACTCTCTTGTCTGATACCTTGTTCTGCTTTCTCCCTCTTGTCTGTATATTTGTTTTCCCCTTTTCTTTAACTTCTTGCTTTCCATCTCAGCTCACTCTTCCATTCTAAATATCACCATTGTTATTATTACAAGCTAGAAAATACTTAATTGCACACAGTACAGGGACAATAACAACACCAAGGACAATGACGGGAAGACAGAAAAAACAGGGAAACCAGTTTCCCCACAGCAAAAAAATTAGTACAGGAACCAGAGGGGAATGAAGAGAACAGAAACTCAGATCCAGACTCCAACAAAATGAAGATAAACTATGCCAAAGGACCCAATGAAGCCCACAAGAATAATTTAAAAGAAGACATACTACAAGTACTCAATGAGAATTTTATAGAGATGATACTGGATAGGGTCAACCAAAATGTACAGGAGACACTCAAGAAATTCCAAGACAATAAAAATAGAGAATTTGAAAAAGCAAAAGAAGAAATAAAGGAAACCATAGAAGCACTGTATAAACACCAAAGTGAAAGAGAGAACACAATGAATAAACGGATAAATGAACTCAGGACAAAAATAGACAACATTAAAGAAGAAAACTGCCAGGATATGGAAAACCTGAAAAAATGCTCACCACCTCTAGCAATAAAGGAAATGCAAATTAAAACCACACTAAGATTCCACCTCACCCCTGTTAGAATAGCCATCATCAGCAACACCACCAACAACAGGTGTTGGCAAGGATGCGGGGGAAAAAGGAACCCTCTTACACTGTTGGTGGGAATGTAGACTAGTACAACTACTCTGGAAAAAAATTTGGAGGCTACTTAAAAAGCTGGACATTGATCTACCATTTGATCCAGCAATACCACTCTTGGGGATATACCCAAAAGACTGTGACACATATTACTCCTAAGGCACCTGCACACCCATGTTTATTGTGGCACTATTCACAATAGCCAAGTTATGGAAAAAGCCAAGATGCCCCACCACCGACGAATGGATTAAGAAAATGTGGTATCTATACACAATGGAATTTTATGCAGCCATGAAGAAGAACGAAATGTTATCATTCACTGGTAAATGGATGGAATTGGAGAACATCATTCTGAGTGAGGTTAGCCTGGCCCAAAAGACCAAAAATCGTATGTTCTCCCTCATATGTGGACATTAGATCAAGGGCAAACACAACAAGGGGATTGGACTATGAGCACATGATAAAAGCGAGAGCACACAAGGGAGGGGTGAGGATAGGTAAGACACCTAAAAAACTAGCTAGCATTTGTTGCCCTTAATGCAGAGAAACTAAAGCAGATACCTTAAAGCAACTGAGGCCAATAGGAAAAGGGGAACAGGTACTAGAGAAAAGGTTAGATCAAAAAGAATTAACCTAGAAGGTAACACCCACGCACAGGAAATCAATGTGAGTCAATGCCCCCGTATAGCTATCCTTATCTCAACCAGCAAAACCCCTTGTTCCTTCCTATTATTGCTTATACTCTCTCTACAACAAAATTAGAAATAAGGGCAAAATAGTTTCTGCTGGGTATTGAGGGGGGGGAGAGGGAGGGGACGGAGTGGGTGGTAAGGGAGGGGGTGGGAGCAGGGGGGAGAAATGAACCAAGCCTTGTATGCACATATGAATAATAAAAGAAAAATGAAAAAAATTAAAAAAAAAAAAAATTTTTAAAAAGCAGAATTTTATAAAAGGTTTTAAAAAAAAAAAAGATCAAGAGCAAGACAAAGATGTTGATCTTATAACTTCTGTTCAGCATTGAACTAGAATGTGCTAGCTAAGGTATTTAAGCAAGGAAAAGAGATAAAAGCATCAAAGGAAGAAGTAAACCATCTCTGTTTACAAATGACATGATCTTGCATATAAGAAAATCCTAGGGATACATACATATGCTATTAGAACTAATAAGCAGTTCAACAGGGTTGCAAGATTCAAGTGCAAAATACAAAGGTGAATTGTATTTCAATGCACTATCAATGAACAGTTCCAACACAAAATTGAGAATTTTTCCATTTTGAATATCATCAAAAAGAATAAAATACTTAAGAATAAATTTAACAAAAGAAGTATAAATCTTTTGTAATGAAACATGGTAAAATAAATTAAAGATCTAGTATATAGAAAAATATTCTATGTTCATGGATTGGAAGACAATATCATTAAGATGTTAGTATTATGAAAGTGACTTACACTTTCAACATAACCCTTACCAAAATCTGTATGGTGATCAGTTAAATCTACCCAATGAAAGGCTTGATCTTTCTCCTAAACTACTGGGAGCTGACTTCTACACCCTCTACTCTGCCTGATTACAGTGTCTTTTGGCCAGGGGCTTTGACCACTGGACAGTCTACCATTGTGACTTAGGTGGGGGGTTGGTGACAAGACATATCAATTCCAATCTCCAAAGTAACTGGAAACTAAGGTAGTAGCCTGAACCTCCAGGAGGGGCTGGAGACTACAGGTCAGCCTTGCAGACAATATGTGATTAAATCCCAGTAAAGTCTCTGGACACGAAAGGCTCCCTGAGTTTCCCTGGTTGGCAATACCCTTTGAGTAATGTCACTGACACTCACACTGGGAAGAAAGTAATGCCATCCAAAACTCCAGAGGGAGAAGATGATTGGAAGTTTCATGTTTGGACAATCCCCACCCCAACTTCAACTTATGTATCACTTCCTTTTGCTGGCTCTAATTTGAATCTTTTTACTATAATAAAATTGTAATCCATGAAACTGTGCATCATTCTGTTGAATTATAATACCTGAGTGTGGTGTGGGAACTCTCAAATTTGCAGCCAGCTGATATTAAGGCAATTTAGGAGCATTTCTTCTGTATATTGGATTTATTACATCATGGCATGGTGATGAGCATTTCTTCCCAGCTCTGGGTTCAGTGATTCACTCTGGCAGCTTGAAATTGACCATAGAAGAGTATATATATATATATATATATATCACAGAAATCAGCAAATGCTATGAGTCAGATCTTAATTTGTTGTTAATAGTAAAAACCATTAATAACACAGATTAGACAAAAATTTTTAATTTTGTCCACACTATTACATAGGTACTAGCACAAAAAGTTGAGGAAATATTTTGTCAGTATTAAATGGTTATTATTCAATTCAGTAAAGAAATTGCTGATATAATTTACAAAAGAGTAAATTTCTAACAAATGTCCTCACTCTTTCATTTTCATATCACTCATTATTATAAATGAAAATATCAAACAATACTCATGTCAAAACTAAACTCATTCATCAACTGAAACCACAGTTTGGCTATGCTTGCAAGGATTCAGAAAAAAAGTCAAACAGCATTCTGTGAGAAACAATTGACCATACAGAATTTATGCTAAAGAATATTGTAATGCTAGGGATGTAGTTAAGTGGTACAGCACTTGCCTAGCAGGTGTGAGGCTCTGCATTCAATCTCTAGAACCAAGAAAAAAGTTGCTAAAAAAGAGTACTGTATATTTTATAATTAAGTATAAGTTGTGTTGAACATCTTTTCTATTAATAAAATGCATAATAGATTCAGGTTTACATGCACACACAAATATACACACTTTTGAGGGAGACAAGTTGTTAACCATTTACCAGCACACCACTGATCATAGTGCTATTTTCCTGGAGAAAACAGGTCTAGGTGTTTGAGAAACAATTGCACAAAAGGTGTAACTGCACAATTGCCTTTAATAAGTTATAAACACAGGAGATCAGTTCACACATAAATCATTCCCCCTTTATCCTCCAAGGTCTCTATCTTTTCCTTAAAAATTATATGGACCAGTTCTGCAATTAGTTCAGACTACTTTTTAGACAGACTACATAGTTTACTTGGGTCATCTGAGCATGTGTACTTGGCGTATGTACTTCAATAACTGTTCCTCCTAGTGCTCTGGATGCTGAGGCAGAAGGATCGCGTTTGAAGCCAGACTGGGCTATATAGTGAGTTTGAGGTTAGCCTGGACTCATAGCAAGACCCTATCTCAAAAAACAAAAAAGAAAAAGACAGAAAGAAGAAAGGGAGGGAAGATGAGAAGAAAGGAAGGGAGGGAAGGAGGAAGGGAGAAGAAAGGAAGGGAGGGAAGGAGGGAGGGAGGAAGAAAGGAAGGAATGAATGAACAAATGAATGAAGGAAGGAACAAAGAAGGGAGGGAGGGAAGAACTGCTCTGTCTCTTTTAGCCACTAGGAAACTCCAAAGGACTGCATCACCTTTGCAGGAACTAGGATAAGTGAGTCATAAATGGCCCAAGGTATTTCTGAAATCTCTCCTTTTTTCTCAAAACCTCTTGCTAGGCCACTATTCTCATCTAAGTTAAAATATTTTGCTCTACATCCTAATTCTAGTCCTCATCTCCAATGGGATTTATTCTAATTTCTATGGCATTTGACTTAATTCTCTATAAAATACCTGCGATGGATTTTTAATTTTCTTGGCAGTACTGATGTTTGAACTCAGGGCCTCACACTTGCTAGGGAGGTATTCTAACATGCTCCAACCCTGTTTTGCTTTATTTGTTTTACAGGTAAGGCCCAGGGCTGAACTTCGACCATGTTTCTCCTTCTATGGCCTCCTGTGCAGCTGGAGTCATTGGCATGAACCACCATACCCAGCTCGTTGGTTGAGATGGGGTCTTGCTAAGTTTTTGCCAAACCTGGCCTGGAACTGCAATCCTCCCAATCTCCACCTCTCAAGCATCTGGGATTACAAACCCTGGATGGACTTTATCCTCTGGCTTTCCCCATCTAGAATTAACCCTGAGATTGGACTTTGAGCACATGATAAAAGCGAGAGCACACAAGGGAGGGGTGAGGATAGGTAAGACACCAAAAAATTAGCTAGCATTTGTTGCCCTCAACGCAGAGAAACTAAAGCAGATATCTTAAAAGCAACTGAGGCCAATAGGAAAAGGGGACCAGGAACTAGAGTAAAGGTGAGATCAAAAAGAATTAACCTAGAAGGTAACACACACCCACAGAAAATTAATGTGAGTCAACTCCCTGTATAGCTATCCTTATCTCAACCAGCAAAAACCCTTGTTCCTTCCTATTATTGCTTATACTCTCTCTACAACAAAATTAGAAATAAGGGCAAAATAGTTTCTGCTGGGTATTGAGGGGGTGGGGGGGAGAGGGAGGGGGCAGAGTGGGTGGTAAGGGAGGGGGTGGGGGCAGGGGGGAGAAATGACTCAAGCCTTGTATGCACATATGAATAATAAAATAAAAAAATTGAATTAACCCTGAGTGCTTCTCCCAAATTCTAAACATTTATGGGAATGTAGTAAAAACAGGGCTCATATTTACATATCAGATGCATTTGAAACCTTCCTAAGGACTACAGATTTTCCCTCTTTTCTCCCAAACAAAATTATTTGAACATCATTTTTAAAAGGACTCTGAAACCTGTCATTTACTCTGTTCATATGTAACTTTCTACTTCCCCACTTAGAAACGCCATCATTTGTCTATTTCAGTTTTCAAAGTGGAACTTAGCATTTTGTCAAGTATGGAAAGTCAGTGCACTTTGGAATCATCTGGTCCATGTTTTCTTTCCTACACAAATAAAGAAGAAACATATTGCTTTATCCTGTAATTTATAAACTACTTATTTTTCTATTTCTATACACCTATGTAATTATTTCCACTATTGCTTGACGCAATCTTACTTTTGCACTTGCTTTTGCCTTGAAATGATGTGACACTATGATACATTTCTCCCAAAAATCTCAAAATTGTTCTGTTATTAATATAATATTTAGTTCTATTGTCATTTCCAAGGAGAATAGTATTGGTTGTCTTTAAAGCACAGGGATATCCTTAGGAAAGGACAAACTCCAACTGTTTTTGCATTTCATTTGCAAAAACAAAGCTTTATAGAACTGAAATTATTAGTAATCTGTAAAGATTAAGGTCAACGAAACATAATAGGAATGGAGAAGAGAGAAAAAAAACCTAGAAAATAGAAAAAGCTTACATTTCTTGGGTTTTTACCTGATAAGCAAGTAGGAGATGGTTTTAATACATTCACTCGTTGACCTTTAAAAGCACTCGTCCTCGTGTATGACATTAGAAGCACAAAATGAGATTAGTATTTAGACTGTTATGAGAATAGATCAAGTTAGTCACAAGCACATTTTCATTTTGGTTCACTGTATTTTCTGTATGACATTTTGCAAGGCAATGCATACTGGTTTTAAAGAAATGCAGCAGTGAGAGTACTGCATTGACCTTTCATCTCATTTTCCCCCTCATCTAGAGGTAACCACCAGTAAGCATATGTATATGGAATAAGGCATATTTGCAAACAAAAGATCTAAATGACCAAGAAAGAAGGAACTGAAATCCATCTACTTAGAAGCCTTTTGGAAGGTCTTTAGGAAGACCTTGCCACAAATGCAACCAACTTTACAGCATTAAAAGCCAGCCTCCAGGACAGTAAGACCAGGGTGTGTATCATCTAACCTCCTCATCAAGGGTTATTTAAATGCCAACTCATTTAAGAAATTCACATTGATGATGGCAGATAAAGTGATCTCCCCTTCCTTAGAACACATCTGTAGCACTTTCATAGCACTTTATCAACAGGCATTGAAGGCCTCAAGTGTTTGGGTGAACAAAAAAGTCTCAAGCCAAGTTATTCCAATCAACCATTCCGGACAAATCCAAAGTGAAATTTTAGAACTGTACTTCTTAAGTACAAAATGAAGTTTTGGGGCTTTTTCCACTCGTCCAAATGATTTAGGAGATCTGGTCTGGAGCCCTGGGATTGCATGTTTTTTAAAGTCACTTATACAAGAAAGGAAGTGAAAAGTATCAGAGCAGAGGCTTTTGTTTTTTATTGCAATCCTTAACTGCTGTTATTTGATATATATGATTGTGTAAATGAGCTACTTTGGTACATATTAAAGGACAAAAATTTCTCCAAGGTATCCCTAGTGAACAGTAAAATTTGGTGACCATCTGGATGGGCATGGTTGTTTTATCTACTCCTGGGGTACTACTAACTCCTTCCCACACTTCCCAGGAAATACTTCATCAATTTTTGCCTTTCTGTGGGGTTTTTTGTTACAGAATAAATAGTATCATCAGTTAGGTTTCCCAATTCACATAGCTGATTTTATATACTTTTGACAATTTCACCATGTGTCCTATAGTTCCTCTGTAGGAAGTTAGGTGACATGACACTCTGATATTTACTACATATTGCTATACAGTCACATGCCTTTATCTAAACTAAGATTTTATTAAGACTAGGAATGATGACTTTTATCTTTGTCTCCCCTGTCTAAATATTGGATGCCATGTAATTTGTAGTTCTTAATTATGTGATAAATGAATAAATAATACATTGTAAGGTATAGGAGAGTAGTATTGTACATTACATCTATTTGCACACTTCACAATCAACTGTTTGTTTAAGGATTATAACATGAATGTAAAGTCCAATTATTACTTAACATGCTTGAATATGTGATACATTGGGACTGAGTGAACCTTAATAAATCAGAGGATCTTATTGAAACTTTGGAATAACAGACTGAATACTCTCTTTTACTCTAATGAATTTTACAGAGCTCTCCTCAAAGCTCTCACATCCTCTAGCTGTACATATAATTTGGGGGGGTTGAAAATTAAGTTCCCCAGAATCCATCCATGGATTCTAAGTTAAGAACCAGTAGAGAAGTTCACCTCAAACACCTTCTAGCTCTAATAATATCTGTAATTCCAAACGAAGAGACTAAAGCTTACCAATATCAAGACCAAAGAAGTCAAAGATTCAACCAATAAAAATGTGAAAGGTAGTCTCTTTTAGAACAAGAAGTGCTCTGGCAAAGTTTGGAACTCTCTGGAGGTTAAGTACATCTCTGCAAAGTGGTTATTTATGTCTCCTAGCCTAGATCAGCTGTTTGTGCAAGGCTGGTAGAGGGGAAGCATGTTTGCCTCAGGCGTTTATGGCAGGCAAATTATCCCTGGAAAATACTGCTGGGAAAAGTGCTGACCAAACAACATCTATATTTACACAGTTAGATATTCATTAAAGCAGAAAATGCCCACTAAATTTACAGAGATAGTAAGTGCCAGATTCAAGAACAGACCAGAGCAGAAAAGCTGACTCAAATTTGCCCCCAGAGTGGCCCAGTGATAAATAAGTCAGGTTCCACGGCAATAACTTTTCCCAAGTGACCCTAACTTTAAGATTGCAAAGTGTAACTTGTAGGATACAAATTTTATTTTTTCCATCAGAACATAATGAGAAGGTCAGATGGTAGAAATTTAGACAAGAATAGTAGCAATTACATCTGAACAAGGAGTTCACTGTTGATATTCCAATGGGCCTCAATGAGGGTAATCTTTTGGTATCTTAGAGTCTCTATTACTTTGATATAAAATGTGACCTAAAGGTACAGTAGGCAGTTGTTCTTTGCAAATGTAGATTAGTTGAATGCAGGGAAAAGGTAGTGGGCTGATTTATCTCCTTTATTCTTACATAACAGAAACTTAGGCCCAGGGGAGTAGGTAACTTTCCCAAGATCATAAAGTTAAGTGGGAAAGTTCCTAATTCCTAAACCATCAAACTCTTGCTACTCAAAAGATGATTCACAAAACAGTAGCTGCTGTACCTGGGAGCTTGTTAAAAATGGAGGATTTCAGGCCCACCCCAAACCTGTTGAATCTTTAACCCACATCCTACAAGAGAACAGTGATGTTTATGCACAATAAACATCTGTTTATTAGCACTGTTCCATCCTATGACATCTCCTTAGTGTGAATGGTAACCTTACTATGTTTGTAGTTTGGGAAGCAGGACCACAAAGAAAGAATATCTGTGGGAGATGAGAGGTGATAGAAATGTGTAACTTGGAGATTTTGAGATACTTTAGGGAGGTAAAAGAAGATAAAAGACAAAATGAAGCATGGGAGCATTCTACCCTAAGGGCACCACTAATTTTTGAAGCAAATAAGAGAAGATTCAAAAATCTTCTTTCCACTCATTTTCAGTTTTCTCTGTAGGCCCTCCTGTTAAGAATACAAGTATATTTCCATGTTAAACTTTAAGAAAAACTAATAAGACACGTGACTGACTGCGTAAGTCACTTCAGATCACAATTGAACAACTTTTTAAATGAGACTTGTAATTAATAGAATGATGACCATACAGCATGTAAAATCAACAAATACATCTGATGGTCATGTTTTAGTGTAATTTCACTTATAAGTATATTTTATTTAATTATTTAAAAACAGATCATTTGTGAAGATTTTATTTATTTTAGCTTATATTAAACTCCTTACTCCTAAAAGCCTGACAAATTACAGAATTATCCTTAAAGTATGAGAGATCTTAGTAGTCATTTATTATAGTCATACATGTAATATACCTGACTCCTTGAGACCCATCTGTTCATTTCTGGGTCCCAGATTCTAGGATAATGCTTGACATCAAATGGGTACTCAGAGAATATTAGCTGAATGAGTATATAAATCCCATGAAGCTTCCTTCCAGCATCTTTTAAAATGGAAACCCCATGACCCTCCTGTCTTTGTGGGAAAGATCCATTCATCAGAAATTCTTTTTTCTTAACATTCTGCAAATTCTACCTTCTTGCAATTCATATTCAATGACTCTGGTTCTGGACAGAATACATTTGCTTCCTTTCCTATATAACCACTTTTCAGCTATAAGCAATTACAATGCCTGACCAATCCATACTTTTATGGCTTTTGGATTACTTTGTCTCTGTGGATAATGCAGTGTTGACTAATGACAGATATGAAATTCACAGTCAGTTTTTGCCACAAATCTTCTATGACTCCATGTATGCATCAAAAATTGATGTAAAGTGTATTCCTCAATCAAAGACTGTAGGGGCTTTGGGTCCCACAATGAGTGTTTTGTAGTCATTCATTATATAAGACAATAGAGGCAGAGGACAAGCATGAATCAGCATGGAGGAAGTATTTTAAGTTATTTCTCTTAAAAGGCTGCCCATCCTATTCATCTTTTCCTCTTTCCCATTCTGATAATTTAAGCACAGTAACAAAGAACTCACTGATTTCATTTTCCTGAGTTCCACTTTCAGGAAGGCATATGGTGATTGACTTCACTATGGCTAATCAGAGCATAGAAATTCACTGGGTTTTCCTGTGGGGTCAAGTTAGTCTCACTGAGAAGCCCCACTTTTTAAAAGCAGACAGGTATTTATTTGGCCTTTACAAGTCTTTAGAACACTTAGCTTTCTGCCTAAAACCACAAAGATATTTCACCTGAGGACCTCAGCAATGCTGAAATAAAACAGAACTACAGTGTGTCCTGGGACAATTCTCAAACAAACCCAGGAAAAGGGAAGTGATGAGAGAGGGGTAAGAAACAAAGCAGGAAGGAAAGGCGATGGTGAAAATATGCAAAAATGAATGAAGATGGTGAAAATGGAAGACAAAGAGAAAGTGGGTAGCTTTCAGAAGTGGAAGAGAAAGATGAAGATGGGGAGTTATAGTCTGAGAAAAGATGAAGTGTAATGGAGTCTGAGAAAAGATGAAGTGTAATGGAGCCTCCCATAGAGACAAGGGAAAGAGAAAAGCAACTGGAAGAATTCTATAGTATTTTCAACCTTCAACCTTCCAAATTTCAAAACATGAAAAAGATGAATAGAAAGGTTGGTAGTCAAAGATATCACCCAGAATCTTGGAAAATCAGAAATCAAGACCCACATAAGTCATCTACCTAAACTTTCATTTTATAGGCAAGGAATCTGAGACTTAGACAAGAGATGTTTCTTAACTCAGCTAGCAGCTGCTTGGTATCAGAGCAGAGATAATAAATGTCTCACCTAAAAAGTTGCTTGTTCCAGGATTTATAGTCTTTTTCTAGCCTTTTTGAAAATGACAAAAGCTATGTGCCAAGCCCACATAAAAATTATTTTACAAAATAAACTATGGCCACATATATCAACTACCTTGCTATATGGAACCAGATGCTTCACTATTACAGTCATGATACAGGACATCCTTCTGTATCTGTATCTGTTTCTGTGTTCCAAAGCCAGCAAAATGATCTCACCAATAAGGACCCAAATCAGAGATGGAAATAGTCCTATAATAAGCAATAATTTCCCCTTCCCTGATTTTAAGTTAGCCAGCTAACCATTAGGGCTTCTAAATATGATGCCTTAGCAGGAATCAGCTAATGACATTTTTTTCCACCTCAAGATAAGCAGCTCTGCACTATGCTAGGAAATCTCACTCAGCTCTATTCATGGAAATTGAGGTCGTATGAAATATAAGCTTCCTTTGGCACATTTTTTAATGAAGCATTTTTAAACGAAATTTAATCACAAGGTTCAATATCAGCATTTTCACACATAGGTGTAGCTCCTACCCACTTCTTTCAGCAAACATTTCTTTTAATCTAATCTGAAATCTTTGAATGCAGAATTAAATTTTACTCTAGTTAATAGGGCAGAGAAAGACTGCTATTGAAACAAGGATTGAGGTAAATATTCTTCTCTTAAGCCATAATAATTTTCAGAATTTCCCACTCAAGAGATGGGGGTTGATTTTTATTGGCAGTTCTGAAATTGTTATAAGTTGTGTTTCATGGATAGCTATTATGGAAGTCCTTCCCTTTGAAAAAAAAAAGCATAAGTTATCTTCCAAGTAATAGTGCTTAGGCAGATGGGCTATTTCCCAAGAATCATCTTGAAAACTCCTGTCTCATAGGAAGTCATTTTTATGTACTCGTGAATAAGTATATGCATAGTTTCTTATTTTAAAAAAAGGATGGGAGTGGGCACTGTGGCTCATCCCTTAATCTCAGCTACTCAAATCAATTGTTTCTTTACACATTCAAAGTCAACTCTACATGTTGTAAGTTTAAAGAAAGAGAGGAATAGATGATAGATAGACAGACAGACAACAGATAGATACATAGCATGTGTATATGGTTTAAGGAGGAAAGGACATTCACCTACCAGTCCTAAACCTTGATGCATGAGATACAGACCAGATATGAGAAGAGTGAAATGATATGTTTCTTCAGTCACTCAACTTTCCTGATCCTATCCTCAGAAGTCCCTCACATACTCTGAAACTCTCAGGAACTTTCATCACGTGAGCACTGTGCCCCATAGAGGGATGTTTTAATTGCAGTGTTTAAAGATACTATATATTTTTTTTACTGTTCGACCATCTGAATGAAATCAAGGAAGATACAAAAACACAGGTAAATGAAATTAGGAAGACAATACACAACATGAAAGGGGGATTTAACAAAGATATAGAAAGCCTAAAAAAAAAAAAAACCAGAAACTCTAGATATAAAAAGGTACTTCAAATAAAAATTCAGTTGAAAAACACTCCAGCTGACTTGAATACAGAATTTCAGGACTTGAAGGCAGTGTACCTACAAAGGAAAAAAACAGATGAATACATAGAGAAAAGAATGAAGAAATATGAAATACATAAGAACTCTGTGATTCAGTTAACAGACCAAGCCTATGAATCATGGGCATTGAAGAAGGAGAAGAGGTGAAAGTCAAAGGCATAGGAAACATATTCAACAAACGAATAGCAGAAAACTTCCCAAATCTCAAGAAAGAGATACCCATCCAAGTACAGGAGACCTCCAGGACACCAAACAGACATGACCAAAATAGAACCTCTCCACAGCTCATTATAGTTCAAATATTAAGTATAGAGAACATGGAAAAAATACTGAAATCTGCAAGGGATAAACGTCAAATCACCTATAAAGGTAAACCCATCAGAATAACAGCAGATTTCTCAAGAGAAACCTTACAAGCAAGAAGAACATAGAATGAGGATTTCAAGTTATTGAAAGAAAATAACTTCAAACCTAGATTACTTTAGCAAAGTTATTATTCCTAATTGAAGGAGAAATAAAAACCTGCCAAAATAAACAGAAACTAAAACAATTTATGACCAGCACTTCAAAATATACTCAAGGGAATCTTACACACAAAACATGAAGGACTCTTTCTTTTTTTTTCTTTTTTTTTTATTGTTTTATTATTCATATGTGCATACAAGGCTTGGGTCATTTCTCCCCCCTGTCCCCACCCTCTCCCTTACCACCCACTCTGCCCCCACCCCCTCAATACTCAGCAGAAACTATTTTGCCCTTATCTCTAATTTTGTTGTAGAGAGAGTATAAGCCATAATAAGAAGGAACAAGGGTTTTTACTGGTTGAGATAAGGATGGCTATACAGGGAGTGGACTCACATTGATTTCCTGTGCATGTGTGTTACCTTCTAGGTTAATTCATCTTGATTTAACCTTTTCTCTAGTTCCTGGTCTCCTTTTCCTATTGGCCTCAGTTGCTTTTAAGATATCTGCTTTAGTTTCTCTGCGTTAAGGGCAACAAATGCTAGCTAATTTTTTAAGGGTCTTACCTATCCTCACACCTCCCTTGTGTACTCTTGCTTTTATCATGTGCTTAAAGTCCAATCCCCTTGTTGTGTTTGCCCATGATCTAATGTCCACATATGAGGGAGAACATACGATTTTTGGTCTTTTGGGCCAGGCTAACCTCACTCAGAATGATGTTCTCCAATTCCATCCATTTACCAGCTCTTCTTCATGGACTCTTTCAAACACAGCCATGAAAGAATAGGAATAAATGTTATGAGATGAGCAGATAAGCAATTATAGAATAGCGAAGAATCAATCACACACACACAGCAGCAGCAGCAAAATGGTAGGAATTACCATATACCTCTCAATATTAATACAGAACACCAATGATCTCAATTCCCCTCCTCAGAAAACATAGATAAATGAGCTAGATTAAAAACAAAGACCTGACAATTTGTTGGCTGCAAGAAATGCATCTCACTGACAATCACAAATATTGGCTTAGGGTGAAAGGGTAGAAAAAATATTTTCCAAGCAAATGAACCCAAAAATAGGCAGGAATAGCTATACTTACAACTGATAAAGTGGACTTCAAACCAAATCGATCAGAAGAGACAAAGGTCATGCCATACTAATAAAAGGAATAATACATCAAGAGGAAATAATTGTTATCTCATATGCACTCAATGTTGGTGCACTCAACTTCATTAAACAAACACTACTAGATTTAAAAGCACAGGTAGAACCCAAATCATTAATAGTGAGAAACTTCAATATTCCACTTACATCAATAGATAAGTCATCCACACACACACACACACAAAATTAACAAAGAAACTTCAGAATTAAATGACACAATAGACCAAATGAACTTAACAAACATCTACAGAATATTTCACCCAGCAGTAGCACAATGCACATTCGCAGCAGCCCATGGAACTTTCTCAAAATAGATCATCTGTTAGGACACAAAACAAATCTTAACATATATAAGAAAACTGAAATAACTCCCTGCATCCTGTCTGACTACAACAGAATAAAACTAGAACTCAACAATAAAAGAAACAGCAGAAAATTCAAATACCTGGAGACTGAACAACAGATTGTTGCACAACCAGTGAGACATCAAAGAATAAGGGTGGAAATTTTTTAAAGTTCCTGGAATCTAATGAAAATGAACACACAATCTACCATAACCTATGAGATACAATGAAGGTAGTGCTAAGGGGAAAGTTTATAGCTATGAGCTCCTGCATCATTAAAAACACGGAGAATTCAAATAAATGACCTAATGTTGCATCTCATGCTCCTAGAAAAAGAAGAACAAGCTAAACCCAAAACCAGCAGAAGGAGAGAGATAATAAAAATAAGGGCCAAAATCAACAAAATAGAAACCAAAAGAAACTATACAAAGAA
Source organism: Castor canadensis (assembly GCF_047511655.1). Lineage (NCBI taxonomy): Eukaryota > Metazoa > Chordata > Mammalia > Rodentia > Castoridae > Castor > Castor canadensis. The sequence goes on from NC_133395.1 coordinate 135,980,146, forward strand.
TTGATGAAACAAAAAGTTGGTTTTTGAAAAGACAAATACAATTGATAAAACCTTAGCCAATCTAATTAAAAGGAGGAAGAAAAAGATTCAAATTAATAAAATTAGAGGTGAAAAGCAGGATATTACAACAAATACCAATGACATCCAGAGGATCATTAGGGAATACTTTGAAAATCTACACTCAAATAAATTGGAAAATCTAGAAGAAATGGATAAATTTCTAGATGGATAAGACCAACCAAAATTCAACTAAGAGGATATAAACCATCTAAACAGATCTACAAAAGAAAACCCCAGGGCCCAGTGGATTCACTGCTGAATTCTATCAGACCTTTAAAGAAAAACTAATACCAACACTCTAAACTTGTCTGAGAAATAGAAAAGGAAGGAATACTAAAACACTCATTCAATAAAGCCAGTATTATACTAATTCCCAAACCAGATGAGGACACAGCAAAAAAACAGAATTATAGGTTGATCTCTTTAATGAACATACATGAAAAATATCTCAATAAAATACTAGAATTCAACAATGTACCAAAAATATCATATACCTGGAATGGTTTCATTCCAGGGATGCAAGGATGGTTCAACATATGAAAATTAATAAATGTAATACAGCACATAAACAGAAGCAAGGGCAAAATTCACATGATCATCTCAATAAATGCAGAAAAAGTCTTTGACAAAAGTCAACATTCTTTCTTGATTAAAGCACTGATGAAACCAGGAATAAAAGAAATTTACTTCATCTCGATTCCAAGATGGCGGCTAGAGGTAGGAAGCAGAAAGCGACCCTCCTATAGTGAAATCTTGGAGAGACACTGGAGACACACTTTGTAGGCATAATCACCGAGAAAAGGCATAACTTTGACCCCTCCACATCTCCAGCCGGCGCAGAGAATCTCCACTTCACATTAAACGGAGAAACGAGGAGGGCCCCCGGGGCTGCCAGTGGCCGGTGCCCAGACGGCTTGGGGAGACACGGACCAGGTGAGCTTCGCGGTACCGCGTTAGCCCCACAGACAAGCCTGGGGCAGAGCAGTATAGCCCCCTGGACAGACTGACCTCCACCCGGGAAAAAAAGAGAAACTGAGTAATAAGCAATAAGAACACTTAAGACACGCTGGAAAGAGGGTGGGGCGCCCTGAGCGCTGAAGATTGGGGGAAGGGAATCCTTCCCGGGACTGTAAATAAACAAGCCGGGCGGGCCAGAGAGCCTCTGGCGGGAGCGGGGCGCGCGCCCAGCAACCAGGAGCGGGGAAGCTGGTGAGAGGAGGGAAGACCCACTTCCCACGTGAACTGTAAACAAACATGGGGGCCGGCAGGAGCAGCAGCACCACCCAGTAAGCAGGAGCAGGAAAGCTTCTGAAAGTGGCAGTGGGAGGAAAACTTCAGAGGAGAGGGGCTCCCACATGAACTGTAAATAAACACACAGGCCTGACAACGCGGGGCAGTGTCACCTTTCCCAGTGCTTGGAAAGGGGAAAGCCTGTAGCAGAGGCTCCCGCACAGGAGAACTCTGAGCAAACAAAGCCTGTGGGACAAGAGATCTGCATAAATAACACCGCCAGCTACAGGCTGAGAGCAGCAGGCAGGCAAGCCACAGTTGCAGATACCACCCTCAGAACTGTCTCCAGACGCTTTTTTTCTTTTTCTCCCTACCTTTGATGAGAGAACAACCGAATTACACCTGCAAGCCGAAAAACTACTAATACTGTATTGCATTTGAACTGGGGACACTTGGTGGGGCTTTTTTTTTTTGTGTGTGAGTGTGTGTGTGTGTGTGTGTGAGTGTATACTTTTATACTACTTTATGCATACCCTTTGATGAGACAACTACAGAACAACATCTGAGGCACCAACTCCAGGACTGGAGATTGAGATGGACACCCAAATTATTAAGACTGAAACTGCATTGCATATAAACTTGGAAGTTTTTTGGGTTTTTTTTTTTTTAATTTTCTATTTTCCATTTTATTTTAATTCATTTTTATATATAGATATTACTTTCATTTACTTATTTTTTATTTTTTTATCTTTGATTTTCAATCCTCTCTCTGTCTCTCTAATGTCTGTTCAGCTTACTGTCGATTAGTACACTAACACTCCCTGTTTATACCTGTGAAACTCTCTTGTCTGATACCTTGTTCTGCTTTCTCCCTCTTGTCTGTATATTTGTTTTCCCCTTTTCTTTAACTTCTTGCTTTCCATCTCAGCTCACTCTTCCATTCTAAATATTACCATTGTTATTATTACAAGCTAGAAAATACTTAATTACACACAGTACAGGGACAGTAACAACACCAAGGACAATGACGAGAAGACAGAAAAAACAAGGAAACCAGTTTCCCCACAGCAAAAAATTAGTACAGGAACCAGAGGGGAATGAAGAAAACAGATACTCAGATCCAGACTACAACAAAATGAAGATAAACTATGCCAAAGAACCCAATGAAGCCCACAAGAATAATTTAAAAGAAGACATACTACAGGTACTCCATGAGAATTTTATAGAGATGATACTGGATATGGTCAACCAAAATGTACAGGAAACACTCAAGAAATTCCAAGACAATAAAAATAGAGAATTTGAAAAAGCAAAAGAAGAAATAAAGGAAACCATACAAGCACTGTATAAACACCAAAGTGAAACAAGAACACAATTAATGAACAGATAAATGAACTCAGGACAAAAATAGACAAAAATAAAGAAGAAAACTGCCAGGATATGGAAAACCTCAGAAAAAAGAACGAAACAGAACTGCAAAACAAAATGGAAGGCCAATCCAGCAGAATAGAACAAACAGAAGACAGAATCTCAGAACTTGAACATGAAATGGTAATTAAAGGAAAAACCGAAGAACTATTAATTAAACAACTCAAGACCTGTGAAAAGAAAATGCAAGAACTCACTGACTCCATCAAAAGACCAAACTTGAGAATCATGGGCATCGAAGAAGGAGAAGAGGTGCAAGCAAAGGGAATGCGTAATCTATTCAATAAAATAATAATGGAAAATTTCCCAAATCTAGAGAAAGATATTCCCACACAAATGCAAGAGGCCTCCAGGACACCAAACAGACCAGATCAAAACAGAACTACCCCACAACATATCATCATTAAAACAACAAGTTCAGAAACTAAGGAAAGAATATTGAAGGCTGTAAAAGAGACAAAACAAGTAACATACAAAGGTAAACCCATCAAAATCACAGCAGACTTCTCAACAGAAACATTAAAAGCAAAAAGAGCATGGGGTGAGATCTTCCGGGCACTGAATGAAAATAACTTCAACCCCAGGATACACTACCCAGAAAAGCTATCATTCAAAATAGATGGAGCAATAAAAGTCTTCCATGATAAGCAGAAATTAAACAATATGTGACCACAAAGCCACCATTACAAAAGATTCTGCAAGGGATCCTGCACACAGAAAGTGACACCCAACTTAACCATGAAAAGGCAGGCAGCACCAAACCACAGGATAAGAAAAAGCAAGACAGTAGAGAGTAACATCAAGTTAGGTACACACAATCAAACCTTCAAATAACTAAGACAACTAAATGGCAGGAATCACCACATACCTATCAGTACTAACACTTAATGTTAATGGACTTAATTCACCCATCAAAAGACACTGTTTGACAAAATGGATTAAAAAAGAAGATCCAACAATTTGTTGCTTACAGGAGACTCATCTCACCGACAGAAATAAACATATGCTTAGGATGAAATGCTGGAAGAAGATTTACCAAGCCAATGGCCCCCAAAAACAGGCAGAAGTAGCAATACTTATCTCTGACAAAGTAGACTTCAAATCTACATTGATCAAATGAGATAAAGAAGGACATTCCATACTAATAAAAGGGGAAATAGACCAAAAGGAAATAATAATCATCAATCTGTACGCACCCAATGTCAACGCACCCAATTTCATCAAACATACCCTGAAAGACCTAAAAGCATATATAAACGCCAACACAGTGGTTGTGGGAGACTTTAACACTCCATTATCATCAATACATAGGTCATCCAAACAAAAACTCAATAAAGAAATCCAAGATCTAAAATATGCAATAGATCAAGTTGACCTAGTAGATGTCTACAGAACATTTCATCCAACCTCTACACAATATACATTCTTCTCAGCAGCCCATGGAACCTTCTCCAAAATAGATCATATCCTAGGGCACAAAGCAAGCCTCAGCAAATATAAGAAAATAGAAATAATACCATGCATACTATCTGACCACAATGCAGTAAAAGTAGAACTCAACAACAAAAGTAAAGACAAAAAGCATGCAAACAGCTGGAAACTAAATAACTCATTACTTAATGAAGAATGGATCATCAGTGAAATAAAAGAGGAAATTAAAAAGTTCCTGGAAGTCAATGAAAATGAAAACACAACCTATCGGAACCTATGGGACACAGCTAAGGCAGTCTTGAGAGGAAAGTTTATAGCCATGAGTGCATATATTAAAAAGATTGAAAGATCCCAAATCAATGACTTAATGATACATCTCAAACTCCTAGAAAAACAAGAACAAGCAAATCCCAAAACAAATAGAAGGAGAGAAATAATAAAAATAAGAGCTGAAATCAACGAAATAGAAACCAAAAAAACCATACAAAGAATTAAGGAAACAAAAAGTTGGTTCTTTGAAAAAATAAACAAGATCAATAGACCCCTGACAAACCTGACTAAAATGAGGAGAGAAAAAACCCAAATTAGTAGAATTAGGAATGCAAAAGGGGAGATAACAACAAACACCATGGAAGTCCAAGAAATCATCAGAGACTACTTTGAGAACCTATATTCAAATAAATTTGAAAATCTTAAAGAAATGGACAGATTTCTAGATACATATGATCATCCAACACTGAACCAAGAGGAAATTAATCACCTGAATAGACCTATAACACAAAATGAAATTGAAGCAGCAATCAAGAGTCTCCCCAAAAAGAAAAGTCCAGGACCTGATGGATTCTCTACTGAATTCTATCAGACCTTGAAAGAAGAACTGATACCAACCCTCCTTAAACTGTTCCATGAAATTGAAAGGGAAGGAAAACTGCCAAACACATTTTATGAAGCCAGTATTACACTTATCCCAAAACCAGGCAAAGACACCTCCAAAAAGGAGAACTACAGGCCAATCTCCTTAATGAACATTGATGTAAAAATCCTCAACAAAATAATGGCAAACCGAATTCAGCAACACATCAAAAAGATTATTCACCACGACCAAGTAGGCTTCATCCCAGGGATGCAGGGGTGGTTCAACATACAAAAATCAATAAACGTAATAAACCATATTAACAGAAGCAAAGACAAAAACCACTTGATCCTCTCAATAGATGCAGAAAAAGCCTTTGATAAGATCCAACATCATTTCATGATAAAAGCTCTAAGAAAACTAGGAATAGAAGGAAAGTTCCTCAACATTATAAAAGCTATATATGACAAACCTACAGCCAGCATTATACTTAACGGAGAGAAATTAAAACCATTCCCTCTAAAATCAGGAACCAGACAAGGATGCCCACTATCTCCACTCCTATTCAACATAGTACTGGAATTCCTAGCCAGAGCAATCAGGCAAGAAGAAGGAATAAAAGGAATGCAAATAGGTAAAGAAACTGTCAAAATATCCCTATTTGCAGACGACATGATCCTATACCTTAAAGACCCAAAAAACTCTACTCAGAAGCTTCTAGACATCATCAATAGCTATAGCAAGGTAGCAGATAAAAAATCAACATAGAAAAATCATTAGCATTTCTATACACTAATAATGAACAAACTGAAAAAGAATATATGAAAACAATTCCATTTACAATAGCCTCAAAAAAAATCAAATACCTAGGTGTAAATCTAACAAAAGATGTGAAAGACCTCTACAAGGAAAACTATACACTTCTGAAGAAAGAGATTGAGGAAGACTATAGAAAGTGGAGAGATCTCCCATGCTCATGGATTGGTAGAATCAACATAGTAAAAATGTCGATACTCCCCAAAGTAATCTACATGTTTAATGCAATTCCCATCAAAATTCCAATGACATTCATTAAAGAGATTGAAAAATCTACTGTGAAATTTATATGGAAACACAAGAGGCCACGAATAGCCAAGGCAATACTCAGTCAAAAGAACTATGCAGGAGGTATCACAATACCTGACTTCAAACTATATTACAAAGCAATAACAATAAAAACAGCATGGTACTGGCACAAAAACAGACATGAAGACCAGTGGAACAGAATAGAAGATCCAGATATGAAGCCACACACTATAAGCAACTTATCTTTGACAAAGGAGCTAAAAATATACGATGGAGAAATAGCAGCCTCTTCAACAAAAACTGCTGGGAAAACTGGTTAGCAGTCTGCAAAAAACTGAAACTAGATCCATGTATATCACCCTATACCAAGATTAACTCAAAATGGATCAAGGATCTTAATATCAGACCCCAAACTCTTAAGTTGATACAAGAAAGAGTAGGAAATACTCTGGAGTTAGTAGGTATAGGTAAGAACTTTCTCAATGGAACTCTAGCAGCACAGCAACTAAGAGATAGCATAGATAAATGGGACCTCATAAAACTAAAAAGCTTCTGTTCATCAAAAGAAGTGGTCTCTAAACTGAAGAGAACACCCACAGAGTGGGAGAAAATATTTGCCAACTATACATCAGACAAAGGACTGATAACCAGAATATACAGGGAACTTAAAAAACTAAATTCTCCCAAAACTAATGAACCAATAAAGAAATGGGCATGTGAACTAAACAGAACTTTCTCAAAAGAAGAAATTCAAATGGCCAGAAAACACATGAAAAAATGCTCACCATCTCTAGCAATAAAGGAAATGCAAATTAAAACCACGCTAAGATTCCACCTCACCCCTGTTAGAATAGCCATCATCAGCAACACCACCAACAACAGGTGTTGGCAAGGACGCGGGGAAAAAGGAACCCTCTTACACTGTTGGTGGGAATGTAGACTAGTACAACCACTCTGAAAAAAAATTTGGAGGCTACTTAAAAAGCTGGACATCGATCTACCATTTGATCCAGCAATACCACTCTTGGGGATATACCCAAAAGACTGTTACTCCAGAGGCACCTGCACATCCATGTTTATTGCGGCACTATTCACAATAGCCAAGTTATGGAAACAGCCAAGATGTCCCACCACTGACGAATGGATTAAGAAAATGTGGTATCTATACACAATGGAATTTTATGCAGCCATGAAGAAGAACGAAATGTTATCATTCGCTGGTAAATGGATGGAATTGGAGAACATCATTCTGAGTGAGGTTAGCCTGGCTCAAAAAAACCAAAAATCGTATGTTCTCCCTCATATGTGGACATTAGATCAAGGGCAAACACAACAAGGGGTTTGGACTATGAGCACATGATAAAAGCGAGAGCACACAAGGGAGGGGTGAGGATAGGTAAGACACCTAAAAAAACTAGCTAGCATTTGTTGCCCTTAACGCAGAGAAACTAAAGCAGATACCTTAAAGCAACTGAGGCCAATAGGAAAAGGGGAACAGGTACTAGAGAAAAGGTTAGATCAAAAAGAATTAACCTAGAAGGTAACACCCACGCACAGGAAATCAATGTGAGTCAATGCCCTGTATAGCTATCCTTATCTCAACCAGCAAAAACTCTTGTTCCTTCCTATTATTGCTTATACTCTCTCTACAACAAGATTAGAAATAAGGGCAAAATAGTTTCTGCTGGGTATTGGGGGGGGGAGGGAGGGGGCGGAGTGGGTGGTAAGGGAGGGGGTGGGGGAAGTCGGGGAGAAATGAACCAATCCTTGTATGCACATATGAATAATAAAAGAAAAATGAAAAAAAATAATAAAATAAAATAAATAAAAAAAGAAATTTACTTCAATATAATAAAGGCTACATGTGAAAATCTATAGTAAACATCATACTAAATGAGGAAAAACTAAGCCATTTCTTCTAAAGTCAAGAATGAGACAGGGTGTTCACTCTCCCCACTCTCATTCAACATAGTTTGGGAATTCCTAGCCAGAGAAATGAGACAGGAAGCAGAAATAAAAGAAATTTGAATAGGGAAGGAAGAAGTCAAATTATCACTACTTGCAGATGATAAGATCTTATATCAAAATACCCAAAAAAACTCCACCAAAAAATTCCTAGACATCATAAACACCTTCAGCAAAGTAGCAGAATACAAAACCAACATACAAAAATCAGTAGCTTTTTTTATAGACCAAGAATGAACAGACTGAGAAAGAATTTAGGGAAAAAATCCCATTTACAATAGCCTCAAAATAAAATACCTAGGAATAAATTAAAGAAAGGAAGTGAAAGACCTCCACAACAAAACTATAAATCAGGGACAAAATTGAAGAAGACATCAGAAGATGAAAAGATCTCCCAAGTTCACGGATTGGCAGACTTAGTATCATAAAAATGGCTATACTACAAAAAGCAATCTATATGTTCAATGCAATAGCCATCAAAATTCCTATCTCACTCACTCTTTTTTGTGGTGGAGGTACTGGGGTGTGAACTCAGGTCTTCAGGCCTGCTAGGTAGGCAGGTGCTTTACCAGTGGACCCACACCACCAGCCCCCATCAAAATTCCAATGACAACTAGGCACCAGGGGCTCACTCCTGTAATCCTAGCTACTTGAGAGGCTGAGATTGAGAGGATCATTGTTCAAGGTCACCCCAGGAAAATACTTTGTGAGGCCCCATCTCCAAAATAACCAGAACAAAATAAACTGGAGGTATGGCTCAAGCAGTAGAGTGCCTGCTTTGCAAGCACAAGCCCTGAGTTCAAACTCCAGTTCAAACAACAATAGAAAAGATCCAATAACATTCCTCAGAGAGATTGAAAAACCAGTCCTTCAAGTTCATATGTAAGCCCAAAAGACCTCAAATAGCCAAGGCAATACTGAGCAAAAAGAGAGGTATCACAATACCTGATTTTAAACTACACTATAGAACAATAGCAATAAAAACAGCATGGTACTGGCACAAAAACAGATATGAAGACCAATGGAACAGAATAGAAGACCCAAACATAAAACCACGCAGCTATAGCCACCTGATTTTTGACAAAGGAGCCCAAAACGTATGATAGAGAAAACAGCATCTTCAACAAATGTTGCTGAGAAAACTGTATATATGCATGTATGAGACTGAAACTAGATCCCTGTCTTTCACCTTATAGTAATAGCAATTCAATGTGGATCAAAGCCCTTAACATAAGGCCTGAAACTTTGAAGTTTCAGAAGACAGTAGGAAATATACTGGAACATAGAGGCATAAGCAATAACTTCCTAAATAGAACTCCAATAGCTTAGCAATTAAGAGAATGGACTGACAAATGGAACTACATGAAACTAAAAAGCTTCTGTACAGGAAAGGAAACAGTTATCAGACTGAAGAGGCAGCCCACACAATGGAAGAAACTCTTTGCCAACTATACATCTGATAAGGCATAAATAACCAGAATTTAAAGGGAGCCCCAAAAATTGAACTCCCAAAGAATCAATGACCCAATGAAGTAATGGACAAATGAGCTGAACAGAAATTTTTCAAAGGAAGAATTATAAATGACTGTAAATACACATAAAGAAATGCTCAATACCCCTGGCCTTAAAAGAAATATAAATCAAAACTACATTAAGATTCCACCTCTTTCCTGTTAAAATGGCTATCACCAAAAACACAAACAACAAAAAATGTTGGAAAGGATGTAGGGAAAAATGAACCCTTGTAAACTGTTGGGGAGAATGTAAATTAGTATAATTACTATTAAAAGCAGTATGGAGGTTCTCAAAAAAATAAAAACAGAACTACCATATGATTCAACAGTGCCACTTCCTAGGCATATATCTGAAGGAATATAAGTTAGTACACAATAAACACAGGTGCACAATCATGTTTATTGCAGGATTATTCACAATAACCAAGCTATAGAAATCCATTTCTTAAATGGATTAAGAAAATGTGATATTATTCAGTCATAAAAAAGAATGAAATTTTGTAGTTTGCAGGTAAATGTATGGAACTATCAAACATCACATTAAGTGAAGTAAGCCAGGTTCCGAAAGCCAAAGATTACATGTTTTCTCTCACATGTGGAAGGCAGATCCAAATATAAGTACAAGCACTATAATATGTACAAACTAGAGGAGAAGAGAAAGAAGACAATGATAGAGAGTGAATAATATTGAAATACATTGTATCTGGGTAGGAACAAGACACAAGGCACCAAAAACTGTTGAATAATATGAGATATGGGGAAAAGGGAAAGGAAGAGTAATATAGAGGGGGTTAGACTGATTAAAGTATAATATATTTACGGTAAAGTAGCAAGGAAAAACCCTACTGAATAATGAACAGACACTTAAACAATGAAGGAAAGGACGGTAAAAACAGGTCATGTTAAGGAGTGGGAGGAGAAGAGTAAATGAAGAGGACAAAGGAGGGTGAGTGAGGTCGATGTACTTTCTACACATGTATAAATATGGAGCACTGAAACCTATTGAAGTTATCCTAAGAAGGGGGAAAAGAGAAAATGAAGGGGATGAACCAAACAGAGGTACATTGTTCATGGAAATGTCACAATGAAACACCCTGTTCAACTATTACATAATAATAAAAATGCTTTTTAAAAAATGAAAGAAATCTTTAGCAAAATATTACTATTTCCAAAATTTACTGGCATCACAATTTGGGATAAGGGAGATTGGGAGTTTCCTACATAAGAGACTGCTCTCTGGCCTATGGGTTTGCAGACCTACTTTGTGACCAGATGTAGAGTGGTGATGGTTAGAAACAATAAAGCTCTGCTTGTTTTGGTTGATGCTACTATATCTGAGCCACTTATCTATTTGTCCTGCCTATGAGAAACTCATCGTTTCAATAGGCCTATGTTTTATAACAGATTTCACTGGGAGAGTTTAAATATTTAAAATTTAGCCTTTTGATATTTGGTTTCCTGATTTATAGGTTTAAATACAAAAGAAAGACTGTGATACATTCTACAGCTGAACAAATGTCTGTAGATTAGAAATTGCTCTTATAATTATTACAACTTAATTTTTAATAAGAAAAGGAAGCAACAATGGCACCCGTCTTCTATGCCCTATGAAAAGATGCATTGGAACAAGAATTGGACAACTCCAGGCCTAACTGACCTTCTCAGGTAACCATGGTAACTAACTATTTCTATCACTTGTCACCCTCAAAATTCTCTTCTACTTGTTAGATGGTTTCTGAAGTTGTGTTAATGGGGGGGAAATGTCTTTTTCCTCTAATTAAATTCAAGTATTAATATACAAGAAATGTAAGAATTCATGATCTAAGTTCACATAAAGATCTAAAAAAACTGATATGCCTGAGACCCAACTATGAGACACAAAGGAGAATAAAGGATTAGACTCATTTGGATGCTTTAAACTGAAGAAGGACACAATGTAAAGAACACAGAACTGGGAAAGTATCAACATTTGAAATAAACTTAGTCTCACAAATTTGCCTGAGACAAAGCAGTGAGAGATGGGAAAGGAAGGAAAGGATTGATCTGAGAGGTCATTTGCCAGACAGTATAGAAAGGCATTTTAGATTCTAAAATGGAAGTGGCAGGCTGGTGGCCAGTAGCTCATGCCTGTATTCCTAGTTACTTGGGAGGCTGAGATCAGGAGGCTTGAGGGTTCAAAGCCAGCCCAGGAAAACAGTTTGGGAGACCTCATCTCCCTAATAACCAGAGCAAAATGGACTGGAGGTGTGGCTCAAGTGATAGAAAGCCTGCTTTGCAAGCATGAGTTCAAACCCTAGTCCCACAAAAAAAAAGTGACAGTAGTGACAGCATATGAATCTATTCCATAACCCACCTCACAAATGGACTTCATTACAAACCACTTTTACATCTGAAAGTCAAACTGCTTACAATGGGATGGACCAATGCTTTGCAGAGCCCAAGGCCATCCTGAAGCTGGTGACCACAATCTGAGCCTACCTACTCTGCATGCCTACATGCATGCAGAAACCAAATTCAGAAACCAACTCCAAAAGTGCTGTTGAATAATGTCACCACTATCGATAGACTCACGGGTACATAGAAGAACATAGTTCTAGAATTCCCTCTAAATCCTAGTCTTTTTACCTGACAATTTGTCAATTTCCTCAGCTTTCCTTTACAACCAAGTCAGCCTGCAATCCACACTGAGTATGATAAAAGCTAGTTATAGGGATGAACTAAGCAAAAATATGGCCTTTAGCCAAATCCTAGTCTTCTGCATACCTAAATCAAACTCTTACAACCCTGTTGAATTATAGCTACAATCATTTTTGGTCCTCCAAAGTCTGATGGGCATGACAATTATTGTCCCTCAGTATCAATAGGGTATTGATTCTAGGACCCCCATGAATACCAAAAATCCAGATGCTCACATCCCTTATATAAAATGGCACAGTATCTACAATATATATGTTCTCACCTATAGATTACTATTCATAACAACATAAATTCTATGTAATGGTTGTGATGTTATATTCCTTAAGAAATACTGATAAGGGAAAAGTCCGTATGTCTTCAGTGATAGATGCAAATTTTTCCCAAATATTTTCAATCTTCAGTTGTTTTAATTCATGATATAGAAACCACAGATAGGGAGGGCCTATTATGTATCCAAACATCATGAAATACATACAATAATTTTTTCCTAAGTTATTTGAGCACTTATCTTAGCCCAAGATTTCTCCCTCACAAGGAAATATACACTTCTGTATTTACTTGAAGATTAGTCTTCTAATGTATTTTCAACTGTTTCCCTGTTTGATGGCAGAGGAATTTCCTATAAACAAAAATTATATTTCAGTACTAAAAATTAATTTTATTTTCACTATTTTTGTTTATTTTCATTTTCCTATGGATTCAAATTTAAAAGTAATGTCATATCTTTATTCCAATATACCTACATTACTATCCACCTTCTCTGTGAAGTTATTATCAAACATACTCCATTTTGTATGTCTATAGCCCATCAATATGACTTTATAAGTATGGTTTTACTGTAATTGCTTTTTAAATAATTTTAAATATATTAAAAAGACTTTAATATACTTTTTTAAAAAAATGTGCAAAAAAAAGTACAATGGGAGGCATAATGTTCAAGTTTCATCCTCTTTTGTCACTGAGGAAATTGCAGCTTAGGTTTGGACATCTGCCCAAGGACTCAGGTCTGATTGTATAATTTGGACAGTAATCTGATCATTCATTACTTCAACTTGCAAAGAGCCAGGCCCTGCATTGGGTGCTACTGACTCAATTCTAGCTGAGTACCTATAGCCAGTATTATATATGGCAGACAGAAACGGAATGGCATGGAACCTAACTTAGGCTGAGAATTCTTCTCCAAGGAAGAGGTGATTCCTGAGCTAGATGCCGTAGAACGTGTGTAGACATAGAGGTCAAGAAGTGGGGCAGGGATATTCTACAGAGAATTAGCAACATGTGAGAAGGCATTATGGTGGATTCTGGGCCCAAGTTTAAATGTTTCTACTCTCCACAGTTCATCACATCAAATAACTCTAACTCCTGGGAATCCCAACCCACCAGGAACCCACTAGAAAACTCACAATCCATCAATGCAATTTTTCATGACATCCAACCATTTGTTGAGTTAATATCTGGCATGAATAATAAAATGGATAACCCTTACTAAGCATCAGAAACTTCACATACATTATCTCATCTGAACTTTGCCACAAACCTGCAAGGTAAGGACTATTATCTCCATTTTATAGATGAACAAATAAAGTTGATGTCAATAAATAAGTTGTAAAAGGTGACACAGCTACAAAGTAGCTGAAACAGAATTCTACCTATCCCCTAAACCTGGGCTCTTTCCAGAACTCCACATCTCCTCATTCATTTACTTAAAAATATAAATTTATTGATTGCCTACTATGTGCCCTCTGCTGTAGAAAACAGCTCCACAGACTCTGAATTTTAAAATAGAAATTTTGCTGGGGATGTAGCTCAGTGGTAGAGCATGTGCTAAGCATGTATGAGGCTCTGGATTTGATCCCCAGCACTAAAAGTAAATAATTTTTTAAAAATAAAACAGGAGTTTTTCTAAGACCTGCATTGTAGGAAGGAAGTTAAGTACGTCCCCCAGCCAATAGCTGGACAATCACTGCAACCCAGTTCCAGAATACATCAAAATTACAGCTTCCTTTGACATACAGTGTAACTTAAGTAAGACCCTCTCTGAAAATTGCCCTGTGGTCAGCAGGGGAAAATGTCACTGTGAATTCAAGAAGAGAAAAGAAGTCTTTTGGGACTCAACAAAGAGGAGGGGATAAACCCATTAGTTTTATATTGGCAAACTTCTAAAAGGCTATTTGAAAAGAATACAGGTGACATTCATTCAAAGGGGTGCACGGTGTTTGTCCAGGAAAACATTAATGATCTATCATCTGGTTGAGACCTCAACTAACTCTCCGTAGCTCCTGACATGAAACATGCTTTTGTGATGGAGGAGCTGATTTTTCCTTCACGCTAGAGGCTAGTGACTATGTCAAGGAAAGCACTTTGCCCATAGGCAGAGGAAGACAGTCCTATTGGAGTAACAATATATAACAGGTATAGATGTTGCTGTTCATTGGCCTGCAGGGCTTCAGAACCCCTTCCTGTGTTTTAGGGATCTACATTTCCTCTTCCATAAGGGATTAAAAATGCTAGATACTTGCTTTCTCCAAATCTCTTGCCATAGGCAGGTGTTGTTTCATATCACATACTAGTTTAGATGCTTTTGAAGTAAAAGGGAAGAGACGAGGAATGGCTCTTTGCTTCCTGTTACAGAAAAGCCATGTCCACGGTAAAGAAATAGTAGCAGTACAAACTGTGACTTCCAAGATTCAGTGGTTATTCTAGGAGTTTTCTCTTCAGATCAGTTCCGTGGCATGATTTTGACCTACTTCCTACCTTTACAACAAATCTGTGTTCTTCAAATTAATTTAATAAACTATTTCATGCTTAATCAGCCAGAGTCAGTCTCTGTTGTTTACAGATAGGAACCCTAACCAATACAGTGGACATTTGCAGGTTTGATCTCCTCAGCTTCTCTAAGCCTCTTTTAGGGGAACTGTACTAACCCCAAATTAAACATGAGATTAAAATCAGTTTGTCTATCATAGAGTCTCTGCCTGTCCTTCTCCTCTACAGCTACTCTTTCTAATTGAATACCAAGCTCATCATAGAATCTCATTCCCCTAACAGTAAGTATCTGTTACATGACCAAAGCTAAGCTCCACTCCAACCTGGAATTTTGTTTTATTACTTGCAACTATGAAGGAAAACTTGTATACCAGAGAACAACAGCAGCTTGGCCTGTGAAGTAGAAAACATAAAATGGCAAAGTGCCATTCCCTTCTCATCACCAATTAGTAAGCTGGTTCTATATTTCTGACATAGAAAAGAAAAAGAATTCAAAGGAATTTCAAGCTACCATGTCTCTCTCATTTGACAAATGAAGAACTTTAGTCCCAGAGAGGGGAAGTGACTTGTGCAAAGTTACACAGCTTCAAATTCTCTCTACCTCCTAACTCCTGCACACATTCTCTATCCCCACTGTAATTTAACTTTGTATCGCTATGTAATAGCTAATCTAATGTAACATATTTTTACTAGAATGAAGGCTCTCCAAGGGCAAGAGTTTTCTATTTTATTCCCTACTGGGTCTTTAGTACATAGAACAGTGTCTAGCACACAGTAGATGATCAATGAATATTTTAAATAAATTAAGAAATTCATCTTTCCTACTTCCTACTTGATTAAGTACAAAATCAAGTGACTAATGCCACTAATTATAAAATGAATGTGTCTTTACATGCAAATTCATTCCATCATTAAAATGTTTTGAGAGTCATTTTTTTCAAAGTTTACTCAGAGGATAGTCTTGCACACATTTTACCTATATGTTTGAGTCCTATGGCATTCTCCAGTGTTTAGAAACCAATCTCTTACCCTTCATCCTGCTGGTTATGAAATGAATCAATAATCCCTTTGTTCCTCAATGTGCCATATTATTTAATTGCTTGGTGTTTTGGTCGTGTGACAGGGATAACTCACGTTTAGTATCACAAACATCTCCAACCCAGATTCTTCACTTTTCTGACAATTTCTTGGGTGGTCTTCATTTCCTTAAAACTTCAAGAAAGAGGCATTTTCCTTCCCTCCCCACTCCATATAGCATTAGCCCTTTACAGTCACTCAAGGTTGCTTTCCAAGTGGACAATGTATTATCCATGAGCTTATAGCAGAACATCCTTCAACATTCTGGCCATTATACCATGTTCATTTCATGTATGAAGGAGTGATTTGCTTCCTTCCCTAAAATATTTTAAGTCAACAGTTTCCTTCTTTGTTTTACATCATTATATTTTACCTTCATAGTCACTTTCTCAGAAATATTTGAATCATTGGGAGAGCAATGTTGACTTCTGGACCATGCTACTATAATGGCTCCAATGAGTTTCTCTTCCCAGTGTCCTACCCTTTCATCATCAGGATGACTTATGTTCTATTCTCTCATCCCTCTGTTTATCTCTACATACTCTGCTATTTATTCCCTTTCCAGCAAAAGTCAACCAGGAATTTAAGTCCCTCTTACACAAATAAGGAAGAGACACATTTATAAGTAGTTGCTTTTATTACAATGGACCTAGACTATAGAATCGACCACTTCTACCCTGTCACACTAATGGGCACACTTATGGACACTAAGCCCATAAGAATATTTCTATACTCAAGTCATGTACTCCACAGTATATTTCTGTACTTACACTCTTTGGACCTGGAAACCCAGCCCAGTACCCGGAGTAAGAAAGTTGAACAGATCACCAAAAAACATTGATCTCAGTTAAGATAATGCCTCATTGCTAGACAACCCAGAAGAATGCAATCCAACTGAGTTCAACTCAAGAAGCATCTACCCTGCAGCAGGTATTGAACTCAAAATCCTTTGCAATTACCAGGAAGACAAAAACACAGTCTCAGCCTTCAAGGAGTTTTTGATGGTCTAAAAGTTTACATAAGTAACCATGAAGGTCCCAGACATAATGTGGGAAGTTACAACAGAAAAAAAAAAAGCTTCAAAAGGTAGTAGAGAAAAACTGAAATATGTGGACTACTCCAAAGAACCACAAACTCATCACTTTAGAAACCATTGCTGGCACTTTAAAATTGTAAAATTAGTATTTAGTTCAAGTGGGCCAGCAAAAAGGGAAGAATGCCCAGTATGGATAAAAAATGCATAATGTCTGATATAAAGTCACTGAGTATGGAATTCAACAGCAATCTGGAAAAATTCCCTGTCTACCTCTATGCCAAGGAATTGGAACCACCACTCTCCTCCCAGTAGATTGTCAGGGTTGCCAAGTATATCCACTTAGCTCACCAAACAGAAGAGAAGCAAAAACACTCCAACTGATTCTTTTTTATTTCACCACACAAAAAAGCAGACCTAATCTTTTTAAATCTCTCCTCTCATGCAAATTTTCATAGAAGGAGGGAAGGAAAAAAAGAACAAGGAAAGAAGGGAGGGAGGGAGGAGAAAAGAAGGTAGGAAGGAAGGGTGGGTGGGTTTATAGGCATCTTCCTATAGAGATGTAGGAAAATCTATCTAGCAATCTGTGAGTCTCTCAAACACCTATTACAGCACCTTCCTTTGGAGACATTTTGGTTCTCTGTATTGATATCCCAAGTCACTTTCCCTAAACTCACTTTCTCAGGCTTTCTTTTACTTTGCAATACTGGGGTTGAACTCAGGGCTTTTTGCTTGCTAGGCAGGTGTTCTACCTCTTGAGCCACACCTCCAGCCCTTTATGCTCTGGTTATTTTGGAGATAGGGTGTTGCTTTTTGGCCAGGCTGGCCTAGACAATGATCCTCCTATTTAAAGCTTCCTGCCTTAGCTGAGATGCCAGAGGCACCACCACACCCACCTTTTTTCTGTTGAGATGGAGTTTCACAAAGTTTTTTGCCTGGGCTGTCCTAGAACTGCAATTCTCCTGATCTCAGCCCCTGGCATAGTTTGGGATTATAGGTTGTACCACAAAACTCAGCCTCACAAATAACTAGGATTATTGGTGTGAGCTGCTGATGCCTGGTGACATTTCTAAGGACAGTTTTTCATCTCCTGTGTATGGAAAGAAATTGAAGCCTAAGGAAGATAAGTTCCATCTTCAGCTCTAGACTGAGGCAGAATCCAAACAAGAACTAGAGTTTCCAGACTCCCAGTCAGTGCTCTTCTAACTCCACTAATCCATATCATAAATGGAGATGAATCAGAGCAAATGGATTGGAGGTGATACAAAGAGTAGAGTGCTTACTTTGCAAACGTTAAATCCCTGAGTTCAAACCTCAGTCCCACCCCCCCACCCCACCCCCCCAAAAAAGAGAGACTAATTTAACCTCATTTCTAAATCAGGCCCCTTTCTTAGGATTCTGTCCTGTGGCTTATGTATTATGAGATCATTCTGCTCTTGTTGGTATGTATGCAAATGCCTTCTACTCCTCAGTAAAGTCCAGGAACTTAAAACAAATTTTTTTAATGGAATCAAGACAAGTAGCTGGGATTAATCCTGTTTCTTAATCTCTAGGATCAGTCTTCCAACAAATTGCATCATTCTAAAATTTTCTATGAATTACTCTGTAAAGGGGTGGGAAATGACTATTTTTTTCTATTTCTTAGACAGCCTTTCTACGGAACATACATGCCTACAAAGGTTGAGTATCCCTTATACAAAAAACTTAGAATCAAATTCAGATTTTTTTCCAGATTTCAGAATATTTGCAAACATATAATAGGATATCTTGGGGATGGGACCCAAGTCTAAACATGAAATTCATTTATGTTTCATATACACCTTAAACATTGCCTGAAGGTAATTTTACACACTATTTTTTTTATTCATTTATTCACATGTGCATACATTGTTTGGGTCATTTCTCCCCCTCCCCCCCACCAACTAGCTTCCAGGCAGAACCTGTTCTGCCCTTCTCTCTAATTTTGTTGAAGAGAAGACATAAGCATTATAAGAAAGACAAAGCATTTTTTCTACTTAAGTTAAGAATAGCTATACAGAGAGATTCCTAGCATTGCTTTCATGTACAAATGTTTTACAACCCAAGTTGATTCATCTCTAACTGATCTTTACACTGGTTCCTGATCCCCTTCTCGTGTTGATCTCTGTTGCTTTAAGGTTTCTGTATTAATTCCTCTGGAGTGAGGACATCAAATGCTTCCACGTTTTGGATTTTCTATCTATTCCCATACCTCCTGTATGTGCTCTCCCCTTGTCATGTGACCCAAGTCCAACCACATTGCTGTATTTGCCCTAGATTTAAAGTCCACATATGAGGGAGAACATATGATTTTTGGTCTTCTGAGTCTGGCTAATCTCACTCAGAATGATGTTCTCCAGTTCCATTCATTTACTTGCAAATGATAAGATTTCATTCTTCTTCATGGCTGAGCAAAATTCCACTGTGTATAAATACCACATTTTCTTGATACATACATCAGTAGCGGGGCATCTTGGTTGTTTCCATAACTTGGCTATTGTGAATAGTGCTGCAATAAACATGGGAATTTTTTATACACTATTTTTTATTGTGCCTATGTTGTTTATTATAAATTGTTTTATTTGGATATATTCAATATACAAGGAGGGATTCATAGTGACAGTTCTGATTAGGCTTTATTTAAGTTGATGTTCAAAGGGGTTTCTCTATGTATTCCCACTGTGGTGGGGATTCAACCCCTTGCATTACTCTCCCTTACCCCTTTGCCTCCCATCCCCCCTTTTTCAACAGTTTTCAATACACATCCTTATATCATCCTTATATACTCTACCTTCAGAGACACAATGTTTTACAATACTGCTGGTGCTCTATCATTCTCTTTTCCTTTCCCTCTTTCCCCAAGTTCCATAGAGTAGTTCCACTATTACTAACATGTTCTACATATGAGTTTGTATATGATTATGCCTGTTTTCTGTGTATATGTTTGCTTTGGATCTATCTTCCACATATGAGAGAAAACATGTGGCCTTTGTCTTTCTGCGCTTGGCTTACTTCCCTTAACATGATGTCCTCCAGTTGTATCCATTTACCTTCAAACCATATGTCATTATTCCTATGGCTCAGTAAAACTCCATTATGTGTATTTACCATCATTTCTTGATCCATTTATCAGTTTTAGGGCATCTCAGTTGTTTCCATAAGTTGGTTATTGTGAATAGTGCTACAGTGAACATTGGTGTACAGATGTCTCTAGCATATGCTGACTTATGTTTCTTTGGGTAGATGCCCAGGAGCAGTATCATTAAATCATATGACAGTTCTATCTTTAGCTTTTTGAGGAATCTCCATACTGCTCTATAATGGTTGTACTAATTTGCATTCCCACCAACAGTGTGTAAGGGTTCCTGTTTTGCTGCATCCTTGCCAGCATTTGTTGTTGCTTTTGCTCTTGAATATATGTGCCTATGTTTTAACATTATATGAAGTCAGGCATGGAATTTTCCACGTGTATCATCATGTTAATGCACTAAAGATTTCAGATTTTGGAGCACTTCAGATTTCATATTTTGGAGTAGGAATGCTTGACTTGTACTGAGAACCACCTGTGAAAGGCCAAACAAAAAGTCACCAAAACTGTCAGAACCACTGGTTGTTTGATGGATAGCTTAATGGCAGAGTGGCAAATCAGACAATACACTCTGCTCACTTTTTCAGCAAGGAGCACAGCAAAAAGGTCAAAGAAGTAAGCCCTGGGATTTGGCCTGTATTTTTC
Source organism: Castor canadensis (assembly GCF_047511655.1). Taxonomy (NCBI): domain Eukaryota; kingdom Metazoa; phylum Chordata; class Mammalia; order Rodentia; family Castoridae; genus Castor; species Castor canadensis. The sequence continues at coordinate 136,001,016 of NC_133395.1, forward strand.
TGAGAACGAAAAGGCAGTAAGTCTCTTGGTAAGTACTATTTAGATCTAGGGGAGCGGCAAAAAGGGCTCCTGGCTTGGCACTTTCTTCTCAGAAAACCCAGCATGAAGTACAGTATCCCAACAATGGAGAGCAATAGTCTCTATGTGCCCAGGTCTGCCCAGTCTCTCATGCAAGTACTTATTTTGCTCCACGAGATTTAAAACACTATTGGAGTCAGACCCTTGTTCTAGGAAAAATAATCTTATAATAACTGCAATAAAAGAAATAAAATATTTTCCTAGGAAATAGGGGAACATCACTTTTGGGTGTTTTGCAGTGACAGTTATCCAACAGATAGAGCCTCTACTTTCAGGAAGTTTACAGTGAGGTCGGTAGATTATATCCCTTCAGTCAGAACTAGATGAGTGCTAACAAGAAGTGTAAGAACTCCTCTCTTTCCAAACATGATCATAACCATCATATGGTCAAACCTAAACTGTTAGATTTTGAAACTCATGGGCAAAATCTCTGTTTATTATTGTCACAATCTGTCAAGAACACATACCTCAAACTTCAATTTAGTCATGTCTCTTCCTTGCTTAAAAATCTCCAGTGACACTAGTCTGTCCAGGGATGGATATGAACCTGTTTAGCTTGGCGTTCTGAGTCTTTTATGATGTGACAAAAGATGGGACATGGAGATCTGTGCTCTCTAGTAACAGATCTGCTAAAAAGTAAGGTTTTGTCTCCACAATATAAATCATTAACTGTAGTAGTAGGTGGTCAAAAAATGTTTTATACCAATGAATTCCATGATGAAATAAAAATAGCACAATAGTTAAAAGCATGGGCTTTCTCTTCACTTAGACTATATATAATAAATCTTTCTATGCATATATACTATGCTTTGATAAGAAAGTTTTAATGAGCTTCCAAATTATTTTAAATTAGTTAAAGGCCTACTTTTTCTGATCATGCTATTGAGCAAGTAATTTCACACTTTACCTAAAATTAATCTGTAGAAGAAGATATTCTAGTATTCAGTGTTGTGTTAAGGGTTCAGTGAGATGCAAGTCAAGCACTTGGTACAGTTAGACCTTAACACACAATGGTTAAAGTTACTAAGAATGAATTAATACTAATCTCCACCTCAATCTGGATACTTCTTCCACTTACTCAGTAAATGTTTATCAGTAACTGGGTTAGGTATTGTTCTCAGAAACTTGGTTAAATTCCTGTTAATAACTTAAGATCCTCCTAACATTTTCTACACAAGTAATGATTCTTTTCCTCCCTGTTAGGAAAAAAAAAGATTACCAAATTATAGCTCTTGTCTCTTTCATAAAGTAAGGCAAAGAGATCTCAGAATACCTTTCCCAGAGGTACATTACATTTTAAAACAAATGTAAAAGATAATTCTTGCAAATTCATATGTAAAGATTCTACCAAGAACAGCTACTGTTAAACCTTCATGCATTCCTTCGTCCCTGTTATTAGTTGAATTGTGTTCCTGAATAAGATGTTGAATTCCTAAACCCCTGTACTTATAAATGGGACTTTATGAAAATAAGAGTTTATAGATGATCAAGTTAAGGTAATGTCCCTAGGATGAGTCCTAATCCAACACAACTAGTATATCCTGACAAAAAGGGGAAATTTGGATACTGAGACTCACTCAAAGGGAAGATAATGTAAAGACACACAGGGAGAAGGGGGGTCTATGAATAGATACATCTATAAGACAATGAACACCAAGGGTTGCTGTCATACACCAGGATCTAGAAGAGGAAAGAACCCCCTACCAAAAGTCCAATGACATTTTTCACAGAAATACAAAAACCAGTCCTAAATTGTACATGAAACCACAAAAAATGCAACAAGCCTAAGCAATCTTGAGCAAAAAGAGCAAAGCTGGAAGCATCATAATACTTGGCTTCAAAATATGCTAGGAATGATAGTATTCAAAACACCATGGAATTTAAAACAGACACATAGAGAAATGGAACAGAACAGAGAATCTACAAATAAATTCAGTCATTATGGTTAATTGATTTTTGACAAGGGGGCCAAGAACACACAATGAGAAAAAGACAATCTCCAATAAACGGTGTTAAGAAAACCAGATAGCCACATGCAAATGAATGGAGTTAAACCCTTAGCTCACACCAAACACAAAAATCAACTCAAAATAGACTAACAAAATTAAATAAAACTATAAAATTACTAGAAGAAAACAGGAGGAAAAAGGACACTGGTCTGAGCAATTTTTTTGGATATGACCCCAAAAGTATATACAGCAAAAGTAAAAATGGACAAGTGTACAGTAAAAAGAACAATCAGTAGAGTGAAAAGAAAACTCATGGAATGGGAAAAAGTATCTGCAAACTTTATATCTGATAAGGAATGAATATCTAAAATACATAAGGAACACAAACTCAAGAGCAAGAAAATTAATAACCCAATTAAAAATGGGCACAGAACCTGAATAGACATTTCTCAAAAAAAAAAAATACAAATGGCCAATAGGTATCTGAAAAAATGTTCAAAATGACTATCATCAGGGAAATGCAAATTAAAACCATTATGAGATAACATACCTATTAGACAAAAATTAATAAATGCTGACTGCAGAGAAAGAGAGGAACCCTGTTGGTGGGAATATAAATTAAAACAGTCATATGGAAAACAGAATAAAAATCTCTCAAAAAATTAAAAGTAGAATAATCCCTCTCCTCAGTGTATATTCAAAGGAAATGAAATAGTATTTCAAAGAGATATCTGCACTTGCATGTCCATTGTGGCACCATTCACAGTGGCTAAAATACATAGTCAACCTAAGGGTTCATCAACAGATGAAAAAAGAAAAAATGTAGTAATGTGTACATACACAGTAGAATACTATTCTGTCTTAAAAGAGAAGGAAATCTTGTTATTTGCAACAAAATGGATGAATCTGGAGGACATCATGCTGAGAGAAATAAGTTAGGCACAGAAAGACAAATAATGCATGTTCTGAATTATATGTGTAATCTTAAAAAAATTAGCTCATGGAGGCAGAGAGTAGAATAGTGGTTATCACAAATGTTAGTCAAAGGACACAAAGTTTTATTAGACAGGAAGAATAAATTCAAGAGATCTATTGTACAACATGGCAACTATAGTTAATAACAATGTTTGAATCTTCAAATAATCAAGAAAGTAGATTTTAACAGTTTTCACCACAAAAAATAAACCTATGAGATAATCCATGTATTAATTAGCTAAATTTAGTCATTTCATATAATGTGTACATAATTCAAAATATTGTGTTATACAGGATAAATATATACAATTTTTATTTTTCAATTTTTAAAAATAATTTTAGAAAGGAAAAAAGAAGAAAGAAAGGAATTGTCAGAAAGATCATGGCCTTACAGACATTTTAATTTTGAACTCCTAAGCTCCAGAAGTGTGATACGAATGTTATTTTAAGTCAGTTAGGAGTACTTTTTAATGGCAGCCTTAGCAAACTAATATAAACACCATTACTAATACCTTCTTTGGGGCTGATGACTTACAGATATTTAAAAGTTTTTGTAGAATATGGCCAACATATAGGGCTTGCTTATACAGATATCATGCTCAAGAATGAGGCTCAACAACAATCTGCTTTTAAAATTAAAAAGTAGATACATGGCAGCAAGCATTAAGGACTAGCTGTAGTGATGAACATCTAAAAAGGCTCTGTTAAAAGAACTACTTAGCACCAATTAGCCAAGACAGTCTTCCTTTAGAGGTTTCAAAGGAGGTCTAAAATGATGGACAGCACAGATCTCCAAGAGGAATGGAACAAATGCCAAGGTTTTAGATGTGGAATAGCTAAGAATAGAACAAAACAGGGGTTGGCAAACTATGCCCTGCAGACTGCATCTGCTTACCACTGCTATTATAAATACAGTTTTATTGAAACACAACTATGCTTATTTATGTACATATTGTCTATAATTGTTTTCAGTCTATATTGGTATAATGAACTCATCATGATGGAAGGTATGACCTGAAAAGCCTAGAACATTTACTGACTCTTTGCAGAAAAATTTAGCTGAACTCTGGAGTACAAAAATGCTCTATTATTAGTAGTTCTGAAACATTAGTGTGCACCAGAAGTAGCTGGAGACCTTGTTAAAACTCAGATTGCTGAGTCCTCCAGATTTTCTAGCTCAAAATTTCTGTGATGGAGCCTAAGTATTTGCATTTCTAACAAGTTCTACTAATTGCACTTTGAGAAGCACTGCTTTAATTTTACAGTGACCACATGCACCCTGTAAGAGTGATTAAGTGGGGAATAGAAGAAAACAGGAAAAGACAGTTGATTTTTAAAACTTTGATTTTGAAAAAGAACAAAGTGGGAGGACTTTGACCACCTGATTTCAAACTATCACACAATAGTAATCAAGGCAGTATGGTGCTATAATAATGATAAGACTACAGATCAGTCAAACAGAATAAAATGTCAAGAACTCACCCACCTATCACATAGTCAACTGAATTTTGAAAAAGTATTCCAATGAAGAATAGGTTGTGTTTTCAAACACTAGTGAAGGAACAGTTGGATATCCATTCACAAAAAAAAGTTAATTTGGGTCTGTTTCTTATACCATACACACACAAACACACAAAAAGAATTATAGGGTTTTTTTCTTCATGGTTTATAGGAAGGATAAAGGCAGATTAAGTCAGACACTGAGAATGAAATACATCTCAATGGTTTAACAAGAAGGAAAAGATGAATGAGGTTTGAAGAAGGTAACAATGTAGTGCTCTGCAGCACACCCATTCCTGTGTGCTAGCATCAGGACAACAGTGCTGAGACTCTGTCAGAAGACTCTAAGTCTCAAAGATGAGAAAACTGAATTTTAGCTTCAAAGTCACTCTTTGGTAAAAGGAATTACAGGTTGAGTATTCCTTTTCCAAAATGCTTCAGGTCAGAAGTGCTTCAGGTCAGAAGTGTTTCAGATTTTGGATTTTTTTTCAGATTTTGCATATGCATAATGATGTGTCTTGAGGATAGGACCCAAGTCTAAACACAGAATTCATTTATGTTTCACACCTACTTATACACATAGCCTCAAGGTAATTTTATACAATATTTTCAGCGTGCTTGCACTTTGACTATGACCTGTCATAAGAGGTAAGGTGTGGAATGTTCCACTGATGGCAGCATGCCAGTGCTCAGAAAGTCTTGGATATTGGAGCATTTCAGATTTCAAATTTTCAGATAAGGGATGTTCAACCTGCATTCAAATATCCTGCAAGAGAGAAGCCATCCTATATTCAAGCATTGCTGGCTGAACATCTTGTTCCATGTGACCCACTTCCCTACCACAACCATGCAGAACTCTGCCAACTACTAAGAATGATGCAACCATCAGCAGCAAAGAGTATTTGCAGCTGCTCTGAACTCTATTCTGGGATTCTCTAATACACATGGAAATCCCCCACCATGCATTTGACAAAATGTTGGTCAGCACACACAAATACAGAAGAAGTAGGATCTCAGAACAGAAGAAAAAGCTAAACATAAAGGATAAACTGACTTTGAGGTTTTAGTTAGTTAACAGAAAGGCTTGAGTTTCATAGATGTATCTAGATGAATTTCGAGAATCATCTGAATCATCCTGGCTGAATGACTTCATCTAAATTAGACAAAACAAAGAACTGCTCAAAAATAAATTAGCAAATTTTTTATTATTTACTTTTGTAGATATTGAAATATAAGAAATGATCTCTGCTTTTAAGAGAATCCAAATATAAATGGGAAGATAAATAACCATACAACATGGCAGCACAAACAGGTAGTACATAGATCTGCTCATGCTCAAGAAGGCTTCATGCTTGAACTCAGTCCTAAAGAATGACTGGCATTCCAGCTACAGTTGACTCTCCATGGCCCTGGGTTCTGTATCCATGGATTCAACCAATCTCACATTGAAAATATTTTTCTAAAAAGTTGTGTCTATACTGAACATGGACAGACTTTTTCCTATCATTATTCCCTATATGATACAGTATAAGAACTATTTACATAGCATTTACACTGAATTAGCCATTATATATAAACTACAGCTGATATGTAGAGAGAAGGATGTGTGTGGATTATATGCAAGTTCTTCACAGAAGGGATTTGGGCATCCAAAGGTGTTGGTATCCAACGGAGGTACAGGAATCAATCCCCGTGGATACCAAGGAACAACTGTTTAGATATGTAAGTACTCAGTTTTACTCTCTCTACCTTTTGCCTATGCTCCTACTCCCACCTTTCTGTTTTATTATTTCTTGGCTTATCTCTTGTTCCTTGTAACTGTAAATATTCCAATATATCCATTAACATTAAAAATGTTAAGAACTAGTTACACTAATCCACATCACCCTATCAGAGCATTGATATTTTAACAGAGGCTTCGATGCCTCATTGGGGAGTTCCCAACTTTAGTATGCCTAAAAGTTGTCAAGAGGTCTTATTAAAATTCAGATTTCCTGAGTCTCAGCTTGGAAATTCTAAACTCATACAAGAGTCTGTGTGTTTACAAAAGCAACCGAGTACACATGATAACGCGAGAGCACACAAGGGACGGGTGAGGATAGGTAAGACACCTAAAAAACTAGCTAGCATTTGTTGCCCTTAATGCAGAGAAACTAAAGCAGATACCTTAAAAGCAACTGAGGCCAATAGGAAAAGGGGAACAGGTACTAGAGAAAAGGTTAGATCAAAAAGAATTAACCTAGAAGGTAACACCCACGCACAGGAAATCAATGTGAGTCAATGCCCTGTATAGCTATCCTTATCTCAACCAGCAAAATCCCTTGTTCCTTCCTATTAATGCTTATACTGTCTCTACAACAAAATTAGAGATAAGGGGAAAATAGTTTCTGCTGGGTATTGAGGGGGGGGGAGTGGGAGGGGGTGGAGTGGGTGGTAAGGGAGGGGGTGGGGGCAGGGGGGAGAAATGAACCAAGCCTTGTATGCACATATGAATAATAAAAGAAAAAAAAGAAAAAAGAAAAAAAATAAAATAAAATAAAAATAAAAATAATAAAATAAAATTTAAAAAAAAGCAACCGAGATGGCTCATTGAGAAACAAGAACTTAAAGGAATGATTTTTGTGATACAAATTTCAGGCACTATGCAAAACAATGGGAAGATATTTTTGAAATTCGGTTACAATTTCAGAACATTTCAGGTTATACCACTAGATGGTAATAATGGCTAATACTGATATCTTGCTTTATAGTTGACAAAAGAGGCTCACATTCTCAATGGGACACATTCCTCACAGCCCCACAGGCAGATGATATTGCTTCCATTTCATGTATGAGGAGACTGAGGCTCAATATAGGTAACTCCTCAATTCAGAAATTCAGCCCATGTTATGAGCTTCCAAGTGCTCCTTCTGTTGATCCTTAGGTAAACCCAACTCAGGGCTTATCTTGGATGAAAGATGATTTTTATTGAGACCTTAGTGTGTAGCTATATATTTTCTGCCATCACCCAACTAGAATGAGGGAATTACTGTCCTGGAAATTTACTTCAACTGCCTTGAAGAATCGTACCATTCTTGGTATAAGAAGTGTGGTACTTGGGTGTAAAAACAGTTTAGAAATTGAAAGTTTGATGTGAGAAGCGAGGACAGTTAAGTGCACTACAGTTCCATTGTACAGAATTAAGGATGTTTAGTAATATCACATCCAGATTAAAATAAAACAATAATATAGTTAAAACAAAAGCAAGTTCATTAAAATCTAATCATGTCTTCTCCTTTATGTATTAAAATTGGAAGCTATGAGTGATGCCTTTAATTACAGTCCTGATGTTATAGTTGCTGAGCATTTTATTTAAAGTGACAGAATCATTTTCTTAACACATAATTACTCCTACTGAATTTGTTATGTATACAAATAGAAGACTAATAATTCAGAGACAGAAGTAAAGTTGATAGTGCTCACCAGATAATAACTTAATGTATTTATTGCAGATTGCTGATTCAGATGTAATTTAGTTTGAGAGTTAACTAATTAGAGAGAAAAGCATTACAAACTCACTTCAGCACTAAAGAATTCATGGTGTTAAAGACAAAAAGATTTATGGAAAAACTAAAAACACTGAAAATCAATACCGTTATGATTTTTTTTCTCCTTTTTAAACCTGCCTATATGATTCTCTATATCTAAGACCAGTGGGAGGCTATAAAAGAAAACTTAAATTTAACTAAAGTAAAAAGTTGGGAGTTATTCCACAAGAAAACAGGCAAGAGACTGGACTCTCACACTGAGTGAGAGGCTTGGTCTCAAGGTAATCTTGAAGGTCACTTCAATTTTAATGTCCTACCACCTCAGATTCAGACCACTATTAATTAAATCCAATTTTACTTCTCTATGTATTTATAAAAAAAAATCTGACTTGAAAATGTACTAGACAAATTTTTCAAATGCTTTTAAAAACACATTCAAAATGCTCTACAAACTCCTCTCTTATTTAAAATATGGGTGCTGGGGGTGTAACAGTGGCAGAGCACTTGCCCAGCATATATAAGGCCCTGAATTCAATACCTAGCAACACAAAAATAAAATAAAATAAGACACAGACATCCTATGTCATATACAAGAAGATTTCATTGGCAAAATTTTATCATGAGATGATTTGGACCCATGATGCAATCTTCATTCACAGGAAGGAGTTAGGATTTTTTATGTTATGCTTCTTTTACGTCCAAGAATTTCCCTAGAGAAATCATATCCAGGCTTCAGAGGTGTGGTCCCTGGTTACTAAATAATCCACAATTAAAGCTTTATAGAGATTATCTAAACATGATATATAATCCCATATTACTACAGAAAAAGATCTTTATATGTTCAAAATGTTGGCACATACACACAAAATAACCAATAATGGACAAATGATTTTTCATCTGTAGGAGATGATATGAACTTTTTTCATTTTTCATTTTTTCTCTAAATCTAATGACAACCAGACATGCTATGAATTACTTGATTTGAGGTACACCATCCTTTTCCAGTCCAATAATGATTACATATGTATTCATGTTTTCTGTCCTCAATAGGTTTCTATTGAGAGTCTACAATGTTCAAAGTCTTGAGTCTAGCAAACAGAAATATTTCCTTTCACTAAACTGATAAAGCACACACTCCAAAGATAATAGTAATGAAAACTGTTAACAACTGGAAGTTAATATTTGGAACCAAAATCAACAATAATAAGAAGAGATGCCACTGGTTATCATTTCATTATGTTTATAATGGTTATAAATTAAAAGATAATTTGTAATAAATGCTACAATAATGAGTTAGGGTATAACATTATGATAAAAGACTAATGAGGAAAAATAATAAAAATATACACACATAACTGTAAATGCATGTGAATTGCTGAAGCTTTGGGTATTTTTTCTTCTTGTTTATTCAGAAACATTCCTCCACGGAAAAAGCTGTAATACATGAGGCTAAAAAGGGCATTCTTAAACTCAACTGGATGGAGCCACAATGCACTAGAAGCATCCTGTTTAGCCATAGCTATCTCAAACCACCTTGACCTAATATGGTTTACCCTTTCCCTTTCCTTATGGAGAGTGCCTTGAAAATGACCGATTTTGTGTTGAATGTATTCTAGATGTTGCAAATTCTCTGTTTAAGAGACATAAGGTGTTCATAACATTAGCACCAAGACATCAGGATGGTCCAAACTAAGCTGAAGGCTCATACTAATGGGCAGATCCAGTATATCAAAATATGTCAAAATCCAAAGGATGTGGTGGCCCATGCCTACTACATAGGAGGCAGAGGCAGGAGGATCCTGAGATGGGGGCCAGCTCAGGGAAAGTTAGAGAGACCTCATCTCAAAAAATGGGGAGAGGGATGATGGCATGGCTCAAGAGCTTGCCTGTCAAGTTCAAGGCCCTGAGTTCAATACCAGTACTGAAGGGGAAAAAAAGAAAAAAGAAATCAAGATCCTTCAAGAACACAATCAGACATGAAGACCAACACCTCCAAATAGGGGATTGGGTTTATGTTCTATCATTTTTTTCCAGTACAATTCCACTCGTGTGGGTTGTTACAATATTGGGAAAGAGAAGAACTGAAAGAGAATTATATAATGAGGATAAGAAGCCTAACAAACACAGTGGTTTATTATTATATGCTCTTTAAACCTACACAAATTCAAATACATATAGCTCAGAAAAAAATAATGATTTAAATAATGCGGGCAATTCCACCCACAATACTCAATAAGTATATAGCCAAAAATGAATGGGAGACAAAATGCATGTATCTACTATTCCTGAGCCAATCTCAGTTCCTTCGTGCTGGGAAATAAATGTCACTGTGATTAAGTCCAATTGAGTGTTCAGAAGTAATACTATACTCACAGAATACTATAACCACAGAAGGTAACCTCTGCTATGTAAGATTCATATTCACTATTTAAACAGTGATCAAGAATTTCCCCTTAGAAAAAAATGAAGAAAGATAAATTGTCCTTTCCCATAATGCCAGGTATTCACGAGGTTATTTTCTTTGTTATATCTGTGAAATTTTACCTGATTGTAGTACAAATTTAGATCCACACAAAAATTAGACATCTACTGAAAACTCACCCCGAAGGTAACACAAACCAATTTTTTACTAGCATCTTTCAGTAAAACCTGATGTGTTGGGACTATACAGTAGGATGGTGGATCATTGATCCGCTGAACTGCCAAAAGAATTAAATTATAATGCAACACAGACTATATGCCTTTGTGTCAGGAAGCACCTGAGTAAACCTTTGTTCTTTCTAAGCCTGGCACTGTACTGAAACATTGATTTTCTTGTTCAGACATTTGAATTCTTGTTCAAACATTTTATCTTTTCCTTGAGAAGATTGCGAGCTTCTTAAGGCCAGGGACTATGTCTTATTTACTAGTTTAAAATTCCAAACGCCTGTCACATTATAAATACCCAATGAGCATTTAATGAACCAAAGAACAGAATTATGTACTTAAAATTAAAGACGCACAGAATTTTGATAGGGGTTCCTTTTATATCAACATTGAGGAAAATCCTGCATCTATACCCACCAACCACTGGTATTATAGCACATGAGAACAGTGGTGACTGTGTTTGAATATGTGTGTCAACAATAATTGAAACTTATTGACTAAAAACTTTCTTCTAATATTTAATTTAGACCACTGTTAGTTTGTCTTAAATGTCCTTTGGACCTCATATTGAGAAAATAATTTTAATTAACAGTATTTTTTAACCATGCACCCAAGCTTCAACACACACTTCACTGTGATAGCACAATGTTGCTATCTTTTAGTGACATTGATGTTAACTGCTCATTATAAATATTTTTAAAGACTTTACTTTTTAGAGAAGTTTTATGTTCTCAAGCAAAATTGGGAGGAAGATATAGAGGTTTCTCAAAGAATACCTCCCTCCTGCACACACTTAGCCTCCCCTCCACCATGATCTACACCTCCCACCAGAGTGCGACATCTGTTACCACTGATGAACCAACATTAACACATCATAACCACCCAGAGACTACAGTTTATATTAGGATTCATTCTTAGTGTTGAACACTCTACAGATGGGGCACGAATGTATAATAGTATGTATTTCTATTATGGTATCATAATCTCATTGTCCTAAAAAATCCTCTGAGCTCCACCTATTCAGTCCTTCCCCACCCCAACCTGTGATAAAAACTTCGTGCATGTGTTTTCACCTCTCCAGAAAACCTCACATAGGACAGGATTCTGGGAAGTATATTTTCAACAAAGTGTGTTTAATGAGTTTACAATGACACGGACGGTCTGGGACTGTGTAAGGCAGTGTAACCTAGTGTTGAAGATCTGGGTTACAAACTGTTCAGATCACATCCTGGCTCATCTCTTAGTTGTTTTACCATGGGTAATTTCCTTAACCTCTAAGAGCTTCATTTTCTTCATCTGTAAAATAAGGATAATAAGAGCAATTAACTTAAAAAGTGTTTGTGAGGAATAGGTGAGATCATGCCTGTAAAGCATTTTCAATACTAGCAGATTGTACCTCCTTATTATGACATGGGCTGTCATAAGTTCTTTTGCTTGTGATAATTTGAGTAAACACTATAATTAATACATTAATACATGTTACATTATTAACTATTGTTATTAACTATATAAAAGTACCAATATTTTACCATTTTGACCTACAAAAATAATAATTTCATATGGGTTTGATGTAATATTTTATAAGCTTAAGATATATAAGTGATTTGATCAAGTCAATCAGTTCTGGTAAAACAGAAAATGGGGGAGTGAAATAAATCAATTGTTTATACACTAAGCTCAAAATATTAATCCATTATTAGTAGTCTCTGAATGTACAGGTTAAGCATCTCTCATTCAAAAATTCAAAATCTCGAATCTGAAACTTTTTGAGTTTCCACGTGATGCCACACATGGAAAATCCTGCACCCTGCACTATGAAACTTTGTTTCATGCACAAAATTACTTAAAATATTATTTAAGATTACCTTTAGGCTGTGTGTGTAAGGTACACATGAAATATAAGTGAACTTCATGTTTAAGCTTGAATATAATCCTCAAGATATTTCATTGTATATATTGCAAATATTCTGAAAAAATTCAAAATCTCAAACACTTTGGTATTAAAGTATTGTAAGTATTTTGAATAAGGGATACTCAACTTGTAATAAGCTGGAGGCTAAATTGTATTTGCATCTCCTGACTCAGGACAGAGATAGGAAAACCAATTTGGGAGGGTACAAAATTGGAAGAGGAAGTGTTCCTGACTTTTTAGCATGTTAGCATTTCTCTAACTACCCACAAGTCACTGCCCATCAATTCAACTCAAGGCTAACTTTGTCCATTTGGGCAGAGTTGGTGAATTCTTATGGGAAGTAATTCCAGGGAAATTTTGAAAAGATAAGCATCTTAAAATATCTAAAACCTATGTATGAACTCATCATCATCTTGGAAGCAGGAATAATATTCCCAGAGGGGTCCTGATAATTATACAAATGTGATACCTGAAGAACGTCATGCTTTATACACCGAATGCCCACTAAATAGAGTCTCAGCCAAGAGACTGCTTACAAGATCAGTGAGAGGGTGCATATAACGGAATGAGGCAATTAATGAGAAAAATTTAAATATACAAACTAGGGCAAGATAACAGAGGTTATCGATTAAAGCAGCTGGGCAAGGCACTAAAGTGGTGGTAATAGGGGAGACTAAAACTAAATGATCCAACTTTACCTGTGTGAACACTGCCTCCTCATGTTCTCCCTAATCCGCTATACCCTTTTTAATCAGTGGTAACACCTTCCACACTCCCAGCCCTCCCACGAGGTTGGCTGATCTAACACCATCCATCCCCCGAACTGAGATTATCCCAGACTGCCTTTTTCTGCCTAATATAAAGTGACTGCTTTCATCTGAGCATCTGCAAAATCAATTTTCTTCACCCTTCACTTCGGAACGCATTTTAAATATAGCTCCAGTGGGTATCATGCTTAATACCACCAGTGAACTGCACTGCAATGAAACTTTTCCAAATAGCCATTGACAATTATAAAGATTCTTAGTCCTACCCTAGAAAAAGTCCCTGTGCTGAATGATTACCTTTAAAAAAAAAATAAGAAACAAGTCTTCTCTGAGCTTTAAACAGTTTTTAAATGAACTAAGAATCCTTATCAGGAATTTTTTTAATGAACTGAATGCAAGCATTAACATAGGAACAGTTGGGCCCTAATCATTTAGCTTGCAAAAACTACTTTACATGGCTAATGGAAACACTAGGGAAGCACAGGGAAATGAGAGCTATGTGTTGGTAACAGCAACATGTCTGTTGCTGTAGGCAGCTCCAAGTTACCAAACACACTTGCATTACTATAAACAGTACAGAAGCAAAAGAGGTATTATAACATCCTTCTAACCTCTTTGAGAATTTACCACATAAGGCACCTCAGTCCCATGAAGGTCATACGGAGTAGCTTTTTTTTTTTTTGGCAGTACTGGGTTTGAACTCATGGCCTCATGCTTGCTAGGCAGGCACTCTACCACTTGAGCCACTCCACCAGCCCTAAGGAGTAGCTTTGGTACTACCAAGGAATGCACCATTAGTATAAACTCTGTTCGCATGTTCAGTAGAATAACGACCTTGATATACAACAATAATAATAACCACCTACAGATGCAGTACTACATCTACTGACCTTTCATCTTGACAAGTCTATGAAGTGGGCGTTATAAATAAGTTTCAAAGAGGTTAAGGGAGCTTTCCAAGGTCACATAGATACTGAATGACAGAGCCCAAATTTAATTCAATAAAACTCAACGAACCTTTACTGACTTCCTTCTCTGTGGCAGCAACTCCTAGCACAGATGCAAAAAATAAGTCGCAATGCCTGTCTTCAGGGAGCTCACCTCCCACTGCAGACAACAGACAGATATTTGTTCCATATATTTACCATCTACTATGTACCCCGTATGATTGGGGTGCTGGGAAATCAGCAAAGCACAAAGCACACAAGGTTCCTGCTACTATGGAGTGTGAACTCTAGTGAGGTTAGACAAGAGGTAAACAAATAAACAAGACAAATTATTGACTATTACCAACTCACTGTAACAAAATAACTTCAAAAAACTAGGAAGGTACTACAATGGATAAAGAAAGGCCTCTCCAAGGAGATGACATTTTAACCCAGGCTGCAAAAGGATTGAGCCTGAACATCCTGGAAGCAATCTTGCTGGAAGGAAAAACAAGGAAACTTGTCTTGAGGCTGCTTTTGTATAGGAAGCCAACTGTTTTTGCTTAGACTGTACACTAACTTGCAGTAGCTTTGGGGAAAACTCATGAAGAATATAGAGGCAGGAAAGGAACCAAGTTTTTCTTCTTCCTAGCACACTCATACAGTACACTACACCACGATATTCCCCAGAAAAAGAAATATTCCAGATTATCTGAGAAACAGAAGTTAGGAGGGAAAGCCTAGTGACAATTCTGTTGAGGTTTGAGATTTCTATTCAATGAATGGAAAAAGAATTACAGTACAGTATGATAGCTGCTACTGGGATAGAGGCACACTCTGAATAATGTGAAAACACAGAGGAAAGAGTAAATTATGAGAAGAGAAAAAGCAAGTCAGGGACAGCTTCACAGAGGAGGTGAGGTTTAGCTTATAATTTAAAAACAATTAAGAAATGGCCAGTCATTAGCAATATCACTAACAACAGGTATTGGCGAGGATGCAGGGGAAAAAGGAACCCTTTTTTATTATTATTATTTTATTATTCATATGTGCATACAAGGCTTGGGTCATTTCTCCCTCCTGCCCCCACCCCCTCCCTTACCACCCACTCCACCCCCTCCCTCTCCCCCCACCCCCTCAATACCCAGCAGAAACTATTTTGCCCTTATTTCTAATTTTGTTGTAGAGAGAGTATAAGCAATAATAGGAAGGAAAAAGGGCTTTTGCTGGTTGAGATAAGGATAGCTATACAGGGAGTTGACTCACATTAATTTTCTGTGCGTGTGTGTTACCTTCTAGGTTAACTCTTTTTGATCTCACCTTTACTCTAGCTCCTGGTCCCCTTTTCCTATTGGCCTCAATTGCTTTTAAGGTATCTGCTTTAGTTTCTCTGCATTAAGGGCAACAAATGCTAGTTAATTTTATAGGTGTCTTACCTATCCTCACCCCTCCCTTGTGTGCTAAAGCTTTTATCATGTGCTCATAGTCCAATCCCATTGTTGTGTTTGCCCTTGATCTAATGTCCACATATGAGGGAGAACATATGATTTTTGGTCTTTTAGGCCAGGCTAACCTCACTCAGAATGATGTTCTCCAATTCCATCCATTTACCAGTGAATGATAACATTTCGTTCTTCTTCATGGCTGCATAAAATTCCATTGTGTATAGATACCACATTTTCTTAATCCATTCGTCAGTGGTGGGGCATCTTGGCTGTTTCCATAACTTGGCTATTGTGAATAGTGCCACAATAAAAAGGAACCCTTTTATGCTGCTGGTGAGAATGCAAACTAGTACAACCACTCTGGAAAAAATTTTGGAGGCTTCTTAAAAATCTAAACATAGATCTACCATATGATCCAGCAATACCACTCTTGGGGATATACCCAAAAGAATGTGACACAGGTTACTCCACAGGTACTTGCACACCCATGTTTATTGCAGCACTATTCACAATAGCCAAGTTATGGAAACAGCCAAGATGCCCCACTACTGATGAATGGATTAAGAAAATGTGGTATTTATACACAATGGAATTTTATGCAGCCATGAAGAAGAATAAAATCTTATCATTTGCAAGTAATTGGATGGTACTGGAGAACATCATTCTGAGTGAGGTTAGCCTGGCCCAAAAGACCAAAAATCATATGTTCTCTCTCATATGTGGACATTTGATCAAGGGTAAACACAACAAGGGGATTGGACTTTGATCACATGATAAAGCGAGAGCACACAAGGGAGGTATGAGGATAGGTAAGACACCCAAAAAACTAGATAGCATTTGTTGCCCTCAATGCAGAGAAACTAATGCAGATACTTTAAAGCAACAGAGGCCAATAGGAGAAGGGGACCAGGAACTAGACAAAAGGTTGGTTCAAGAATAATTGATTTAGAAGGTAACACACATGTACAGGAAAGCAATGCGAGTCAACTTCCTGTATAGCTATCCTTATCTCAACTAGCAAAAACCCTTGTTCCTTCCTATTATTGCTTATACTCTCTCTTCAACAAAATTAGAGATAAGGGCAAGATAGTTTCTGGCTGGTAGCAAGGGGGTAGAGGGAGAGAGGGAGGAAGCAGGGAGGTAAGGGAGGGGGTGGGGGGGAAGGGGGTAGAAATGACCCAAACATTGTATGCACATATAAATAAAAGAATAAATAAATAAATAAATAAAAAGAAATGGCCAGTGCATGAGAATAGGTATGTAAAGCAGAGGGAACAGTATATGTGCAAAGGCAGGAGGTACAAAAGTATGGTTTGTACTAAGTTTTGCCTATTGTGCCACATCTGTCTCCTGAGAGCTGCCTGGGGCTTCTAGGCACAGTAAAGCAGCAAGAAAAGATAAGGGAGTAAATTCTTGACTAGTGTGAAAGGAGGAGCTTGAGACCGTGAAGATGATAAGAGAATTAAATATAAAGTTGAAAACCTTGAGCTCCGGTTCCAACTCTCCCACAAACAAGCTGGGCAAAGCACTTCCCTTCTCTGATCTTATTTCTTCATTTGGTGTAAAGTCAAATTATTTCTAAGGCAATCTTTAGGTCTTTTGAAAGTTATGTAATAATGGTTAATAGTACTCTAGTCTCCAGTGCCTTTACTTTTATTTACATACACACACACACACACATACACATAAATCCTCCATCTCATTTCAAAAAAGATTTGAGACAACCTAAAGAAATATATACTGCTACTCTACATGGTGGTACACACCAGGACTTAGGAGGCTGGGGGAGTAGGATCCCTAGTTTTAGGACAACCTGGGCTATATGGCAAGAATAGCACCAAAAAGGAAAAAGAAAAAAAAAAGAAAGAAAGAAAGAGAGAAAAGAAAGAAAGAAGAAGAAAATAAATCCATAGTGTTGGATAATAAAGAATTTGTTCAGTTTTGTCTCTGGTTTCTGGGCAATAACATCTAAATCCTTGGAATTTCCTGAGGGATAGAAGTATCTTTGTTATTCATGACTTATGCCAATGAAATAACCCAGAATGGGTCACTGGAAAACCAACCTAGGGATTATAGGATTGGGATATCAAATTAATCCAGCCTCCAGGGAGGGAAGGAAGATAAAGTTTAATTTCAGTTGAGGATTCAATTAATCACGCCTATGTAATTGCTGCAGTTTGGATCTGGAATGTCCCCCAAAGGCCCATTTGTTAAAGGTTTGGTCCTCAGGTTGGCACTATTAGAAGCTGGTAGAACTTTTATGAGATAAAGCCTAGTGGGAGGGCTTAGGTCACTGGTGGTGTGCCTTCTAGAGAACAGTGGGAATCCAGTCTCTTCCTCTCTTTCTTTTGATTCCTAGCCTCCATGAGATAAGCAGCTTCTTCTGCCATGTGCTACTTTGCCACGGGTCCATGGACTGACCATGGACTGAAACCTCTAAAACTTTGAGCCAAAATAAATCTTTCTTCTTTTTAAGATGATTACCTCAGATATTTTGTTACAGTAATGCAAAGCTGACTAATACAGTAATGAGATTCCAATAAAAACTCCAACTATCAAAACTCAGGTAAGCTTCCTGGCTGATGAAAACATCAATGAAGAACCCACATTGATGGGTCCTGCTTGTGAGGAGAAAGGAATAGAAGCTCTGCATTCAGGGCTCTCCCAGACCTCACCCTTTATATCTTTTCAATTGGCTGGTCCTCACTAACAGATAGCTTTTATAATAAAACTGTTACAATTGTAAGTACAGCACTTTCCTAAATTTCTTAGTCATTCTACCAAATTATCAGACCTGAGGGAGTCATAAGAACCAGTGAATTTATAGCCAGTTTGTCAGAAAGGTAGGTGGCCTGAGAACCTCCAAACATTGGCTATCATGTAAAGTAAGGATAGTCTTTTGTGGTGACTGCCTTTAATTTCTGGAGTCAGCACTAACTCTCCAGAGAGTTAGCATCAGAATTGTGTCACAGCATTGTAATTATATAAATGAAATCAATAAGTAGCTACAGCTAAGAGAAACAGATATACAGAAATAAAGTTATAAAAGTAATGCAGTTACTACTCATATCTCAAGAATGAATTCCAAAGGAACTTCACAAGGATTCCAGAGGTAAGGTGATATGGTGGCTATGAACACAGGCTTAAGACAAACTTACAGAGCTCAAATTCTGCCTCTGCATTCATTATCTGAGTGACCACAGGCAAATCCATGAAAAGTACATAGATTAGTGTCTAAAGTATAAGAACATTAATATACACTATCTATTATTATTAGAACACAACACAGGCCAATGTCAACACATCAAAACACAAGTAAATGAAAGAAGTTTTTAAAAATGGGTTGCAGATGTGAAACTATCTATTGTGGCACTGTCCAATAGAACATTCTGCAGTAATCATAAGGTTCTGTATTTATTCCATCCAGTCTGAAAGCCACTGGCCATATGCAAATATTGAGCACGTATAATATAAGTGTTATAACTGAAGACCTAAATTTTTTATTTGATTTCATTTCTAATTGATTTAAATGGCCACATTAGACTAGAGACTACTATAAATTGGACAGGCCACATGATCTTTGGGTACTCTTTTATAAATAATATTCCTTACAGCTAACCTCCTGGCAAGAACTGGGCAGGTAAAACTTCAAACCCACTTAATTCTAAGTTATTACTAAAGCTAGAATCGTGTGCTATGTGCATTTAAGCTAAGAGCAAGGCAAACATTTTGCTATGAAACACAAGAAACCTACATATGAGGCAAAATCGTGGAGAAAAGCCACATGTAGATTGGCCTTTGCTGATAAAGACAAGGCTTTCCTCAGATAAAGTCCAGAGGCTGGGGATATAGCTACTTGCGTGAGGCTCTGGGTTCAATGGAAAGGAGAAGAGGGGAGGGAGGAAGGAGAGAGAGAAGAAAAAGAAGAAGAAAGATGAAAGAAGGAAGAGGATAAGGAGGGAGGAGGAAGAGGGGGACAAGAGGAAGAAGGAGAAGAAAAGAAAGAAAACAGGGGGTAGGGTTTACTACAAATGTGACCCCACAGTTGTTCCTACTTTAACAGATTGTAGATTGTGGTGAGAGTTAAAAGAGAACATGCACATAATTGCTTGGCACATTGCCTTTCATAGGAACATTAGGCAGATTTTAGTTATTACTATCATCATTGTCTGAATTATTCTATTACATAAAATATTTCTGTATTAATTACAACATGAAAAATTATGTAAGTATATGCTTAAAAGCTCAATACACTGCCTGTATAATACATAACCTCAATTAGTGTTATTTACTAATGGACTTTTCAAAATAATTAGTGTGAAATATAACCTACAGGAAGTGAGTTAAGATTTGCATAGGCGTTTTAGATCTTGGCCAATTAAATGTCGGTGGATCTCTGTCAAACTGATGATTTAGGTTTAGAAGTAACTTATTTAAAGTAAAGTAATTACTGGATGTACATGCATCTCAGAATACTAGAGGATGATGGCAGCTAGAGGGAAGAAGCAGAAAGCGTGCCTTCTAAAGTGAAACCTTGGAGAGATGTTAGAGACACACCTTGCAGGCAAGGCCACCGAGAAGAGGCAAAACTTTGACCCCTCCACACCTTCAGCCTGTGCAGAGCATCTCCACTTCATGTTAAACGGAGAAACCAGGAGGGCCCCCGGGCCACCAGTTGCCCATGCCCAGACAGCTTGGGAAGACATGGACCACAAGGTGAGCTAAGTGATATGCAGTACTTCCACAGACATCCCTGGGCCAGATCAGCATAGCCCCCTGGACAGACCGACCCCCACCCAGGGAAAAAAAGAGAAACTGAGTAATAAGCAATAAGAACAATAAAGACACGATGCAAAGAGGGCGGGGCAACCTGAGTGCCAAAGAGCGGGGGAGGGGAATCCCTCCCAGAACTGTAAATAAAAAGCTGGGCCTGGCCAGAGAGGGCGGGAGCTGCGGCATGTGCCCAGCAACCAGGAGCAGGAAAGCCTGTGAGAGTGGCGGAAGGAGGAAAACTCCACAGAAGAGGGGGAAGACCACTTCCCACGTGAGCTGTAAACAAACACACAGGCCAGAGAAAGCAGGTGCAGTGTCACTTCCCCCAGTGTGCTTGGAAAGGGAAAAGCTTGTAGCAGAGGCTCGTGCACAGGAGAACTCTGGGTAAACAAAGTCTGCAGTGCCAAGTGAGTGTTAAGCTCACTCCTGAAATCTGCATCAATAATGCCTCCAGCAACAGCAGGCTGGCAACAGCAGGAAGGTGAGCCACAGCCTCAGATAGCCATTCACAGAACAGTCTCCAGACTGTTTTTTTTCTCTCCCTACCTTTGATGAGACAACAACCGAACTACACCTGCATGCTGAAAAGCTTATTGAAACTGTATTGCATTTGAACTTGGGACACTTTGTGGGTTTTTTTTTTTTTCTTGTTCAGTGCAGCTTTGTTCTATTTTGTGTTACCCCTTTGATGAGACAACTACAGAACAACATCTGAGGCACCATCTCCAGGATTGGAGGCTGAGGGACGAACTCCAAAATTATTAAGACTGAAATTTCATTGCATTTGAACTTGGAGGGTTTTTTTTATACATATTTTTTTTCTTTCATTAACTTATTTTTTATTTTCACTCTTATCTTTATTCTTTTTATTTTTGATTTTCAATCCACTATCTGTCTCTAATGTCGGTTCAGTTTACAGTTGATTGGTACACTGTCTCTCCCTGTTTATATCTTTGAAACTTTTTTTGTATGTATCTTTGCTTTGTTTTTTGGGTTTTTTTCTACTTGATTATTGGTTTTTCCCTTTTCCTTTAACTTCTTTGCTTTCCATCCCCTCTCACCCTTCCATTCTAAATATCACTAGTGCTATTAGTACAGCCAGAAAATACTTAATTGCACACAGTACAGGGACAATAACAACACCAAGGGCAATAACGGGAAGACAGAAAAAACAGGGAAACCAGTTTCCACACAGCAAAAAATTAGTACAGGAACCAGAGGGAAATGAAGAACACAGATACTTAGATCCAGACTCCAATAAAATGAAGATAAACTATGCCAAAGAACCCAATGAGGCCCACAAGAATAATTTAAAAGAAGACATACTACAGGTACTCCATGAGAATTTTATAGAGATGATACTGGATATGGTCAACCAAAATGTACAGGAGACACTCAAGAAATTCCAAGACAACAAAAATAGAGAATTTGAAAAAGCAAAAGAAGAAATACAGGAAACCATACAAGCACTGTATAAACACCAAAGTGAAACAGAGAACACGATTAACAAAGAGATAAATGAACTCAGAACAAAAAATAGACAACATTAAAGAGGAAACCACCCAGGATATGGAAAAACTCAGAAAAAAGAATGAAACAGAATTGCAAAACAAAATGGGAGGCCAATCCAGCAGAATAGAACAAACAGAAGACAGAATATCAGAACTCAAAGATGAAATGGTAATTAAAGGAAAAACCGAAGAACTATTTATTAAACAACTCAAGACCTGTGAAAAGAAAATGCAAGAACTCATCGACTCCATCAAAAGACCAAACTTGAGAATCATGGGCATCGAAAAGGAGAACAGGTGCAAGCAAAGGGAATGCATAATATATTCAACAAAATAATAACAGAAAATTTCCCAAATCTAGAGAAAGATAGTCCCATACACATGCAAGAGGCCTCCAGAACACCAAACAGACCAGATCAAAATATAACTACCCTACGACATATCATCATTAAAACAACAAGTTCAGAAACTAGGAAAGAACATTGAAAGCTGTAAGAGAGAAAAACAAACATACAAAGGTAAACCCATCAAAATCACAGCAGACTTCTCAACAGAAACATTAAAAGCAAGAAGAGCGTGGGGAGAGATCTTCTGGGCATTGAATGAAAATAACTTCAACCCCAGGATACTCTACCCAGCAAAACTATCATTCAAAATAGATGGAGCAATAAAAGTCTTCCATGATAAGCAGAAACTAAAACAATATGACCACAAATCCACCACTACAAAAGATTCTTCAAGGGATCCTGCACACAGAAAGTGAAACCCAACTTAACCATGAAAAGACAGGCAGCACCAAACTACAGGAAAAGAAAAAGCAAGAAAGTAGAGAGTAACCTCAACTTAGATACACACAATCAACCCTTCAAACAACTAAGATGACTAAATGACAGGAATCACCACATACCTATCAGTACTAACACTTAATATTAACGGACTTAATTCACCCATCAAAAGGCACCTCTTGACAAAATGGATTAAAAAGGAAGATCCAACAATTTGTTGCTTACAGGAGACCCATCTCACTGACAGAAATAAGCATAGGCTTAGGATGAAAGGCTGGAAGAAGATTTACCAAACCAATGGCCCCTGAAAACAAGCAGGAGTAGCAATACTTATCTCTGACAAAGCAGACTTCAAACCTACATTGATCAAGCGAGATAAAGAAGGACAATACATATAATAAAAGGGGAAATAGACCAAAAGGAAATAACAATTATCAACCTATATGCACCCAGTGTCAATGCACCCAATTTCATCAAACATACCCTGAAAGACCTAAAAGCATATATTAACTCCAACACCCCATTATCATCAATAGATAGGTCATCCAAACAAAAAATCAATAAAGAGATCCAAGATCTAAAATATACAATAGATCAAACAGACCTACTTGATGTCTACAGAACATTTCATCCAACTTCTACACAATATACATTCTTCTCAGCAGCCCATGGAACCTTCTCCAAAATAGATCATATCCTAGGGCACAAAGCAAGCCTCAGCAAATATAGGAAAATAGAAATTATACCATGCATACTATCTGATCACAATGCAATAAAACTAGACTCAACAACAAAAATAAAGACAAAAAACATGCAAACAGCTGGAAACCGAATAACTCGTTACTTAATAAACAATGGGTCATTGATGATATAAAAGAGGAAATTACAAAGTTCCTGGAAGTCAATGAAAATGAAAACACAACCTACTGGAACCTATGGACACAGCAAAGGCAGTCCTGAGAGGAAAGTTTATACCCATGAGTGCATATATGAAAAAGACTGAAAGAACCCAATTAATGACCTAATGATATACCTCAAACTCCTAGAAAAACATGAACAAGCAAATCCCAAAACAAATAGAAGGAGAGAAACAAAAATAAGAGCTGGAATCAATGAAATAGAAACCAAAAAAACCATACAAAGAATTAATGAAACAAAAAGTTATTTCTTTGAAAAAATAAACAAGATCGACAGACCCCTGGCAAACCTGACTAAAATGAGGAGAGAAAAAAACCCAAATTAGTAGAATCAGGAATGCAAATGGGGAGATAACAACAAACACCATGGAAGTCCAGGAAATCATCAGAGACTACTTCGAGAACCTATATTCAAATAAATTTGAAAATCTTAAAGAATAGACAGATTTCTAGATACATATGATCATCCAAAACTGAACCAAGAGGAAATTAATTACCTGAATAGATCTATAACACAAAATGAAATTGAAGCAGCAATCAAGAGTCTCTTCAAAAAGAAAAGCCCAGGACCTGATGGATTCTCTGCTGAATTCTATCAGACCTAAAGAAGAACTGATACCAACCCTCCTTAAACTGTTCCACAAAATAGAAAGGGAAGGAAAACTGCCAAACACATTTTATGAAGCCAGTATTACACTTATCCCAAAACCAGGCAAAGACACCTCCAAAAAGGAGAGCTATAGGTCAATCTCCTTAATGAACATTGATGCAAAAATCCTCAACAAAATAATGGCAAACCAAATTCAACAACACATCAAAAAAATCATTCACCACGACAAAGTAGGCTTCATCCCAGGGATGCAGGGGTGGTTCAACATACGAAAATCAATAAACGTAATAAACCACATTAACAGAAGCAAAGACAAAAAATACTTGATCATCTCAATAGATGCAGAAAAAGTCTTTGATAAGATCCAACACCAGTTCCTGATAAAAGCTCTAAGAAAACTAGGAATAAAAGGAAAGTACCTCAACATTATAAAAGCTATATATGACAAACCTACAGCCCGCATTATACTTAACAGAGAAAAACTGAAACCATTCCCTCTAAAATCAGGAACTAGACAAGGATGCCCACTATCTCCACTCCTATTCAACATAGTACTGGATTTCCTAGATGAGCAATTAAGCAAGAAGAAGGAATAAAAGGAATACAAATAGGTAATGAAATTGTCAAAATATCGCTATTTGCAGATGACATGATCCTGTACCTTAAAGATCCAAAAAACTACTCAGAAGCTCCTAGACACCATCACTAGCTACAGCAAGGTAGCAGAATATAAAATCAACATAGAAAAATCATTAGCATTTCTATACACTAATAATGAACAAACTGAAAATCAATATATGAAAACAATTCCATTTACAATAGCCTCAAAAAAAATCAAATACCTAGGTGTAAACCTAACAAAAAATGTGAACGACCTCTACAGGGAAAACTATAAACTTCTGAAGAAAGAGATTGAGGAAGACTATAGAAAGTGGAGAGATCTCCCATGCTCATGGATTGGTAGACTCAACATAGTAAAAAATGTCTATACTCCCAAAAATAATCTACATGTTTAATGCAATTCCCATCAAAATTCCAATGACATTCATTAAAGACACTGAAAAATCTACCATTAAATTTATATGGAAACACAAGAGGCCACGAATAGCCAAGGCAATACTCAGTCAAAAGAACAATGCTGGAGGTATCATGATACCTGACTTCAAACTATATTACAAAGCAACAACAATAAAAACAGCATGGCACTGGCACAAAAACAGACATGAAGACCAGTGGAACAGAATAGAGGACCCAGATTTGAAGCCACACAACTAGAACCAACTTGTCTTAGACAAAGGCACTAAAAATATACGATGGAGAAAAAGCAGCCTCTTCAACAAAAACTGCTGGGAAAACTGGTTAGCAGTCTGCAAAAAACTGAAACTAGATCCATGTATATCACCCTATACCAAGATTAACTCAAAATGGATCAAGGATCTTAATATCAGACCACAAACTCTAAAGTTGATACAGGAAAGAGTAGGAAATACTCTGGAGTTAGTAGGTATAGGCAAGAACTTTCTCAACGAAACCCCAACAGCACAGCAACTAAGAGATAGCATAGATAAATGGGACCTCATAAAACTAAAAAGCTTCTGTTCATCAAAAGAAATGGTCTCTAAACTGAAGAGAACACCCACAGAGTGGGAGAAAATACTTGCCAGCTACACATCAAAGGACTGATAACCAGAACACATAGGGAACTTAAAAAACTAAATTCTCCCAAAACTAATGAACCAATAAAGAAATGGGCAAGTGAACTAAACAGAACTTTCTCAAAAGAAGAAATTCAAATGACCAAAAAACACATGAAAAAATGCTCACCATCTCTAGGAATAAAGGAAATGCAAAATAAAACCACACTAAGATTCCACCTCAACCCTGTTAGAATAGCCATCATTAACAATACCAGGAACAACAGGTATTGGCAAGGATGCGGGGAAAAAGGAACCCTCATACACTGTTGGTGGGAATGTAAACTAGTACAACCACTCTGGAAAAAAATTTGGAGGCTGCTTAAAAAGCTAAACATTGATCTACCATTTGATCCAGCAATACCACTCTTGGGGATATACCCAAAACACTGTGACACAGGTTACTCCAGAGGCACCTGCATACTCAAGTTTATTGCGGCACTATTCACAATAGCCAAGTTATGGAAACAGCCAAGATGCCCCACTACTGACAAATGGATCAAGAAAATATGGTATCTATACACAGTTGAATTTTATGCAGCCATGAAGAAGAACAAAATGTTATCATTCGCTGGTAAATGGATGGATTTGGAGAACATCATGCTGAGTGAGGTTAGCCTGGCCCAAAAGACCAAATATCGTATGTTCTCCCTCATATGTGGACATTAGGTCAAGGGCAAACACAGCAAGGGGATTGGACTTTGATCACACGATAAAAGTGAGTACACACAAGGGAGATATGAGGATAGGTAAGACACCTAAAAAATTAGCTAGCATTTGTTGCCCTCAACACAGAGAAACTAAAGCAGATACCTTAAAAGCAACTTAGGCCAACAGGAGAAGGGGACCAGGAACTAGAGAAAAGGTTAGATCAAAAAGAATTAACCTAGAAGGTAATACACATGCATAGGAAATCAATGTGAGTCAACTCCCTGTGGAGCTATCCTTATCTCAACTAGCAAAAACCCTTGGTCCTTCCTATTATTGCTTATACTCTCTCTTCAACAAAATTAGAGATAAGGGCAAAATAGTTTCTGCCGGGTATCGAGGGGGTTGGGGGGAGAGGGAGGGGGCAGAGTGGGTTGTAAGGGAGGGGGTGGGGGCAGGGGTGAGAAATGACCCAAGCATTGTATGCACATATGAATAATAAAAAAAAAAGAAAACTATAAAAAATTAAAAAAATAAAGTAAAGTAATTAGATCATGGGACCATTGTCTATGGGGGCTACTCTAACTTTGAGAATATAAAACTGTACTGTCAGTATTTGAGTAAATACTTACCTACCTATTCCCTGTAAAAGAAAAGCATGAATTTGGCTAATGCAGGAATAATATTATCATTAAAATACACATTAAAATGGAGAATCTAAAAAATATTATATTTTTACTCCCTTAAAGTTATGTAATCAAGAAACTCTAATGACCCTGATTCTGGTGGTGCTATTAGGAGGCAAGATACAAGTCCCATGTATTAGTAGCCAGTACTGGCACAACCAATTCCTATACATAAGCTAAGGGAAGGTCAATAAAATCAACACTTGTCAAGGTTCTCAAAAAACTTGTTGGTCAATCAGGCATGAGTTGTACCTAAAGCCCAGATGTTTCTCCTCCAAAATATAGTCCTGAGAAATCCAGACTTGTCATTTACCAAAAATGAAAATGGCCTACGTTTAGATACATAAATGAAGCAGAAGCAGAAAGCATTTTCACTAAAATCACTCTATGCATCATTCTAGGCAATTCTTCACTCCTAGTTAGGAGGGTAACAGAGAAGCATCTAAGCACATCATGGAGAGCAGTGCTGAATAATCCAATGATAATCCTAGTGATAATCAGAAACTATCACTAGGCCCCAGACTAAGGCCTTTAATTTCAATGCAATTGAGTTTTGTTCAATATCACTGTTCTGCCTATTGAAAAACAAAGTAAAGATCCTATTGTTTTTATCTCCTATGGCTTAAGTACGAAAAAAATAACAGCTTCAAAATATGCTTATCATCCAACAACCGTGAAGTGGATTACGATTACAGAGAAGCAATATGGTAGAAGGGGATGGCTGAGGTCAGAGTTTTTGGGTCCCAGAAACTATGTATAATTTAGATCTTATCAATTACATCATAGGAGAAACCACCACACAACTAAATGGTATATTAATTAGGATTACTTTAGGCTAGGAAAAGGCACATACCTATGATGACTTAAATATGCTAAAAGGAAATTTTCTTATACCAAATAAAGTTACTAGTGTATGTGAGCAAAGGAAAATAAAAATAATTCACAAATCAGGTAGCACCCAACCCAGGTTCGGAGAACTCTAACTGGCAATGTGACCAGACAATATTTAGAAGAAAACAGAACAACTTAATTTGTCACCACCTACTCAACCAGTCAGTTGATTTTAGCAAAACTAGTTACTTGTTTATAGCTAAATTAGTTAGCTACTTATAGGGCCTTCTATGACCAGCCAAAAGCCAATTACTATCATTAAATTCTGTTTGTTTGGTCTCTAGGGACCAATTCACATGTCCAGTCC
This sequence comes from Castor canadensis, assembly GCF_047511655.1. NCBI lineage: Eukaryota > Metazoa > Chordata > Mammalia > Rodentia > Castoridae > Castor > Castor canadensis. The sequence continues at coordinate 136,029,563 of NC_133395.1, forward strand.
AAACCCATTTACTCCACAATCTTTCTTTGCCAAATATTAGGAACACATTTCATCACACAAACAAAGGCATACAATTGTTGGTTCAAGTTTAGTTTCATATTTCCTTCACAAACCCAGCTTAACTGCTCCAACTATAAGCTCACCTTCCGACCTAATGGAGGAAGAAGGAAAAGAGGTGACACCTATTGAGTAGTCCAGCTGTAAACCAAAACTCTGTATGTCATCATTCAGGCCCAGCGATAGGCAACTGCAAGGCTTTGCCTGGCAGGCTTCACTGGGGGACGCTTCCCATCCAATACCAGGCTTGGTGCACATACAAGTGCATTCCAGTTTGCTGGAGACAGCTGCAGTCAAAGACTAAGAAACACACTCCCACATCCACCCCAGTCAGCCATACTCATATACATATACGCGTTCCTTAGCCCAGGCACCCCCATTCAGTGGAGGCCTTCCCAGGCACTTCCTAATTGAGGCACTTCCCAGGCACATCTTTATCAGGGGCCTTGGCTAAAGCATGCTTCTCCACTTTGGCTTAGTGCTTTTCTTATCCAAGCCCTTCTTCTTCTCCCTCTCCCTGGCCCCCTAGGTTCATAAAAAGGTAAGAGTCTTTTGTTCAGCCTCTTCAACAATAAAATAATCCCTATATGTTTGTCCATTTGACCCTTGCTCAATGCTGTTCCATGGAGGAAAAAATGGAATATTAGCCTCTTGCTTGCTTTGTTGTGGTAGCTCAATAAAGGCCTGATTGCTCCTTTCAGCTTGCCTCATTGTCCTAATTGGCTAGCTCAATACATGGCAGCTGAACAGGACAACAAATCTTTCCAGAGAACCTACAACAAACTTTTACTCCAACCTTACTGGTCCAAACTAAGATACACATGGCCACTCGTCTGTGAATACTGTCTACAAAGAGAAAAACTTGTTAAACAACCATCAGTGTCTATCATAATTTTGAAATTAATTCAATGGGTGATTTAGAAAAAAAGAAAATTTGGACTGATCTATAAGGAGATGGTTTCATAGAAATTAAACTTCAAACTGTTCTCTAAAAGATACATAAGGTTTAGAGATGAGAGGGCATGACAGATGGAATAGAGTAAGGAAAGATTTTGAAAAGGAATGAGCTTCAGGAAGGGAAAAAAATCACCCTGCTTCTCTGGAAAAAGGTTTTGATTCAGAAAGTAGCATACAGTTGTCCTCCAGGGGATGTCAGAGCATGCCACTCTTATAGGGGAATCTTTAGCAAGTCTAGTGTCACAATATTAAACTAAGAAATGTCATTAAAAGATATGCTATTGTCTATCCAAACATGTCAGTAGTAAACATTTATGCCAAATGAAAGGCCTTAATATATGCAGACTATATTCTTCAGAAAAAACAAGTAAAACATGCCAGTGCAATACAATGAAGAAACCTCCATTGTGCCACTGTCTCTGCTTTAACTCCCATTGTGATCCACAGGGTATCCATTCACAGAACCAATGCAGAATATGGCCCTGGAAATATAAGCCTCAGATCTTAGCATCAACAGAATAATCTTTATGTTAACATATCAAATAAAAAATGCTCTCAAATAATAAAGAGTTTAAGTTGATAGTTATTTTTGGTTTGTTTTAAGCCTTTTTTAATGTGCAGAGAGATAGAGACACTGGTCAAATGAAAAATGTATTTAATAATTACATCAGAAAAGATCAAAGCAGTTTTTTCTCTGTATCCCCTAAGAGGCATGTTTCTCCTGTTCTTTATTAATTGGCAGTGAAGGTATAAACAAACAGTGGAAATAAAGCCACGGAGTGGGGGTTCTTTCATGTCTCTTGTTATACCTCCTATGGAGTAACATGCAGTTAAACGCCAAAAAGCTCAAGGGCCAAGATCTTTTCTGCCATGTCTAAGTGAGCTACACAAGGAAACAGGAAATCTGCAGAGATCACTCTGAAGGAAGTCATCTATTGATTTACTAAAAGTTCCTCTTCAAGATAGTTCCCAATAGTATCATTTTGAAAGTAGATACTTTTCCTTCCCTTACCCCAATTGGCAATTCAATATTACTGCATATTAATCTACCCAAGTGACTGTTCCTGAAAATTAAAGTGTAGGATGTTCTCATTGTGCAACTATGCTGGAAATATATGTAAACCCACAACTGTTACCTCTGAAAAATGAAGAGACTGACAATAGCCCAACAAAAAAGAAGACATTTTAATTAATATGCCTCCCTGTGGCTTTGACTTTCTTCTTATGTGCTCAGCTGGAGTAATTAGAGGAAAACCTGAGGGGAGTCTGCCCCAGAAGCCTCACTCAGCCCTCTCCAGCTGAGTCTCACTCATAGTTGGCAACTGTCTCCACTAGGAAGAGACTCAGCATGAGCTGTAATGTACATCTGCTCTGGAGAATAATCCCTTCCAACAACCACCAGGAACTACCCTATCCAAAAGAAAAAAAAATCCTACTTTCTTTAAAAGTAACAAAAAGGATCATTTAAGAAAGATACTCTTCCAAGCTATTCTTACTCTGATACAACTTCCTCTTTTGAGATTTATCCTTATTGAATAATGTTGTCATGTATAATTTATAATGCTATAAAATTCACGCACTTAAAGTGTACAATCAAGTGAGTTTTCACAAATTTAACAGTTGTGTACCATCACCACAATCAAGCGTTAGAACTTTTCCATGACTCAACAAGTTCCCTGTGTTCATTTGCCATCAATCCCTACTCCTACTCTCAGCCCCAGGTAAATACTGATCTTTCTGTCTCTATAATTTTACCTTTTTGAGAAATTTCATATGCATAGAATTGTGTAATATGTATTCTTTTGTTGGTGTCTAGTTTCTTTTAATTAGCATGTTTTTAAAGTTCATCCATGTCATTACATGTATAAGTAGTTTGCTCCTCAATGCTGAATGAACATTTGGATTGTTTCCAATTAGGAGCTATTATGAATAAGGTAAACATTCAGATACAAGTCTTTGTGTGAACACATGATTTCATTTCTCTTGGGCAGATTTATAGAAAATAAATTATTTGTTGTATGCAAACTATTTGTTCCACTTTCTAGGAAACCACCAGGTAATTTTTCAAAATGGTTGTATGTCCTCCATTTTCATCAGCAATGCATAAAGTTTTCAGTCACTTTGTAGTTGCAATAACATTTTGTATCCCATGTCTTTTTGGATTACATATATTTTAGTAAATGTGTTGCGGTATCTCACTAGGGTTTTAATTTCCCTAATGCTAATGATGCTAAGCATCATTCCATGTGCATGTTATTCATAAATCTTTTTTTGGAGAGGTGTCTAATCCAATTCTGGACCACCTTTTACTTGGATGGTGTATCTTCTGTTTAATTGTTCAGCTTTTCTTTTATATTCTGGACATAATTCCTTTAATAGCTATATATTTTGCGAATATTTTTCCCATTCTTTTTAAAGAATCTTTTTTCCATGTTCTCAATTCCATCTTTTGTAGAACAAAAGTTTCCTCTATTCCTGTTAATGTTTTTTGTGTCCTAAGAAATATTTGCCTAACATAAGGTCACAAAGTTTTTCTCCCCTCTTTAATTCTAGAGGTATTATCTTCTAACTCCTAACATATATCTATGATCCAATTTGAGTAGAATTTTGTGTATGTTGTACTATTTGGTTAGGGATTATTTATCTACCATAGGTTAGGCAGAATATTAAATTGAGACTTTACTCAAATTCATCTTCTGTCATTGCCTGTCAGTTTTATCTTTTTTTGTAAATAGCATTTTTATTAATGTATAACAGTATTAATATAGAATATTTATACAGGGGTTTCATTGTGAAATTTCCATCCAGTTTGGTAGTTTGATCTTAATCAAAAGCCACAGTTTCCATATTATAAAATGAGAGAATTAGACCAGACTTCTAAGATCCTTGAGTCTACTGTGTACTATTAAAGTACAAAAATAAACTTTACCTTAAAAGCAACTGAGGCCAAAAGGAGAAGGGGACCAAGAACTAGAGAAAAGGTTAGATCAAAGAATTAACCTAGAAGGAAACACACACGCACAGGAAATTAATGTGAGTCAACTCCCTGTATAGCTATCCTTATCTCAACTAGCAAAAACCCTTGGTCCTTCCTATTATTGCTTATACTCTCTCTTCAACAAAATTAGAAATAAGGGCAAAATAGTTTCTGCCGGGTATCAAGGGGGTGGGGGGGAGAGAGAGGGGGTAGTGTGGATGGTAAGGGAGGGGGTGGGGGCAGGGGTGAGAAATGACCCAAGCATTGTATGCACATATGAATAATAAAAAAATAAAAATTTAAAAAATAAAATAAAATAAAATAAACTTCACCCAATGACAGTCTATGAAAACTTCATAACTCATAGCACAGACAAAATATTATTCCAAATTTACAAGGATATCTTAGAAAACAAGAAAAAATCAACAATGCAAAAGATAAAGTCCAGTTGCCAAAAGGAAAAAAAAGGAACAACGTGGTTCCTTAACCACATGAAAAGTTGCTCAACATATCAAAATCAACTATATATTAACAAGCAATTGAAAAAACTAATTTTAAAATGATACATTTTTAAAAAGCAATAAAACACTTCACAATGCATCTAATAAACTTTGTATAGGATCTCTAACTGAAAACTACAAAACATTGCTGAGAGAAATTAATGAAAGCCCAAATAAATATTCATGGGTTTAAAAACTGAGAAATGCTAAGATGTCAATTTGTCCTAAATTTACCTATAAATTCAACATAATCTAAATCAAAACTCCAGCAGGGATTTTTCTATCCTTATTATAAAATTTACATGAAAATGGAAAATACCTAGAAAAGCAAATATAGTCTTGGAAAAGAACAAAAATGTACAAATTATGCAACAAGATATCTGTACTTACAAAGAAACTACAACAAGTAAGGCAATGTGGTACATGTATCAATTTAACACAATCAAGAGCCCAGAAATACAGCCACACATTCATGATCACCAATTTGTAGAAAATATATCAATGCAGTTTAGAGGGGAAAGAATGATCTGGTTTCTTTATAAACCATGTTGGATCATGTGTATCTATGCAGAGAAAGATGAACCTTGACCCCTAAATTCCACAAAGCACAAAAATTAAGTTGAAAAGGGTCACAGACTTAACTGTAAAAGATAAAATAATAAAGCAACAATAAAAAAATATAAGAACATTTTCATGACCTTGGAATGAGCAAACATTGCTTAAACAGAACACAGAAAACACCAACCAGGTAAAAGAAAGATACCCAGGTGTGGAAGTACATATCTGTAATCTCAGCCCTCTGGAGGCTAAGGCAGAAGGATCATGAGTTCAAGGCCAACCTGGGCTACGTAGTGATTTCCAGGCCAGCCCGAACTACTTCATGAAACCCTGTCTCAACAACAAGCCAGGTGTTCACATCTATAATTCCAGCTAACTGGGAAACAGAAGTAAGATTGTGGTTCCAGACCAACCCAGTCAAAAGCACAGGACTCTATCTAAAAAACAAACTAAAAACAAAAGGACTGGGATGTGGCTCAAGTGGTATAGTTCTTGCCTTAGTAAGCATGAAAAAAGAGTTAATAAATTTAGTTCATTTAAATTAAGACTTTCAATTTTCTGAAAGATATCACTAAGAGAATGAAAAAGTAGACATAAACTTATCTCTTTCTCTCATTCTCATGTATATATAGATATATATTAAACTATTGTCTTATTTATGAAGCCACATGTATATTATATATAAATATATAACATTCATATTTACATATGAATATAGATGTATATGAATATATATATAATGAAACCTGGACTAGTCCAGTATATTTAAAAAGCCATCATAAATCAATAATGAAAAGACAACCCAATCTTCAGCCCTACAAAAAGTGAAAGAAATACAAAAAGGCAAATAACTCAATTAAAAATGACCAAAGGATTTAAAAGACATTTCATAAAAGTGAATATCTAAAAGACCAATAAGCATATAAATACATGTTCAACATCAAGAGTCACCAGAGAAATATGAATTAAAACTACAACTCAATATACCTACAGCCTCACTGAATTGTCTAAAATTATAGAAAACTAATAGTACAACATGTCTAAGTAAGGAGGTGGAACAACTCAAATTCTATGTACTGTTGTCAGCAGCATAAATTGATTCAATCACTTTGGAAAATTTTATCTACCAAAGCTAGACATGCATAGCAACTCAATTCTTGGGTTCATACCCAAAGAAAAAATGAGTGCAAGCCAGTACATGTTTATAATCTCAGTTACTCAGGAGGTGGAAGCAAGAGATCTTGGGTTTGAGGCCAGCCCAGGAAAAGGTAATGAAATCCTATCTCAAACAAAAAAGTAAAAACAAAACTACTGGGGACATGTCTCAAGAGGCAGAAAGCTTGCCTACCATGTGCAAGGCCCTGAAAAAGAAAAAATAAGTACATATGTCTTCTAAATACCTGTCAAATTTATAAACAATGGAGTTTTACTCAGCCATGAAGAAGAATTAAATCTTATCATTCGCAAGTAAATGGATGGAACTGAAGAACATCATCCTGAGCGAGATTAGCCAGGCTCAGAAGACCAATAATCGTATGTTCTCCCTCATATGCGGACTTTATAACTAGGGCAAAGGCAGTAATGTTTTAGGACTTGGGTCACACACTAAGGGGAGAGCACATACGGGAGGTATGGGGATAGGTAGGAAACCCAAAACATCAAAGTGTTTGATGTCCCCACTGCAGAGGAGCTAATACAGAAACCTTAAAGTGACAGAAGTCAATATGGGAAGGTGATCAGGAACTAGTGAAAAGGTCAGGTAGAGATGAATCAACTTGGGTTGTAACACATTAGTACATGGAAGCAATGCTAGGAATCTCTCTGTATAGCTATCCTTACCTCAACTAGCAAAAATGCTATTATCTTTCTTATTATTGCTTATGTCTTCTCTTCAACAAAACTGGAGAAAAGGGCAGAACAGGTTTCTGCCTGGAAGTGAGGTGGGTGGGGCAGAGAGGGAGGGGTGGGAGGCAGGGGGGGAGAAATGGCCCAAACAATGTATGCACATATGAATAAATGAATTTTTTAAAAATAAATAAATAAACACCTGTCAAAAAAGTTGAAGGAAATTTTATTTGCAATAGTCAAAATCTGGAAACAACAAAATGTACATTTTCTAAAAAACTAATATAAACATATAATTTGCATATTAATATAAAACTTTTAAATGGACTAATATTCACATGAAAGAACATGGACAAATCTCACAGACGTAAGGTTACTTTAGAAGCTAGACACAAAAGCACATATTTTATGATATTTAAATGATGTTCAGGTACTAATCTATGTGATAGAATTCAGCACAGTAATATTGAGTAGGAAGAGGCTCAAGACAACCTTCCAGGGTGCTGAAAATATTTTATATCTTCTTTGAGTGGTAGTTATATGGATAGCTACATATTCAAAATTCATCAAGATGTAAATCTAACATTTGTGTACCCTATTTTATATATATTTTACTTCTAAAAATTTTAAGGGTGTTCATCCTCACCTATATTAAATATAAGTCAAAACTACCTTGAAATACCATTCCTTGCCTATTAGATTATAAAACATACAGAAGTTGTTTAATACAGTCTCTTGGCAAAGCTGGAGTAAGCACAAATTGCATTCTGTTTTTAGAAATGTTGGAATTCATATAAAACAATACATCTATCCTTTGACAATCTCACTTCAGGAATTCCACACACACACCTGCACACATATGAAGCATATATTTATAAGTTGACTCTTCAAACATTGTTTGAAATGATAAAAATAGAAAAATAATATAAGTGACCAGCAATAAGAGTAGGTAGACATATGGTTGAAAAGTATACCCATGCAATGGAATACTATGCGACTATTTTATCTGGTATATTGCTAGATGAAGTATTAAGTAACCACAAAATAGGAAATTGTAAAAAAAAAAAAAGAGTACTCACTAATATGCACCTGTAAACAAATATTAGAAGATTTCAAGGATACATAATTAATTGGAAAATGGTTTAGAACACAAAATATATGATACAATGTGGAGTTTTTAAAAAGCAGGAAAACAAGAATATAAATTCCCATTTTCTTCTCTGAGCATAAAGCACTGGATATACAAACAAGAAACTAATGGACAGGGTGGACAAGACCAAGACAAGAGAGAAATTTCTCAATATGTATTATTTGGAAATAATTTTGATCTTTGAACCATATAGATGTCTTACCTACTAAACAATAAAATCACATAAAAATAAGGTATATAGATATGTGTTGCTACTAAAATTCTGTTGGAGAAAAAATACCTGTATCAGATAAGAAACAGTTTACAGAAGAAATAAAAAAACTTCATTGGTTTTTCAAAGATAGGTAGGACCTACTGTCATATTTCCACATTTGGGTAAGAACTTCACTTTGAAATCCTATAACTTTGATGAAAACATTCAGTTTACCAGCATGTTATTTGCTTAATTTAGTGCAGTGGTCATACCTGAAAAGAGAGACAGAGGAACAAGGATGAAGTAGGGAGGATTTCACAGGGGCTTGAACTGTATCTATATTTAATTTCTTTTCCAAAACAGACATGAAATGTCAGGCATGGTGGCACACATCTGTAATCCCAGCACTTGGGAGACTGCAGCAGAAGGATCGAGGTTAAGGCAAGTCTGGGCTACCTAGTAAAACTACGTCTCAAAACAAAACAAAATAGACATGAAGGGAACACCATGAGAAGACAGTGGAAGAAAGACAGCCACCTAAAGCCTAGGAGAGGGACCTTAGAAGAAACAAGCCCTCCCTAACCAACACCATGACCTTGGACTTCTAGCCTCTGACATTGTGAGAAAATAAATTTCTGTTGTTTAAGCTACACACAAAATAATAATAATAATAATATAATACAGTTAAGAAACAAAAGACAGGATAAGGGTCAATTCAATGCACTCTCCCCTACAGGCTCAGCTTGTTTAACTGTAGTTATTCTTATGAGCAAGATGCTGTTTGACACTTGGCAAAGGTGAAAAGAACAGATAATTCATATACATATTTCAAAAATGGCAAAATGCAAAGATTTGTTAAATCTGGGTGGTAGAGGACAAAAAGTTCAACTGTGTCCTTTTTATTAAAGACATCACAGGCCTCTGAGAAGAGCGATCGATTGTTTTTAAAATAAAGCATTTCATTGTTTCCTGTGTGGACAAGCAATACAGGGAAGGAAAAAAAACACATTTGAAGCAAAAAGAAAAAAAAAAAAAGAGTACAGAAGACTCATCAAGGAGTCACAATAAAGCCACCAAGGTCTCACTAAGCTGTGAGTGTTCAGAACAGAGCAAATCCAGGCCTGCGTGAATGCCCTGCCACTGTGAATGGGAGCCAGGCCAGAACGTGAAATGTCAGACTCCACGTGAGGGCAACAATTTCCAAACAAACCAGAAGATGATTGTCCTTAAAAGCTACACTGAGTAACTCTGATGCCTTCAAAGATACCATTTTGTACATATTTCATGATTTCTTTTTAGGGAAATGCACAAGGTTTAATTACATAAGCTGTTTATTCTCCTCATTAGCCTTTTGAGTTTCAGCATGTGTGGGTTTTCTTAAGCTTTTCTCACTATTAAACTCAGCCAAATTCATACACAGAGAAAGTCAGATTCCAGTATGCAGCTCTACCGCAGAACTGTAAGCTACCCAAGTCCTTGGGGTAATCCAAAACATTCTGTCTGCTGCTATATGACTTTTTCTCTCCTCCTGCAAATAGCAGTAGCAGGATTAATGTCAACACACATTCTCCCCCACAGGCTTTTCCTGTTTAACTGCAATTACTCTTCTGAGCAAGATGCTTTTTGCCACTTGGCAAAGGTGAAAAGGATAGAGGTTGAAGAGAACAGACTACCAATACAAATAAATACAAAGCACCTTTTGTTATTCAACACATTCCAAATTTCAAAGCACTTTCACATATTTGATCCTTACAATCAATGAAGAGTCAGGGCATATATTATTATTCCCATTTTGCAGACAAGGAAAGTTGATCTCAGGAAAGTTAAGCAACTAGTCAAAAAATTACACAGCTCATAAGTAGATGGAACCCATATTCATATCTTCTGACCTTATTCCACTATGCCAGCTGCCTTGCAAGCTCAAGGCCAAAAAAACTGGTCATAGAACTTTTCAGCCCTGAACTGGGGGGGAGGGGCACGCAGAGTTGGCCCAAACATGTGAGTAAATGTAAAAATGGTGAAAAAAGAACTTTTCAGTTTCCTTTCCATTTACCTAAATTTAACTTGCAAATTCTCTACAGTCATGGTTGTCTAATGTGTGCAAATCCTATAGGTGGTCTGGAGAGCAGTCTCTCAACAATCTTTCTTCCTCTCCTTTGGCCTGCCATGGATCTAAATTCCCATCATTTAGGGTCACTCCTCTGGCTAATGAACTGAACTTCACCACACAGACCAGTTTCTCTCAGTGTTGTTTTTGAGATGCTGCATCAGAAATACACCGGAGACACGTTAAAATATCACTTCCCTGTCATCACCCCAGATCCATGGAATCACATTGTCTGGGAAATGTTCAAAAATTTGTATTTTTAACAAACTTCCTCATGCTGTTACAAGCTTAAAAGTTGAGAACCACTGCTTTCAGCAAGCAAAAGGCTGGGATGTTCTCAGCCAGAGACTAGAATCAGCAAGCAGTTATTTTAACAAGATAACTTGGAAGCAACGTTTGCATGAGCTAGAGTGGAAAGAAACTGGAGTCTAGAACTGTGTGAGATCATTGCAAGTAGTCTAGCTTAAGAGGTGGATGGGAGAGAAGGACACATGTAGGATTAAAAAAAAGAAAAATTGAACAGGGCACTGCAGAAATCAGTAATAATGTCTTCTTTTTTTTTTTCTAGAAAATGTCTACACTTACATATACTTACTGTACATTTTTTCTTTCATCTCACCTGGGATCCATTAGCCATTTCTAACAGGCCAAGTTAATTCTGTGCGCACATTTCATTAGTGCCACAGTTCAGCTCTTCTATGTGTGTGCTGGGGCTAGTGGAGTGGCTCAAGTGGTAGAGCTCCTGCCTAGCAAGTGTGAGGCCTTGAGTTCAAGCCCCAGTGCTGCCAAAAAAAAACAAACAAACAAACATGGCATCTATGTGTGTGCTGGACTTCATACAAGGAGATTTGACTACGGTTCATGCAAGACTGCTTAATTAGTCTTCTGTGATTAAAATGGAGTTCTTTTGTTAAATTCATTTAGATTACAAGGTGGTAAGCTTCAATACTGATGTCCAATGCATTTCAAATTCAGTTGCAAAACTACAACCCTCCAGGTTTTTCATGTGAGATGGAGAAGTTCACAGAAGCTTCACTTTCCAATCATTGTGTGTGACTTGCATTTTATTCCCTAGTTGCTGAAAACGCTGCATCACGTAGGAAGGTTCTCCTTTTCATTTGTTTCCTTGACCTCATTTTCTCTCTTCTCTTCTCTAGTTCCACTTTTGCCACTGACTTGCTATAAGACCTGAAGTAATTCAACTCTCCCTTCTGGAGCTGTTTCTTCATTTGTAAAATGAGAAGACTGCACTGGGTAGTAACCAAGGTCACTCCAATCCAAATATTCTATATATCTAAGTTGACTTTTCTGGATCCCTTCCAGAAATATGAAACTTTAGAATTTCTAGATTCAATTTACTACTTGATTCATTTGAGTTCAGAGCATTTAAAATGTCTCCCCGAGGCACCTGCACACCCATGTTTATTACGGCACTATTCACAATAGCCAAGTTATGGAAACAGCCAAGATGCCCCACCACTGACGAATGGATTAAGAAAATGTGGTATCTATACATAATGGAATTTTATGCAGCCATGGAGAAGAATGAAATGTTATCATTTGCTGGTAAATGGATGGAATTGGAGAACATCATTCTGAGTGAGGTTAGCCTGGCCCAAAAGACCAAAAATCGTATGTTCTCCCTCATATGTGGACATTAGATCAAGGGCAAACACAACAAGGGGACTGGACTTTGATCACATGATAAAGTGAGAGCACACAAGGGAGATATAAGGATAGGTAAGACACCTAAAAAACTAGCTAGCATTTGTTGCCCTCAACGCAGAGAAACTAAAGCAGATACTTTAAAGAAACTGAGGCCAATAGGAGAAGGGGACCAGGAACTAGAGAAAAGGTTAGGTCAAAAAGAATTAACCTAGAAGGTAACACACATGCACAGGAAATCAATGTGAGTCAACTCCCTGTATAGCTATCTTTATCTCAACTAGCAAAAACCCTTGGTCCTTCCTATTATTGCTTATACTCTGTCTTTAACAAAATTAGAAATAAGGGCAAAATAGTTTCTGCCGGGTAGCGAGGGGGTGGGGGGTATAGGGAAGAGGTGAGGGGGTAAGGGAGGGTGTGGGGGCAGGGGGGAGAAATGACCCAAACATTGTATGCACATATGAATAAATAAAAAATTAATTATTTAATTTAATTTAATTAAATGCACACAGTAAAAAAAAAATAATAAAATGAAATGTCTCTCAGAGTGTGCACTAGAGACTTGTGGTAAAGCAGTGAAGCTATAATAAGTTGGTTTAGCTACTTAATTGTCTGCCCATACACATTTCTTACTACAGCTTCTTTAATCAGGTCTAGCAAAACTAGATAATGGAGAGGATTGCTAATTAAATAAGCTGCCATTTTAGCATCTGTTCACATCACAAAAATGTCACGTACCTTTTATTCACCACAGGGCCTCTCTAAAGATAATTTTCTATCACTTTCTTCCTCCTACCATCACCTTTATCAAGGAATATGTGCTGACGCCAAAGACACATTTGGTACTGCATCAGCAGTACTAAGAGGAACAAAACATGGTCCTTACCTTCCTAGAGCTACTTAGAGACATGGGTACAATGATCAAAGGAGATAGTTTAAGTTGACATAAATCCCAGTAGTCAAAATGTAGCCCAAAATGCAGCTTTTCATGAAGTCAAAAGCAGCAAATGGCTTTAGAAATTTCATTTGTTTGCTTTGGATTTTTTCTTTTTAATGTACTGATACTAAACATATAAGCAAAGATTCATAACCTGATATCCAAAGTTCTGAAAGTCCTGTCCCATTTCCCAGTAATTAGACAGCAGTATTGTTATCTCCTAAGCCCAGATCAATCACAATATTGGTCTTCCATTCACTCATTTATTCATTTGATAAATGTTTACCTTCTATGAATGCCAACTATGTTCCAGGCACTGTGTTAAGAGCTAGGAATTCTCTTGTGAACAGAACAGCCAGTCTCTGTCTTCAAGAAGCTTAAAAACCTGTGAGGGGAAGGTGGGTGATAGATTTATTTTTTTCCTTTGCTGCTGGGGATTGAACCCAGGCGTTCACATGCTTTCAAGACTAAGCATGTGCTCTGCCACTGAGCTGTATCTCCAGCTGGTTATGAGATGGTTATCCAATATCTACGGGCGTAAAATGTAGTACATTATACACTGATGTTCTATATACATATTCACACACACTCGGAAAGAAATCGGGTAATAAGCTGGGGAGGTAGAATCATGTGAGTTTTTCTTCCTTATGTTTTGTATATCTGGGGGGTGGGTTTTGCCAGCACCACACTTTTATGATGAGAAAAGAGCAATTTTCATTATAAAAACTTTTGAAAATTGACACAGAAAAATGCCATGTGTTGCTAAAAATCTAAAGTTGTCAAACAGCATATATAATACGATTTACTTTTGATTATATAATGCAATAATAAGAAACTAAAAGGGCATATACCAAAATACTAATAGCAATTATCTTTGATGGGATAACAGACCATTTTTTTCTTTTGTGCTTTTTTCAAGTTACCCAAGATTTCTACATTGAGCATGTAACACCACCTCTGGGAAGCCTTCTCTGATCATCACCATCTGCTGAATGCCCATAAAACTTATGACTCTATTGCCTCCTAACGCCAAGCACAAGATTGTGTTCATCATTATTTTTCTCATGAGTGCTGTGAAGGAGGTTCCAGGTATTTGATTTCTGTCAGTCACACTAGTATTTGATCATGACCAGCAAATACCGGTAGCTTCACTGATTACTCTAAAATGCTACAATGACTCTCCACCACCTGGGTTTAGGGTTGGGCTATGAGGTATGCAGACAGCAGCAGAACTGCATGACACCCCCACTCCTGGCAGCCCCCACACTTTGTTCCAACTCTCTCCCAGAGCACCTGTCATCTTATCTTCTGACACAGAGTGCACCTCTGAGGGATAGGAGCTCATTTCTAAACAGTTTTTCATCTTCAACCCATCAAGATTCACTATAAAAAGTGGACCCAGCAGACAGAACAGAAGGAAAGAGCTCATTATTACAAAACATAATTTATTACCCACAGGATTCATGAGTCACTGCCGCTGGGCAAGGAAATAGAGACTCAGAGAATGTTGAGCCTGGAAAGAGCTGAGCAGCTCAGGCTTACCCATGAAGACACTGGGCACAGAGATAATAAGCAATGTGCCCTAGGCCCCACAAGTTGTGGCAGAGTCACGTCTTTCACTAGAACAGCATGAGAAATAAATGAAGTCCAAAATAATCTGCACAGAATGAGGAGACACAGTAAAGGGAAATTTCTTTTGGCTCTGAGTCTGTAGGGTTTGCATATTTTACAAGGAGACTGCATGGTATTTGTGAATTGATTACCAATGTTCAAAACTACTAAACATGTGCATTTTAAAAATAAAAATATCTGACAATCAGAAATGGCTTTTACTAAGAGCTTGGCTCTGAACAGATTTCTGGGACTGCCTGTTTGGGTTCTTAACGAGTTCATGCAGCATATTCCAGCAGCAAAGCATGTGGTTAAGGCAGAGAATGAACTTTGGGGTCAGACAAGCTCAAGTTTGAGTGCAAATTTACTTCTCATAAGCTGTGTGATTTGGTAAAGTTAATTGATCCCTGTGCCTCTATTCCCTCAGAAGTGGAAAATGGATACAATGGTAATAAGCAGCTGTCAGGGTCACTATAAGAATTAAGCAAGATAACACATAACAGTCCTCAGAATGGGGCCGGGAGCATAGCAGCTACTCAATTTGCTGACTTGTTTTTTCATCATCACTTTCCTTAAGGCTGTTGTTAGTGATACCACTACTCCCAGGCTGGTTTTGTGACAGAAGTCAGAAGCCATTTCTCATTTAGCTGCTTTACTTAGGTCACTCATGTTCCCTAACATGAGAATGGCCTCCTATTTTCTTTTACCACACAAAAGCTGAACATTCTTCCAGAATCAACTCAAGATTCACCTTCCCAAAATTACCTCTAAATCATCACCATATACATACATCATCCTCTCCAAATTGTGAGTATGTGTTGGGAAGGTGGCAATAATACTTAAATGTATGAGCAGACATAGTGAGAGAAAAATAGGGAAGAGGAAAGAACCTGAGCTTTGGAGTCAAAAGATTTGAATTAAAAATTACTCATTTGCCAACTACCAATTCTGTGACCAAAACAAACTCCCTTAAACTCACTGAGCCTTGCCTGGAAGCGAGGGAGTAGGGGGAGCGAGGGGATAGGGGGAGAGAGGCAGGGGGTGGGGTGGTTAAGGGAGGGGGCAGGGGGAAGGGGGGGAGAAATGACCCAAACATTGTATGTACATAGGAGTTAAAAAAAAAAAACTCACTGAGCCTCATCTCTTCGTCTGTTAAGTACACATCATATCCCTCTAGTCATGTCTTCTGTCAGAAACAGTCCAGTAGCGAACAATGATGAAGAAGCACGAGCAAGAAAGAACAGAAGGGAAAAGGAAGAATCAGGGTGGACAAAAGGAATGAGTGAGGGTGGGGGACTTCAGGATGATGAGGATGAAAGAGCTCAGTGAAGGGGAAAAGTGCATGGACTACACATCTGTCATTAGCAAAAGTCAGTCATGTCTCTATGGGTAGAGCCAGAGGGGCTTCATCCCTCCAAATTGGTGAAGATAACATTTTTATTTTATTCATTTATTCATATGTGCATACATTGTTTGGGCCATTTCTCTCCCCTGCCCCCATACCCTGCCCCCTTTTTCTCCCCCACATCCCCCTGACTTCCAGGCAGAACTTGTTCTGCCCTTTTCTCCAATTTTGTTGAAGAGTAGACATAAGCAATAATAAGAAAGATATAGTGTTTTTTCTAGTTGAGATAAGGATAGCTATACAGAGAGATTCCTACCATTGCTTCCATGCACAAGTGTATTACAACCCGAATTGATTCATTTCTACCAGACTTCTTCACTACTTCCCAGTCATTTCTACCAGAAAACAAAGCAGGTAGGTTAGTATTAGGAAAAGACTTGGAAGAGGGAACAAAAGGCAACAACCAACCCTTACAAGTGGTAACAGATGGTATAACTGAAATACTTAGCTACAAGTATGATCAGGAACTGTTTTATGCTGAATTCAACCACAAAGTGTTTGAGGCATATTTTGGTGGCAATAATTTTTGGCTCTATAGCACATTTTCCTCAGCTATACAACAATGCCATGTGCACCACTACTCTCACTCTGGGATCACAGAGAAAGACAGATGACTTAAATCTGATCAATCAGAATATCCCATTTCAGAACAATGAAACCTCTTGCAATTGCTTTAAGTGGGGCAGGGAGTGGTTGAGTGGGGATAGATGGTGGGAGCAATCTAACCAATGTACAATGCAAGCCTATTCAGAATTGTCATAAAGAATTCCCTTCCCACTTCACCACACACACATACACACAAGAAATATATCCTAATAAAAATGGGGGGGGGGATCCCATTTCTAGGGAAGCTACTTAAAATCCTGAGACAGCAAGAATGCTTGTCAGGATGGTCATACTGAATGCAAGCCCACCCAACCCCCTAGGGTCTGACAGTAGACCAAAGGCCAAGTAGGGTCACTCAGATCTTTCTCCGGGAAAAAAAAAAAAGACATTTGAGAAAAGAATCAAGCCCACATACATTAAGATAGCTAGGATATGAGATCTTAGAAAAGACAGCAGAATGAAGTCAGACAAGCAGGAAGGAGAGATAAGCAGAGAAAAAATCCTGGTGAAGCTGTGCTTCATCTCAAGTATCTGCTCCTGCAGTTCTCCCCTGAATTTTGTGGTCTGCACCATTATGCTTCCCAGTGACCTAAGCCAATCAACCTTTTTTTTTTCTTAAGCTTGTTCAAACTGGATTTGTTATATACAATCAAGGGTTCTGACAAAAACTTCTTTGCTCACAGTGGTAAACCTTATCTGTGCCCAAGAAGTGACCATGTGCTGAATTAATCACAGTAGAAAGACAAGGGACAATTAGAAGGAGAGAGGAAGAAGTCCTGAATCTGGGGATTTTCCCTTGGATGAAAAAATTTCCATCCTTAGCTCATTTGGCCACTAGTGACAGTAAAATTTAGACAAGCAGTTACGGAAAATAGGACCTGGGAAGGTCCAGGGTGCCTATCCTTATCACAGCAACTCTTTCCTGTGCTAATTCCTCCCATGCCTCAGGTGTTCAATCCTGGTCAAGATAATATGTACCTTCTCATATGCTGAGTACCACTGGCCCCAGGTTGTTTCAAGGAAGCATATTCCACAGTGACAATCTGGTACTCTCTTAGCATTTCTCAGGAATGGAGTCTCTGCATATTTCATAAAGCAAATACTCAATGAATCTCATGTCATAAAAGACTGTCCATGTATCAAAATATAAAGTTCCTTTGTCTCCAACCTGACCAGACAAGACAGCTGCCTCAGTCCTACACACATGCAGGCAAATAGCACAAATCCCTTGTGACCACAGCTCTAGTGACTAAAACCCATGGGTTTGTGAGATTCACATGTGGGTGACCTTGATCATAAGCAGTAAAGAAGGAAGATCACCTGAGATTACAAAGGTCTAGGTAAATTCTTTGCATTTAAGAAAAATCCAGGAAGTGCAAGTATTCAAAAATGCAGAACTCAGTAAAAGTCAATACAAGGAACATATTCAGTTAATCTTACCTAAAAAAAAATTAACCATAATGGTCAGATAATTGTCCTCAGACATCACTAGGTTTACAGTGCCTGTGGCTCACTATAAGGCTATGCATCAAGGGTAGCCAACAAGACAGGAACATGTCAATGGATGGCCCATTAGAAATCACGATGGTGGGTGCAGGCACAGAGGAGGCAAGACACAACATCCAGCCTCTTCCAGGTTATACAGATGTCTGATCAGCTTCTATCATGGTCCTCTCATCTGGAGAAGCTTTTGTCCCACTCCAAATGGACAGAATACATTCAATCACTTATAACCAATAATAGTAAGCATTCAATAAATATTAGCTAGGTGCAAAGGTACTATACTAAACACCTTGCATGTAGCAAATAAGTTAACACTTGGAAAAAACCTGGCACAGTATTTAGACACTTGGTAAACATTTAATAAATGTTAGCTTTCATCATCATCACCAGTTTTTACCTTTACATCACTTCCATGAGATAGGTACTATTTTATGATTATTTATAGATCAAGAATTGGACGATTAGAGAGATTGAGTGAGTTGTGCAAGGTTACTTAATAGGCTACTAGCTTAGGAGTCTAAACCAGACAACCTGGCTTCAGAGCTCTAAACCATTACCCTCTACTTGCTCACCTGAACTCAAACAGGAGTTTCAAAATCCAGGGAACAAGGAGGTAGGAAAGTGGATTCAACACAGAAAAACAGCCAGAGCTGTTAGATCAGTGAAGGCCTTTGCAGCTCCTTTTTAATGTACAAATTATAATAATGAACCTGCAGTTAATCTTATGACTTCAACTAAAATAACCATTTAAGCCACAGTTAATTTTCCTTGACACCTGCTCTTAACTCAAAACACAACTATCCACCTACCAAGTCACTCTGCTGTATCTCCTTGATCCCTTTTCTATGCACATTTTCCACTGCATTCAACTGATTCTGGGCCCAAATTCCTCCCAGCTATAGTAGAAAAAAAGCACACATCATCTGGTAGCAGGTGGCAAGGGACAGTATACTCAGAATAACAGTGCTATTTCAATAACTAAGTTATGGAAAGTAGCCCCCCTGGGGCCAATTAGCACCAACTCTAACTAATAGCAGTGGCCATGTTCTCTGATCTGCCCTCACCTTTACACAGGTCTGCTTCGCTACTTCACTAGATCAAATGTAAAGGGAATTAAGCATGCTGGAAAATGTATTCACTGAGAAGTGCAAACAACTATTCCCTCTAACTAAAGGGCATTCAATATTCTTTCCTCCAGCATTCCAAGTTTCCAATTCCTAAAAACTGCACTGTAAATTCTTGGAAACTTGACATATCAATTCTTTTTAATAGACCACCCTAATTAATAATAGAAGTCTCAGTGGCACAGCAGTAACAATGGATTCCTCTTGTAGGCATCACTAGATGTCAGGCACCATGAGGAGCCCCTATATCCTTTGTCTCATAAACTTATGAAGCTGATGTTACCATGTTTTCCAAATTACAAACACAGAAATCAAGGCTCAGAAAGGTGAATTATTATGAACAATGATGGCTAGCAGGGAAAGGTAGAAATGAGACTCAAACACAGACGAGAGTATGTGTTCATAATCACTATGTTCTGTCACTTCCATCATCCAGAAACTGTGCTGACTGGTATACAATACAATTTAGATCAAGATAATAATCAGCCGATTTTTCCAAGATGGCGGCTAGAGGGAGGAAGCAGAAAGCATGTCTCCTAAAGTGAAATCTTGGAGAGATGCTGGAGACACACCTTGCAGGCAAGGCCAATGAGAAGAGGCAAAACTTTGACCCCTCCACACCTCCAGCCTGCACAGAGCATCTCACTTCACATTGAACAGAGAAACCAGGAGGGCCCCCGGGCTGCCGCCAGTCACCCGTGCCCAGACGGCTTGGGAAGATGCAGACCAGAAGGTGAGCTAAGTGGTACGTGGTACTTCCACAGACATCCCTGAGCCAGAAAAGCATAGCACCATGGACAGACCGACCCCCACCCAGGGAAAAAAGAGAAACTGAGTAATAAGCAATAAGAACAATAAAAACATATAGCAAAGAGAGTGGGGCACCCTGAGCACCAAAGAGGGGGGAGGGAAATCCCTCCCAGAACTGTAAATAAACAAGCCAGGTCTGGCCGGAGAGGGCGGGAGTGGGGGCGCACACCCAGCAACCAGGAGCAGTAAAGCTTGTGAGAGTGGTGGAGGGAGGAAAACTCCACAGGAGAGGGGGGAAAGCCACCTCCCACATGAGCTGTAAACAAACAAGCCAGCCTGAGAAAGTGGGTGCAGTCTCACCTCCCCCAGTGTGCTTGGAAAGGGGAAAGCTTGAAGAAGTGACATCGTGCACAGAACTCTGAGTAAACAAAGCCTGTGGGGCCAGGTGGGTGCTAAGTTCACCCCAGAGATCTGCATAAATAACACCTCCAGCAACAGCAGGCTGACAGCAGCAGGCAGGCAAACCACAGCCACAGATAGCCATTCACAGACCTGTATCCAGACTCTTTTTTTTTCTTTCTCCTTACCTTTGATGAGAAAACAACCGAACTACACCTGCATGCTGAAAAACATACTGAAACTGTCTTGCATTTGAACTTGGGACACTTGGTGGGGTTTTTTTTTGCTTATGTTACCCTTTTGATGAGACAACTACAGAACAACATCTCAGGCACCATCTCCAGGATTGGAGACTGAGGGACGAACACCAAAATTATTAAGACTGAAACATTGCATTTGAACTTGGAGGTTTTTTTGCTTTTTTTAATGTTATTTCTTTTTTAATTTTTTATTTTATATTTTATTTTATTTTTATACATTTTTGTTCTTTCATTTACTTATTTTTTATTTTTATTCTTCTCTTTTTTTTTCGATCCTCTGTCTCTCTAATGCCTTTTCACCGTACACTGTCTCTCCCTGATTATATCTTTGAAACTTTTTTTGTTTGTTTCTTTGTTTTGTTTTTTGGGGTTTTTTTCCTACTTGATTATTGGTTTTTCCCTTTTCCTTTAACTTCTTTGCTTTCCATGCCCTCTCACCCTTCCATTCTAAATATCACTAGTGCTATTATTACAGCCAGAAAATACTTAATTGCACACAGTACAGGGACAATAACAACACCAAGGGCAATGATGGGAAGAAAGAAAAAACAGGGAAACCAGTTTCCACACAGCAAAAAATTAGTACAGGAACCAGAGGGAAATGAAGAAAACAGATACTCAGATCCAGACTACAACAAAATGAAGATAAACTATGCCAAAGGACCCAATGAAGCCCACAAGAATAATTTAAAAGAAGACATACTACAGGTACTCCATGAGAATTTTATAGAGATGATACTGGATATGGTCAACCAAAATGTACAGAAGACACTCAAGAAATTCCAAGACAACAAAAATAGAGAATTTGAAAAAGCAAAAGAAGAAATAAAGGAAACCATACAAGCACTGTATAAACACCAAAGTGAAACAGAGAACAAGATAAATAAAAAGATAAATGAACTCAGGACAAAAATAGACAACATTAAAGAGGAAACCACCCAGGATATGGAAACCTCAGAAAAAAGAATGAAACAGAATTGCAAAACAAAACAGAAGGCCAATCCAGCAGAATAGAACAAACAGAAGACAGAATATCAGAACTCGAAGATGAAATGGTAATTAAAGGAAAAAATAAAGAACTATTAATTAAACAACTCAAGACCTGTGGGAAAAAATGCAAGAATTCACCGACTCCATCAAGACCAAACTTGAGAATCATGGGCATCAAAGAAGGAGAAGAGGTGTAAGCAAAGGGAATGCGTAATATATTCAACAAAATAATAACAGAAAAATTTCCAAATCTAGAGAAAGACAGTCCCATACAGATGCAAGAGGCCTCCAGAACACCAAACAGACCAGATCAAAATACAACTACCCCACGACATATCATCATTAAAACAACAAGTTCAGAAACTAGGGAAAAAATATTGAAGGCTGTAAGAGAGGGAAAAAAAATAACATACAAAGGGAAACCCATCAAAATCACAGCAGACTTCTCAACAGAAACATTAAAAGCAGGAAGAGCATGGGGTGATATCTTCTGGGCACTGAATGAAAATAATTTCAACCCCAGGACACTCTACGCAGCAAAACTATCATTCAAAATAGATGGAGCAATAAAAGTCTTCCATGATAACCAGAAACTAAAACAGTATGTGACCACAAAGCCAACACTACAAAAGATTCTTCAAGGGATTCTGCACTCAGAAAGTGAAACCCAACATAACCATGCAAGTACAGGCAGCACCAAACTACAGTAATAGAAAAAGCAAGAAAGTAGAGAGTAACATCAAGTTAGGTACACACAATCAAACCTTCACACAACTAAGACGACTAAATGACAGGAATCAGCACATACCTATCAGTACTAACAATGTTAACAGACTTAATTCACCCATCAAAAGGCACCACTTGATGAAATTGATTAAAAAGGAAGATCCAACAATTTGTTGCTTACGGGAGACCCACCTCACCGACAGAAATAAACATAGGCTTAGGATGAAATGCTGGAAGAAGATTTACCAAGCCAATGGCCCCCAAAAAACAGGCAGAAGTAGCAATACTTATCTCTGACAAAGTAGACTTCAAACCTACATTGATCAAATGAGATAAAGAAGGACACTCCATATTAATAAAAGGGGAAATAGAGCAAAAGGAAATAATAGTTATCAACCGATATGCACCAAATGTCAAGTCACACAATTTCATCAAACATACTCTGAAAGACCTAAAAGTGTATATTAACTCCAACACAGTGGTTGTGGGAGACTTTAACACCCCATTATCATCAATAGATAGGTCATCCAAATAAAAAATCAATAAAGAAATCCAAGATCTAAAATATACAATAGATCAAATGGACCTACTTGATGTCTACAGAACATTTCATCCAACTTCTACACAATATACATTCTTCTCAGCAGCCCATGGAACCTTCTCCAAAATAGATCATATCCTAGGGCACAAAGCAAGTCTCAGCAAACATAAGAAAATAGAATTATACCATGCATTCTATCTGATCACAATGCAGTAAAAGTAGAACTCAACAACAAAAGTAAAGACAAAATACATGCAAACAGCTGGAAACTGAATAACTCATTACTTAATGAACAATGGATTATTGATGAAATAAAAGAGGAAATTAAAAAGTTCCTGGAAGTCAATGAAAATGAAAACACAACCTACCGCAACCTATGGGACACAGCAAAGGCAGTCCTGAGGGGAAAGTTTATAGCCATGACTGCATATATTAAAAACACTGAAAGATCCCAAATCAATGACCTAATGATACATCTCACACTCCTAGAAACACAAGAACAAGCAAATCCCAAAACAAATAGGAGAGAAATAATAAAAATAAGAGCTGAAATCAACGAAATAGAAACCAAAAAAAACCAAACAAAGAATTAATGAAACAAAAAGTTGGTTCTTTGAAAAAATAAACAAGATCAATAGACCCCTGGCAACCTGGCTAAAATGAAGAGAGAAAAAACCCAAATTAGTAGAATCAGGAATGCTAAAGGGGAGATAACAACAAACACCATGGAAGTCCAAGAAATCATCACAGACTACTTTGAGAACCTATATTAAATTTGAAAATCTTAAAGAAATGGACAGATTTCTAGATACATATGATCATCCAACACTGAACCAAGAGGAAATTAATCAACTGAATAGATCTATAACACAAAATGATATTGAAGCAGCAATCAAGAGTCTCCCCAGATTGGACTATGAGCACATGATAAAAGCGAGAGCACACAAGGAAGGGGTGAGGATAGGTAAGACACCTAAAAAACTAGCTAGCATTTGTTGCCCTCAACGCAGAGAAACTAAAGCAGATACCTTAAAGCAACTGAGGCCAATAGGAAAAGGGGAACAGGTACTAGAGAAAAGGTTAGATCAAAAAGAATTAACCTAGAAGGTAACACCCATGCACAGGAAATCAATGTGAGTCAATGCCCCTGTATAGCTATCCTTATCTCAACCAGCAAAAACCCTTGTTCCTTCCTATTATTGCTTATACTCTCTCTACAACAAAATTAGAAATAAGGGCAAAATAGTTTTGCTGGGTATTGAGTGGGGGGGAGAGGAAGGGGGCAGAGTGGGTGGTAAGGGAGGGGGTGGGGGCAGGGGGGAGAAATGAACCAAGCCTTGTATGCACATATGAATAATAAAAGAAAAAAGAAAAAAGAAAAAAAAAAAGATTCTCCCCACAAAGAAAAGTCCAGGACCTGATGGATTCTCTGCTGAATTCTATCAGACCTTTAAAGAAGAACTGATACCAACCCTCCTTAAACTATTCCACAAAATAGAAACTATTCCACAAAATAGAAGTAAAACTGCCAAACACATTTTATGAAGTCAGTATTACACTTATCCCAAAACCAGGCAAAGACACCTCCAAAAAGGAGAACTATAGGCCAATCTCCTTAATGAACATAGATGCAAAAATCCTCAACAAAACAATGGCAAACCGAATTCAACAACACATCAAAAAGATTATTCACCACGACCAAGTAGGCTTCATCCCAGGGATGCAGGGGTGGTTCAACATACGAAAATCAATAAATGTAATAAACCACATTAACAGAAGCAAAGACAAAAAACACTTGATCACCTCAATAGATGCAGAAAAAGCCTTTTATAAGATCCAACACCATTTCATGATAAAAGCTCTAAGAAAACTAGGAATAGAAGGAAAGATCCTCAACATTATAAAAGCTATATATGACAAACCTACAGCCAGCATTATACTTAACGGAGAAAAACTGAAACCATTCCCTCTAAAATCAGGAACCAGACAAGGATGCCCACTATCTCCACTCCTATTCAACATAGTACTGGAATTCCTAGCCAGAGCAATTAGGCAAGAAGAAGGAATAAAAGGAATACAAATAGGTAAAGAAACTGTCAAAATATCCCTATTTGCAGATGACATGATCCTATACTTTAAAGACTCAAAAAACTCTACTCAGAAGCTTCTAGACATCATCAATAGCTATAGCAAGGTAGCAGGATATAAAATCAACATAGAAAAATCATTAGCATTTCTATACACTAATAATGAGCAGACTGAAAAAGAATACATGAAAATAATTCCATTTACGATAGCCTCAAAAAAAATCAAATACCTAGGTGTAAACCTAACAAAAGATGTGAAAGACCTCTACAAGGAAAACTATACACTTCTGAAGAAAGAGATTGAGGAAGACTATAGAAAGTGGAGAGATCCATGCTCATGGATTAGTAGACTCAACATAGTAAAAATGTCTATACTCCCTAAAGTAATCTACATGTTTAATGCAATTCCCATCAAAATTCCAATGACATTCATTAAAGAGATCGAAAAATCTACCGTGAAATTTATATGGAAACACAGGAAGCCACGAATAGCCAAGGCAATACTCAGTCAAAAGAACAATGCTGGAGGTATCACGATACCTGACTTCAAACTATATTACAAAGCAATAACAATAAAAACAGCATGGTACTGGCACAAAAACAGACATGAAGACCAGTGGAACAGAATAGAGGACCCAGATATGAAGCCACAAAACTATAACCAACTTGTCCTTGACAAAGGCGCCAAAAATATATGATGGAGAAAAAACAGCCTCTCTAACAAAAACTGCTGGGAAAACTGGTTAGCAGTCTGCAAAAAACTGAAACTAGATCCATGTATATCACCCTATACCAAGATTAACTCAAAATGGATCAAGGAATTTAATATCAGACCACAAACTCTAAAGTTGGTACAGGAAAGAGTAGGAAATACTCTGGAGTTAGTAGGTATAGGTAAGAACTTTCTCAACGAAACCCCAGCAGCACAGCAACTAAGAGATAGCATAGATAAATGGGACCTCATAAAACTAAAAAGCTTCTGTTCATCAAAAGAAATGGTCTCTAAACTGAAGAGAACACCCACAGAGTGGGAGAAAATACTTGCCAGATATACATCAGACAAAGGACTGATAACCAGAATATATAGGGAACTTAAAAAAGTACATTCTCCCAAAACTAATGAACCAATAAAGAAATGGGCAAGTGAACTAAACAGAACTTTCTCAAAAGAAGAAATTCAAATGGCCAGAAAACACATGAAAAAATGTTCACCATCTCTATCAATAAAGGAAATGCAAAATAAAACCACAGTAAGATTCCACCTCAACCCTGTTAGAATAGCCATCATTAGCAACACCACCAACAACAGGTGTTGGCAAGGATGCGGGGGAAAAAGGAACCCTCTTACACTGTTAGTGGGAATGTAAACTAGTACAACCACTCTGGAAAAAAATTTGGAGGCTACTTAAAAAGCTAAACATTGATCTACCATTTGATCCAGCAATACCATTCTTGGGGATATACCCAAAAGACTGAGACACAGGTTACTACAGAAGCACCTGCACACCCATGTTTGTTGCAACACTATTCACAATAGCCAAGTTATGGAAACAGCCAAGATGCCCCACCACTGATGAATGGATCAAGAAAATGTGGTATCTAATACACAGTGGAATTTTATGCAGTCATGAAGAACGAAATGTTATCATTCGCTGGTAAATGGATGGAATTGGAGAACATCATCCTGAGTGAGGATAGCCTGGCTCAAAAGACCAAAAATTGTATGTTCTTCCTCATATGTGGACATTAGATCAAGGGCAAACACAACAAGGGGATTGGACTTTGATGACAAGATAAAAGCGAGTGCACACAAGGGAGATATGAGGATAGGTAAGACATCTAAAAAATTAGCTAGCATTTGTTGCCCTCAACGCAGAGAAACTAAAGCAGATACCTTAAAAGCAACTGAGGCCAATAGGAGAAGGGGACCAGGAACCAGAGAAAAGGTTAAATCAAAAAGAATTAACCTAGAAGGTAACACACATGCACAGGAAAGCAATGCGAGTCACCTCCCTGTATAGCTATCCTTATCTCAACTAGCAAAAGCCCTTGTTCCTTCCTATTATTGCTTATACTCTCTCTTCAACAAAATCAGAGATAAGGGCAAAATAGTTTCTGCCAGGTATTGAGGGGATTGGGGGGATAGGGAAGGGGTGGAGTGGGTTGTAAGGGAGGGTGTGGGGGCAGGGTGGAGAAATGACCAAAGCATTGTATGCATATATGAATAATAATAAAATAAAAATTTTTTTAAAAAGATAATAATCAGCCTCCAGGAAAAGTAAACTCCAAATGAAATAAAACAAAGGACATACAGAGAGATAAGTAAAACATCAAACAAACACACTGTGGGTGAACAATTTTTCTAGGCCTGCTCAAAAATTAGGGCATAAGAGAAGCCCTATACCTTCCTGAAATCTTGTCACATGACTCTATCATGTACCCAGCCAATCATCTTCCAGAAAATGCTAGCTAGCACCTGGCTGTGTACATTTCATTCCTCTGACCTCCTGTGGTAAGCCACTGACATTCTACCTTTGGCACTATTCATAGTGCCAAAAGCCAAGAACACAGACCCCCATAGCCTATCTTAGTCATGTCATTATTCTTAAGAGTTTTGGCTCCACTCCTTACTCACTAATTTAAAGCAAATGAATTAATCTTGTTGAGCCATAATTCTCTTATCTATGAAATTATCTGCCTTTTGGTGTTGCTATGATGATTACATGAAATAACTCATACACAGCATTTGGCACTTGGCATAGTGCCTGGCATATAATAAATATTCAATAAATTTCACCAATTATTGGCCACATTGTCATGCACAATCTTCTCCAAGAGAATATGACATCTGAAAAACCAGAATTTTCAAACTGACAAATTAATGATGAACTATATTAAAAGAAACTGCATTTTACAAGGATTTGCTATAAGATTTTTTTTCTTTGATTTTTAATAGAAAACTTCACTAGAGCATTATAAATGTGACTTGGTCTTTGGTGTTTCTAACTCACAACACTCTGACACCAAACCCCTCTAATATCAGGGGGTTTTCTCAAATCATCCAATTCTCCAACTTTCCAGAAAGTTTGTCCTACAATTCCACTCAGTTCTGACACTAACTGTAGCTGGTGTCCTTGGACAACACAGGTAAAAGGATTCAGTTCCATAAGAGTGAAGTGTGCCCTCACCCAGATGCCAGTCACAACTACTAGTGCCCAGGGTATCTGATTTGACCACTCTACTAGTCAGCTTTCTGTTACTGTAGTAAAATATCTCAGATAATCAACTTATAAAGAGAAAAGGTTAATTCTGGCTCACAGCTTTGGAGATTTCTGTCTGTGACTGATTGGGCCCATTGCTTTGGGCCTGAGGCAGCATATCACAAGGAGCCCACAGAGGAGGAAATTTGTTTACCTTGTGGCCAGGTATGGAAGAGAAAAAGGAAGACACCAGAGATTTACAACCCCTTTTCTTTTTTTTTTTTTTCCTTTATTGTTGTGCTGTGTGAGGGGTAATTGTGGTATTTACACAGGTTCTTAATATGTATCAACTATATCATGTTTGAATTCACCCCCTCTACCACTCCCCTTTATCCCTCCTCCACCATTAATGTAATAGTCACAACAGGTATCATTATTGCATTTACATGAATGTGTACACAGTTTTTGCACTGTATTTACCCTTCTACCCCATTTCCCCACCACTTTCCCCCTCCCACTGTGCCAACTCTCCCCCCTAGGCAGGACCTGCTCCACCTTCTGTTCTCCAATTTTGCAGAAAACAGCAAAAATAAAAAGAAAAACATGACATTTTTGTTTGTTTGAGATAAAGACAGCTATACAGGGAGTTTCCTTGTGGTATTTCCAATGTATATATGTGTTATACCCCCAACTGGTTTATCTACTCTAATAATCTACATTCAACCTTAGTCTCTCTCATATGATAGTTTCAGCTGGTTTAAGATTTCTATATTCATTCTTACATAGAAAGTATACCACCCATAATCAAGTTCTTAGTTTCCTTCTTTTAACATACCCCTCCTGTGCGTGCCCTCCCCTTAGTGTGACAAGTGTTTCGTAACATTGCTGTGCTTGTATTAGGTCTGTATTCCACATGAGAGAGAACATGTGACTTTTTGCCTTCTGAACCTGACTAACTTCACTTACGATGATGTTCTTCTATTCCATACATTTACCTGCAAATGACAGAATTTCATTCTTCTTTATGGCTGAGCAAAATTCCATCGAATATAAATACAATTGAATAAATACATTGAATATAAATAATCCATTCATCAGTAGTGGGGCATCTTGACTGTTTCCATAGCTTAGCTATTGTGAATAGTGCTGCAATAAAAATGGGTGTGCAGGTGTCTCTGTTGTAAGCTGACTTACATTCCTTCAGGTATATCCCCAGGAGTGATATTGCTGGGGGGGGCGTTGCATAGCAGATACACTTAAAGTTCTTTAAGGCACCTCCATACTGTTTTCCATAGGGGTTGTACTAGCTTACATTCCCACCAACAGTGTATGAGGGCTCCTTTTTCCCTGCATCCTTGCCAACATTTGCTGTTGTTTGTGTTCTTGATGGTAGTCATTCGAACAGGAGTGAGGTGGAATCTTAGTGTGGTTTTGATTTGCATTTCCTTTATGGCCAGGGATTGTAAGCATTTTTTCATGTGTTTTTTAGTTATTTGAACTTCTTCCGTTGAAAAGGCTCTGTCCATTTCATTTACCCATTTCTTCACTGGGTCATTGATTTTTGGGGGGAGTTTAGTTTTTGAGCACCATGCATATTTTTGGTTATCAGTCCCTTGTCTGATAAATAGCTGGCAAAGATTTTCTCCCATTCCATGGGTGACCTCTTCAATTTAGAACCCAATTCTTCTGTGTACAGAGTTTTTTAATTTCACATAAGTCCCATTTGTCCATCCTTTCTCTTAGTTGCTGGGCTGCTTGTGTTCTACTGAGAAAGTCCTTGCCTATGCCTATTGTTTCCAGTGTATTCCCTGCTCTATCCTGTACTAGCTTCAAGGTTTCAGGTCTCATATTAAGGTCCTTAATTCACTTTGAGTTGATACTAGTACAGGATGACAGGCATGGATCTAGTTTCAGTTTTCTGCAGGCAGATATCCAGTTTTCCCAGCAACATTTGTTGAAGAGGCTATCTTTTCTCCATCATATGTTTTTGGCACCTTTGTCAAAAATTAGGTGGTCATGGCTGCGTGGATTCATATCTGGGTCCTCTATTCTATTCCTCTGGTCTTCATATCTATTTTTGTGTCAGTACCATGCTGTTTTTATTGCTATGGCTTTGTAGTATAGTTTGAAGTCAGGTATTGTGATACCTCCAGCATTGCTCTTCTTCCTCAGTATAGTTTTGGCTCTTTGTGGTCTTTTGTGCTTCCAAATGAACTTTAAGGTTGATTTTTCAATCTCTGTGATGTATGTCATTGGGATTTTAATGGCAATTGCATTGAACATGTTGATTGCTTTTGGTAGAACAGCCATTTTTAATACCAAACCATGAGCATGGGAGATCTTTCCATATTCTATAGTCTTCATCAATTTATTTCTTCAATGGTTTGTAGTTTTCTTTGCAGAGGTCATTTATATCCTTTGTTAAGTTTATTCCTAGGTATTTGACTTTTTGCACCTCAAAATTTTCTAACACCTCCCAATAGCACTAACGCATGAGTCTTTGGGGGACTTTCTAGATCCAAATTATAGTACCTATAAAAGAGCGTTCCCCAAGAGTCCCCTCTTTCCATTTCAGTAATTCGGTAAAATGGGTCGCAGAACCCAGGGAAACACTTACATTTACTGGGTTTGTTTTTGTTTTTGTTTTTATAAAAGATACAACTCAGGCACAACCAGCCAGGAGAGATGCATGGGGACTACAGAGGAGACAGTGTGTGTGTGGAGTTTCCATTGCTCTACCTTCCCTCAGTGTGCTCACCAATTCAGTAGCTCCCTGAATGTCATCACTTAGGAGTTATTATATAGATTTTATCACATGGGTATGACTGAGTGAATTATTGGCCATTTATGATTTTTTCCAATCTCTAGCTCCTCTCCCCTCCCCAGAGGTTGAAGGGACAGGACTAAAAGTTTCAACACTATAATCATGACTTTGTCTTTTTTGTGATCAATCCCCATCCTGAGCTATCTAGAAACTTCTAGCCACCAGTCATCTCATTAGTACACAAAAGACACTCATCACTTGGTGATTCCAAGTGTTTTAAGAATTGTGTGTCAGGATAGGGGTCAAAAACTAAATACAATTTTTTTATTATACCCAAAGGTTAACAACACAAGTTTGGAAAAAGTTATTGATGTAAATCAAGGTACATTACAGAACTTAATAACCTCAGGTTCTCAGAAAAATTCTAGAAAGTGTAAGAATATTATCAAAAAAAGATCTGCCATTTCTACATAAAACAAGTCAGCTAATAGATATTCCCAAACAATTCATCATGCAGGGTAATGACAGGAAGCAAGACCTTCCAGCCTATAACCAACTAGAGAGCTGGCCTGATAATAGTGAGGCACCAAAATTCTTGAGATATAGGCATGCATTAACTACAAGAAATCAGGAAGAAAAAAATGAGAAAAGCTAAAAAAAAATTAAAAGAAAGCTAAAAAAAAAAAACAGAAATTAGGAAGAGGAATATTATGTAACCAACTATGTCATCTCAATCAGATCTCATAACCTTTATGGACTTCGGTTTCCTTGCTGATGAAACAAGATAGTTATACACAAGTGGTTTTTCAGGTTCCTTTTTGCTTTCAAATACAATGACCCTAGAAAGGCTACCATTGCCTGTGGAAGATGATACAAGGAACTTTTCCCAAATAACACCACTCTTCAAATAGAAAGCATGCTGTTTTATTTCACCCTTTAACCCCATCACTTGCTGTTACCAAAACAAGGTAACAATTTAATCTATAAGAAACAAAACTTGAAGATGATTCTAAGGAGCAGGTTGCAGGTGTTTGCCATTCTAACTTCCCTGGTTGTATGTGCAAAGAAAGGGACATCCTCTTGAGCAGCCAGGAGTGGGGATAACAACCTTCTCCTAAGAAACCTTGATAGCACATAGCCCTTCATGCTGAAAAGTCACTACATTTATCTGAGGCTTAGGTCAACAGCAGCATGCTATTCTTCAAGCAAGGGAGAATTCTGGCAACAGCAGGTAAAAATGTACACTACACAGGAATCTGGGATGTAAAAATCATTCTACACTTATGACACACTCATAAAGAATATATCAACTCTCAGGGTGATCTCATTATAGAGGAATTCATTGCATGTTTTATTAAGTCTAGGGAAAATATGCATTCCTTAATCTAAGTGGCAGTGTTAGAATTAATTTAATGATCACAACAAGTAACTAAGAGTAGTGAGTCTCTCATGTATATTCCTCCCAGTACTTCATTTATAAATATAACTGAAGTCCATTTTAGGGAACCAGACATCCATTAAAGATCTTGATTGTAAGCAACAGCACTAATGTCGACTAACTTAATCAAAAGAAAATGTATTGGGGGTGGAGAGTCTCAGAACCAACAGGAGGAGGCTTAGTATCATGAAGCAACCCAGAGAATTCCAGAGATCAAATAGGAAACAGCAAGCACATCGATGCCAGATAATCAGGTAGACCAAGGTGCCACTCAGCTGTTCCCCGATGAATAAATTCCAAATATACTTCTAGTGTCTGTAAATCACTCATATTCAAAGTCCTGAGAAAGAGAGAGCCTGATTGCCAGGGTTGATCACATCAGTTTTCTGGGAGCAGATAGTTAAGAGGGTCTGTATTTGTCCAGTTCCATGGAGGGAGAAAAGCATCTGAAAATTTACTATCCCAGCAATGCCACACAAAATAGTGGAGAGCAGTCTCTCAAAGGAAATCAGGGTACTATTCAGAAAGAAGATTTATGCTTACTTGCAACAAAAACAAAACTATAAGCAATATGTCTGTATATGTGTTAGTTTGGTTTTCATTTAATAAGCCTTTCAAGGTCATACAATACTATAAAGAAGGCAATCCCAGGGTATAGAAGATTTCAAAAAGTGTGATACCTGACATATTCACACCACCATAGCTATCCTGAGCTATTGTGCATTAAGAAAGAAAGGGAGTCCAACATAGTTTATGCCTGTACTCAAAATAAGAATACCCAAGCACTTGGTTGGTGGACCAATTCCCACAAGTTCTTTAGGTTATTGTTCTCCTGTTCCTCCCCCATCTAAAAGAAGGGTAAAAGGCTTAGGGATGTAGCTCAGTGATATAGTGCTTGCCCAGCATGCGTGAGGCTCTAGGTTTTATCTCCAGCACGAAATAAATAAATAAATAAATAAAATTTTTTAAAAAAGGGTAAAAAGAACTCAGGTCACACGAGCAGTTCTTAATTCTCGAATTTAGGTACCTCATATGCACTGCTGCAGTTAACAAAAGCCTGTGGTTTTAAGAAAGGCAAATATCTATAAGCTCTTCTAAACCTGGTTTTCAATCATGAATCCAAAACAAATGGTCTGGACTTAGAAATCTCATCCTCAGATCCCTGGCACAAAAGGGTATTTGGCAGCAGTATACCCTTTGTAGATTAATAGGCAAACATGACACTTTCTGTGAGAGCTTGGTCAGTTATTCCAAGATCTGAAAATGGCATGAAAGAGATGTCACTATGGCCTGTCACATCAGTGTGAATTGAGGTGTTTTGAAAATCTACTATCCTTATAAGCTATCCTTATCTCAACCAGCAAAACCCCTTGTTCCTTCCTATTATTGCTTATACTCTCTCTACAACAAAATTAGAGATAAGGGCAAAATAGTTTCTGCTGGGCATTGAGGGGGGGAGCGGGAGGGGGTGGAGTGGGTGGTAAGGGAGGGGGTGGGGGCAGGGGGGAGAAATGAACCAAGCCTTGTATGCACATATGAATAATAAAAGAAAAATGAAAAAAAAAAAAGAAAAAAGAAAATCTACTCCAAATCTTCCTTTTTTACTGAGCAGTAAGATGTAAAGTCATAAAGGTTCTTGTAGGAAATTTTATATAATGGGCAACTTTCTAATTTATATAAGCCAATTTCATTGGTTTTGGTGGATCTGAGATTTGAACTCAGGGCTTCGTGCTTTGCAAAACAGGTACTCTACTGCTTGAGCCACACCTCTATCGATTTTTCTCAGGTTATTTTGGAGCAAAGTATTTGCCCAGGCTGGTCTCAAACTGCGGTCCTCCCGATTTCAGTCTCCTAAATAGCTAGAATTACCGGTGAGCTACTGGTACCCAGCTGCACCATTTTCATTTTTTAATAAGAAATTCTCACCAGCTCTTCTTCCTACTCCATGAGGAAGGAATCAGTCTGGATGCTTTCAATGAGAATTACTAAACTATAAAAAAGTACAAAGATATTTGCAATTTTTAAACATCCACTAAAGGATACTCTGTTC
Organism: Castor canadensis; assembly: GCF_047511655.1. Lineage (NCBI taxonomy): Eukaryota > Metazoa > Chordata > Mammalia > Rodentia > Castoridae > Castor > Castor canadensis. Next base: position 136,063,963 of record NC_133395.1, read on the forward strand.
TAATGAGACACACAACCAATCTGAATTGTTAAAAGTATTCAATTCAGCAAGGCTTTAAAATGCCACACTACAGTTTCAAAATATTTATGTCATGAAAGATTGTTTGGACACAGGTGAGCAGACTTGAAATGCTGTTATAGAAGTTTCTCAAGGGAATCCCTGAACCTGTGTGAGCTAGGTTTAAAAAGTCAATATTAAACATGCCCCAGAAAGCAGGACATATGGTCATAAGCAGAATACTCCATTCCCTTCCCCAAAGTAAAAGTACCCATCTTTCCACTGATGCACCAATACATGTTCAGTTGTACACAGAGATGCCCCAACATTTGCTAGGTTCTGCGAGGGATTAGGTCATGCCTGCCTAATTAGTAATTAACTCTTGTTGTTCATTTAGTGTCCCATATGTGTGTGAAGCAATTATCTCCTGTCCTGAGGAATGTGGCCATTTTTTAAAGGTACCTAAGTGGGGAACTCAGATGTTTAATTCAAGAGAGCTAGGATCTGATCCTGAATGTTTCTAGAATATGTAACCTTTATGATCCTCTGTTTCTTACCTTTAAAGTCAAGGGCTGAATGTGTGTATTATTTTTATCACTAAACACTTCCATTTTATGAAAGCAATTTAGTATTCAAAAAAGGAACTAGTTTATTAAAAGACAAAGGGAATTATGAACTATTGCATGTCTTTTCACTTCTAAGTACAAACAGCAATTAGAAACCTTACCATCAGGTACTAAATGTTTTCTTTCATATAACTGCTATTTTTCCTCCCACAGACTTATGCAGATACTAGATGGGGTCTTTCTGTTTCTCATGTCCTCTCATGTATTCATTCATTCAAGCAAAATGTTCACATATGCTTATGCATATTCACAGATATAGATACAAAATATATAGCCTAGCAGGATCAGTTTGGCAATTAAGAATTATTATACAGCAAAATATACACTCTAATGGAAGAAGAAAATGTTTCCTTGAGAACATATAGGAGTGTTATCTCTTCCAAACTTTAGTAATCAAGAAAAGATTTGGGAATAAAGAAACATCTAAGCAAGGTGAGGTTGAAAAAGTGAGAATAATTTACCACTTAAAGAGGAAAAGTAATATTCCAGGCAAAACAAATAGCCTATGTGGCATTCCAGAAGCAAAAGACAGCAAAGGCATAGTCAAGGCAAAGAAAGAAATTCTTCTAGCAAGAGATGAGGTTGATGAGTTCAAACAAGCACATCATCAAAGCATCTGTATGTGTGTGTGCATGCGACACTCATACACATGTATATGCACATGAATGTATCTATATATCCACAGTCATATATGCATAATATATATTAGCAATTTAAGCTGGAGAGTACCCGATTGGCTTTGTGTTTAAAAAAAAACCACACTGGGGAGTGGAGGTGTGGCTCAAGCAGTAGAGCACTTGCTTTGAAAGCACAAAACCATGAGTTCAAATCCCAAACCCACCAAAAAAAAAAATGGCCATAACTCAGTGAGTGAGTTTGAAGAAAATAATAGTGGAGGCTTAGAAACTAGATAAAAAGCAGCTGCTGTGATTCAGTTGAGAAACAATAGAAGTCTGTATAAGGGCAACAGAAGTACAGACATAGAAAAGTGAACTGTCAAAGCTGTCAGGAACATCAGTTGGACTAAGTATGGAGAGTCAAAGAAGAGGGAGGAATCATGGCTAACACTCAATTATTTGATGGTTGTACCATTGACTGTAACCTGGAAGATTAACAAATTCTAGAGGGACAGGAAAAATACAGTTTTGAGTTTCCTAAGTTTGAGGCACTTGTTCAGGAAAGCAATTAATAGACTAAGTTAGAAATACAGACGTGGGAGTCATCTTTAATCACCTAGTTGATTAAAGATCAACTAGGACAATGTGCCAGAAAAGAAGACTATAGGGCCTACAAAAAAAATCCCTCAGGGATAACCAATCAGTAAATGACTAAATTAACTATTATAGAATGCTACAGAAGTCATGCAAGTAGTAAAAATTAAAATTAAGAAACTGTTTTGTCAAACTGAGAAAGAATATATGAAAACAATACCATTTACAATAGCCTCAAAAAATCAAATACCTAGGTGTAAACTTAACAAAGAAAAACTATAAAATTCTGAAGAAAGAGATTGAGGAAGACTATAGAAAATGGAGAGATCTCCCATGCTCATGTATTGGTAGAATCAACATAGTAAAAATGTCTATACTCCCAAAAGTAATCTACATGTTTAATGCAATTCCCACCAAAACACCAATGACATTCATCAAAGAGATTGAAAAATCTACCATTAAATTTATATGGAAACACAAGAAGCCACGAATAGCCAAGGCAATACTCAGTCAAAAGAACAATGCTGGAGGTATCATGATACCTGACTTCAAACTATATTACAAAGCAATAACAATAAAAACAGCATGGTACTGGCACAAAAACAGACATGAAGACCAGTGGAACAGAATAGAAGACTCGGATATGAAGCCACACAACTATAACTAACTTATCTTTGACAAAGGCACTAAAATATATGATTGAGAAAAGACAGCCTCTTCAACAAAAACTGCTGGGAAAACTGGTTAGCAGTCTGCCAAAAACTGAAAGTAGATCGATGTTTATCACCCTATACCAATATTAACTCAAAATGGATCAAGGATCTTAATATCAGACCCCAAACTCTAAAGTTGGTATAGGAAAGAGTAGGAAATACTTTGGAACTAATAGGTATAGGCAAGGACTTTCTCAGTGGAACCCCAGCAGCTCAGCAACCCAAAAGTCTGTGACATAGGTTACTCCAGAGGCACCTGCACACCCATGTTTATTGCAGCACTATTCATAATAGCCAAGTTATGGAAACAGCCAAGAAACCCCACTACTGACAAATGGATCAAGAAAATGTGGTATCTATACACAATGGAATTTTATGCAGCCATGAAGAAGAATGAAATGTTATCATTCGCTGGTAAATGGATGGAATTGGAGAACATCATTCTTAGTGAGGTTAGCCTGGCCCAAAAGACCAAATATTGTATGTTCTCCCTCATATGCAGACATTAGATCAAGGGCAAACACAACAAGGGGATTGGACTTGTTCACATGATAAAGCAAGAGCAAACTTGGGAGGTATGAGGATAGGTAAGACACCCAAAAAACTAGATACCATTTGTTGTCCTCAACACAGAGTAACTAAAGCAGATACTTTAAAGCAACTGACACCAATAGGAGAAGGGGACCAGGAACTAGAGAAAAGGTTAGTTCAAGAAGAATTAATTTAGAAGGTAACACACATGCACAGGAAATCAATGTGAGTCAACTCCCTATATAGTTAGCCTTATCTCAACTAGCAAAAACCCTTGGTCCTGGTCCTTCCTATTATTGCTTATACTCTCTCTTCCACAAAATTAGAGATAAGGGCAAGATAGTTTCTGCCTGGTAGTGAGGGGGTGGGGGGGAGAGGAAGGTTACAGAGGGGGGGGTAAGGGACAGGGGGAAGTGGGGAGAAATGACCCAAGCATTGTATGCACATATAAATAAAAGAAAAAAAATAAATATCAAAAAAAAGAAACTGTTTTGTGATATTCTTTGCATTTAAGAGGTCTACCATACATGAAGCTCTGAGTTCAAACACCAGTCCCATTAAAAAAAAATTAAAGTCTAACACTTGAATTTGCATAACTATAAAATTATCACAAAGAATATCTTTTTTGATGTTATTAAATATATGTAATTAATTATAGTAAATCACCTGAATGTATGAGGAACATTGAGTAGGTGGTAATATGTAATAAAAATGATATATTCAATTAAAAAAAAAGAGGTCTACCATAAAACCAAATGTACCAGCATTGCATACTTATGGGGCTATCCTGGGCCCTTCTCTCAGTATACTTAAAGAAGTTCATGCCCTCATGTTTCCTGTGACAGTGGAAGGCTGGAGCACGATGTAAGAAGACTATCTGCTGACATTTTTATGCCTAAGCACCCCAGATATTTTTGAAATGCCATTGCAAGAGTATGAATACTATCTCCTCCCTTCTTCCTCAATGCTGTGCCGACTCACTGCTCCCTCCCCATCCACCATGCCTACTCATCTGTGAATCAGTTTCCATGACAGTGGTGACATTCTGAGTAGAAAAGGCACACCACTATCCCAAAGTATACAATACATTAAAATTAAGACATCAAAAATGTAGTTTAAAATAAGCTACAAAGGAAACTAACAGAAAAACTATACATCCAACAAAAATTTACAGGGGATAATAAATGAGTGTTAAGTTTCTCATCTTTTTTAGCATCAGTAAAACTTCCCAAAGCTGAGAAATCAAGCACTAGAGATATAAACATCTTACAACAAATAGAAGAATTAAAAAGGGAAGTGAGAAATGGCAAAGTTGGATTTTTTTCTAATGAGTTAGCCTGTAGAAAGTAGAAAAGAGAGCTTTAAAAAATAGACTATTTTCTAGAGCAGGTTTAGGTTCACAGCAAAATAGTACAGAAAACAGATTTCCCAAATGTCCTTTCTCCCCCCACACACAAAGTCTCTACCACTATCAACATCCTGTGGGAGAGTGGTACATTTGTAACAAGTGATGAACAAACACCAATACATTACTATAACTTAAAAACCACAGTTTACCTTAGGGCTCACTCTTGCTGTTGTATATTGCATAGGTTTGAAAAATGTATAATGGCATGCATCTCCTATCTTGATGTCATACAGAATACTTTTGCTGCCCTAAAAAATCCTCATATTCTATCTAACACTCTCCCTACCTAAGCCCTATGAATCACTGATCTTTTTACCCTCTCCATAGTTTTGCCTTTGTTAGAAGACATATAGGGAGAATCATATGATGTGTAGCTCTTTCTGATTGGCTTCTTTCATTTCATAATATGCATTTAAATTTCTTCCATGTCTTTTCATGGCATGGTAGCTCATTTCTTTATAAAACAGCTCAATCATAATCGTATTGCTGTGTTACAGCTTATCCATTCACCGACTGAAGAACATCTTGGTTACTTTTAAACTTTTTAGCTATAAATAAAGCTACTATAAACATCTGTGTGCTGGTTTGTGCAGACATAAGTTTTTACCTTAGCTGAGTAAATACTAAGGAGTAAGGTTATTGGATGATATGGTAAAAGTACATTTAGCTTTTTACATACATATATATTTATTAACATATAATTGTTGTACATGGGGGATACATTATGACATTTACATGTATGCTTACAATATATCTTAATTAGATATATTGTTCTCCTTCATCCTTCCTTCCCACAATTTCAACAAGTTTCATTGCTCTATTTTCAGAGATGAATATAAAATACATCACTATATTTGTCCTCCTTCACCCTCGTTGTACTCTCCCCACTCCCACTGGTACCTACCCCTGGACAGGTCCTGTATTACCTTCCTGTCCTTCATATTTTTAAGGATATATTGATTGTTCAAGTGGATATCACCTTGGTATTTCAGATCTGTATATATCGTGTTTTGAAACTACCACACTGTCTTTTAAAGTAGCTGCATTTCCACCAACATTTTTACATCTCCAACAATGAAGGAAAGTTCCTGTTCCTCCACATCTTCAGGAGCATTTGATGTCTGTATTTTGGATTTTTGCCACCTCAATAGCTGTGTATTGGTATCACACAGTTATTTTAATTTTGTTATTTCTTAACGATATATTTTTGTTTGCCATCTGCATATCTTCCATTCAACTCTTTCATCAATTTTTAACTGAATTGTTTCCTTTTCCACTGTTGAGTTTTAAGAGTTCCTTATATGTTTAAGATAGCACTCCTTTACTACAGATGTCTTTTGCAAATATTTTCAAAATATTGTCTTCTCATTCCCTTGACAGTATCTTTGGCAAAACAGAAGATTTAATTTTAATGTAGTGTGACTTAACAACTATTTCTTTCATAGATTATCCTTTTGGTTTTGTTTCTAAAAAGTCCTCAACAAACTCAAGTTCAACTTTGCATTGCATTTTACATGTAAGTCTATGACCTATTTTCAGTTCACTTTTGTGAAGGTAAAAACAGCTTCTAATGTTTATTCTTGAACTCCTTCATACAATTTTATTTTTGTTTCCAACAGAATGTTTTACATTTAGAAGGATGATAGTCCTTTAAAACTAATATCTACAAACCCCATAATTCAACTTCTACACAATTAACCTAAGAAAATAACCATACATTTGGACAAAGATGTGCCTCCAACACCACTTAAGATAGTGAGATATTGGGAATAGACTTTCAAAAACTGACAAAAGCAATTATATAAATATACTATTTCTACATTATAGAACATTACAGAGCTATTTTAAGTTGTTTTTAAATAAATTTTTACTTTCCTGGAAGGAGTTATACTAATTAGCATCATGAGGATATGAAATGCATATTATTTATACATTATTTCTTACACTTCCTCCATAATATATTAGTTTTATAATGAGAAAGGAATTAAGATTTCTCAGGGACTTGAAGTGTCAAGTGATCCTTTATAAAGCACCACAAGGAGATTCCTAGATGGTGGCTAGAGGGAGGAAGCAGAAAGCGAGCCTCCTATAGTGAAATCTTGGAGAGATGCTGGAGACACACTTTGCAGGCAAAACCACTGAGAAGTGGCAAAACTTTGACCCCCTCAACACCTCCAGCTAGCGCAGAGCATCTCCACTTCACGTTAAATAGAGAAACCAGGAGGGCCCATGGGCTGCCAGTCGCCCATGCCCAGATGGCTTGGGAAGACGCAGACAAGGTGAGCTAAGCAGTACATGGTACTCACAAAGACAACCCTGGACCAGATCAGCATAGCCCCCTGGACAGACCCACCCAGGGAAAAAAGAGAAACTGAGTAATAACCAATAAGAACAATAAAGACATGTGGGAAAGAGGGAGGGGCGCATTGAGCGCTGAAGATTGGGGGAAGGAAACCCTGCCTGGACCTGTAAATAAACAAGCCGGGCTGTTGGGAGCGGGGGCTTGTGCCCAGCAACCAAGAGTGGGAAAGCTTGTGAGAGTGGCAGAGGGAGGAAAACTCCAAAGGAGAAGGGGGAAGACCCACCTCCCATGTGAGCTGTAAACAAACACAGCGGCTGGCAGGAGCAGCAGCACCGCCCAGCAATCAGGAGTGGAAAAACTTGTAAAAGTGGCAGTGGGAGGAAAATTCCACAGGAGAGGGGGGAAGACCCACTTCCCATGTGACCTGTACACAAACACGCAGGCCTGAGAAAGCAGGTGCAGTGTCACCTCCCCCAGTGTGCTTGGAAAGGGGAAAGCTTGTAGCAGAGACTCGAACACAGGAGAACTCTGAGTAAACAAAGTCTGGAGGGCCAGGTGAGTGTTAAGCTCACCCCTGAGATCTGCATAAATAATGCCTCCAGCAACAGCAGGCTGACAGCAGCAGGCAGGCAAGCCACAGCCACAGATAGCATTCACAGAACTGTCTCCAGACTCTTTTTTTCTCTCTCCCTACCTTTGATGAGAAAACAACCAAGCTACACCCTCATGTTGAAAAACTTACTGAAACTGTATTGCATTTGAACTTGGGACATTTTGTGGGGTCTTTTTTGTGTGTGTGTGCAGTTTTGATCCACTTTAGGCATCCCCTTTGATGAGACAATTACAGAACAAAAACTGAGGCACCATCTCCAGGACTGGAGACTGAGATGGACACCAAAATTATTAAGACTGAAACTTCATTGAATTTGAACTTAGAGGGGTTTTTTTTATTTATTTTTATTTTCTATTTTTCATTTTGTTTTATTTCATATATATATATATATTTCATTTACTTACTTTTTATTTTTATTCTTATCTTTATTCTTTTTATTTTTTATTTTCAATCCTCTCTCTGTCTCTCTAATGCCTGTTCAGCTTACTGTCAATTAGTACACTAACACTCCCTGTTTATTCTTTTGAAAGTTTTTTGTTTGATTCCTTGTTTTGTTTCTTCCTACTTGTCTTTTTATTTGTTTTTCCCTTTTCTTTAACTTCTTGATTTCCATCTCCTCTCATCCTTCCATTCTAAATATTACCATTGTTATTATTATAAGCTAGAAAATACTTAATTGCACACAGTATAGGGACAATAACAACACCGATGACAATGTCAGGAAGACAGAAAAAAACAGGGAAACCAGTTTCCACACAGCAAAAAATTAGTACAGGAACCAGAGAGGAATGAAGAAAACAGATACTCAGATCCAGACTACAACAAAATGAAGATAAACTATGACAAAGAACCCAATGAAGCCCACAAGAATAATTTAAAAGAAGACATACTACAGGTACTCCATGAGAATTTTATAGAGATGATACTGGATATGGTCAACCAAAATGTACAGGAAACACTCAAGAAATTCCAAGACAATAAAAATAGAGAATTTGAAAAAGCAAAAGAAGAAATAAAGGAAACCATCAAGCACTGTATAAACACCAAAGTGAAACAAGAACACAATTAATGAACAGATAAATGAACTCAGGACAAAAATAGACAACATTAAAGAGGAAACCACCCAGGATATGGAAACCTCAGAAAAAAGAATGAAACAGAACTTCAAAACAAAACAGAAGGCCAATCCAGCAGAATAGAACAAACAGAAGACAGAATATCAGAACTTGAAGATGAAATGGTAATCAAAGGAAAAACCAAAGAACTATTAATTAAAAACTCAAGACCTGTGAAAAGAAAATGCAAGAACTCATCGACTCCATCAAAAGACCAAACTTGAGAATCATGGGCATCAAAGAAGGAGAAGAAGTTCAAGCAAAGGGAATGCATAATATATTCAACAAAATAATAACAGAAAATTTCCCAAATCTAGAGAAAGATATTCCCATACAGATGCAAGAGGCCTCCAGGACACCAAACAGACCAGATCAAAATACAACTACCCCACGACATATCATCATTAAAACAACAAGTTCAGAAACTAGGGAAAAAATATTGAAGGCTGTAAGGGGGAAAAAACAAATAACATACAAAGGTAAACCCATCAAAATCACAGCAGACTTCTCAACAGAAACATTAAAAGCAAGAAGAGTGTGGGGTGAGATCTTCCAGGCACTGAATGAAAATAATTTCAACCCCAGGATACTCTACCCAAAAAAACTATCACTTAAAATAGATGGAGCAATAAAAGTCTTCCATGATAACCAGAAACTAAAACAATATGTGACCACAAAGCCACCACTACAAAAGATTCATCAAGGGATTCTGCATACAGAAAGTGAAACCCAACTTAACCATGAAAAGACAAGCAGCACCAAACCACAGGAAAAGAAAAAGCAAGAAAGTAGAGAGTAACCTCAACTTAGATACACACAATCAAACCTTCACACAACTAAGAGGACTAAATGACAGGAATCACCACATACCTATCAGTACTAACAATGTTAACAGACTTAATTCACCCATCAAAAGGCACCACTTGACGAAATGGATTAAAAAGGAAGATCCAACAATTTGTTGCTTACAGGAGACCCATCTCACCGACAGAAATAAGCAGGCTTAGGATGAAAGGCTGGAAGAAGATTTACCAAGTCAATGGCCCCTGAAAACAGGCAGGAGTAGCAATACTTATCTCTGACAAAGTAGACTTCAAACCTACATTGATCAAACAAGATAAAGAAGGACATTCCCTACTAATAAAAGGGGAAATAGACCAAAAGGAAATAATAATCATCAACCTGTATGCACCCAATGTCAACGCACACAATTTCATCAAACATACTCTGAAAGACCTAAAAGCATATATTAATGCCAACACAGTCATTGTGGGAGACTTTAACACTCCATTATCATTAATAGATAGGTCATCCAAACAAAAAATCAATAAAGAAATCCAAGATCTAAAATATGCAATAGATCAAATGGACCTGCTTGATGTCTACAGAACATTTCATCCAACTTCTACACAATACACATTATTCTCAGCAGCTCATGGAACCTTCTCCAAAATAGATCATTTCCTAGGGCACAAAGCAAGCCTCAGCAAATATAAGAAAATAGAAATTATGCCAAGCATACTATCTGATCACAATGCAGTAAAAGTAGAACTCAACAACAAAAGTAAACACAAAAAACATGCAAACAGCTGGAAACTAAATAACTCATTACTTAATGAACAATGGATTATTGATGAAATAAAAGAGGAAATTAAAAAGTTCCTGGAAGTCAATGAAAATGAAACCACAACCTACCGGAACCTATGGGACACAGCAAAGGCAGTCCTGAGAGGAAAGTTTATAGCCATGACTGCATATATTAAAAAGACCGAAAGATCCCAAATCAATGACCTAATGATATACCTCAAACTCCTAGAAAAACAAGAACAAGCAAATCCCAAAACAAATAGAAGGAGAGAAATAATAAAAATAAGAGCTGAAATCAACAAAATAGAAACCAAAAAACCATTCAAAGAATTAATGAAACAAAAAGTTGGTTCTTTGAAAAAATAAACAAAATCGACAGACCCCTGGCAAACCTGACTCACATGAGGAGAGAAAAAACCCAAATTAGAAGAATCAGGAATGCAAAAGGGGAGATAACAACAAACACCATGGAAGTCCAGGAAATCATCAGAAACGACTTTGAGAACCTATATTCAAATAAATTTGAAAATCTTAAAGATGGACAGATTTTTGATACATATGACTATCCAAAACTGAACCAAGAGGAAATTAATCACCTGAATAGATCTATAAAACAAAATGAAATTGAAGCAGCAATCAAGAGTCTCCCCAAAAAGAAAAGTCCAGGACCTGATGGATTCTCTGCTGAATTCTATCAGACCTTTAAAGAAGAACTGATACCAACCCTCCTTAAACTGTTCCACGAAATAGAAAGGGAAGTAAAACTACCAAACACATTTTATGAAGTCAGTATTACACTTATCCCAAAACCAGGCAAAGACACCTCCAAAAAGGAGAACTATAGGCCAATCTTCTTAATGAACATAGATGCAAAAATCCTCAACAAAATAATGGCAAACCGAATTCAACAACACATCCAAAAGATTATTCACCACGACCAAGTAGGCTTCAACCCAGGATTGCAGGGGTGGTTCAACATACGAAAATTAATAAATGTAATAAACCACATTAACAGAAGCAAAGACAAAAAACACTTGATCATCTCAATAGATGCAGAAAAAGCCTTTTATAAGATCCAACACCATTTCATGATAAAAGCTCTAAGAACACTAGGAATAAAAGGAAAGTACCTCAACATTATAAAAGCTATATATGACAAACCTACAGCCAGCATTATACTTAATGGAGAAAAACTGAAACCATTCCCTCTAAAATCAGGAACCAGACAAGGATGCCCACTATCTCCACTCCTATTCAACATAGTACTGGATTTCCTAGCCAGAGCAATTAGGGAAGAAGAAGGAATAAAAGGAATACAATAGGTAAAGAAACTGTGAAAATATCCCTATTTGCAGACAACATGATCCTATACCTCAAAGACCCAAAAACCTCAACTCAGAAGCTTCTAGACATCATCAATAGCTACAGCAAGCCAGCAGGATATAAAATCAACACAGAAAAATCATTAGCATTTCTAAGGGAGCAGGATATAAAATCAACATAGAAAAATCATTAGCATTTCTATACACTAACAATGAGCAAACTGAAAAAGAATGTATGAAAACAATTCCATTTACAATAGCCTCAAAAAAAATCAAATACCTAGTTGTAAACTTAACAAAAGATGTGAATGACCTCTACAAGGAAAACTATAAACTTCTGAAGAAAGAGATTGAGGCAGACTATAGAAAGTGGAGAGATCTCCCATACTCATGGATTGGTAGAATCAACATAGTAAAAACGTCTATACTCCCAAAAGTAACCTACATCTTTAATGCAATTCCCATCAAAATTCCAATGACATTCATTAAAGACACTGAAAAATCTACCATTAAATTTATATGGAAACACAAGAGGCCACGAATAGCCAAGGCAATACTCAGTCAAAAGAACAATGCTGGAGGTATCACGATACCTGATATCAAACTATATTACAAAGCAATAACAATAAAAGCAGCATGGTACTGGCACAAAAACAGACATGAAGACCAGTGGAACAGAACAGAGGACCCAGATATGAAGCCACACAACTATAACCAACTTGTCTTTGACAAAGGAGCTAAAAATATACAATGGAGAAATAGCAGCCTCTTCAACAAAAACTGCTGGGAAAACTGGTTAGCAGTCTACAAAAAAACTGAAACTAGATCCATGTATATCACCCTATACCAATATTAACTCAAAATTGATCAAGGATCTTAATATCAGTCCACAAAGTCTATAGGTATAGGTAAGAACTTTCTCAACGAAACCCCAGCAGCACAGCAACTAAGAGATAGCATAGATAAATGGGAACTCATAAAACTAAAAAGCTTCTGTTCATCAAAAGAAATGGTCTCTAAACTGAAAAGAACACCCACAGAGTGGGAGAAAATACTTGCCAGCTACACATCAGACAAAGGACTGATAACCAGAATATATAGGAAACTTAAAAAACTGAATTCTCCCAAAACTAATGAACCAATAAAGAAATGAGCAAGTGAACTAAACAGAACTTTCTCAAAAGAAGAAATTCAAATGACCAAAAAACACATGAAAAAATGCTCACCATCTCTAGCAATAAAGGAAATGCAAATTAAAACCACGCTAAGATTCCACCTCACCCCTGTTAGAATAGCCATCATTAGCAACACCACTAACAACCAGGTGTCAGCGAGGATGTGGGGAAAAAGGAAGCCTGTTACACTGTTGGTGGGAATATAAACTAGTACAACCACTCTGGAAAAATATTTGGAGGCTACTTAAAAAGCTAAGCATTGATCTACCATTTGATCCAGCAATACCACTCTTGGGGATATATCCAAAAGACTGTGACACAGGTTACTCCAGAGACACCTGCACACCCATGTTTATTGTGGCTCTATTCACAATAGCCAAGTTATGGAAACAGCCAAGATGCCCCACCACTGACGAATGGATCAAGAAAATGTGGTATCTATACACAATGGAATTTTATGCAGCCATGAAGAAGAACAAAATGTTATCATTCGCTGGTAAATGGATGGAATTGGAGAACATCATTCTGAGTGAGGTTAGCCTGGCACAAAAGACCAAAAATTGTATGTTCTCCCTCATATGTGGACATTAGATCAAGGGCAAACACAACAAGGGGATTGGACTTTAAGCACATGATAAAAGCGAGAGCACACAAGGGAGGGGTGAGGATAGGTAAGACACCTAAAAAATTAGCTAGCATTTGGTTCCCTTAATGCAGAGAAACTAAAGCAGATACCTTAAAAGCAACTGAGGGCAATAGGGAAAGGGGACCAGGAACTAGAGAAAAGGTTAGGTCAAAAAGAATTAACCTAGAAGGTAACACACATGCACAGGAAATTAATGTGAGTCAACTCCCTGTATAGCTATCCTTATCTCAACCAGCAAAAACACTTGTTCCTTCCTATTATTGCTTATACTCTCTCTACAACAAAATTAGAGACAAGGGCAAAATAGTTTCTGCCGGGTATTGAGGGGGTGGGGGAGAGAGGGAAGGGGTGGAGTAAGTGGTAAGGGAGGGGGTGGGGGCGGGGGGAAGAAATGACCCAAACCTTGTATGCACATATGAATAATAAAACAATTTAAAAAAAAGAAAAGAATAATTAAAAGGCAAAAAAAAAAAAAGAACCACAAAATAAGATGTAGAGTAATAGAATGCATTTTTCAGACACTGGACCAAAACAAAGATATGATACACTGTCTTTTTGTTATCACAAAGTAGATTTAAGCACCCAAAGTGCACATAAAATTCTACAGCTGAAATCAGTGGAAAAGTAATTAATGGAGGTTGGTTTATTAGAGAGAATTTAGGTAATAGGAGGGAGATTTGAGGGTTAAGAACTACAGGGGAAGAATAAATGAAAGAATTATAGTTAGTAACCAGAAAGGGCTATTCAAATATCTCTGTGTAACTTAATTTCTCAACAGAGAGCAAAGAATCTCAACTTCTGAAGCTCTGTGTTAGTAGCTGTTGCTACATCCAGTCTATCCTGGTATCTGTCATTTACCTTCAGTGTGGCCCCTTGTTCTCAAATAACATATCCACATAGATAAGAAGAAGCTTTGCATTGGCGGTCTAGGTCCTGGGTTAAAGTCTGAAGGGCCAAATATAAGTCTTAGCTCAATTTGTTTAAGGCTAATATCATCTCATTTGTTTATGATACCAACTCTGACCCTATCACAGAAATATCATAAGGACCAAATAAGATCATATGTATCAGAGCAAGGAAGAACTAAACAGCATATATGTTATAATAAAAATAATTCCATCCTATCAACAATTCAATGTCTGGCATCTGGTAGCAACTTGAAGAGACTGAAAATTGAACCCGTGGTTGAAAGAGCAACTGGTAGACTGATCATACTACTGAGTGAAGGAACCTGATCCTTGGCTACTCCACGTGCGGTATTCCTAAATCAGGGTCCAAAATGGCAGACAACCTTCCCGGATAGACAAGAGTTATTCTTTAGATGAAGTTAACTGTGCTTCTAAACTAGAATTACCAAGCGAGCTCTCAAATTTACCACCAGCTACCGCTTTTATATTGTATTGTTTTATCTTTTTATTCACCAATTCACTGGAAGAAGATTATGTTCCAAGCTCTAGAAACAACAGAAATCAGACAAAGCCCTGCCCACACAAAATTCCCACCAAGATGAGGAAGCAAATATTAACCACAGAATTATACACACAAATATGAAATGAGAATATTTACTTGGAGTGGCTGATTTGGAGCAAGGGGCTTGGGGAAGTCTTTCCTGAGCTGAGATCTGAGAGATGAGAACGTGTGGAAAGGATAAAGAATAAAGTAGAATGATGCACATGATAAAATGTTTTATGGCACAAGACGCTGAAAATTCAAGAAAATGAAAAGAGGACAGCATATCCAGAGCACAGAAAGTGAAAAGGAATATGGTAAAAGATGAACGTAAAAGGGCAGACTATGTTAAGGTTTGCTATGTTTGGTTTAAGAGCAATGGGAGCCATTAAAATAGTTTGATTAGAGAAGTCACAAAATTCAGTTCATGTTTTGAAAGATATTCTGACCATAATGTTTCAGCATGCCAGGTCACTGCATATATTTAAATATTTTTTACATATACAGTTACATACAAGGTCCTACTGTTGAAAACTTCCTATTAAAGTTCTAACTTCAAAAGACCCCATTATTTCCTTGACCCTATTTCTATAATACAATATTAATGACCAAACACAGCAAAATACTCTGATGAATCCTACCCTAATCAACATTGCCTGGGAGGAATTAATAAAATGTAATGAGTTTTGACCTCATTTTCCTCATCTTTTTCCACTATGTATACAACAGATTTTGGTTCATGAAAAATACAGGATAGATTAAAACAGGCAAAGGCCAAAGTCTAGAAAAACTGGAAAATTCTACCAAGCACTGTGAGTTTAAACAACATCTAGACTGGAATTCCTGCCCACAGTATTAATATATACTAATATATTATGCAAGAGTGAGATGTGACTCGCTGTCAAAGGTAGCTGGATTCTAACAATGGGAAAGGTACTCAAGTGTTAAAGTTAGTAGATGATTGACCTCTTTGTGGCTATCCCTGTAATAACTTCACTGTCACTCAAATTTGTTCTGAAATGTTTTTTGAAAGTTAAAGCACAGGGACATTAAATGTGTACAATTCATAAACTATCCCATTTGTACTAAAAATTTTTCTGACTAATTATTAATACACTATTATTACTGAAACAATTTAAGATTTTTGAGCCTCATATAATCTATGGCTTTTTCTTTTTTCTTATTTGTACACAGACATAAATATTTAGTAATAAGTAAGCATAAAGATTAAGAAAGTGTGAATGGTACACACACGTACTCAATGCATGAATGAAAGTGATATTGAGATCATTTCTGCTAGTAATGATGCAAAAATTACAATTTCTAGGCCATAAACTACAATAGTACAATGTAGTCTTTGTAGTGATGCTAGTCACACAAATAGCATACTTTAAATCTTGAAATTGTAAGTCTTATAATCATAATAAAATAAAGCATTTTATGTTTTTTCTTTAATGGCATATACTGGCTTATTTCCTCACCTTGTAGGACATAACTCCTCTCTAATGTAAAGATGAAAATCAAATAAGTCATGTTTATTGATTTCCTATGTAAATTATAATTTTGAGTTCATAAAATCAGCAAATGTAAACCAGGTATGGTGAAACATGCCTATCATTCCAGCTACTCAGGAGATGGCAGAAGGAGGATCTCGATTTGAGGACAGCCTGGGCAAGAAAGAAAGTGAGACTCTATCTCAAAAGTAAAAGGGCTGGAGGTGGCTCCCAAGTGGTGGACTGCTTGCCTAGCAAGTGCAAGGTCCTGAATTCAGAGCCCAGTACTGCCAAAGAAAAAAACAGCAGGGTGTGGGAAACAGCTCAAGTGGCAGAGCTCTTGCCTAAGGAAACCTAACCTAGATACTTAGGAAAAGTCAGGGAAACATACAAAGAACAGAATATTAACTGGAAAAATATTAAGTGCAAAACATTCCATGTGTGAGGTACTTCCAGTGGAAGGATGAGAATCACACCTAGGTCTCAAATTCTGGCTCCGTTACCAACAGCTTGAAGTTAGGTCAGTTATTTAATTTCTTTGGGCACTTTGGTTTACTTACATATACAAAATAAATAGGCCTCATAATTCTCACTTCTTAACGCTGTTAAGAATGTTAAATAAGAGATTGTAGGTGAAAGAACATGGATCCTGACAAAATAAATGTCCATT
This sequence comes from Castor canadensis, assembly GCF_047511655.1. NCBI lineage: Eukaryota > Metazoa > Chordata > Mammalia > Rodentia > Castoridae > Castor > Castor canadensis. Next base: position 136,080,821 of record NC_133395.1, read on the forward strand.
TCTGTACTGTCTCCCTTATGTCTGACAGCCCCTATGACCTTTCACCAACAAGCTGAAATCACACCTTGTGATTTCTATTTGACATGCACATTACAGAGCAATGGCGACGTTTTCTACATGCACTTTTATTCCCTCCCTTGATTGTATGTGATGTTTCTTTCCTTTCTACACATGTTATTATCATTGAATAATTTCCTAGTCTTAAAAATGAGAGACTATTACTTGAAATTATCTGATCACTATCAGAATAGTGTGGTTAACTGTAACAACTGGAGATATTCTTTGATCTATGACCTCCTTTGGACAAGGTGGCTTCAAGGCTCAAAGTGGCTACTTGGCCATAGGAGTCATGTCTACCTAATCACACTTCCATTCAAATGACAGGCAAAAGAAGCAGCTAGATCATACCACCCCCAAATCCCTGTTGTTTCTTTAAAAAGAAAGAAAAGTAATTAGACTCTTCTAATTTTTGTATAAAAAGCTTCAAATTAAGATAATCACTAATAATGTCAATGTCAAGTGAATGATGGCGTTGTCTACACAGGTCCACTTGGGAGCAGGCCTCAGAAAAGTATTTGGAAAACGGGGGAATTTTTTAAAAAGGTTAGTTGTAAGTCTGTTTAGGTGACCTCAACCTATATTTGTCAATAGCAAGCATATCCCTTTTCCCATTAAACCCTAAAATTAGTTATGAAAGCACCATCACCTCGATCAGTTTTTGCCCTGAATCCAGCCAGTCAACAAGCAATCAAAGCAAATGTAGAACTGCAAGGCATTACAACATAATCCCTGTATTTTCATTGCAACTATTTACTGATTAAGCCAGTCATTCAATTTCACAAATAGTTATTGTGTGTCTGCCACATATGCAGAATTTTGGTACATAGCAAATGGTACTTTTGTCTCTCAAATTAAAAAATAAAATATGAAAGCAAAGACACATTAGGAGTCTAAGGGAAGAAAATGAAAAACACAACATCCAAAAATCAAAATACTTTAAACTGCTTTAATTATCCTATGTTGATAGTATGGAGGTTTCTCATCCACAGTCTATTTCAAATCCCTAACTACCTAAAATAATTCTGATAATTAATTTTCTGAAGTCTTGAACCTCTTTTCTTTAGCAGAGTTTTATCTTTCCTCACATTTTTGGTAATTATCAAGACCTTCTCTATTTTGGCATAGTGGGGGAACCAATTCCTGATTTGTATTATTTCTGCTAAAGATACCTGTGTTTGTTTTTACCTAAATAAATAGAATATTTAAAGTACTGTGAAATACAGTTAAAATACCTTTTCATAAGCCAGCTCATGTAATCCCAGCTACTCAGAAGGCAAAGATTGGGAAGTTTGAGGTTTGAGGCCAGCCCAGTCAAAATGTTAGCAAGAGCACATTTTGAGAAATAAGCCACACATGGTAGAATAATCCCAGCTATGTGGGAATCATAGTAGAAGGATCGTGGTCAGAGGCCAGCCCAGGCAAAAAGCATGAAACCCTATCTGAAAAGTTACCTAAAGCATGGCTCAAGTGGTAGAATGCAAAGGCCCTGAGTTCAAATCCCAGTACAACCAAAAGTAATAATAAATAAAATACTTCTTCCATACCTTGCAACCTTTTGTTATTGTCTACTGAAATGATTAAACTTTGATATCTTTGACCACAATTATAGAGCTGACCTTTGTACATGACCTTGTGATTTAGGAATTCATTAGATATTCTCATAGTCATTTAATATATTTTTAATGCCATTGCTACATGAGCATTTTGTTTTTCTGTTTCCTGATGTCTTTTAATTAAAGATATTTCACACACCATCAAGAAAAATGGTTGAGGCTGGGTGCCACTGGCTCATGCCTATAATCCTAGCAACTCAGGAGGTAGAAATCAGGAGGATCATGGTTGTAAGCCAGCCCAGGCAAATAGTTCATGAGACCCTATCTTGAAAACACTCATCACAAAAAAAGAGCTGGTGGAGTGGCTCAGGGTATAGGCCCTAAGTTCAAGCCCCAATACTGCAAAAAAAAAAAAAAGAAAAGAAAAATGGTTAAGTTACCAGCTTTAAACAGATTCCCCAAATCTTGACATTTCATGTTTTGCTATGACATAAGCATAAGAATAAACATTACAGTAACTTGAAGAAGTATAGCACTAATTTTGTAGGCATTCTACTACTTTTAATTACATACTTCATGAACACAGAATTTGGTTTGGGTTAACTTCAACCAATTTTTTCAGAGCTCATGAGACCCTAATACCATGCAGTTTTAAGCCTGTGTCATGTACAACTGATTTCAAAGCTTTTCTACGACGTGACTTCATGATGAAGTATTAATTTCCACATTGCCACTAACATGAATTATATACAAATAATTTTAAAAGTGGCAATATATAAAGCAGACTTATATTCTACACTGCCCATTGCCAAGATGGTGAAGCAGTGAATCAGCAGTAGAAGTAGAACAGAGTCAGGCCAAATAATTAATTACTATGCAACTTCCAATGGCAGAAAAGATAAGAGTAGTAGGAACATGTGCTCTACAATATCCACATTTGTTCCAGTCTACTCATAGCTAATATGTCCTTGATATTTCCAAGAACAGCAAAAACCATTAATTTCAGTCTTCAACTCTATGCTAAACTGAAATCAACAGGCCCCAAAATGCCAGTAAAGATTTCTTTGTAAAGCTAGTAAATTCAATATTAGGTTCTGAAATTAGAACTTGGGATTTTGTAAAGTGGCAATGTTCACTATCCACTACATTCATCATTCAGGAACTCTGATTATCATGTACTAGAGTAGATTAGCACTACTAAGAAGGAGGGGTACAGGGAGTGAGTAGCCCAGCTGGAGATTTGCAATGCTAGCTGGGGGCAAGGCACTGGTTTAGATTTATTGGAGACAGAGAAAGACATGACTTAGAGAAAGCTGCTGACATCCAGACTAAAATTAGAGGAACAAATTTCAATGTAGACAGAGGAGTCAGAGAAAAACTGAAGGCAAAACAACAGTCTTATGGCCATGGAAAAGTATCTAGCAAAAAAATGAAATGACCTAGCTGAGTCCATATAAGACCTGCTGATCTAGATAGAAACCAAGCCTTTGATAATTTGGGACTGGGCATAGTGGCTCATGCCTGTAATCCCAGCTATTCAGGAGGTAGAGATTGGGAGAGATGCAGTTAGGGAGGCCACCCATCTCAACAGATAAGCCAGGCCAGTCATGGTGGTACACATCTGTAATGCCAGCTATGTGGGAGGTATATAGAGGTGGCTCAAGGTCCAAGGCCAGCCCCAGGCAAAAACATGAGACCATACAAAAAAAAAAAAAAAGTGCTGGGGACATGGCTTAAGTGGTAGAGCACCTGCCAAGCAATCATGAGGTCCTGATCTCAAATTCCACTATCTCCAAAAACAAAAACCAGAAGAGTACTTAGAGTCACTCAGTTATAGTCTCAAATCAAAAAATCATGATATGTGACCTTAGGTTACCCACTTGATCTCTCTGAGTCATAATCTCCTTGTATAAAGTAGGACATATTCAAAACTACCTTGCAAAGTTGTAAGAAGAATTATTACACCAGAAAATGGTTTGTGACATGCAAATTGGCACACAAATGTTCAGTTGTGGTGGTGTCCTTATAATGCTTCTGGTGTATTAGTACTAACTGAACCGAATACATTTTGAATATTGACTTATATATTTACATCCTGGCTCAGTCTTGTTGCTATGTGATTTCTATCCACTGAGGCTGAAGCATCCACTACTAGACAATACAATCAACCTACAAAGAAGTTATTGTTCAACCTCGACTTTCAGAATAGGCTTTGTTAAGTCTTAGAAGGCATAAAAGTCATGCAAATAGTAAGCTTTAACTTTTAGAACCATAAACTTAGAGGAGAAAAATTTTTTCTGAATTCCAGAAGTTTCCCTTTAAGCCAAACTCTGACTAATTCAAGACTATTTTTCTCAGTAAATTATGAGATAAAGAAGATACAGGTAACCCATGTGTGGTGGTGTACATCTGTAATCCCAGTGCTAGGGAGGCTGAGGCAGGAGGATTATAAATTCAAGGCAAGCCTGGGCTACGTAGTATAACCTGGCCTCAAAAAACTGAAAAATAAAAGAAAAGCTATATGACAAAATTCAAGAGCAATTTTCCACTAAAAATGAAGGCCCTCAAAACTATTCATAGGCTGGATTAAGAAGCTACAAGAAAGAAAAATAAAGAAGTATTAGATATGGCTGCTGCTATGGCCTCCACATACCCCTCCACCCAATTATCTGAGGTTTCATTCCTGGAATAGAGAGTAGTTGCTAGAAGCATCCCTTCCCTCTGCTATGCTTTGAGAACCCAATTGAGAAGAGATATTTTCCAGCCTCTACTTAGAATCCTAGGAGGATGCAATCTTTTAGAGTGTACTCCACCAACATAGGTGGCTGTAATATAGACAGAAAAGAAAGGGTCTGTGAGAGAAACACAATTGTTCCTAGAGCCTACATGAAGCACAGAGGAAAATAAGATATTCCCAACTGCCCCACTGGAGCCTGCAGACTGGTTGAAAAGATCAGTGGACCCAACAAGGCTGGGTGTAGAATTAAGCAGAAACTGAGACCACTAGTGGCACAGAAGCTCGTGGGCATGAGCTTCCATCCCCTCCTCTTTCCCTTCTCCCTGAGTGGCATATGCTATGAGCCTGGAGCCACTTGGCCCACATGGCAGAGAAGGTCTCCTACCCCTGATTTAGGAGATGTCCTCCTAACAGATAGGCATACAAAATTAGCAAGGAAAATAAGCTCTGTGCTCTCTAGCAGAATGGGTCCTATTTATCTTTGACATTTAGCAAACCCAATATCAAGGGAATTTTAGTCTGTTATGAGCTGTGAATTCTACTGAGCTCCAAACTCAAATATAATATATACAATAGTTTCCATCACAACTTCCTCAATGTTGTCACCATCACCAATCTAATAAAGAAACAGGTAAAACTGAAAATATATTAATAGTTTCCAGGAATTATCTTAATCTCCTACAAAATATATAGAATCTACAAAATGAAGACAGAGTTCAATGTTTGAACTATGTTCATTTCTTCTCTTTGGGCTACATGAGTTTTGTTTTTGGGATGATCAAATCCCCAGAAAAGTCAACAAGGAACTAGCAAAATCCAAAGGGGGCTTTGGATTCCTCTTCAAATGCAATGCACACACACACACACACACACACACACGTGCACACATGCTCAGAGTTTTTAAAACAATTGTATAACCTGCCCAGATTGTCTATCTTCACAAAATACAAAAATAAAATAATCCCTAAATAGATTCACACTTTGAGACTTCTAAACGTTCGAATATTGAAAAATCCCTAGGTGGCAAGAGTGGGAATGAAGGCAGCCAAGCTCATTACCAACCTTCCTTTTTGCCTTTTTAAAGGTACAATGAAACTTAAAGGTCTCAGGGGTAGAACGAAAACTAGGAAAATTGAAAGTTACAATCTCAAGCAGTTTCCATTAAACCACTTTCTTTCCAATTTGCTATATGCACCCAGCCAACTCCTTCAATGAAGGGGAAAATCCATTCTTTCATGGGGTACCTGCAGGAAAAAATTTGACTTGGTGAACATTCAGGCAATCAATAGATAATCTGAAATTGAATGCTTTTTTAACATTTAAAAACAAAAAGGACCTTAAAACAAACATGTTCATGGTGTATTCTGATCTAAAATGGCAGTAACTCATTGATCTTTTGAAATTAGCGTTGGGAAACATTTGACTTAAATAACCTAAGTCTGAAAGCAATTCATCACCAATTAGGCTATAATTATGTACTTTCCACAAGAGTTGTTAGTTTTTTTTATTTGAGCTCAATTTTATATGTCCAATAACTTGGAATGTATGGGAGAAAAAAGGATAGTATAAAACAGCTTTTGAGACACAAGTTCAATTTGTGCAACTTGTTTTTGGTTCACTTTCCAGCTCTTATGTTCCCTTTAAAAAGGATCAGAATTTGAAAATGAAACTTGCTTATCCCTAGCAAAGTTTCTTTCCATTATTTCTGTACTTCTATGGATGCTGCATTTTAAATTGAAGCAAATATCACCCTATTTGACCTATATACTATGTAAGGCAAAAAGACCTATACACTTCATAAGGCAAAAAGACAGTTTTTTGTTTTGGTTTGCATAAGATGATATGATCATTCAGCACAGTAGGTAGTACTGGGGTTTGAACTCAGTTCTTACTTGCTAGGCAGGTGCTCTATGGCTTGAGCCACTCCTCCAACCCTTTTACTTCTGGTTATTTTGGAGAGAGGGTCTGCTTTTTGCCCAGGTGGGCCTGGATCCTGATCTTTAGCTGGGATGACAGACACACACTACCTCACCCAGCTTTTTTCCATTGAGATGGGGGTCGCATAAACTTTCTTTTTTCCCTGGGCTGACCAGAAACTGTGATCCTAGGATTACAGGCATAAGCCACCAGCTCTGAACCATAGTAGAAAAATCTTAACTGTGAATTACATGCTTTTACCTTTTCAACAAAAAGGTATATATATTTGGATTATATACAGGCTAGCTGGATTTCTTGGATTGTGGTTTGGTATTTTTATTCGATTTTTTTTTCTATCAATAAATCTCAGAACCTTGCTTTTTGGGCTAAAAACAACTCTGAACAATCTAGGAAAGGAATTGTATGTCTCAAAATACCAAGCAATGAGTAATTCTCCATTCAACTTTTTTTCCAGTAATGGTAGCACGACACGTAATAGTAAAAAACTGTTTGGAAATAAATAACTTCTATTAAATTTTTTCAGACTATAAAAGGATCACTTGGACTAAGAATAGTTGGAAAGTACCTTTTCAAAAGGAAGTTTATTATAACGATCCATACTTCACTCTCTAGAAACTGTCCTATAAACAGAGGGAATCCAAAAATATTGAAATCTTCAATGAACTGGAATGCTCAGGGGAGAAGATATAATTGTGATAAGCTGGAAAATTTTCTCAAGTGTATATAATGTTTTTCAAACCAGACGAAAAAGAGATAAAGCGCAGGAATCTGTTTGTCAATAACACTTTAGCTCAATAAGTAAAGAATAATACAACGAATAAGTCAGAAACTTGCAGCGCTTGTGGATCATCAGGGTGAAGATGAATTTTAATGGTAGGGCTGAAATCATAGAAATGATAGAACAGGGCTTGAAAACTCAAATGCTTTACACAGAAATCAAGCAGGTAATATAAATGAGCAGGTACAAATATCCTCTGTATAGAAGACAACTGTCGGCAATATGCAATACCAGCTAATTGCTGCCATGTAAAGAAAAATCCCTGGTGTTATCATATTCTATTTTTTTGTTATTGTATCTTCATGAGAAGCCAGAAATGTGGGGTTTTTGTGTAATCTCCCAATTTAAAAAATGTTCAATTAAATAGAAATATTTAAAATATATTAGGCCAATCTACATGACTTATGAGCCTAATTTGAGCTGTTGGTTACCAGTTTACAGATTAGGATGAATCTGGGTCAGCCATATATCATATTCTTATTTGTAAAACAGTGCTGGACAGACAGTAAACTTCCACAGACAGAATTTAATATTGATAGAGACTTAGGAGTTCACTAGCTGGTAGGCAGATTAATGTCACCCTGTCCCCAACAAAGATGTACGTGCCCTAATCCTCAGAACCTAGAATATGTTACCTTATATGGCAAAAGATTTTCAGATGTAATTAAAGATATTGTTCTGGATAGTCCCAATCTAACTACACAAGGCTTTAAAAATAGAAGAGAAAGGCAGAAAAGTAGGGCAGGGAGCTAGGACATGAGAACAGCTTGACCTATTCTTACTAAGTGAAGATGAAAGAAAGAGGCCACAAAACAAGGAATGCTGTGGCCTCTAGAAGCTGGATATGGCAAAGTAGATTCCCCTCTAGAACTTCTATGAAGCAACACAGCCCAATTGACATCTTAATTTTAGCCCAGTGAGATCCATGTTGGACCTCTGACCTACAGAACTGAAACTGTTGTTTAAGTCACTATGCTTTTGATAATTTGTTATGGAAGAAAACTAATACACTTATCCTAATTTGACATTTTACAGATTGTTTAACTAAGATCCACAATGTATGAAGACAACACTAAAAAGAAAGTACTTCTCAAGAGTCCCAGTCCAGTGATCTTCCCTCTGTACCCATCTGCCTTGATTGCTTTTGTGTTTGCTTTTATGGACTTTTCCCTAAAGACAGAATGGATAGGACACAGAATAGAGAGACATTCTGTTTAGAAATTACTTGATCATAATGTTTAGTCTGCCAGAGCTAAATAAGAGGACAAGTAAGTGGAAGGAAGAAAGAAAAGTATTCAGTTAAAAACACAAAACTGCTCCAAAATATATGTATATAAATCAATAGTTTTTGTTTGTTACTTAAATGCCTGTCTTTGATCCTTTATTATCTAACTAGTTTGGAATTCGCAATAATTGAAACAGCCTGGGTTCTGGTTATGTTCTGCTGACTCAGGAGAATTTGTAGAGATCTGTTAGACCACGGGTTATGCACATTTTCTGTTGGCTTAGGTATCAACCATCTGTAGTATAACAGAGCTGTTATATGCCTCCCGAGATCATGATTACAATCACAGCTCAAGAGCAGCAGCAACGCCTGAGTCAGCAGTGTGAAGAACATCAGAGCTCAAGCTTACGTGGGAAATCTGTCCATGTTCACATCTGCTTCCCTTCCAGTGTGCAGTAGAAGACCAGCGACCCTGCCATACGCAGACTTCTTCCAAAGGTTTCACAACTAGTACCTCTGCTGAACACTAATACAGTGAGATGGGTCTCAGGGACGGAAGATACCTCTGCTTTTTGGTCCTGAAAGTCTCCAAGTATGCCATTCCATTTCTATAAATGGCCTGTAGATTGTCCTTTTGGGCTGCTCCTTGATGTTCATTTAAGCTTGATTTCATCACGAAAAATATTCTTGGATGAGAGAAAAGGGAGGGTAGTAAACACATAACATGGTTTGCTGTTCTTCTCAAAATGACCCAAACTGACCATATCTCCAATATTCTCTGGACAAACAGAACTTCTTTAAGCAAAAGTGCATCTATATGCAAGTCTCATCCCAAAAGCTAAAAGCTAGTGTAGCCACCCTTCCATTCACAAAACCTTACCCAAAGGATACCTGGCGTGCCCTCTCCCTTGGCCAGGCAGTAGGAAGTACACTGCTCTCAGGTGGTGAAAGAAAGACCTGACCTTCATATAGGAAAGCAATTCTAGCCATCTTGCAAAGCTCGTTATAAATTCTATCTCCAACGTTATGAATTCCCACGTGACTCCAGCTCCCAGCAACTGCTTTCTTCCTCTGAATTCAACCCCTAATAGCTCAACTATTTCTTTATGAGAACTTGTCAGTGACAGAAACACAATTCAAGTGGCCAAAGTAAAAAAAAAAAAAAAAAAGATAATTATTGACAGCCAAAACTGAAGTATTCATGATATAAGGCCAACTTCTAGTATAGATAGTGTTCAGACAAGGTCATTACAATGCTGTCTCTCAAGCTTCTGGTTCTGCTTTCTTCTCAAGTGGCTACACTCTTACTTAAGTGGTAGCAAGATGCTACCAGCAGCATGAGAGCTTATGTTCTATTTCCTCAGAGGCTCCAGCAGAAAAGTATAACTATTTTTCAGAAATTCCAACTAAAGTTACAGAAGTTGAGTCTCTGGCTCTAAATGGCCTGCCTTGGTTACACATCCATCACTAAATCAATCACCATAGCCAGGGGAATACAACCATCCATCAGGTCAAGGATCTACCTAGATGCAGCCACCCTAACCACATGATCTGAGAGTAGTTTGTTTATCCAAGGAAACTCAAATTTCAGGGCTGAGGGAATAACTCAAGTGGTAGAATGTTTGCATGCATGTGCAAGGCCCTGGGTTAAATAACCCCCAACAAAAAAAGGCACATCAAGTGCTACTTAAAGGCTAAAAAGGGATGAATGCCAAGTTAGCAAAAACAACCAAAGTCAAAAAGGCAATTACACACACACACACACACACACACACACACACACACACACACACACACAAAACAACTAGGCATAAATTTAACAAAAGATGTTCAAAACCTCTACAATGAAACTATAAAACACTGAAGAAATTGTAGAAGACACTACAAGATGGAAAGACCTCCATGTCCATAATTGGCAGAAAAAATATTATTAAAATGATCATATTACCAAAATCTATATACAAATTCGATGCAATCCCCACCAAAATTATAATGACATTCCTCACAAAAATAGAAAAAGCAGTCTTAAAATTTGTGTGGAAACACAAAAGACTCTAAATAGCCAAAGCAATCCAGAGAAAAAAGAACACCACTGGAGGAACCACAATACTTGACTTCAAGTTATACTAAAAGCCATAGTAACAAAATCAGCATGGTAGTGAAAAAAACAAAAACATAAACCAACAAAAACATACCAACTAACTTCTGCAATAGAACAGAGGTTCCAGAAATCAGCCCAAACAGGTACAGTCACCTGATTCTTCACAAAAGCATAAAAACATACATTGGGGATAAAAAAGCATTTTTAACAAATGATGCTGGGAAAACTGGATATCCACGTATAGAAAACTGAAAATTAGATCCCTATCTCTAGCTCTGTAGAAAAAAAATCAAACAAAAATAGATTAAAGACCTTAAAAGCTTTGAAACTAGTATAAGAAAACATATGGAAAGTCTCCAAGATATAGGTGTAGTGGGAAGAGGGGTGATGGCATGGCTTAAGTGGCAGAGCACCTGCCTAGCAAGCGCAAAGCCCTGAGTTCAAATACCAGTACCACCAAAAAAACACAGACAAAACAAAACAAAGATATAGGTATAGGTTATTATTCCTGAATATCACTTCATTTGATCAGGAAATAAGAGCAAGAATTTACAAACAGGATCATATTAAATTAAAATGTTACTCTACAGCAAAAGAAACAATATAGTGAGGAGACAGTCTATAGAATGGGAGAAAATCTTTCCCAGATAGTCATCTGATAAGGATTTAATGTCTAGAATATACAAAAGAACTCAAAAACATTGGACAAAAATAAACAAATTAATCAATAAATTTGCAATGAGATAACAAAGATAAGGACTTTTCTGGAGCCATCTTTCTAAACCGGGCCATAACTTATCCAAGACTGCTTAATTATGAATACTTCTTACTCCTTATCCCAATTCTTCCTCTAGTTAAACTTAAAGTTCATGTAAGTACCCCCAAAGATGGGCTAAGATGCTTGATCTCCTCCTCTTCCCATATGGCCTATTTATTATTTTCTTGCCTTTCCACCATTAATTTTCTGTTCATTTTCTGGGGTAAGGTGCCAGACCTAATTTGTTGGGATCTCCTAGATCTGGGCTCCTGGCTTAGGACTCTAGAAACAAAAAGATTATTAGTAGACCTATACTGTAAGAAATATTACAGGAAGTTTCAGTTAGATAGAAGTCTGAATTTATACCAAATAAAGAGTACCAGAAATGGTAACTGTATGGAAAATAAATAAATAGACAATGTAACTGAACAGAAACTTTTCAAAGGAAGAAGTACAAATGGCCAATATATACATGAAAAAATGTTCAACATCCTTAGTCATCAGGGAAATACAAATTAAAACAATATTGAGATTCCATCTGACCCCACTTGGCTATCATCAAGAAAACAAAACAACAACAAATGCTGGCAAAGATGGCAGGCAGGAAGGAACTCTTATCCACTGCTGATGGGAATGCAAACTAGTTCAGCTACTATGGAAATCAGCATGAAATTTCCTCAAAAAATAAAACACTGAGTTCCATATAACCCAGTCATACCACTTCTGGGTATATACCCAAAAGAATAAAAGTCAGCTTACTACAGAGATACCTGTATACCCATGTTTATCATTGCACAATTCACAATAGTCAAACTATGGAACCAACCTAGGTAACCTCCAATGGATAAATGAATAAAGAATGTGTACCATATATACACAATGGAGTTACTCAACCATGAAGAATGAAATTATGTCATTTGCTGGAAAATGAATGGAACTGGAAATCATCATGTTAAGTAAAATGATCCAGTCCCACAAAAGAAGTACCACATATCTTCTCTCATTTGTGGAAGCTAGGAGGAGAAAAAAGTCAACAAAGTAAAAGAGGGACTATAGTAAAGGTGGAAGGAAAAAGGAAAAGGGGGAGAGGAGAGGAAGATAAAAAAGCAATAGACAAGGCAAACATGATCAAAGTACATTATCTGCATGTATGGAAATATCACAATGAAACCCCTTTATTTTATAATTAATATATGCTAATGAAAAATAAAAACAACAAAAATCCACTGTGCCATAACCCAGGGCCAGAATGATGGCAGTAGCTTATGAGAGGATGGCATGTATGAGTGTGTTTCCCTTCAGTTTCCAAACTTTCAGAAATGTTATCTTTACTTTTTAAATGGGGGTCTAGGGCAAGAAGTAAGGGGAAGAAAGCAAAGCTAAGTTTTAAATGAATGTAGATATAATAATACATAAATGTAGATATGATAATATGATATAGATATACAAGGATCTCCCAGTTGTACCAGATGTTATCCTTTTTAATACCTCTCCATGTGTATAATCTCATTTGATCAGTTTTAAAAGTCACTCCTCCCAGAGATGACTAAATAAGACAAATGATATCATGAGCTGCCTTTTCAAATGATTTCCACTTCACTAAAATGAATTTCTCCAAAACCAAGAACATGGCTCCAAAGAAATTTGAGGTATTCCAAGATGGCAGCTAAAGGGAGGAAGCAGAAAGCGTGCCTCCTATAATGAAATCTTGGAGAGACGCTGGAGACACACCTTGCAGGCAAAATCACCAAGAAGAGGCAAAACTTTGACCCCTCCACGCCTCCAGCCGGCGCAGAGAATCTCCACTTCACATTAAACGGCGAAACCAGGAGGACCCCGGGGCGCCAGACACCCACGCCCAGACGGCTTGGGAAGATGCAGACAAGGTGAGCTAAGTGGTATGCGGTACTCCCATAGACAACCCTGGGCCAGAACAGCATAGCCCCCTGAACAGACCAACCCCCACCCAGGGAAAAAAGAGAAACTGAGTAATAAACAATAAGAACAATGAAGACACGTTGCAAAGAGGGTGGGGTGCACTGAGTGCTGAAGAGGGGGTTGGAGAATCCTTCCCAGAACTGTAAATAAAAAAGCCAGGCCGGGCTGGACAGGCTCCAGCGGGAGCAGGGGCACAAACCCAACAACCAAGAGCAGGAAAGCTTGTGAGAGTGGCGGAGGGAGGAAAACTCTACAGGAGAGGGGGGAAGACCCACCTCCAACATGAGCTGCAAACAAGCATGCCAGCTGGCAGGAGAAGCAGCAGCACACACCCAGCAAGCAGGAGTGGGAAAGCTTATTCATATGTGCATACAAGGATTGGTTCATTTCTCCCCCCTGCCCCCAGGGGCATCTTGGCTGTTTCCATAACTTGGCTATTGTGAATAGTGTCCTGGCCCATATTTCATTTTGCCTTATATTCAGTTAGTTACGTCACTAAGTGGACAAAGCTGTGTCATTTTTTACATATTTATAACCCAAGAATGAAGATCATGACTGAATCATTAATCTTATTTTATCTTATTTTATTGGTTATCATTGAGTGAGGGAAGGCCCCAGAGAAGATACAGTTGTTCCTTCAAAAATTGTAGACAGAGCTGTTCATGACATTCCAGAAGCAGAGGAAAGAGAGTAGTGAACTCAAGACCAACATGGGCTACCTAGTGAGACCCTGTTTTAAAGCAAACTTTATTATTATGAATACAACATTTTCCAGAGAGATCTATCATTTTATATCTTTTCCTAGTGGCAAAAAAAAAAGAAGAGGTGAATGCTATAACCCAGACTAAATAAGAAAAAAGGTCTGAGAATGAAATTGAGCTTTCCTCACTATAATCTGACTTTAGCAATCCTCTGAAATAGGGAGTAAATTAAAAATAAAGTTTTCACCCAAAAGGCAGCCAGGATACAACTCAGTTAGGCTGAGCCAGCATCTTTCCAGAGATACTTCCCAGGTGGTTAAAAACAGCCATGCACAGTTCTCAAAGCCAGAGCCTGAAGCTAATTAGGCAGTCTGGAAGAAAGAGTGAGACTTAACAAATGAGCCACCATGCACCATGGCATTGATATTATGCCTCTTCAAAATGCCAGAGTTCCTTTCTTACCATCCAGCATCACCACACTGACAAACATGGAAAAGGGGAATCTGGAGTGATAGAAGTCTCATAAGCTATGGGTTATTTCCGTGATTCTCAACACAGGAGAATCCTTTCATAAAGGAAAAACAGCAAGGAAAGACACGTTTTATTTTTCCATAGATGTGACTTGGAAATTTCTAAATCAGCTGCCCTTTGACTACTTTTAAAGTGATTTTCTTCAGAGAGAAATATCCTATTTGGGTTTTCCATCAAACTTGATTAACTGGGTAATAAAATGGATATTTTTACAACATACATCATCAGAAAGTAGGCTCATTATAAATAGTGAGGTAAGTCAGAGAAGGAGAGCCCAAACTCTTCTGGACTATAAAAAAGATGTTTAACTACCTAGTATCACACATTAATTATTACAACAATAATTTCTAACAAGTCTAACCCCAACTCTTAACAGTTAATATATAGGACACAAATGTGTAATGTGCATCTGGCAGGAGTAAGTAGAGCCATGATTGTGAGAACATTTTTGTTACTACTGAATTCCTGCTCATGTTTTCACAGAATCTCAACACTGATTTTCTTAAATATATTTTGGACAAACCTTTAGCTTGTCAGTCACATTTTTCTTTCTTCCTTTAAAATCACTCTAGTTATTTTCAACAGTGACTCCAAATATGGTTTGTCAATGTTTTGGCAGTAATAATTCTGATTTCCTATATATAAAAAGGACTTTATAGTTTACTAAACACTTTTCCACCCATGGTATTATTTAAATTCTCACAGTGTCTCTGCTACTTGCTCGAAGCTAACTTAAACACCCACCAAATTACAGTGTTTTACAAAAATAATTTAAATCCTCTCAATTTAATTTTAATAAGTAAAATAAAATATTTTTCTTTTAAAGAATGAATGAATACTGGATCATATTTCAGAAATCTGGTTATTTAATTAATCCATCATTAGCCACACACATGTATCAAAGGCCTACAGTGTACCATAACCATACCATTCTAAATCATTATACCTTACATGGACAAATTCAATTTTAATCTAGATTTAGTCACGAATTATAATTAAAGAGTGTTTAGTAGATATATGCCAATATAAAGCATAAATCTTAATGAAAGTGCCACATTTCAAATTACTTGGTATATCCAGAAGTTAGGACAGTAAGAGTTAACAAAATCTTAAAATCTTTAACAGGGCAGAGAAGATTTAATAAAACCCAGAAGTACAGGAAACAAAGAAGAAATAGGTAAAGTAAGTAAGGAAATTCACATCTGCCTAAACCAGACATTAATGTCAAAAGACAAAATAAACAAATTCCTTATGTAGAATAATTTTGGAAGCCACAAAGAAATAAACAAAAACCTTCCTTCAGGTTATTATATATAATAACCTAATGCTTCAAAATCCACTGGAAATTCATTCCTTTTGTTTGAGGATTTGGCCCTATTAAATTCTCTTCCTTTTGGGGATGCACTGGAAAATGTACAGCAGACAATACAAGCTGCTCTTGGTTTTCTACATTCTGTGTAAATGACAACCTAAAAGACAGAAGCTTTTTCAGGTGAAAGGCTGAGGATGAAGAAGACATTTTATATCTACTATCTTGCTTAGTTTTCGTATCAGTGCCATGAGTATTCTTAACCACATTGTATAGGTAAGGAAGCCAAGGCTCAAAAATGTTAGATCATTTACCCATGGTTCAAGGGGAACAAATGAATAATGGAAATGGAGTCAGGAAAGCTAAACTGATATTACATGATGATGAGTCAATAACCTTGGGCTCCTTACAAAGGTGCCTCAGTACTGAAAAGAACCAATTGCTGAAACATGACTACTGGTGATAAAATGGACCTAGCTATGGATCATAAAAAACAGATGAAGGGAAACCAAGAGGAAAAAAAATCTCTTCCTTTCTTCCCTTCCTGTCATTTCCCTTTCCTTCTCTCTCTTTCTCCCCACCCCCCAGAAACACACATGCGCACACAAACACATCACTCAAAGTAGACTGATAGATATAAAACTTAAATCCCCTAAAAAACAAGGCATTTATAATTACACCTTCTAAGTCTGTATGATTCTGTCACAGCAAGAGTCCATATTTACAAAGACAAAGAGAATTAAGTACAAGGAGAATTTTAAATTACAGAGAGAAGAAAGTGTCAAAAAATAAATGGCACTGAACTTTCCTTCAGAGTTCCACAAAGAACATCTGAATGTGGGAAGATCCCTAAATGTAACTGCTATTAAAAAACAGTCAGGTCTGGAACCAGAACATTTCCTGGTTTTGCCAAGTAAAATTGTTAGATAATTTAATATTGATATTAACAAAGATGAAAGAGGTGGGTAGTTGATTTTCACTCTGTTCAGAATTTCCCCAGAGGGTTTTATATTTTTAATAGCATTTCACCCAGGAGAAGAGTTTTGGAGCCCACAAAAATGAAACCATATTATGTAAAATAGAAACTGGTCAACCTGCTCTGACAGCACTAGGGGAATTATCAAGAAACAATAAGAAAATATTTTTAAATTTGAATACATACACATATCAAAAACATTGATAGCACCAGTACGAAAAATGACTGGAAATGCAGAAGAAAAACAAAAAAGCAGCCCTAGAATATGCCAGACTCACAATCACTAGAAGTGTTAAAGCCTAGCTGATGGCACTCACGCCCATCACCAGTTACATTCCATGAGGATTTCAACAATGCTTTTTTTTTTTTAATGAATAAAAGTTTTTGGAAAACTCCACAGGAGAAGGGGGAAGACCCACTTCCCATGTGAACTGTAAATAAACACGGAGGTCTGAGAAAGCAGGTGCAGTGTCACCTCCCCCAGTGTACTTGGAAAGGGGAAAGCTTGTAGCAGCGGCTCACGCACAGGAGAACTCTGAGTAAACAAAGCCTGCATGGCTGGGTGAGTGTTAAGCTCACTCCTGAGATCTGCATAAATAAAGCCAATAGCAACAGCAGGCTGACAGCAGCAGGCAGGTGAGCCACAGCCTCAGATAGCCATTGACAGAACAGTCTCCAGACTCTTTTTATTTCTTTCTTCCTTTGATGAGACAATAACTGAACTACACCTGCATGCTGAAAAACTTACTGAAAGTGTATTGCATTTGAACTTGGGACACTTTGTGGTGTTTTTTTTGTTTTGTGTTGTTTTGGTTTGGTTTGGTTTTTTCCCCTTTGATCAATGACAGAACTACTTCTGAGACACCATCTCCAGAATTGGAGGTTGAGGGAAGAACACCAAAATTATTAAGACTGAAACTGTATTGCATTTGAACTTGGAGATTTTTTTTTTCACTTTTTTTTATTTTGTTTTCAATCCTCTCTCTGTCTCCCTAATGCCTCTTCAGATTACTGTCAATTAGTATACTATCTCTCCCTGTTTGTGTCTTTGAAACTTTTTTTCATTTGTTTCTTTGTTTTGTTTTTTCCTACTTGTTTATTTGTTTTTCCCTTTTTCTTTAACTTCTTTGCTTTCCATCTCCTCTCACAATTCCATTCTAAATATCACCATTGTTATTATTACAAGGTAGAAAATACTTAATTACACAGTACAGGGACAATAACACCATGGGCAATGATGGGAAGACAAAAAAAACAGGGAAACCAGTTTCCACACAGCAAAAAATTAGTACAGGAATCAGAGGGAAATGAAGAAAACACATACTCAGATCCAGACACCAACAAAATGAAGATAAACTATGCCAAAGAACCCAATGAAGCCCACAAGGATAATCTAAAAGAAGAAATCTTACAGGTAATAAATGAGAATTTTATAGAGATGATACTGGATATGTTCAAACAAATTGTACAGGGGACACTCAACAAATTCCAAGACAACAAAACTAGAGAATTTGAAAAAGCAGAAGAGATAAAAGAAACCATAGAAGCATGGTATAAACACCAAACTGAAACAAAGAACAGGATTAATAAAGAGATAAATGAACTCAGGACAAATATAGACAACATTAAAGAGGAAACAACCCAGGATATGGAAAACCTCAGAAAAAAGAATGAAACAGAATTGCAAAACAAAACAGAAGGCCAATCTAGCAGAATAGAACAAACAGAAGACAGAATCTCAGAACTCGAAGATGAAATGGTAATTAAAGGAAAAACTGAAGAACTATTAATTAAACAACTCAAGACCTGTGAAAAGAAAATGCAAGAACTCACTGATTCCAACAAAAGACCAACCTGAGAATCATGGGCATCAAAGAAGGAGAAGAGGTGCAAGCAAAGAGAATGTGTAATATATTCAACAAAATAATAACAGAAAATTTCCTAAATCTAGAGAAAGATAGTCCCATACAGATGCAAGAGGCCTCCAGAACACCAAACAGACCAGATCAAAACAGAACTACCCCACGGCATATCATCAATAAAACAACAAGTCAGAAACTAGGGAAAGAATTTTGAAGGCTGTAAGAGAGAAAAAACAAATAACATACAAAGGTAAACCCATCAAAATCACAGCAGACTTTTCAACAGAAATATTAAAAGCAAGAAGACCTTGGGGAGAGATATTCCGGGCACTGAATGAAAAAATTTCGACCCCAGAATACTCTACCCAGCAAAACTATCATTCAAAATAGATGGAGCAATAAAAGTCTTCCATGATAAACAGAAACTAAAACAATATGTGACCACAAAACCACCACTACAAAACATTCTTCAAGGGAGTCTCCAAACAGAAAGTGAAACCCAACATAACCATGAAAGGGCAGGCAGCACCAAACTACAGGAAAAGAAAAAGCAAGAAAGTAGAGAGTAACCTCAACTTAGGTACACACAATCAAACCTTCAAACAACTAAGACAACTAAATGACAGGAATGACCACATACCTATCAGTACTAACACTTAACAATAATGGACTTAATTCCCCCATCCAAAGGCACCATTTGATGAAATGGATTAAAAAGGAAGATCCAACAATTTGTTGCTTACAGGAGACCCATCACACCAACAGAAATAAGCATAGGCTAAGGATGAAAGACGGAAGAAGATTTACCAAGCCAATGGCCCCCAAAAACAGGCAGGAGTAGCAATACTTCTCTCTGACAAAGTAGACTTCAAACCTACATTATCAAACAAGTTAAAGAAGGACATTCCGTACTAAGAAAAGGGGAAATAGACCAAAAGGAAATAACAATTATCAACCTATCTGCACCCAATGTCAATGCAACCAATTTCATCAAACAGACCCTGAAGGACCTAAAAGCAAATATTAACTCCAACACAGTTGGTTGTGGAAGACATTAGCACCCCATTATCATCAATAGATAGGTCATTCGAACAAAAAATCAATAAAGAAATCCAGCAAACAGCTGGAAACTGAATAACTCATTGCTTAATGAACAATGGGTCATTGACGATATAAAAGAGGAAATTAAAAAGTTCCTGGAAGACAATGAAAATGAAAACACCACCTACCAGAACCTATGGCACACAGCAAAGGCAGTCCTGAGAGGAAAGTTTATAGCCATGACTGCATATATTAAAAACACTGAAAGATCCCAAATCAATGACCTAATGATATACCTCAAACTCCTAGAAAAACAAGAACAAGCAAATCCCAAAACAAATAGGAGAGAAATAATTAAAATAAGAGCTGAAATCAACAAAATACAAGCCAAAAAAAACCATACAAAGAATTAATGAAACAAAAAGTTGGTTCTTTGAAAAAATAAACAAGATCGACAGACCCCTGGCAAACCTGACTCACATGAGGAGAGAAAAAATCCAAATTAGTAGAATCAGGAATGCAAATGGGGAGATAACAAAAAACACCATCAAAGTCCAAGAAATCATCAGAGACTACTTTGAGAACCTATATTCAAATAAATTCAAAAACCTTAAAGAAATGGACAGATTTCTAGATACATATGATCATCCAAAACTGAACCAAGAGGAAATTAATCACCTGAATAGATCTATAACACAAAATGAAATTGAAGCAGCAATTAAGAGTCTCCCCAAAAAGAAAAGTCCAGGACCTGATGGATTCTCTGCTGAATTCTATCAGACCTTGAAAGAAGAACTGTCAACAACTCTCCTTAAACTGTTCCACGAAATAGAAAGGGGAGGAAAACTGCCAAACACATTTTATGAAGCCAGTATTACACATCCCAAAACCAGGCAAAGACACCTCCAAAAAGGAGAACTATAGGCCAATCTCCTTAATGAACATTGATGCAAAAATCCTCAACAAAATAATGGCAAACCGAATTCAACAACACATCAAAAAGATCATTCACCATGACCAAGTAGGCTTCATCCCAGTAATACAGGGGTGTTTTAACACAGGAAAATCAATAAATGTAATAAACCACATTAAGAGAAGCAAAGACAAAAACTACTTAATCATCTCAATAGATGGAGAAAAAGCCTTTGATAAGATCTAACACCAGTTCCTGATAAAAGCTCTTAAAAAACTAGGAATAGAAGGAAAGTACCTCAACATTATAAAAGCTGTATATGACAAACCTACAGCCAGCATTATACTTAACAGAGAAAAACTGAAACCACTCCCTCTAAAATCAGGAACTACATAAGTATGCCCACTGTCTCCACTCCTATTCAACATAGCACTGGAATTCCTAGCCAGAGCAATTAGGCAAGAAGAAGGAATAAAAGGAATACAAATAGGTAAAGAAACTGTCAAAATATCCCTATTTGCAGACAACAGGATCTTATACCTTAAAGACCCAAAAACCTCAACTCAGAAGCTTCTAGACATCATCAATAGCTACAGCAAGGTAGCAGGATATAAAATCAACATAGAAAAATCATTAGCATTTCTATACACTAACAATGAGCAAACTGAAAAAGAATACATGAAAATAATTCCATTTACAATAGCCTCAAAAAAAATCAAATACCTAGGTGTAAACCTAACAAAAGATGTGAATGACCTGTACAAGTAAAACTATAAACTTCTGAAGAAAGAGATTGAGGAAGACTATAGAAAGTGGAGAGATCTCCCATGCTCATGGATTGGTAGAATCAACATAGTAAAAATGTCCATACTCCCAAAAGTAATCTACATGTTTAATGCAATTCCCATCAAAATTCCAATGACATTCATTGAAGAGATCGAAAAATCTACTGTGAAATTATATGGAAACACAAGAGGCCACGAATAGCCAAGGCAATACTCAGTCAAAAGAACAATGCTTTGGTATCACGATACCTGACTTCAAACTATATTACAAAGCAATAATGATAAAAACAGCATGGTACTGGCACAAAAACAGACATGAAGACCAGTGGAACAGAATAGAGGACCCAGATATGAAGCCACACAACTATAACCAACTTGTCTTTGACAAAGGAGCTAAAAATATACGATGGAGAAATAGCAGCCTCTTCAACAAAACCTGCTGAGAAAACTGGTTAGCAGTCTGCAAAAAACTGAAACTAGATCCATGTATATCACCCTATACCACTATTAACTCAAAATGGATCAAGGATCTTAATATCAGACCCCAACTCTAAAGTTGGTACAGGAAAGAGTAGGAAATACTCTGGAGTTAGTAGGTATAGGTCAGAACTTTCTCAACGAAACCCCAGCAGCACAGCAACTAAGAGATAGCATAGATAAATGGGACCTCATAAAGCTAAAAAGCTTCTGTTCATCAAAAGAAATGGTCTCTAAACTGAAAAGAACACCCACAGACTGGGAGAAAATATTTGCCAGCTACATATCGACAAAGGACTGATAACCAGTATATACAGGGAACTTAAAAAACTACATTCTCCCAAAACTAACGAACCAATAAAGAAACAGGCAAGTGAACTAAACAGAACTTTCTCAAAAGAAGAAATTCAAATGGCCAAAAAACACTTGAAAAAATGCTCACCATCTCTAGCAATAAAGGAAATGCAAATTAAAACCACACTAAGATTCCACCTCATCCCTGTTAGAATAGCCATCATTAGCAACACCACCAACAACAGGTGTTGGTGAGGATGAGGGGAAAAAGGAACCCTCATACACTGTTGGTGGAAATATAAACTAGTACAACCACTCTGGAAAAAAATTTGGAGGCTACTTAAAAAGCTAAACATTGATCTACCATTTGATCCAGCAATACCACTCTTGGGGATACCTGTGACACAGGTTACTCCAGAGGCACCTGCACACCCATGTTTATTGTGGCACTATTCACAATAGCCAAGTTATGGAAACAGCCAAGATGCCCCACCACTAACAAATGGATTAAGAAAATGTGGTATCTATACACAGTGGAATTTTATGCAGCCATGAAGAAGAATGAAATGTTATCATTCTCTGGTAAATGGATGGAATTGGAGAACATCATTCTGAGTAAGGTTAGCCTGGCCCAAAAGGCCAAAAATCGTATGTTCTCTCTCATATGTGGACATTAGATCAAGGGCAAACACAACAAGGGGATTGGACTTTGAGCATATGATAAAAGTGAGAGCACACAAGGGAGGGGTGAGGATAGGTAAGACACCTAAAAAATTAGCTAGCATTTGTTGCCCTCAAAGCAGAGAAACTAAAGCAGATACCTTAAAAGCAACTGAGGCCAATAGGAAAAGGGGACCAGGAACTAGAGAAAAGGTTAGATCAAAAAGAATTAACCGAGAAGGTAACACACATGCACAGGAAATCAATGTGAGTCAATGCCCTGTATAGCTATCCTTATCTCAACCAGCAAAAACCCTTGTTCCTTCCTATTATTGCTTATACTCTCTCTTCAACAAAATTAGAGATAAGGGCAAAATAGTTTCTGCTGGGTATTGAGGGGTTGGAGGGGAGAGAGAGGAGGCGGAGTGGGTGGTAAGGGAGGGGGTGGAGGCAGGGGGGAGAAATGACCCAAGCCTTGTATGCACATATGAATAATAAAACAATAAAAATAAAATAAAATAAATAGAAAGCAGTTTAGCATTTCTAAAAGGTATATTTACCATATGATCCAGTAACTCCATTCCTAGGTAGAAGAAAAACAAAAACATGTGTCTGCACAAAGACATATACAGGTATGACCATAACAGCATTATTTCTAATAGGCAAATAAATAAATAAATAAATGAAGGAAGGAGAAAGAAGAAGGAATAAAGGAAAGGAGAGAAGGAGGGTGTCATCAAAATGCTCCTTGGTGGGATAATCTTATCAGTGGTTTTTTTTTTTTCTTTGAACATAGGGCATGGAGTTACAATAACAGCCTCATCTGCATCTGTCAGAATGGCATACCAGTAGGTCTCTGAACCTCAGCATTAGTAACTAAATTCATTTTGGGGAAGGCTCAAAGATTGAGAGGGTCTCACTTTAAGACCAACTCTGGGCAAAAAGTTAGTGAGACCCTATCTCCATCAGTAATCCAGATGTAGTGCTGCATACCTGTGGTATCATGTACATGGGAGGCCATACGTAGAAGAATTATGGTACTAGGCCAGCCCCAGGCAAAGGCACAAGACTCTGTCTACCTGAAAAATAATTAAAGCAAAAAAAGGGGGAGGCTGGAGGTGTGGATCAAGTACTAGAGGGCCTGCCTAGCAAGCTTGAGGCCCTGAGTTCAAGGCCCAATACTATCAAGGAAGGAAAGGAAGTAAAATATCAGACACATAATTTTAGAACAGGAAAATGCTTTGAAAGTAGTCTAATTCACTTGTTTCCAAACCTTAATATATAATTTATTACATGTGAAGCTGATTTAAAATAAACTATTCCCTTCCCACTTCCACCTTTCAAACCTAAAAGAAATACAGTAGTTTTTTGGAATATGATAGCCAGATTAAACTGACTATCATATCAGTATTTTTACCAAGTTCCTCCAGTGATCCTGAATCACAGACAAGTTTAGGAACCACTGAGGCAGTCTAATCACATTATTTAATAATGAAAAGTTAAGAAACAAAAATACCCATTTCCTTTACCAAAAATCTGGTGTTCTTTCAATTACATAAACTATGTTCATCATAATCATATACGATATTATGCTAAACATTAAAGCAAGAGTGAGGGCTGGCAGAGTGGCTCATGTGGTACCATGAACGCTTAGCAAGTGTGAGGGCCTGGGTTCAAATCCCAGTACTACCAAAACATAAAAAATAGAGCAATTTATAATTTTTGGATACAAGGATAAAGTTACTAAAGAGAGAGCAAAAACATGGGGCTATTTGGAAGAAAATTTCAGAGCATCTGTGGGAATACTTAAAGAGACCCAGACCTAGTAAGACGGATCCAGGGAACTATAGGAAAAGAAGCAGAGATTAGAAAAGCAGGGACGCTCTCCAAGATAGTAAGGGAGAACAGATGGACACAGTAAGTCCTTGAATGGAACTGAAAATAAAAAATTCTTACGTTCTTTACATCCAGCTCAACAGAACTTGCATAAAGAATAACTTCGTATGTTCCATTTCTGTGTTGTACTTTTCTCATTCAGTATAATAATAATCTATGAGCAACTAAGACCTGTAAGTAGTGTTAGAATAGCCCCACTAAAAACCAGTCCAATAACCAGGTCAATTGGGGCCATAGGAAGAGCTTCCTCTGAGAGAAGGAATTCCTTTTTAAAGGAATACCTTGAGCTTATGAAATTCTTAAGCAAGTATCTTTAAGCAGGGCCTATCAGTTTTAGGATACTGACATGGTAGTTTCATTATCATCATCATATTGATATTATCATCAACAACTTTTGCATGTTGAAGTACAGTGTTTATCAAGGGGAAAAACTCTGTAAGAAATGTGTGAACTACAAAATGATCTTCTTGTTTTGCTGCAACATAAGAAACTTACTTGGTCACCAAGTATTTAAACATGTTAATTTACCCAGACTTGCTTATTTGTCTGATATTTTTGGTATTTTAATTTTTTAACATTTTCCACAGAAAACACTGCAATATCTTTTTGCTAACAGATGAGATCAAAAGACAAAAGCAAAGTAAGTAACAGGTAATGTTTGTTTGTTTGTCCTGCAGTGCTAGAGAGGAAACCCACAGCCTTCACATATTCACATAGGCAAGCACTCTACTACTGAGCTACAATCCCAGTCCTAGGTGATGGGCTTGATGTTGTACCAATATTATTAACTTTGTAAAACTTTTTATTTTCCATTTAAAGGAGACCTACTCTGCGGAAATTCATAGATCTTAGATTTTGTACTTCATTGGTCATTGAAATTTAGGTATAATTTTAAAGGACCAATTATTAGAATTAACTACTAATGAAAACTGAAGGTGAATTTTGAAAATGTAGGATTACTTGTTTAACTTCGAGTAAAATTTTTAGAGGAATACCGTGAGCTTACTAAATTGTTTTTTAAAACACTTCTTCAATAGCCATGAAAATATTTTGTGAGACTGGCTTCTCTTCTTGGAGTGTTATTAGAACAGACTATAGAAAGACTTTAGATACATATTATCTCCTACAAATAGCACTATCGTCAACCCAAATGAGATTAGATAAATTAACAAGCAAAAAGAAAGTTTATTTGTCACAATGAAAACATATTTTAGCCAGGCATGGAATTGCATGCCTGTAATCCTAGTACTGGGGTGGCTGAGGCAGAAGGATCTCGAGTTTCAGGTCAGCCTGGACTACACAGTGAGACTATGTTTCAAAAAAAGAAGAGAAAAGAGAAGGGGGGAAGAAAGGGAGGGAGGAAGGGAAGGAGAGAGGAGGGAAGGAAAGAAAGAAGGAAGGAAGGAAGGAAGAAAGGAAGTTAGTTTGAGGATACCAGACCAAAGTTTAAGAACTACTATTCTACTAATGCAATCATCTGGATTACGTATATATTTTGATTTTATTTTCTGATAATTTGTTTTTGCTATATTTTACAGAAGTATTGGTCTGCAAAGGACTGTAAATTTTTTTTAACAAAATCTGACTCAGTAGAGACAGTTTGAGAAAAATTGCTCTAATTCAACCCTTCATGACTAATTTGGCCATTTCTATCTCAACACTGAGTGAGTCATCAGTCCTTCATCTGACAGATTAGGTTGATTAGTATTACACTGAAGTACTATACGAAAGTCATGACAATCTAAAATAGCTTATTCAAAGCCAGGTATGTGAAGAAAAATAACTTAACCTTTTAATTCTGTCAACTCAAAATTTCAAAATGTAAAAATAAAAAGTTCAAACCTTTAAAGGGGTCAAATGTGGGATTTTAATAATTAATAGAATGGGAACAGCCTACATCAATAATTAAATATCCATACAATATAGTATAAAGCCATGAAGAAGAATTAGGTAGCTTTATGTATGCTTTATGTATGCAATTGAACAATTATCTCCAAGATATACCAGGAAGTATAGAAGCAGGGCACAAAGAAAACTATATGCTGGAACCCCATTTGTATGAGGGAAAAACTTGGGGATGTGTATCTATCTCTATGCTTATATTTACAGACATTTTTCTGAAAGGATTCAAAAGAATCGGCCTTCCAAAAGACGTGGGAA
Source organism: Castor canadensis (assembly GCF_047511655.1). Lineage (NCBI taxonomy): Eukaryota > Metazoa > Chordata > Mammalia > Rodentia > Castoridae > Castor > Castor canadensis. The sequence goes on from NC_133395.1 coordinate 136,107,513, forward strand.
TTGGGCTTTGGAATGGGAAGATTTGCTTTTATTATGTATTTAGCACTTGATGTGATTCCAACAACAACAACAAAAAAAAAAAAACCTAATTTGTTGAAATCCTGGCTCAAGCCATAGAGCATCTGTCTAGCAAGAACAAACCCTGAGTTCAAACCCCACTACCACCAAAAAGTTTTTTAAGATAATTAATTTTACAAGGTAAGTTCCCTAGCTTTAAAAAAAAAAAAAAAGGCCAAATTAGAAATCTAAGGAAAATACGACTCAAGAAAGAGTCCTTAAGTGAAACACAAACATCAAATCAGGACCCTCTGTTTCTCTAACACTATTCTCCAGGTTGGAGAACTGTAGTACATTAAAGACTTAATACAACTAAGGTAACACATAACCCTTAATTAGATCCTGATTCAAAAAAAATTTTCTTAGAACCTAAAGCATGAGAATGCAGAAGAAGCCGTGCATAGTGGTACATGCCTATAATCCCAGCTACTTGGGAAGCAGAGGAAAGAGGATCTGGAGTAGGAGGCCAACCAGCCAGGGCAAAGTTATCAAGACCCTATATCAAAGACAAAATACAACGAAAGGACTTGGGGCAGAACTCAAGGGGTAGAGCATTTATTTGCCTATCCTAGGCAGGAAGGAATAAAGAGAAAAAGTAGGTAAACTGTACATCATCAAAATTTGAGCCTTGAGGTGATGAGTCATGCCTGTAATTCCAGCTACTTGGGAGGCAGAAACTGGGAGAATTAAGGTTCAAGGCCAGCGAGACTCCCATCTCACTAATCAATAACCAGAAGTGGTGGAGCACACCTGTGATTCTAGACATGAAGGAGGTAGGCCATAGGTAAGAGGAAAATCATGAGACCCTACTTACCTGAAAATAAAGCAAAAGAGGGCTGAGGCATGGCTCTGGTGGTGGAATGCCTGCCTAGCAAGTGCAAGGCCCTGAGTTCAAATCTCATGTCCACAAAACAAAATTTAAGGCTCATGTGCATTAAAAGGCACTAGGAAGAAAGTGAAAAGACGACCCATAGTACAGGAAAATATATTTGCAAATCAATAACCAGTAAGTATCTAGTATCAAGAATAATGAAATGGAATAGTCGTCACTACAGACTGGGAAGGGCAGGGGAAATGAAATGTGAATGGAAAGAAGTACAATAAGAGGAGGTGAGGTACCAAAACACAGTTAGAGAGCAGAAATTACTTCTGGTTCTTCTTTAGCTCAATGAACAGACTGCTGGTTAAAATAATCTAAGAGATTTCTCATTTTACATATTTTAATGGGCTTCATCATGACATTTTTATACATGTATATGATGTACTTTGATGATATTCATCCCCAAATCCCTCCATCATCCCCCACTTCCCACTGGTTCCTTTTCTCTTCCCAAATAGTTCCCCTTCTACTTTTATGTCCTTTTTATTTTATCTAGATTCTGCTTATAAGAGAAAAAGTGTGATATTTGTCTTTCTAAGTCTGGCTTACCTCACTTAATGCGATGATCTCCAGTTACATCCATTTTCCTGAACATAATTTTGTTCTTTATGGATTCATTGTGTATATGTACCACATTCTCATGACACATTCACCTGTTAATTGGCACATAAGCTGATCACATAACTTGGCTATTGTGAATACTGCTGCAGTAGACATGGATGGGCAGGTATCTCTATTATACTCTGATGTGGATGTATATCCAGGAATGGCATAGCAGGATCATATGGTAATTGTTTTTAGTTTTTTGAGGAACCTCCATGCTGATTTCCATAGGGGCTGAACCAATTTACAATCCCACCAACAGTATAAAAGGGTTCCTTTTTCCTGCATCCTTGCTAGTATTTCTTGTTATTTGTATTCTTATTGATAACATTCTGACTGGGGTCAGATGGAATCCTAATGTAGTTTTGATTTACATTTCCCTGATGGCTAAAGATGTTGACTATTTTTGCATATTTATTGGCCATTTGTACTTCTTTTGAGAACTGTCTTCAATTAATTTGCCCATTATTAATTAGATTATGTGTTCTTTGGGTGTTTAATTGTTTTGGTTCTTTGTATTTCTTTTTTTTTCTTTATCATTTATTCATATGTGTATACATTGTTTGGGCCATTTCTCCCCACTGCCTGCCACCTTCTCCTTCTCCTCACCACCCCCTCGCTTCCAGGCAGAACTTGTTCTGCCCTTTTCTCCAATTTTGTTGAAGAGCATACATAAGCAATAATGAGAAAGACATAGTATTTTTGCTAGTTGAGATAAGGATAGCTATACAGAGAGATTCCTAGCATTGCTTCCATGCACAAGTGTATTACAATCAGAATTGATTCATCTCTACCAGACCTCTTCACTACTTCCCAGTCACCTTCCCAAATTGACCTCTGTCATTTTAAGGTTACTGTATTAGCTCCTCTGCCGTGGGGAAATCAAACACTTTCAAGTTTTGGTTTTCCTACCTTCCCCTGTTCCTCCTGTATATGTCCTCCCCTTACCATGAGACCCAAGTCTAATAATATTACTGCATTTGTTTTAGATGTAAAGTCCACATATGAAAGAGAACATATGATTTTTGGCTTTCTGAGCCTGGCTAATTTCGCTTAAGATGATGTTCTCCAGTTCCATCCATTTACTTGCAAATGATAAGATTTCATTCTTCTTCATGGTTGAGTAAAATTCCATTGTGTATAAATACCACATTTTCTTAATCCATTCATCAGTTGTGGGATATCTTGGCTGTTTCCATAACTTGGCTATTGTGAATAGTGCTGCAATAAACATGGGTGTGCAGGTATCTCTGGAGTAACCTGAGTCGCAATCCTTTGGGTATATCCTTAGGAATGGGATTGCTGGATGATATAGCAGATCTATGTTTAGTTTCTTAAGATGCCTCCATATTGTTTGTGAGAGTGGATCTACTAGCTTACAATGTATGAGGGTTCCTTTTTCCTCACATCCTTGCCAACATTTGTTGTTGGTGGTGGTTTTGATGATGGCTCTTTTAACAGGGTTGAGGTGGAATCTTGTATTTCCTTTATGGCCAGAGACGGTGAGCATTTTTCCATGTGTTTTTTTGGCTATTTGAATTTCTTCTTTTGAGAAAGTTCTGTTTAGTTCAGTTGCTCATTTCCGGTTTCATTGATTTGTGGGGAGTTTAGATTTTTAAGTTCACTGTATATTCTGGTTATCAGTCCTTTGATGTATAGCTGACAAATATTTTCTCCCATTATGTGGGTGGTCTCTTCAGTTTAGAGACCACTTCTTTTGTTGTGCAGAAGCTTTTTAGTTTTATGAAGTCCCATTTGTCCATACTTTCTCTTAGTTGCTGAGCTGCTGGGGTTCTATTGAGGAAGTCCTTGCCTATACATATTGCTTCCAGAATATTCCCTGCTCTTTTCTGTACTAACTTCAAAGTTTTGAGTCTGATATTAAGGTCCTTGATCCATTTTGACTTGATACTAGTACAGGATGATAAACATGGATCTAGTTCCAGTTTTCTGCAGGAATATAACCACTTTAATGCAAAATTTTTTTCTGTCTCTGTTCTTTTTTTTATTATTGTTTTATTATTCACATGTGCATACAAGGCTTGGGTCATTTCTCCCCCCTGCCCCCATCCCCTCCCTTACCACCCACTCTGCCCCCTCTCTCTCCCCCCAACCCCTTCAATACCAGGCAGAAACTATTTTGCCCTTATCTCTAATTTTGTTGTAGAGAGAGTATAAGCAATAATAGGAAGGAACAAGGGTTTTTGCTGGTTGAGATAAGGATAGCTATACAGGGAGTTGACTCACATTGATTTCCTGTGCGTGGGTGTTACCTTCTAGGTTAATTCTTTTTGATCTAACCTTTTCTCTAGTTCCTGGTCCCCTTCTCCTATTGGCCTCAGTTGCTTTAAGGTATCTGCTTTAGTTTCTCTGCATTAAGGGCAACAAATGCTAGCTAATTTTTTTAGGTGTCTTACCTATCCTCACCCCTCCCTTGTGTGCTCTCACTTTTATCATGTGCTCAAAGTCCAATTCCCTTGTTGTGTTTGCCCTTGATCTAATGTCCACATATGAGGGAGAACATACGATTTTTGGTCTTTTGGGCCAGGCTAACCTCACTCAGAATGATGTTCTCCATTTCCATCCATTTACCAGCGAATGTTAACATTTCGTCCTTCTTCATGGCTGCATTAATGCAACATTTTTTGAAGAGGCTGTCTTTTCTCCATCATACGTTTTTTGTGCCTTTGTTAAAAGTAAGGTGGGCATGGCTGTATGGATTCATAGCCAGGTCCTCTATTCTGTTCCACTGGTCTTCATATCTGTTTTTGTGCCAGTACCATGCTGTTTTTATTGCTATTGCTTTGTAATATAGTTTGAAGTCGGGTATTGTGATACCTCCAGCATTGCTCTTTTTGCTGAATATTGCCTTGGCTATTTGCAGTCTCTTGTGTTTCCAAATGAACTTTAGGGTAGATTTTTCAATCTCTGTGATGAATGTCACTGGTATTTTGATGGAAATTGCGTTTAATATGTAGATTGCCTTTGGTAGTATAGCCATTTTTACTATGTTGAGTCTACCAATCCTTGAGCATGGGAGATCTTTCCACCTTCTGTAGTCTTCCTTGATCTCTTTCTTCAGGGGTTTGTAGTTCTCTTTGTAGAGGTCATTCACATCTTTGTGAAGTTTACTCCTAGGTATTTGATTTTTTTTTTGAGGCTATTATAAATGGAATTGTTTTCATATATTCCTTCTCAGTTTGTTCATTGTTGGTGTATAGAAAAGCTAATGATTTTTGTAAGTTGATTTTGTATCCTGCCACCTTGCTATAGCTGTTTATGGTGTATAGGAGTTTTGGGGTAGAGTTTTTTGGGTGTTTAAGGTATAGGATCATATCATCTGCAAATAGGGATATTTTGACAGTTTCTTTACCTATTTGTATTCCTTTTATTTCTTCTTCTTGCCTAATTGCTCTGGCTAGGAATTCCAGTACTATGTTGAATAGGAGTGGGGATAGTGGGCACCCTTGTCTGGTTCCTGATTTTAGGGGAAATGGTTTCAGTTTTTCACTGTTAAGTATGATGTTGGCTGTAGGTTTGTCATATATAGCCGTTACAATGTTGAGGTACATTCCTTCTATTCCTTGTTTCCTTGGAGCTTTTATCATGTAGTGGTGTTGGATCTTGTTGAAGGCTTTTTCTGCATCTATTGAGATGATCAAGTGGTTTTTGTCTTTGCTTCTATTAATGTGCTATATTACATTTATAGATTTGCATATGTTGAACCACCCTTGCATCCCTGGCATGAAGCCAACCTGGTCATGAATGATCTTTCTGATATGTTGTTGGATTCAGTTTGCCATTATTTTATTGAGGATGTTCATTAAGGAGATTGGCCTATAGTTCTCCTTTTGGAATGTATCTTTGCCTGGTTTTGGGTATAATACTGGCTTCATGGAATGTGTTAGGCAGTTTTCCTTCCCTCTCTATTTCATAGAAAAGTTTAAGGAGGGTTGGTATTAGTTCTTGTTTAAAGGTCTGATATAATTCAGCATAGAATCCATCAGGTCCTAGAATTTTCTTTTTTGGGAGACTCTATATTGCTTCTTCAATTTCATTTCATATTATAGATCTATTTAGGAGGTTAATATCCTCTTGATTCAATTTTGGATGGTCATAAGTATCTAGAAATCTGTCCATATCTTCAAGATTTTCAAATTTATTGGAATATAGTCTCTCAAAGTAGTTTCTCCTGAGCCCCTGGATTTCTATGGTGTTTGTTGTTATCTCCACTTTTGGATTTCTGATTTTACTGATTTGGGTTTTTTCTCTCCTCATTTTAGTCAGATTTGCCAGGAGTCTGTCAATCTTGTTTATTTTTTCAAAGAACCAGCTTTTTGTTTTGTTATGTCTTTGTATTTTTGTTGTTGTTGTTGTTGTTTCTATTTCATTAATTTTGGCCCTTATTTTTATTATTTCTCTCCTTCCACTTGTTTTGAGATTTGCTTGTTCTTGTTTTTCTAGGAGTTTGAGATGTAGCATCAGGTCATTGATTTGAGATCTGTCCTTTTAACATATGCACTCATGGCTATAAACTTTCCTCTTAGGACTGCCTTTGATGTATCCCATAGGTTCTGGTAGGTCGTGTTCTCATTTTCATTAACTTCCAGGAACTTTTTAATTTCCTTTTATTTCATCAATGACCCACTGATCATTGAGCAATGTATTGTTCACCTTCCAATTGTTTGCATATTTTCTGCTGTTGTTTTTGTTGTTGAGTTCTAGTTTTAATCCATTGTGATCAGAAAGAATGCATGGGATTATTTCTATTTTCTTATATTTGCTGAGGCTTGCTTTGTGCCCTAAGATATGATCAATTTTAGAGAAAGTTCCATGGGCTGCTGAGAAGAATGTATGTTGTGCTGATGTTGGATGAAATATTCTGTACACATCAGGAAGGTCCATTTGATCTATGGTGTGATTTAGTTCTAGAATTTCTTTATTGATTTTTTGTCTGGATGAGCTATCTGTTGGTGATGGGGGGTATTAAAGTCTCCCACTACCACTGTGTTAGAGTCTATATGTGCTTTTAGGTCCTTCAGAGTATGTTTGATGAAACTGAGTGTACTAACATTGGGTGCATATAGGTTGATAATTGTATTTCTCCTTTTATTAGTATGGAGTGTCTCTTTATCTCATTTGATCAATGTAAGTTTGAAGTCTACTTTGTCTGAGATAAGTATTGCTTCTCCTGCCTGTTTTCAGGGACCACTGGCTTGGTAAATCTTCTTCCAGCCTTTTACCCTGAGCCAGTGTTTATTTTTGTCAATGAGATAGGTCTCCTGTAAACAACAGATTGCTGGATCTTCCTTTTTAATCCATTTGCCAAACAGTGTCTTTCGATGGGGGAGTTAAATCCATTAACATTCAATGTTAATACTCATGGGTATTTGGTAATTCCTGTCATTTAGTTGTTTTTGTTATTTAAGGGTTTGTGTGCAGCTGAATCAATGTTACTCTCTGATTCCTTCTCTTTTCTTCTCCTGTGGTTTGGTACTGCCTGTCCTCTCATGGTTTTGTTTGCTTTTGTTTTCTGTGTGCAGAATTCCTTGGAGAATCTTTTGTAGTGGTGGTTTGGTGGTCATATATTGTTTTAGTTTCTTCTTATCGTGGAAGACTTTTATTGTTCTATTTTGAATGATAGTTTTGCTGGGTAGAGTATCCTAGGGTTGAAGTTATTTTCATTCAGTGTCTGGAATACCTCATTCCATGCCCTTCTTTCTTTTAAGGTTTCTGTTGAGAAATCTGCTGTGATTTTGATGGGTTTACCTTTGTATGTTATTTATTTTTTCTCTCTTACAGTCTTTGATATTCTTTCTCTATTCTCTGTGTTTGTTTTTTTAATAATAATATGTCATGGGGAGGTTCTATTTTGGTCAAGTCTGTTTGGTGTCCTGTACCTGAATGGGCATAACTTTCTCTAGATTTGGGAAATTTTCTGTTATTATTTTATTGAATACATTACAAATCCTTTTTGTTTGGACCTCTTCTCCTTCTTCAATGCCCATGATTCTCAGGTTTGGTCTTTTGATGGTGTTGGTGACTTCTTGCATATTCCTTTCACAGGACTTGAGTTGTTTGACTAATAGCTCTTCAGTTTTTCCTTTAATTTCCATTTTATCTTCAAGTTCGGAGATTTTGTCTTCTTCTTGTCTTCTTCTTCACTCTGCTGGAGTGGCCTTCCACTCTGCTTTGTGTTTCTGTTTCATTCTTTTTTCTGAGGTTTTTCCATATCATGGGTCACTTCCTCTTTAATATTGTCTATTTTCATCTTTAATTCATTTATCTATTTATAGTGTTCTCTGTTTCAGTTTGGTGTTTATTTAGGGCTCCTATGAGTTTGTTTATTTGTTTCTGTGTCTTCTCATATTCTTTATTTTTGGTGTCTTGAAATTTCTTGAGTCCCTTTTGTACATTTTGGTTAATCATCTCTAGTATCATCTCCCTGAAATTCTCAGGGATTACTTGCAGGATTTCTTCTTTGAGGATATTCTTGTGGATATCATTGGGTTCTTTGGCATCATTCATCTTTGTTTTGTTGGAGTCTGGAACTGGGTATCCATTTTCTTCATGTCCCTCTGAATCCTGTATTAAATTATTTTGTGGGAGGAGAATGGTTTCCATCCCTTTTTCTTCTTCCCATCACTCCACTTGGTGCTGTGCAACTATGTTCTTGATAGGCTAGTTGGTGGTTTCAATCACCTGTTTTCTTCCTCTTGATTTAGTTTTTGATTTGTGGCTCTCTTGGGATTTTAGCTAAGGTGGTCTGCTATTTCTGTCCCTGGTCTGGGTGTAATTTAGTATTAACTAATTCATAGGTTTAATACCAGACCAGTAGTTTATGTGTTATATAGAAGATCCCCTGGTGGTATATCTATAAGCAGTGGGAGTTGGGGGGTTAACGTATGTAATGCTAGTATAGAAATTTGGGGAGTTGGATAGGGTGGCACTAAAGGTGGAGACAGGAAGTGGGGTGGATGAGTGGGGAAAACAGTATGGGGGCTGCTGTTTTTGTGGTCCTTTTCTGTATTTTGGTACATTTCTGTTGTTGAAGAAGAGGGTGTTTGTGTTAGGGATTGTAGGGTTGTGTAAAGTATAGCGGATTGTCCAGTAGGTGATGAGTGTGAAGGAGAGAGGTGTAGTCTGGTGACAGGTTAGGAGGAGAAGGTGAAGCCTGGGGGAAGAGAGTGGATGAGAGGGGGCAGAAGGAGTTGTTGGAGAGGGGAGCAATGGGTTTTAGCACAGGAGAAGAATGAGAGTGAAGTGAGTGAGAGCAGGGATGAGAGAATGATGATGGTTAAGTTGAAATAGTATAGAGAGAGAAAAGAAAAAGACGATAATAGGAGTAAAAGCAAAAATAGAAAACCCACAATAATAAAACTAACAAAAAAGAAAGAAACCAACAGGGAGAGATGAACAAACAGACAAGAAACAAAAAGCAAACAAAAACTCCAGGTTCAGAAACAATTGAGTTTCAGTCTTAGTTTAAGTTCTGGTGTTACTCCTTCAGCATCCAGCCCTGGTGTTGGTATTTAAGCAGAAGCTCTGTTGTAGTCTAACCAGGTGGTTGGTTTGTGGATAGTGTTTTTTCCTTCTGTCTTTTAGTGGCAGCTGCTTGGCCAGCTCCTCCCTCAGTGAGGTGTGGCAGTTTAAGTTTGCATGCTATCCTCAGGTTCAGATCAGCTCTGCAGTCTACCAGCTGTACTGCTTTGGAGTTGGCTTTTTCTGTGCTTGTTTTCTGAGGGCTTATTTCCTTGCCTTACCCCCTTTCCCTGGGGCAAGGTCAGTGATCTGCCAGCCGACCCCTGCTGTCAGCATGTTGTGATGGTTTGCTGTTTTTCAATTTTGTGGAGCTGTTTGACTTTGGGTGTTGCTCACTGCCTCAGGAGATGAGCTTTATGGTCCACTACCTGCCCTGCTTCAGGCAGTGGCTTATCAGAGTTTGTTTACTGATGGTTCATGTAGATTACCTCCTTGCCCCTAGCCCCTTCTCCAGTGCACTTTCAGCAATCCCACCCCTTCCACTGTGTGCTAGTTTTCAGTTTGTTGCTTATTGTTCAGTTTGGTTTTTTTTGTGGGGGTCAGTCTGCCCAGGGGGCTATGCTGATTTATCCCAGGGGTAGCTGGGGGAATACGACATGATGCTTGGTGCTCACCTGTTTAGTCTGCCAAATGTCTCACAGGCAGATTTGGAGCCAGCAGCAGCAGTGGCAACAGCACCTGTGATAGCAGCTCCCCTGTTTTTCTTAGTGTAACATGTCATGAAGAAGCTTTCTACAGGCTAGGGGTTCAGGGTGTTGAAGTTTTGATTCTCCTGGGTGCTTTATTTCTGCCAAGTGTGGCTCCAGCATCTCAGCAAGGTTTTGCAGCCACAGAGCTCACACTGCCTGGTTCTGCACCCTAGTCACTGTCTTCAGTTCTTTGTATTTCCTGGATATTAATTCCCTGTCAGATAGATAACTGGCAAAGATTCTCTCCCATTCTGTAGACTGTCTCTTCACTTTAATAATTGGTTCCTTTGCTGTACAAAAGGTTTTTTTAATTTGATGCAATCCCATTTGTCAATTCTTGCTTTCCTGAGCTATTGAACTAAGAATTATTTCAAATGACTAGAAAAGAATAGAATGAAATTCTCAATACATAAAAAATGACTGAAGAGATAGAGATGCTTATTTCCATGATTTGATTTTACACATTGTATACATGTATTGAATTACCATAATGCACCCCCACAAAATTATACAAATAGTATGTCTCAACAAAAAAAGAATAAAGACTTCTTACAACTCAACAATAAAAAGATGACTGAATTTTAAAACTAAGCAAAAGATTGGACTAATCATTTCTTTAAAGAAGAAGCACATGAAGATGCTCAACATCATTAATCATTAGGTAAATTAGTTAAAGCCACAAAGAGATACCACTTCACATTCACTAGATGACTATATTCAAAAAGACAGAAAACAGCAAGTGTTAACCAAGATGTGGGAAAAATAGAACACTTCATACTGCTGGTGAGGATGTAAAATGGGGCTTTCACCTTGGGAAACAGCTTGGCAAAAAGTTAAACATAGAGTTTCATATGACCCAGCAATTCCTCTACTAGGTATATACCCAAAGAGAACTGAAAATATATGACTACACAAAAACTTGAGCACAAACATCCATAGCAGTCATTAGTCAAAAAGCAGAAACACGTTGGTGTAGTGGCTCAAGTCGTACAGTGCCTGCCTAGCAGGTGTGAGACCCTGAGTTCAAACCCCAGTACTGCCAAAAAAAAGAAGAAAAAGCATTCTGTTCTTGTTTCATGGGTGAAATGCTATCTCAAAAAGAAGAAACAAGACAAATATCCATCAGCTGATGAGTGGATTAACAAAATGTGGTATTCATACAATGGGCTGTTACTCCATTTAAAAAGCATGAAGTGCTGATACACTTAGGTACAATATAGATAAACCTTAAAAATGTTTAGTTAAATGAAAGAAATTAGGTACAAAGGGTCACATGAAATTGATAGGGAGCATCCAGAATAGACAAATCCATAAAGAAAGAAAAAAGGTTAGTGGTTGCCAGAGGCAGGAGAAAGAGTGACCACAAATGGCCCACAGTTTCTTTTTAGGGTGATGAAAATTAGATAGTGGTGACAGTTGCACAATCTGGTGAAGATACTAAAAACCACTGAATTGTCCCATTAAGAGGATGAATTTTACAGTATTTCTAGGTAAGTAGGTTAGAAAGTATCTAGATATTTAGGTAGGTAGGTAGGCAGAGAGATGGATGGAGAGGATAGATAGATAGATAGAATATGTCATTGACCAAAGATAACAAAAAATAATAAATATATAAGAGCCAGCATTTTTTACCCTGGGTGGACATGATCAGACTAGCCAATGGATTCACTGGTTTAAGAGACAAGAACATTGATTTGGTGTGGCTGCCAAATGGAAAAGGGCCAACTATACTTCCTATCTCAAGTAATCAGTTCCTAATAAATAGGAAAAGTGGATCCCATTCATGCCTTCAAGTCCAAGAAGTACCCAGAGAAAAACAGATGAAAGTAGTGGTTGCCTGCTCGTTGAAGGTCTTCAAAGCATAGTTCAAAAAAGAATGCAATATGATGCTGCAAACTGGAATCAGCCAGTGTGGTCAAGTCCTGAAAAGACCTTTATTGTCTCTAAGACATTAGAAAGTAGTTAAGAGTGAGACTTGTCAGCAGTGACAGTTGGAGCCACCATATTTCCAATGGTGCTCAGTAGCCAGAACTGCTGACTGGGGATAAACCTCAGTTGTAAAGTACTTGCTTAGTATTTGCAAAGCCCTGGGTTCCATTCCCAAGATCAAAAAAAAACACCATAAATTAGAGATGAAATTGAAGCTTTTAAATGAAAAGAACTAAGATTTAGAGAAATGGAATGAGCTTATTCTAACAGAGTGCTGGAAAAGTTGGGCAATTGAGCTGTGACTGCATTCTCTGTGGGAGGTGAAGGTTCATCATAGCAGAGCTGGAGGCTATAAATGCAAAAAAAATAAAACCATTTTGTGTTTATACTCTGAGAGGCAACTCATAATATGAACAAAGTTACATATGCCACCTCTGCAGACTGGAAGATAGTTTTAAAAATGGGACCACTTTCTCCCAGCTCTTGCCTTTATTTAGAGAGCCCATTTCCTAAGATTCTCAACTTTAGGATGCATAGAAATTAATGTGCCAGATGGCATATACACCAGAAAAACTGCATGTACTATATTTCATGAGATATTTTTTAAGGATTTTTAAAGGTAATTTTTATTATATTTTAGAGCTAACTTTAATGAATCCTTGAAGTTTTGTTATTTAAAGGATGTGACTCAACTTTAGCAAAAACATATACATAAGACAGGATAGGAGCCATCTGTAAAAAAGAACAATTCCAATTTTGAGTCACTAAGAGAAGTGGATTTTAAGTGGCTCATCCCCCCAAAATGAGAAGTGAGGTTATGAATATGCTAATTAGCTCTATTGAGCCATGCCTCAATGTATAGATATTTCCAAGCATCATATTGTACATAACTATATAAAATTTTCATAACTTAATTTTTTAATCTTCTTAAAAGAGCAATCCCAAGAGTCATTTTATAAGTGCACTAATAATGGAACCAAGGATCTAATCAAGAATATCTGGGTTAAAAAAGTGTTAGCTACTCAATTCATTTAACTTAGGTTTTCTTGATCCATACTATATAGTATAGACCACTGGGAATTTAAAGATGAAAAAAATATAATTCCTCTCCTCAACCAGCTCATGGTCTAGAGGTACTTGAGATAAGTAAAAAGTTAACTTAAAATTTGTAATAAAACAAGGTAATATAATAGCGAGAAGAACATTCAGGAACCATTTATTTGAGAAGACATAGAGATGGTGGCATTTGAGATGAAAATGTAAAAAGCTTGTGGGTTACGTCCTGGAGCTGTCCTAACAACACATCACAAACTAAGTAGATTAAACAACAGAAATGTATTGTTCTAGAAACTAGAAGTCCAAGATGAAGTGTGTACAGAATCACAGTCCCTCTGAAAGCAAGAAGGAACTATTCATGCCTTTCTCCTAACTTCTGGTATTTCCTTGGCTTATGGCAATATAATAGCAATCTTCAAATGTCTTTCTCTCTACGTGCACACTTGCATGTGTCCAAACTACCCCTTTTTATAAGGATACAGTCATATTGGAATGGGGCCAATAATCTCATCTTAACTTGATCATCAGCAGAGGCCCTCTTTCTAAATTAAAATCACACTCACAGACATTGGTGGGGGGATGGGAGTACAATTCAATCCATAACAGCTTGTCAAGTGGATAAACAAAAAACAGGAACTTAGGGAAGACAGAAAAGCATGCACAATGGAGCAGGAAAGAAATGCGTAAAATGAGGCTGGACAGGTAGGAAGAGCCTAGACCACGTAGACTATCTCATGCTCTTGGTAGTATCTCCTCAAGGCAGGTGATGCAAGCAGGAGTGTAAATAGGAGTGGGCTGGTCCCAGGCATTCAAAAAAATAACTAAGCCAAAAGGGGTGAGGGTGTGGCTCAAGCACAAAGCCTTGAGTACAGACCCTAGTACTGCCAAAAATAGCAACAACAATAAAAAAAAATGAGAGGAAGAGAAAATAATTGCATGTATTTATGTAAAGAAAAATTGGAAGAATTTACAAGAGGATAAAGGAGAACCATGGAGGAGGTGAATTCAACTATGATATATTTGACACATTGTAAGAACTTTTGTAAATGCCACAATGTAACCCCACCTAGCCCAACAATAAAAAATAAATAAAAGTTTCCTGAAAGAGCAAATAATAATAATAATAATATAATAGCTGGAGGGAAGAATATAGGGTATAGAGAAAGAGTAAAAGTAGGAACAGGAAGGGAAATGAAACTCCTTAACACATTTTTTTTTACATTCTTTTGATTTCTTATCATGTGAATATACTTCTTTTCAAAAAACAACAAAAAACATTTTATAAAGGAAGAGCAATTCAGTAAACTAGCAAAGACAAGCCAGAATGCAAGAGATAATATAGGTACTTAGAAGCTAGCTTTTAATCTTTTGGCAAAACTCCGCAATCTTAATTTTGTTTTCTTAACGTGGCTGATTTGTTGTTATTATTATTATAAATTTTATTTAACATTGTTTACAGCAAAGAAAAAACATCTTTAAAGACTGTGAGGGTTAAAAAGACAGCTAAATCTAATAACAATGTAGAAAAATTAGAATCAGTAATCCCTATTATCATTTTGTTAAACTGCTAATCTCCACAAAACATAAAATCAATGTACTCATCCAGTCACTGAAAGAAATCACATTCAAGTGAATAGGAGGAAAAAAGCCTTATTGCAGTTTTATCAGAAAGAATGCCGGCCACAATAACATACAATACTAAGAATTTAAATTTTTGTTTTTTAAAGCAAAGAAATGTACAGGGGGATGGAAGTAGTCTTAGAGCACAGCTATTCCTATTTATAAAGTCATTAATTAGAATCAAAATTTATTCACATAAACATTCCACAATTTCTCTATTCCCCAATTCCTGCCTTATCAGAGCAAAGAAATAGAACTACTTGGTACTGAGAGTGGCAAAAAATCCTTGTGGCAACATGAATAGTCTGTAGACTACAGTTATTACAGTTTCAACCCTTTTATACTAAATGGTACTTTCAGTGAAAATAATGATACCCTCACAAGAGCAGAAGGCAGGAGAACTGCTGCTCAGTCAATTCTTATTTAGAAAAAGATTTTAGAAGAAAATCTTATTTTGATACCTGAAGGTCATAAAACACTTCTCTTTAAATAAGGTGTCTGGGTTGTGTCGTACATCAATCATGTCTTCTTTCTTCCATGCCTGCCTTTGGAGACTTCATCTCTCTAAACATACTGCTGAACAAGAACTGCAAAAACGTCCCCACTGATTGGACACTCTGCCCAATGAAAAAAATTATTTTTATTGGAAATGGCTGTCAGAGCTATTTTTATTGCTCTTCCAAAGGCCCAATCTGTAATCACGTTCACTTCTCTACTCTGAGAACAAAATGAATTAGGAGACTGCCTCTCTCTTTCAGGTTGCATATTATGCCATTTTAGAAGTTCATACTATGAACACAAAACAAAATGATGCTCTGTGTTTGGTGCCTCTTCCCTGAGGACCTTTAGATTCTTTGAGCTTGAGAAACCATTAAGGAGAAAAGGCTTGCAACCCTGTTGCAAGTTTGTTCCTCTTAGTTTAATGCTCTTTAGGAAATCTGCTCCCACATTAAACTTCTGGAGGCAATAATTAAGTATATAAAACCTTGTGGAAAGGAATTTCCAAATGCCTATATGTATTAAAGACACAAATAGCATTTCCCCTTTATTCCATTCTTGTCAAAGAAGTTATTTATTCAGCTAGACCTGTTTGGCTATCTGTGGGATAAATTGAGGGATCTTTAAATATTGGCCATCTCCAAATCATCTGAAATTTTAAGAGTATAGTCTACAGCCATACCACCCTGAACACACCCAATCTCATCTGCTCTCTGAAATCTCAACATTATATTTATTCATTTTGTGGTTAAGGCTTTGTGTCTGTATAAACCATTTGTTAAAATTCAAGTAAGAGTGAAACAAATTTAAATACCCTAAGTAACTGATATTGTAAGAGTGATCTAGTCATTGGCTTATTTTTCAACATGATAGCAGAGAAAATGGCCAAGAGTGTGCATATCTTTGATAAAAGGAAAAAGTGTAAGCACTAGCTAAGAAGGGCCTGGGTAGATGTTACCATCAGAAATTGACTAGCTTAGTACATTCAAGATGTTATAGATAAATACCATACACTGGGTGGCTTATAAATAACAAAAACTTATTTCTCATAGAAGTCCATGATCAAGGTGCTAGCAGATTTCATGGTTCCTAGGCAGTGCTTTCTTGCTCCATCCTTGCATGGAAGAAGGGGTAAGGAATCCCTCTGGGGCTCTTTTACTAAGGACAGGAAGCTCCTGAGGGCTCTACCCTCATGACCTAATCATCTTTCAAGCCTCCATACAATCTCCTTGGGGACTGGTACTAAAATGTTAATTTGGGAGATGGGGGGAGGACACAAACATTCAGATGATAGCAGGAATTCTAGGATATACCAAGGGAAAACTGAGACTGGGGAGTGCTAAAAGATGTGGGAAAGTACAAAAAAAAGGGCTTGCTCTCCTTTTGTTTTGCACGCTGCTAATGCTGCCATCAAATTCTCATTACTTACATGTGAATGATCCACTTCACATGCTATCTTTAACATCACTTAATTTCGTGCCAGCAAAAATGCCTTTAAGCTAGTTCAATGATGGATTCACACTAGTATCAACAATTACTTCAAATTGGGGACCAAGGAGGCAAATAAATCTACTGGAGAAAAAAAAGAGGCAGGGGAACTCAAATCCAACACAAAATATAAAGAAACATGGGGTCATTTGCACTTTTGGGTTATCTGTGCTATTGCACTTTTAATGAAAAAAGGTAAGAGAAAGGGATTGTTTAATACATCATTTTTATGGTTAAATTGAGTATCTTTAAAAGAATGTTCTTTCAAAAACAGAGACTTAAGTGATAACTTTTTATATGAACATAATTGATGGTGGACTTGCTAAACTTTCAACCGTATGTGTGATGCTCTAAGAAGCTGATAGCCTCTTCTTTCGAGTAAACTGAGACTAACTTCTGTTTCTGAGTGGGACCTATCGCATTCTTAAAACTCTGTGGATGAGATCCTCCTGTTCCTGAGCCACCAAGTGAGGTGGCTACACTACAGATGCACTATACGACTGAAATCTAGATTATCTTGGGCACAACTGTAAGTTACTCCCATAATCGTATCACTATTGTTCATAAAATAACTTCTGCTTAAGGTAACTTGACTGAACAGTATTTCCTATTCTAAAAACAGGAAGGGCTGAATGTAACATATTTGCTTTATTTCTAGAATTGTGCCCAGAATAAGTAGTGGTTTTTTTTTTTTAAACAGAGTGCTTTTCAAACAGATCTACTTAAAATAATGAAGTAGCCAAGGCCAAATACCAAAATACTAATGATGGCAATTGTTTTTGTGAAATTACAAGTGATTTTACTTCTGGGTAGCTTTCTAGAGTTTACGAATTTTTGACAATGAGAATGTATGATTTTAATAATGAAAAATATACATAGCTATTTTTAATCTTTGATGATAAAATTTCCAAAGTTAGCATCTCTACATGAATGTAAATGGTATGTTAGTAATTCTTCTTTCCTAGTGCTTACTACTTGCTTCCATATACTCTAGATCCTTGTGTAGAATGTCATAGATTACAAGCTCTAACACATTCTGGGCCTTATACACATTTGTGCCCTCCCACAGTTCCTCAAAGTGCTTCATATGCAGTTAGTGGATCAGTAGCTATTTATTTAAGGAAAGAATGCAAAAAGTCAGAGTTGACAGATCCAGCCTGAATGCACCCAAACTGTTGAAATACTAACAAAGCAAATGGTAAATACTATAATAGCATGCAACAAGCAAAAAAGTTAAAAATAGAAATTATAACTTAAGTTCATTAATTCAAGCAAAATGTCAGAGTATTTCATGAAAATAAATATGACATCTTCTACCTATGCTAGTAAGAGATGAGAAACACCTGCAGAAATATCCACCTGTTTGGCCCACAGCACAGGACCTAGCAAGAATATACTGCACATTCTTTACAAGATGCCTTAAGAAGTATCACCAGCTCATAATAGTCTCAAAGTACATACTTACTTCTATTTCTAAACTGTTCAGTTTTCTGTTTTTTTATTGTCAGTGCATTACCAGTCTTATGTAAGTAATAAGTGTATAGTTGCTTTATATTTATAAATTCAAGACTTTATAAAAAACATTAAAAACAAATTCTCAGAATAAAAAGACTATAAAGTTAGGATATATCTTCTATTGTTCCTTTTCAATATAATAATTAAAATTTTCTGCTTCTATAAGAAAAATAAAGCAGAAACCATATTCACAAAGAACCAAGGCTGGAAATATCTTCTAATACTGTGCAAAACTGATAACAGCCTAGAATTTCTTTTGATGCTATGCAAGACTCAGTCTTCATACATGTTTCAAAGAGAAACAAATTTTACTCCTGGAATGAGAAGTAACTTGTTTGAAGAAAAAATATGACTAGTTCATTTTCTTAACAAAATGTTGAATAAAAGGATACTCAAATTCTTTATTGTTTAAAATAAATTTTCAACAGAATAGCAATCTTGTTCTGTTAAAAGCCCATGATCCCTCAAAAAAGAAACTGCAAATCAATGAGAAAAATACAAAAACAATTACAAAGGAGTTTTGCAAATGAAAGAACCTAAAATAGTTTTAAGTTCAAAAGTTATCAGCATCAATAAAGCAAATAAGCATTAAGACCCATCATAACCACAGTTATCATAACACTTGATGTACATTTATGACACTATATGCTGAAGACATGAAATATCTACACAGAACTTTAAAAAGAAAATAACATTGCTACGAACATACAACTTAAACTTAGATTCAAGTTTTCACTTGATGGAAAATACATGTATTATAATATTCTCACAGTAGGGCCCAATGATCCCCAGGATCCCTGTGATCCTTACAGAGGTCTTCAAGGTCAATATTATTTTCATACTTAATACTCAGATGTCATTTGCCTTTTGTAACTCCCATTCTCTCATAAGTGTTTATGTTTTCCAGAGGTGACATGAAAAGTGGTGATATTATGGAAAGTATGCTTGTTTATAACTGAGTTTTTGAATTTTTTCTTAGTTTTTACTCCTAATATGTTAAATATTAGTAGATATAACTACTATACAACCAAAAACTTGGAGGTTCTCAAAAATTATATATATATAAAAATTATATATATATACAAAAATCATATATATTATATATACTGTATATATACAAAAATTATATATATATAAAAGTTATATATGTGTGTGTGTGTATATATGTGTGTGTATGTGTGTGTGTACAATGTATCTAGTACCCTCTTCTTTCCCCCTCTTCCCTCCTGCTGGTCACCCCCCTACCAGCAGCCCTCCCTTTAAGCTTATATACAATTATTATTATTGTTGTCGTTGTTATTATTCTAGGTCTACATTCTACATATGAGCGAGAACATGCAGTATTTACAGTTTTGAGCTTGGTTTATCTCGCTCAACATCATGATCTCCAGTTACATCCATATTCCTTCAAATAACATAATTTCATTCTTCTTTGTGGCTGAATGATACTCCATTATATACATATACTACATTTTCTGTATCCATTAATCTGTTATTGAGCACCTAGACTTATTCATGACTTGGCTGTTGTGATAGTGCTGCATTAGACATGCGTGTGTGGGTATCCCTCCTGTAAGTGACCTACTTTCCTTTGGATATATGGCCAAGGGTGGTATAGCAGGGTCATAAGGGTCATAGTACTATGTTTAGTTTTTGATGCACCTCCATAATATACTGATTTCCATAGTGGTTGCACCAATTTATATTCCCACCAATAGTGTATAAGGTTTCCTTTTTCCCCTTTGCATCCCTGTCAGCATTTGTTATTGTTATCTTGACGATAGCCCTTTTGACTGGGGTGAGATGGCATCTGTGTCATTTTGATTTCCATTTCCTTTATGACTAAAAATGTCAAACATTTCTTCATGTATTTATTAGCCATTTGTACTTATTCTAAAAACTGTCTGTTCAATTAATTTTCCCATTTATTAATTGGATTATTTGTTCTTTTGCTGCTTAATTTTTTAAGCTTTTTGTATATTGAATATTAATCCCTTATCTGATGAAAGCTTGAAAAGATTTTCTCCTATTCTAGGTTGTCTCTTCATTTTGGTAATTGTTTCCTTTGATGTGCAGAAGCTTTTTAACTTGATGGAATCCCGTTTGCCAATTTGTTCTTATTTCGTGGGCAACTAGAGTCTTGAGAAAATAGTTTCAATGAATAATGTTTAAAGAAAGATACTGCTGAATTTTTATAGACAGTGTAATGCAAGGAAAAAAGTATAGAGCTGCAACCAAAATTCCAGAAATTTTTCAAGAAATTTTATCTTGATGCTATCTAAGTCACCATGTTCAATTATTTTCAGATGATTTAATACAAGGTATTTTTAAAGTTCTCACTATACGTGTCTTTTATGCTTTCTATCTATTACCATACTTTAACTATTCATCATGTAGACAATCAAATAACATATCTGAAGTGATCAGAATTGAAGTAATGACACAGAAGAATAGTTCTAGAACTACAAAAACAGTTTGAAAATTGTATCAAATCTTACATATTCATCTTAATGGAAATTATGAAATGAGAAAAATTAAACATAAAAAATACACCATGCTTTGGATATCTGGCTTTAATAATATCCTATCAGAACACTGCCCCTTTAAAAATGTCTTCCATTACTACAATGAACATATTACTATGAAAACAATAAATGTGATTGATAAAATTTTAAATTACTAGCATTTGAACTCAGGGCCTCACACTTGCTAGGCAGGTGCTCTACCATTTGAGACACTCCCCAGCCTAACAGATAAATTTTAAAAGGAAGCTATAATGAAAATTAATAGAAATGAAAAAAATGTTATTACGTTTGAAAGAAAATAAAGTATTGAATTTTTTTAAACCCATTAAATATAAAAATGCATTTCTTTAAATGATAAAAGTAAAAGATAACAAGTTTTTTAGAGTTATTTTAATTTATTGAATCCTAAAACTTAGTCAGATGGTATTTACTAATCCCATGAACCAGAAGTGGTCAAAAATAAGCTTAACCCAACTAATTAGGTATACTATTCCAGTATATAACTGTCATGATTTGCTTGAAACATAGACACTGAATATAGACGCTCCTGAACTTATGATGGGGTTATGTTCCAACAAACCCATCGTATGTTGAAAATATTAAGCATAACTTGAAAACGCGCTTGGCACACCTAATCTACTAAGCACAACAGCTTAGCAACACAGAGTGGCATACTTCACTGTGCACCTTGTGATCGTGGCACTGACAGGAGCTGCACGTGGCTGCTGCCCTGCATTCCAAGAGAACTCTACTGATAATCCAGAAAAGATCACAAGTCTACATCCTGTTTCTACTAAATGCATATGGCTTTACACTGTCATAATGCTAACTTCATAATTTGAGACTCACTCACATTGTATCATAAGGGTTAGAAAAAATAAATGTATATTTGATTAATTCAGAAGATGGGGAAAGAGTTAGAATAAGATCAATGATACGAGTAAAATTCTCCACTTATTTAAACTATAAACTCGATTGACTTTTCAAAAACTATGAGCATAATTTACTACATATTACTTCTAGAATTCTGGCCAAACAATTACTCTCATTTATACATACAGATACACGTTACACACATATGATATTCATAAAGACAGTATATGTAACATGAAAAGCTATACACAACCCAACTTCTACCATTAGGGAAACAAAATAAATTACAGTAGATAGATCCAGTGGAATCCTATGCAGCAATTAAAAAGAATAAGGTAGTTTACAAGTTATATTGACACAAAATGATTCCTTTGGGGGGAACTATATATGCATATATAGATATAGATATAGATATAGATATATACATGTAATGAAAAAGTTCTATATTGAGAGATGGGACATAAGTGAGTAGATGTTAGGTATTTTTCATTAATTTACAGTATTAGTTTTTATTTCATGAAAAAAACATATGTACATGTGTACCTGCCACGAAGACTTTTTTGTGCACTAAGCAAAAGAAACCTAGAGTTCTAATACCTCAATAATAATAATAATTAAGTTGACAAAAGGGGATAGAATGATGAGTGATTGCAACTTTTTTGTCTTTGTTAATCTTTCTTTTCTACAACATGCATCATACGCTTGCGAAATTAGAAAGTACCACTAAAACTACTAAATAAAATTTTCAATGAGGTAATTAGAGGTCTCCCAGATATGATGACTAAAAAAGCAAGGTGCAATGTAACTATATGATCTCATTTTCATAAGGCAGTGACCACTACCAGCCTTTTATCTTTCAATCCATTACAATACACACATGTCTTATAGAGCACATATTTGAAAAACACAAAGATGTATACTAGGTTGCTTCTGCATCATCTGGCAAAGGAGTGGGGAAATATCTGACAGCTAGAAGAAACAAAAGATACATTTTTAAATAGGCATGTACATCTCAACATTTAGATAAATGATGGAGAAAAATTACAAAAGCTTTTAAGAAAAAAAAAAACACCATATAGTTTAAAATGATTTAAACTATAGGTTGCCAAACTTTTTTGGTTCATGGTGTCTTTTTGTGTCTGACTAATTATTCCATGATGTTCCTAGGCCAAAAAAATACCTGAGTGTTATTAGGCCCAAACAACTTAATAAGCAACTATGTTCCAACCAAGAATAGCCACTTGGAAGAAAAATTCACATAAACTGCAAATGAATATTTTATTCTTAACCACTTACTACAGGGATGCATGTGACTGTTAGTCAACGACACAATTTCTCTAACCTTGGGCTCAGGATGGATGCTGTCACTCTCATTTCCTACTAATTTTTACTTGCACTTGCTTTGTATCACAGTAATCACCTAATACCTAGCTTCCGAAAGACATGACTCCACTGAAAAGAATGTAATAAGATCTAATGCTGAAACTATGAGCTATCTAGAGCTATTTGAACTATGATAATTTCAACTTATGATGGGATGTAACCCCATTAGAAGCATCTATGCTCAATAACTATGTCTCAAAATAAATCATGAAAATCATGTATTGGAATATTATGTTTAATTAGTTGAGTGAAGTTTACTTTTAGTCCATAGAACTTAGTAAATACCATCTAAGTTGTAGAATTCAGTAAATTGAAATCCTGGTATCTTTGACTTTTATCACCTAAACAAATGTATTTTTATATCTAATGGGTTTTTTCTTAAAATCAATGCTTTGTTTTATTACAAATGAAGTTATGGAGCACTCTTATTTCAAATAAAATTTAATCTCCACCTGTCAAAGAAACTGGTTTTAAAACGTTGCAAAGTTCCTTTACTTTATTCCCTTCCTCGATACGGTTTTTCTGTGGGAATCAAGAAAAGACCTCAGGCCCAGAGAGTGTTATTGCTCTCTCCACCAACTGTATCTCATTATTCATTATTTTGCAGCTTTTTCTGCCACTATACATCACATAATTTGCTCCTGGTGGGACACAGTGACATTGCACTCAGAGTGAGGGCTATTTTAAACCTTATCCTTGCCAAACCAAAACTGTACTACATTAAAAACAACAACTGGAAGGTTGGGGTGGAGATGGGGAACAGGGTAGTGATAAGTAGTAGGTTAGTGACAGGTAGTAAAAGAAGTGAAACCCAGGCTGAAGGTGAAAGAGCAGCTGGAAGTCAAGACACTCTCACTTGGGGATAGGACAGGAATCCAAAGATCTTATCCCTCTCTTGACACTTAAAAAGCTGTCTACAGTTCTGCAGATACATTCTATATTTCTTGCTTAATTAAATCTTCAGGCCTATCCTGTGAGACCGGCATTATTATCAGCACATTTGTAGGTGAAGAAACAAGCTCACAAGAGTCACACTGGGTCACTGTGCTATAAACTGCCCACTCGCCATGTGTTGAGAGTTGTTCTCACATTATTTCAACAACATCTAGAAAGCTGAAGTATGATGGGAAGGAATCTAAGAGTCAGGACTTTTGCTCTTTTGTGAGGCAAGTATATGTCTTAATTATACCACTTCTGTTCTTGAAGATGTCCTGGGAATCAGCCTTTCCACCATCCATTCCAGTCCTTCTTCCACTATTGTTGGCTGGATCTATACTCTTTCTTAATTTAAACCCATTTTCTTTGTTATATTATCCATATGGGGTAAAATGTATGATTATAAAGTTTCTAGCTAAAGCACTTTGTGAAATAAAGGACAATTTAAAACTGCACATACTACAATGGCCACCACAGAGCAGATGCTTAATAAACATGTTAAAAAGCTGAATGAAGAAATGATTTAAAAAAGAAAGAAAAAGAAATCTTTTGCCAGGCATTGGTGGATGGCTCATGCCTATAATTCTAGCTAAGCAGAGATCAGGAGGATCGAGGTTCTCTAGTTCACAAGACCCTATCTCAAAAATACCCAGTGCAAAATAGGTTTGGTGTAGTGGCTCAAGTGGTAGAGTTCCTGCCTAGCAAGCATGGGGCCTTGAGTTCAAACCCCAGTACTGCCAAAAAAAAGAAAAAAGAAAAGAAAGAAAGAAAAGAAACATTTCTTCTTATAGACAGCATTGTGTTATAGATAAAAACAAGTCATTTAAAAACTTGTATCACAACAATTTAAGTTACATTTTTGCAACTATTGGCAGAACTAAATATAATCAAGGTCCAGATCTAGGCAAATCCCACATGGCATAGTGACTGACACACTAACCATTCAAATCTGGTGAATGAATTTAAATTATGTTTGTTGGATTTTTATCTCACTTAAGCACTTCTTAGCTCTCAGACAAATAAAACATGTTCCCCAGTTTAATATCTCAACACAGTATTTTACAACTTTGTCAAACTTAATTCACTCAATCATTTTAGAATTTTATACCTACTCAAATTATACCCCAAAACACAACTTTTTTAATTATGTAAAATGTGAAAGGATATTATTTCTCTTAAATTCCTCATCATAATTCCTGTAAGCATTTTTTTATACTTTCTTCATTTTCAATAAGGAAAAATATTCCTTATTTTTATCATTGGTAGTTAAATGGAGAAAAGGATAGGGTTATCCCACCACCTTGTGGTTCATTAGGGTATTGCTGCTTCAGAATGAAAGCACTTTAAGAATAAAAGGTAAAGAACATTGAACAGTTGCTCACTGTTTTCCTACCCCCTTGAGCTTCTACAATTCTGTACCTCCAAGTCTTACTCATTCCTCAAGACACAGTTTAAATATACCCACCACAGAGCCTTCTATAACTGCAAGCAAAAACTACAAAGACATGGCTAAATGAAACTATGGTCTACATAACCATGCTACCTAATCCGATTCCTCTTATTTTGTACTTCAGGTTATACAGTATGATCTCCTCTACTTGATTATGAGTACTTTGTGGAAAATCATCTTCAGAGGTCTGCTGAACCAGCCAAGTAATGCTTGCTATTATTAATAGTTTAATATTCAGAAAACTTGCAAGTCAGTTGTTAAATTGTTCTTAGCTTAAAAAACTAGCCATGCTGGGTATGTTTACACAATGGAAATCAGAAAATACTGCAAAACAGAGCACTTAAAATTTTTTATCATCTGGTCATGGTGGTATATGCCTGTTATCCCAGCAACCGGGAGGCCGAGGAAGGAAGATTGCAAGTTTGAGGCCAGCTTGGGCTACAAAATGAGACCCTGTCTCAAAAAAATTGCTTCTAAACTTTAACTTCTCCATATCTCATTTTCTCTATATGTAAAATATAGTAGGGGGAGGAGATGATATTATGTACTCAAAGGATTATTGTGAGAATTAAATAAAATAACCCACATTAAAGGCTTTGTCTAGTGGCTAGTATATAGCTTGATTAGCATATAACCTACTCTCTTTTCTCTCTTCTCACTCCTACTCTCTTCTCTTCCTCTCTCCCTCCCCATCTCTATCTATCTACTGGTCTCCTGCATTTCTCACCCATTCTGATTCATTCTAAAGCACCTTCCTCTCTCCTTTTTACCACTGTATTTCACCATGCAAAATAAATAATTTATGCGTCATTTCTTTCCATAAAAGGTTTATGGTGAATAATAGATAACTTGGTTTTATGCTTAGTGAATAAGTATTTTATATTACTCCAAGGGAAGAAAATGAAGTAGCTTTTTACCATTTCTTTCATTGGTCCCATGCTCCTGAAGTAGCAGAAAACGGGTTCTTTATATTGACCTTTAGGGAAAGACAAAATTAAGTTTCCAAATGCAACCCTGAAAACTGAATTGCCATGAATTCCAGACACTTTCCAAAAAAGGAAAACAAAGAAATGTCCTTGTCTTTTAAGATTGTATAGGCTGCATTTTCCAAAAGTATAATCTCTCCTTGCTTCTCTAATCAAAATTACCGTGGTTTCTACCTTAGCTTTCTACCAAAGATCTTTTGCACATCCTACTTATGGCTTCTCTCCCTTGGTCATTCTCACCTCAGCTCTAACGGGTTGTTTCTGTAGATACAAGATTGATTTCAATAGCTAACTGTTTAAACATCTGCCAGTAGGTTCATTTGCTTTCTAAAAAAAAAAAAACTGAATACTGAAACAACTAATTACTTGCAAAAACAGGCTTGGAATATGATTTATTCCAGATGGCTTAGTATAAAATTCTAATTGTTCAAATATAAATGTATTCATCCAAAATAAAGTGCCCTTACTTATCTATCATTAATTAGCACAGAGATGTTTTTAATGCAGAAAATTCAAGTGTTTATTTTTCTCTAAGATGGCCATTTGCCTTAGAATATACAAATACTGCCCACAATCAGTTCTGGTTTAAAATACACACGGGGGTGCTAGAGATGTAGCTCAGTAATACAGCACTTGCCTAGCATGCACAAAGCCCTGGGTTCAATCCCCAGCACCATAAAATAAAAATAAATAAAGGTTGAAACAAACAGCATGAATTCAAAACACTGGTCAAATGTGAGTTATTTAAAGGAAATAATAAACTCAACATCAACCTACATTGTGCCCTATCTGAGAACAGTAGATGAAGCACTATGTGACAAAAAGAGATTTATTCAAGAAGTAGAAATAAAGTAGGTGAGTTAGAAATCCAGCTAACACAGAAGCATCTGTAAGATGAAATAATATTTAGTATTTGATTCACCTCTTGGTGTTTTCCAAAGGACAATGTCAAACAATCATTCTTTTCCCCACCAGATGTCACCACCAAGTTGGTTATACTTTGTACTTTCCCCTTTGTGCTTGAAAGCCAAAACTAGCACAGATGGCTGGACTCTCTGCCAGACCAAAGGTAAAATTGGCTGTCTCACCTGGTCAGGTACTGCCAGATTTCATTAAGGCAAAAACCCCAGCAACAACCTGAACTTCTGGTTTACTTGACCAACTAAAAACAAAAACCTTGTTTTCGGAAAAATTTTCCCTCATTTTCTAAGAAATAAAGAAAGGCTTACACATTTCATCTTTAGTGTGGAAGGGTTTCCTGAGTCGTCAACCCTATAATTTCCAGACTGTTTGTAAAAAAACAAATTATACACAATGTTATTCTAAGCTGAGCTCATAGGTGAATTCCAGAAAATTAAATTTAATCTTCCAGAGCTGAAAGTTTACTAAAGCAAATATGTTTGAAAATACTTGATTTAAAAAAAAAATCTCTACAAATTATAATTCACAGCCCAGTGAAAAGTGAGACATTCTAAATGAGGAGATTAAAGCTAGAATTAGAATTAGAGGAGGGAATTCAGAGCTACATGATACGACCAATCATTCATTAACGACATGTGTAATTATAGCATATAATTGAAAGTAAGAAATTAAGATTAGAATGACACTGAAAAACCCCTATGATTGTGAAGAAAGTTCAATTTGCCACAATAATAACCTCCTAGCCTTCCATTCTGAAGCTGACAGGTTCTACAGCCCACAGAGCCACCAAAGTAGTGTGCTACCTTTACTTATAAAAAAAATGTTCAAAAAGATAGAGAATAGAGCTAGAAATCACTTCTATGGTCATTCATAAATTGGTGATTTTCTCAGCATTCTTACTACTACCAAGAGAGACATAATCATATGTGCAATTAATTTATACTATTCAGCCTCCTCTCTCAGGTAACTCACAATTAGTAAAATTATAGTAATAACAGTTGAATGTCACAGGGCAGACACTTCAGTATCTTAATGGACTGTTGTCAGCCATCAGGCTCCAAGACTAGCATAGTTAGCAGTCAGATCAAGGTTTCCTTTGAGGCAGACTAATTAACCTGATTGTATTTTAAAGTCCAAGGGCACGCCCTTAGGAAAAACATCTTTGGAGTTACATAATCCCCTTCACTACATAAACTACTGCACTTTTAAATAAGATGGACTTTTGTATGTATTTTTTAATTTCCTGATTCCTAACCCTTTACTTCCTCCACAGCAGCCAGAAGAAAGGCAGTCTCTGAACATGGCTAAGGCTTAGCAACATAAATGCTGAGCAATTTATATTTAGAGAGGCAGTTTCAGATCTGGGTTCAAATCCCACTCTACTACTCACATGTATGGGATACATATTTTTTAAAAATTTTACCTGAATCTCAGATCCCAGAACTTCTGCAATGAGGTAATAAGATGCCTGCTTCAAGGAATTGTGAAGACTAAATTAAATATATATATAATGTTTAATGCAGTGCTTTAGAAATAAGCAGTCCAATATAGTAGCCACTAGCCATATGTGACTATGTAAATCAAATTTAAATTAATTACGAATTTAAATTTACTTCTCAGTTATAGTAGCCATATTTCAAGTATTCAGTAGTCATGTGTGACTGACTGGTGGCTACTTTCTTGGACAGCACTAATATCAAACATTTTTGTCCTCAGAGAAATTTCTGGGTATCACTACAAAATGAGGTAAGTGCTCAGTAAAAGTGAATTTGATATGATTGGCACTTTTTCCTTTCCCTTCTCCCCCCACTAATTTCCCTAAGTTCTAGGCTGCCCTGGGTATCTCTCTATCAGAAAAAAGCAACATGACAAAGCATAACTGGTGGAATGCCTCAAGTGGTAGAGCACCTGAATAGCAATTGTGAGGCTATGAGTTCAAGCCCCAATATCACCAAAAATATAGAGTGATATCAGTTTTTTCATTCCAAGACATGACATAACAGAAAACAATGTTTACTACAAATGGAAGAAGTTTCGATGATGGGGATTCTAGACAGACACTGAAGAAGGTCTTTTTGGATTCTGAGTGTGGGGAGAGGAAAAAAGTCTCCACGGTACTCCTCAATTCATTAGTAAAGATCTACCTACTTACAATAGTGATATTGAATTGGACATATTAACACTTACTAAGATAATCAAAAAGAACTTTTTCCTCTTACAATTCATTTCACACCAAACTTTCCCAAGTAAAAATATCTAAAAGTAAGAAGAAATCATCATTTTTCTAGATATATTTTAACCAAGTTAGTGCTGGACACTTCGGGTAAAATTCTCTGCCCAGGAGGCATTCCCATCTGACATTTTTTAACATGGGATACACGAAGAAGCAAAATCTTGAACTAAGCATGCTTAAATACACGGCACTTCTACGTGATGATGACTCTTTCCAGTATGAATGTGCTTTAGTTTCCCAAATGAAATCCCCTTGGTTCCTGTGTTTGAGGAGACACTACTTTGGGAATTCTCTTGCTGCAAGTAATAAACATTACTTCACTCTTTTATCTTCTCATTGTGTTTATCACCTTTGCACTCATCAAAGGGTAAACCCATTGTCTTTAGTTATACTTCCAAATGCCAGAAGTGATCTGGAAAACTCTCAGACTGAAAATGCTGGCAGGAATCTAGAAAGTTACAGGAATCTTGAATTACAAGAAGGATTCAACTCTCAAATGATGCTTGGAGGTATCTGTTAAAATTACAGGTTCTTGTAGATCTAGATTTAGATTTTTGGGGAGATTTGTCTGTAACAAGAATGAACTTTAAAAAAAAAAAAAGATTCCAGACTCCAAAAACTACACATCTTTGCATTCAAAACTACATGTAGAAGAGACTGACTGTGTGCATTATTACAGATGAGAGGATGATCCAATTAGAAAAATTTTTATGCTTTGGTTTTTGGTTTGGTTTTTTTGGGTTTTTTTGGGGGGGTGGTTTGGCAGTCCTGGGGTTTGAACTCAGGGCCTCACATTTGCTAGGGAGGCACTCTACCACTGAGCCACTCCAAGAAAAATTTTAAAGTCCTATTGATAGAGCCTTTGGGGTAGTACGAAAGCTTACCTAGAACACAAAATGAAAATGTGTGAACATAATTCCAAGCCATGCTTTCCAAGGTCAAGTTGAAAGAAAATACAGCAAGCCCAGTGTTATATAGCCTTGGTACTTGAACATAACAGATAATAAATTTGTTTACATGTTTCTCATGAGTGAAATTATTACTTGCTGATGAAACTTCATTACCTATTCACCTGTTATCAAACAATACTCATTTGACAGCATCGCATTAATGAGACATTCTGTAATAATCAACCCTGGATATTGCTTCTAAAATACTTACACTAACAATATTCTATGATTTTATCTTTATGTTTTTGCTATCATACCAACAAGAGAAATTATGGATTTCATAAAACCATAATACAATGATAAAAACAATGATAATATGCAAGTTTTTATTCCACTGAAAACATTTCCTAGCAGCAGAAACACAGAAACATAAACAATAATCTTTTGGAAAGCATAAGTAACACAGGATCATAATTTTGCAAGATACAACTCTCAAGTTATTTTAATCACTTGCTAAATGTAAAATTGTAAAATGATCCATATGCCATACACTTTGACATAAAATTCCAAAAAACATGTTTGTTCTTTCCACTTTTGCTATTTTTCAAGAATAGTGAATTTTTGTATGAAACTTTTGTAAAAAATTGCAATTTTATATTCTACACCAATTATGTACAATATAACTATTAACTATTATTACTATATTATCCTTCCACTGGACAGACAACTCATAATTCTTGCTACTTTTTGTTCTCGTAAATTTCCATATTGTTTAGGGGGTATATTCTTCAATGAAACACATCAGAAAGGTCAAGTGGTTAAGAAAAAGACATTATTATGAACAAAAATTCACAGATATCAACTAACGTCTGTAGAGAGTATAAAAGTTATTTATCTAGTCCATGCTTTCTAATAAGAATGATAAAATGTTACAAATGTACAGTACTTAATAGTCAAAATAATTTTAATAAAGTAACAGA
Source organism: Castor canadensis (assembly GCF_047511655.1). NCBI lineage: Eukaryota > Metazoa > Chordata > Mammalia > Rodentia > Castoridae > Castor > Castor canadensis. Next base: position 136,138,567 of record NC_133395.1, read on the forward strand.
AACCACTGATTTAAACCTAAGGGAAGAATTTGTTATAAGAATGCAGGTTGTCCCCAAAAAGGGACAGGAACAAACAAACAGCTATCAATAACTAAAAAATTCTCTCTCCCTTTTACCCATCTGTTTGATTTTTCTTTTGGAAGATCTTCTCCTCCATATGCCAAAATACAGCTATCTCTCAGCTCCCAAATTATATAATTTTAGCTATTATTTGGTCTCAATTCCTTATCAAGAAAATTCAATAGGCCTATGTTGAAACAAGTGTTCTCCTAGAGGCCAAACCATGGACCAGGGCTTAAAAGTTAACATTGTAACATATATATGACTGCCAGGGAGCCCATCTCCATGAGATGGGGTAGAGGATCCTCCAAGTATCATCTATTATGCTTTGTTTTGTTCAAATGACTTCATTTACCCAATTTTATCTGATCAGAGGCTCAGGTGCCTATATTCTGCCTATTCAATATCTAGTAGTGATAGTTCATATTGGAAAGCTAAGATATTCCAAACTGCATTATTCATGCTAACATATATAACTAACACATAATGTCTGCTGACTTCAGACCTTTCATCACTGGCCATAGAGTACATCCCAGAAGATGAAGCTCAGGTAAGACGAGTGAGACTTTGAAAGAATGATTTGACTTCTGAATATGAAGCCATGCACCTTTCATTTTAAAACAGGCATGAAGTGGGGAAGACATGAGGAAAGGACACAGCAAGGTGAGCGTGGTGGTAACACTACGAACGCATGCATGTAAATGAGACTGTTGAAACTGTTCCAGGAATGGGGCAGGGAGGATAAAGGAGAAAGATGGAGGGGTGAATTCAAGTATGATATAAGAACCTTTGTAAATGTCACGCTGTGCCCCCAGTACAACAATAATAAAACAATAATAATCAGGGAAAAAGTTTAAAAGGCATGACCAAAACATCCCAATTAAAGGCCATTTTGTTAAAATAAATAAATGAAACAAAGAGGCGGACTATGTATCATATCCCATAATTGAGCCGAAGATAATTCAACCTATAGAGTATTACTTTTACTGTACTGCATTATTTTCTTTTTATTTATTTCTTTGTGCTGATTAGATTAGTTTCTCTTCTGCCAGTGAAAAGCCAAAAGAAATTTGAATAACCAATGTAATATTCATGTCCAAGTCCTATTTTTTTTTTGATTTCCACAAATCACATAATTAATATGCTTACAGAGATACCAAAAATGAGGGCTTTTCACTACCTCTCTTTTTTTTTTTAATTGTTTTATTATTCATATGTGTATACAATGCTTGGGTCATTTCTTCCCCCTGCCCCCTCCCCTTCCCTTACCACCCACTCCGTCCCCTCCCTCTCCCCCCCCACCCCCTCAATACCCAGCAGAAACTATTTTGCCCTTATCTCTAATTTTGTTGAAGACAGAGTATAAGCCATAATAGGAAAGAACAAGGGTTTTGCTGGTTGAGATAAGGATAGCTATACAGGACATTGACTCACATTGATTTCCTGTGCGTGGGTGTTACCTTCTAGGTTAATTCTTCTTGAACTAACCTTTTCTCTAGTACCTGTTCCCCTTTTCCTATTGGCCTCAGTTGCTTTTAAGGTATCTGCTTTAGTTTCTCTGCGTTAAGGGCAACAAATGCTAGCTAATTTTTTAGGTGTCTTACCTATCCTCACCCCTCCCTTGTGTGCTCTCGCTTTTATCATGTGCTCAAAGTCCAATCCCCTTGTTGTGTTTGCCCTTGATCCAAGTCCTATTTAAAGCAACCAACTTGGGCAACTCATTAATGAGGACGGATACATGTTTTTCAACACCTAGTTATAAAGGTTTTTAGAACAAATTCTGAAGAGCAAGGCTCCTGGCCAGTGAAGAGCAGGTGACTAGAGAAAATAAGATAGGTTTTGAGACCTGGAAAAGATGAAAGACTGACTGCTTGGCATTCTGAAGACTAGCTATAACAGCATGCAAAATCTCTCATTATTTTAATCCCACACACTATAAAGTACTTTTGGATCCTTTGCCAGCAAGGTAAAAACGAATTAAACTGAAGGGCCAACATGAACTGAATATCTTATTCTGGAAGCACCATCACTGACAGCTTCACAGAAAATAAAATGGCTCCTTTAAAATATTTTTCTAAAGGGTAGACAGCACTACCAAGGAGTCAAAATATAAACAGCGTTAACAGTCTGTAAATATAGGAATGTAGTTCTCCTCATAGTTACTATAATTCTATATAGCATTCTGACAGCTCTTTTTATATGTATATAGTTATTTGTAAGATTGCAGACTCTCCTAAGGCACTGTGTGTTCATGTGTGAGTGCATACAATTTTTTTTAAATATTTCCTAATTTGAAAAAACAGCTCATTCTTTGAATATCCACAAAATTCCCTTATTATTCATAATTCCTTTTTTTAAAAAGTGAAATGAACCTTATCTTCAGCCAATCCGCTTGGAGGCAGGCCTGCCTGGGCAACTTGGCAAGATCCTGTCTCAAGATTTTTAAAGGGATTGCTCACTCCTTTACGCACTTTACTCCTTACTCTTTTTCTGCTCCTGCTGCTCCTTTTGCCTGCAATGCCCTTTCTTAGTTGTCCCAAATCCCATCCGGCCGTCAACGCCTGTGACAGATTTCCTCTTCTCCACGAAGCTTTCCCTGATCTCCCAGGCTAGAAGCCACTTTTCTCACTTCTGAAGGCGTGGCACCGTCCTAAAACCTTCTCAATAATATGATAAGCAGGAAACTGTATGTAAGTCACCACCGGCACCACCACCACCCGCTTTTATTTTTCATATATTCTTGTTTGTTTTCGAGACAAGGTCTTGCTTTGTTGCCCAGGCCGAACTCGAACTCGTAATAATTTATTTATTTATCTATTTACTTTTGAGACAGGGGCTCCTTGGTTGCCCAGGCTGGTCTCAAACTCGCGATCCTGCTGCCTCCGCCTCCCAGGTGCTGGGCTCACGGCACGTGCGCCCCTCGCCCGGCCTGGCACTCTGAGGGGCGCGGGACCGGGGCAGAGGAGGCCGGCCGCAGGGACAGGGAACGGACATTCCCAACACGGACGGCCGGACTCAGCGCACATCCCTCGTGGTGCCCCAGAAACCTACCGGACCCCCCAGCACAACCCCAGCCTGAGTAACCGCCCTCCCCGCGGCTCCAGGCCTTTAGGAACCGGGGTGCGCAGCGCCCACCTCGGCCTCCCGCTCCCTCCACCAGCCCCAAAACCCTGCACAGGTGACCGCGCCCCGAGAGCCCCCTCCACAGTGCCCCAGGAAAAAGTTAAACATTTCGCTTTCCCAAAACTGTGGCATACCTTGCATGGTTTTGTAATTATCTGCTGTGCATTTGGCTCAAAATAGGGGGAACCAAGACCAAAAAAAAAACTTTTTTTTTAATGTTAAAAAATTTAAACTGAGGGAGGTGACGCCCTCAAAGCCTCTTGTGAGGCAGAGAAAAAGACTACAACTCCCATGAGGCAGTGAGGCCACAAGAGTCACAACTCCCAGCATCCTCCGCGAAACCCAAGCCTGTCCGGATAGTAAGCAGAGAGTGGCGGGTAAATGTCCGCGGAAGCTGTGAAGAAGAAGCGGCCTGTCGGGGTCACAGCGCCTGAGGAGGAGCCTGAAGCACACAAAGGGCAGCTGGATGTAGCGCGCGGCCTGGAGAACTTGCCTGTGAGCGTGTGGCCCCGGGGGGCGTGGCCGGCGCCCTTCCAGGTAGGGGCGGGGCTAGGTGGCCTAGAGAGCCGCGTGCAGCTCCCAGGGGCGGAGCTAAACGGGTGCAAGAGGCAGGCGCGCAGCTCCCCCTGGTGGTGGTATTTCTCAAACTGTGTCTGAACCTGCAGGTGGTCTTCCGGACTTTTTTAAATCCAATGGCGCGTGGAGCAAAGTTCTTAAATGCACAGGCTTCGGTCTTTTTCTGTTTACCTGTTGTAAAATTATACTAAGGATTTACCCTCTTCTGTCCGTAGATTGGCATTTCCCTGAAATGAAAAAATCAGAGGCTTTTTTCTTGAGGTGTGTTGGAAAGAGCCCTGAGGACCAGGCTTTAGTCCAGGTCAAGAGCTCCGTGAGGGATCGAGTGCAAATCAGTTACTTCTCTGATCGCAGGTGTCTCATATGTAGGATAAGGCGTGAGGCCTATTTATGGATCTCAGCCTGGTGTCACATTTAAAAACTGTCCCTGGAGTCAGACTTGGCTGGGGTCCCCCTCATGCTGTGAGACTACAAATTAGCTTCTGCAAAGCCCTATTAGACTCTTTCCGTGTGCAGTGTAAATAATACTTCTCTTCCCAATTGCTTTGAGAATTACAAGTAAAATACAATTCCTAGTTGGCCATAAGAATTCAATAAATAAATATTCACGACTATCTCAAGGCCCTTTCTCTAACTTTCTCACTCCTCTGACCTTGGCCTAAAAGTTGCCTAAGAGCCAGTGCCAGTGCTCACGCCTGTAATCCTGGCTCCTCAGGAGGCAGAGACTGAGAGGCTTTCAGTTTGAAGCCAACCCAGGCAAATAGTTTGGGAGACCCTATCTCGAAAAATCCTTCACGAAAATAGGGCTGGTGGAGTGGCTCAAGGTGAAGGCCCTGAGTTCAAACCCCAGTACCAAAAAAAAAAAAAAAAAAGTTGCCTAAGGAATTAGGAATGACAGATGATAAAAAGCAGACCAAAGGATGTTGAAATAGAAAGAGCACTGCACTTTGGTGTTGGAGAGCTAGGTTCAGGGTGTAGCCATCCTAGCCATTCCACAAACACTGACTTTCTTCATTTTCAAAATGAAAATAATAAAGAAAAAAAAATTTTTTTAAGAAAATAATATTAAAATGTATAGCCCTTTTCCCATCTATCATCAGTATTAAACTAGGTCTGCCCTTCCCACTTCCAAAGATTTTTGTCGAGGATCAAATGAGATGATAAATTCAATAGCACTTTTCAGAGAAGAGGAAGATATTGATGTGAAAAATGGTCACTGTTCTCTCAAACCATGGTTTATGGCTAACAGTGGTTTGTATTTGCATTATCAGTTTATGGCTAATGATACCAGTGACTAGCATCGTATGAAACACTGGTCCCTGAAAGCTTATTCAAGAGCAAACACTGCTGAATGCCTGGTCAAAACATTCCTAAGTGTCTCTTTGTTCAAAAACTAATTGAGTGCCAATGATGTGCCAGGCACTGTGTTAGGCTAGGCCTAGAAGATAAGATGGTGATTCACACAGTTCCTGTCCTTGCACTTACAAGAGGGCATAGAAAGTACTTGGTTGCCTTTTCTTTTTAACTTAGACACATCTAATCTGAAAGAAAATACCACTGTTCTAGTCCATTCTTAAATTCAACAAATATTTATGGAGAACTAAATGTACGTAGTGGTAAATTGAGCTACAGAGACTCTAATGCGCAGAATTGTATACTCCCTGCCCACAAAGCGTTAACAACTGAGTGCGCTCTTAATTAATTTAACTAAGTATTTGTGCTATTGAACAAAACTATTGTTTTGTATATGAGTGAATTCTGTAAATCTATTTCAAATCTTGAGTCATATTTCTCTTTACCATCTCTGAGAACAATCTGCAAAACTATTGGCCAAGCATATTTTTTAAATTAACTAACCTTACTTTACATATGAAATTAACTCATTTAAGAATTAGTTAATTTTATGTATCTTCTTTAGACTCATCTTAATCATTAATGTTCATAAAATCATGTGGCTTGACATGCTAATTATAGTTTTCAAATTAAATAAGTGCTTGTCTGTTTTTAAAAGAGGGAGGAAGGAGAGAAAAGGAAGACTTGTAAGTGATCATTAGGCCTACAGTTGATGGCATAAGTGAAAATCAGGAGAGTGAAACACAATCCCACAATGTACTAGCTACCTGTGTATGGGCACGGCTCTGGCTAGAGTTAGCGTTAGAGAGACAGAGAGAGCGAGAGCAGTGGGGAGGAAGGATCCGTTTTCAAAGAGTTTACAGCATTACCAAGAAGATAAAACATGCTTGATTTGAAAGACAAGCCTTAGGGCCTTAAACTCTTCTGCCCCTGATGTTGGGGATGGAAGCCAGGCCCTTGCGTGTGCTGAGCTATACTTCCAGCCACCTTCAAATAATTTTCTTCCTTGTCTTCAGGGAACACAAACCCACTCTTACAAAAGGTCAAAACAGCTTGCTTGCTTGCTTGCTTGCTACAAACCCTTCCTTCCCAGTCATAGGCACACGTAAGAATTAAAGCATGAAAAACTCATGGTAAAAATAACTTTGTGTCTGGTTTGCTTTCCTGTACCATGTAAAAAGGCAAAAAAGAACTTTCAAATGCTCAAACTGGAAATGAGCACATCAAAATGTCATCAGTATTAAAAGCCAAGTAGAAAATAAGCTGATTTCTTGAGCTAGGAGTCAGAGCTAATCATTTCTCAGGTTTTTGAAACCAGCTTCAAACATTATTTTTAAGATCTCAACTGGGCCTTGAAGAGAATTATCTGGCTCACAGTTCCCTAATAACTGCTTGGAGCAAAAACAAACTCATGAGGCTAGAGGCCAACTACAAAGATTCTTGTAGCTGGGGCTTCAACACAACCAAAAAAGGAAAGAGCACACTTCTTTGAGATTTAGAATTGAAGCCCAGGTTTGAAGCCCACAACATTACATGATGTCAAACTTCTGTTTCTGGGGCTTAGATGCAGACTGTCACTTGAACAATTCAGACTTCCAGTTGAAAGTTATCAAAAGCTGTAATCCTGAGTGCCTGCTGTATGCGTAGGACTGTAGATGAGATCCAAATCCTTGTCTCTACACCACTTTCCAAACCTTATGACACTACCTTTCCTTGAGATACGTATTGTTAAAAGATAGGACCTACTCATTTAACACAGTTAGCCCTACAGTCTGTGATGTCCAGATCTCAAAATTCATGCTGTTAACAATAAGTGCTGGTCTAATTCAGAAGAATTATTGCAGACAAGAGTAGCAAAGGAAGGCATATTTGCTCTTCCACATTCTGTCTCCTGTTTCCACTTTGTCTTTTTGGGCAATTATTGTTTATTAAAAAAAAAAAACACTTTTCTTTTAAGTTCTCTGTCAAAAAAATAAATAAATAAGATGTTGAAATCTCCACCCTTTGCTTTAAGGATGTGGTTTCTAGGGCATCGTTTTGTATTATTTCAAAACTCTTGCATGAGAAATGCTGTGCTTTAGTATATAGGAAGAATATCCACCTTTATGTTTTTCTGGCTGGTTCCAAATTCTAGCACATGCATAAAACAGGTGGTTTGTTGATAAATGAAAGAAGTCTGGGCTGGCTCAGCTAGGGAGCTGGGAAGTTTAACTCCAGAAACTGTTTTGTTCACCACACTTTCCTACATAGATTTTTTTGCACACTTATGTGTGCCATGAAAGTAAACTTTTTTATGTAGATTCTCTCATTTTTTTCCTTTACAGCAACCTATGAATGAGATTAATGATAGAGGAAATGTTTAGCGGGAATAAGTAATTTGCCAGATACAGGATGTTATAAATATAGTACCTAAAATTAGTATCTAGAAGAATTAAGGGAAGTCGTATTTGAAAAGGATCAGGTATCAGGTACTCAGTACAGTGTTATTTCATTTAAAGTTCAAAACAGCCACAAGTATGAGTATTACCCCTGTCTTACAGTTGTCAGCCTAAAGCTTAGAAAGTCACTCGCCTAAAGTCACAGTGCTAATTAGAGCCTAGCTCTGTAGTCTCTCCCTCCTTGGAACAATCCATGCTCTACACTGAGAAGCCTCCACTGCTTGACCAAGTGTTCCTGGCCAAGGTCACCAGTTTTTCTCTCTGGCCTCCTGCACACTTTGCTCCAGTCTCGCCTCCCACTTAGAAGACTCATTGCTCTTTGACCATTTACATCTTTGACTAAGTTTTCCAGTCACTTCCTAGAACTGTTCTCAGCTTTCACCCTATTATATCAGTCAGGACTCATTTGTTTACAAGAAACATAAACATAACAAACTGGTTCAAGCAAAAGAGGGAAGGGGTTGCCTTACATAACAGAACAGTCCAACACTGTAGGCGTGCCTAGATCCAAGAACTCTTAACAGTGTCATCAGATATTTCCTGCCACCACATTTCCCTTTGTACTCCTACTCCTCTTCCTGTGATTGGCTACACATTCAGTTGGTCTTATCTATAAACTTGAAACTGTCAGGTGAACAGTCTACACATTAGCAACTCAGTGGAGAGAGAATGCTGCTTTTCTAATTGTTTCAGCAGAAGTCCCAGAATTCTGTTTCATTGTTCTGCATAGATCATGTGTTCATCCACAAACAAACACCAATGAACAGAGCTAGTGATGTTCAGCCAGGCCTAGATCTCTGCCCACTAAGACATGTCTGAAGAGGGGTTCTCTTAAGAAAAGCTGGGGTGCTTTTATCAAAATTAAAGGAATGGATGCTGGGAACATATGTCAGCTATGACTACATACCCAAGCTTTGATTTCTCCTTGGCTAATGGTAGGCCCAAACAGTCTCCAGGGTAACAACCTTTTTGGATCAGTTTGATCCACAATGTTGTAACAGGAAGCATGGTACAGAAGTGTTACAAATTGGATGTATTTAAATTTAAGATCAGGTCAGCTGCCTCCCAATTTGTAACACACTTTCTACTAGCTTTCACATACTCAAAGTTTAACACTTTACCTAGAATATAAATATCTTAATAGACTGTCAGGTCAATGGCCACAGATTATTTCTAAAAAGAATAGATTTTTGATGTATAGTTAAATATCAGAAGATGGATAATTGCATAATCATGCTAAACTAGATAAGGTGTTCAAAAGATTATTTTGGAGAACATTTTTAAAATCAGATAAAATATTTTTCTTGCATGGTATTTCACCGACCTTTTCTAGAGGGGAAAATGGAAGCACACTAAGATAAAATGATTTGGTGTGATCACTGGTAGCAGGGTCAATGATTACATCCATCAAAAAATTATTCTTGTTTAACAAGAAATTTACCTACAAGTCTGTATTGTCCTTTCATAGATATTTGCAGCTCATGTGGCATTAGCTACCATTTGTAACATAAATTTCTAAAGGAGAGTAGATTGTCCATCTCAAGTTTAATTGCAGAATTTTTTAATATATCACTTTTTTTGGAGGGGGGCAATACTAGGGATTAAAGCAGGTCCCTGAACATGCTAGGCAATCACTCTACCATTGACTGTATCTCCAGCCCTTAAAAATTTGTATCACTTTGTAATCTTTTAAAATAAAATGTTTTTAAAAATATCTTTTCAAAAAAGATTTTAAATCTCAAAAATCCTGTTTTTTAACTTATACATAAAAGTAAACAAAACTATTTTTCAGCAAGAAATCATATTCTTTCTTGAAAACTGCAGTAAGTCAGACTTGATTTTAAAAGTAGTTATCTGTGTAGAAAAAAATCACTTTCATGACTCATGTACTGCATTAAAAATATGTACACCTTCAAGAAAAAAAATCAGTCTAAAAGCATTCCTTACAAAATGTTTCACAAGGAGATAGTAAACTCTACATTTTAAAAGTACTTCTTAAAATGTTCGGGTAACCATTTGCATTTCAACATTAAGTCTTCAAAAAGCTGGAAGTAGATTCAGCACTGATTGGATTTGATAGACAGAAGCATCTTGTTCTGAGCTTTCCATTATCCCTGTAGGACATCCCTGCTGAGCTAAAGCTGCAAGAAACAACACAGAAGCTTTTTCTCTCCACCCCCAAATCTCCAAGTAGAATGTTGGTCTGTCCTCACAGGTGCTCCCACTCATCACCCTCCTCATCTTTCACCAGAGATGTCAGTCCTCCCCCAGCTCAGCATTTTTTTAAAGTATAGGGTTCTGCACTTAACTGCCTAGCTCCACAGAGGCTCCACAGGGAGTATGGAGCTATTCAGTGCCTTTCTGAAGCCAGGCACGGAGACACATTAATGGAGGATTGACTGAGAGATGTGCGGGTGAACATTCCTCCAGGTACCCTAAAATCTGTCCCTAAAAGAAAGGCCAAGGCAGAACTGCTGTTACCCAGCTATGCTGGGGCAGCATGCAGCAGCCTTCATTGAGGGTCAGAATAGTCAACCCTGGAAACTGCTTCCTAAAAAGAATTGTTTGGAAGGACACATTGATGAAATCTCTGTCTGGTCTCAATACTGGAAATAGTCAGTCCTGCTTCTGAATAGACTATTACTTACAGACAACACACGCCTTTCATCTAATCATACACCCCTTTTTGAAGGAGTCAAATGTCCAGTCTGCTTCTGTTGCCCACTTTGTATATCTAAGCTTACTGCACAGGTATGCTCTTATTTCCTCTTTCAACTGAGTTAGTCAGATTTGTGTTATTGTAACAAAATACTTGAGGTAATTAACTCAAAAAGTGGAAAGGTTTATTTTGGCTTAGGTTTTGGAGGTTTTGATCCACCATTGGTTGGCTCCATTACTTTTGGGCCTGTGCTAAGGCAGAACATCATGGCAGAAGCATGTAAAGGAGAAGCTGCTCAGCCCATGGCAGCTGAGAGGGAAAAAGAGACAGGAGAAGGGGCCCAGTGTCCCCTTTGAGGCCATGCTTTCAATGACCAGACTTCCTCCCACTAGGCCCCACCTCTTAAATGTTCCACCACCTCTCAACAGTGCCGTAGGCTGGGAAACAAGCCTTTAAAATATGGGCATTAGGGCTAGGGGCACAGCTGAAGTGGCACTTACCTAGCCAGTATGAGAAGTAAGGCCCTGAGTTCAAACTCCAGAACCAAAAAAAAAAAAAATGGGCCTTTGGGGGACATTTATCTAAATGATAACACACTCTTCTGACCTATTGATTTATCTCACCTCTTTTTGGACAAAGGTTGGGAAAAATTTAACATTTTAAGTTCCACGTAAGCAAAAATTATTCTATACAGCTGGGCATGGTGGTACATACTTATAATCCCAGCACTGTAGACATTGACTCAGGTTTGAGGCCATCCTGAGCAGCAAGACACTTATTATACATAAAGAAATATGCTGGCTCCTGAGAGATACTTTGATCTTCAGGGACTGAGAGATGCCTCATGATGACAGTGAGGAAGTAAACAGATACCTGGTTTCACATAGAGGTTTTAGACAGGGTTTTCTTCTTTCTCCTTAACACTTTATAAGTGTAATGTTTTGAAAATACATGTACATTTAAAAGACCAATAAATACTTTATATTATCACTTTTTCATTTAATAAGAACAGAATTTCTTACATGTATATAATACATCTAAGTATCTAGTAATATCTGTTTAACAAATACCACTTTTAGAGTTATAGCTGTAATTTAGTTATTTAGCATTTATGCCTTTCTTATCCCCAGAAAGGCCCTGAAGTAACTCACAATAAAAATACATATATGTATTACACTATCAGATAAAGGTAAAAAATACCAAAAACTAAGGATAAAACACTGAAGTATATACAAATATTAAATTCAGCACTGATTTTCCTGACATCACATCTAAGGGGGAAACAAAATGAGTTCCAAATATTTCTATTTCATCCAGAAGCTGATGACTCATCCTGTAATTCTAGCTACCTTGGAGGTTGAGGTCGGGAGCTTTGGAGGTTGAGGTCGGGAGCATTGCAGATTGAGGCCAGCCCTGGCAAATAGTTCTGGAGGCCCCATCTCCAAAATAACCACAGCAAAATGGACTGGAGGTGTGACTGAAGCAGTAGAGTGCCTGCTTTGCAAGTGTGAAGCCCTGAGTTCAAACCCCAGTCCTACCAAAAAAAAAACAAAAACCCTTCAATTTCTCATAATAAATAAAAATGTTTTCCCTGTTGTTACCTTTATTCTTAAATGAAACCACAAAATTCTAAATAGAAAAATTAGTATTTTTTAATTGGAAATAGATCTTTTGGAGTAATATTTCAGTACACCGTACTTTGCCAAATTTATTTTGTCCTGTTGTTATATAAGTTAGAATTAGGAAGTTTCCAGGCTGCACATACACTGTATACACACACATACACACACACACACACATGCACACAAAACACATGACATGGCATGCTAACTTAAGTATTTATATTTTTTCCAGTATACTCCTGATCTCGTTCTTGGTCCTGGAGCAGACATTGATCCCACTCAAATAACCTTTCCTGGATGCATCTGTGTCAAAACTCCCTGCTTCCCTGGCACTTGTTCCTGTGTCCGCCATGATGAGAACTATGATGACAACATGTGCCTTAGAGATACAGGATTAGAAGCAAAGTATGCCAAGCCTGTTTTCGAATGCAATGTCCTATGCCAGTGCAGTGACCACTGTAGAAACAGAGTTGTTCAGAAAGGTCTGCAGTTCCACCTCCAGGTGTTCCAGACAGATAAAAAAGGCTGGGGACTTCGTACCTTGGAATTTATACCGAAAGGACGATATGTCTGTGAATATGCTGGGGAGGTTTTAGGATTCTCTGAAGTACAGAGAAGAATAAACTTACAAACAACATATGACTCAAATTACATCATAGCTCTCCGGGAGCATGTTTATAATGGGCAGGTAATGGAAACATTTGTTGACCCTACCTATGTAGGAAATGTTGGAAGATTCCTTAATCACTCTTGTGAGCCAAACCTACTGATGATTCCTGTCCGAATTGACTCCATGGTTCCTAAGCTGGCACTTTTTGCCGCCAAAGACATTTTGCCAGGAGAGGAACTCTCTTATGACTATTCAGGAAGATTTCTTAACCTAATGGACACTGAAGACAAAGAAAGGTTAGATAATGGGAAACTAAGAAAACCTTGTTACTGTGGTGCCAAATCATGTACTGCTTTCCTTCCCTATGACAGTTCTCTGTACTGTCCCTTAGAAAAGCCAGACATGAATTAGGAAGGAAATTCCCACCCACTGCTTCTCTCAGTAGGCAGGACTCAGAAGACCCATGCAAGTGTGGCTCACCTGCTTCTGTGTTCCCCTCCTGCAAACCACTTACCCTCAAGGAAGGTCAGTGTCTCTGTGGTAAGCAGCTTGCCCCTCCCTGTAAGGAGAATTCCCATTTTTACCTGGGTACGTGACTACCCAGAATACTTTCTTTCCTTCTTAGATATGGTTAAGTGATAATGTTCTAACTAATGGAATATAAGCAAGAATGGTATATCCTTAAGTATCTTGCTCTTCTATTTCTTCTTCTAAGTTGTAATGTACACATGAGAGACCAGCCATCCTAGACTCCAAGATGACCCTGGGCAAGGGTCATACACAGCGAGAGGAGTGTGGGTGTCTGGTATCACAGGAAATGCTGCTGGTCCTGATCCGACACCTCTGAACTTTCAGGTGAGAAAGTCTCTCCCTTGTCTCAACCACTATTATATACACTTCTACCAGACCTGATCATGATTCAAGAAAACCCTTGGGGCTGCATAGCTCAGCCCCTGCTTTCCAACCAATTTTATCAGTAATAAAGCTGATTTTTTTTCTGTCTGTCTGGGTCCTGCATCTTATTTCTCATTTGTTTCTAAACATAGATTAAGGAAAAGGGCATGACTAATTATCACCTGCTAAAACTCTAACAATCACCAATAATGAAAAATATAATAAGAATGACTTCCATTTATAACCAAAAGTCAGAAAACATACCACTATATACTTGGTTGTACTGCAGAGCTTGTGAAGCTATGCTTCAATTCAAGACTCACATTTTCATTTTATTAATAACTGCCAACAACACAGGAGATGGGGATTTTATAGTCCCGTTTAAACTTCTGGAGGAACAAAGACCTTTAACTGCCCTCCTTAAAACAAGGATAGTGCATAAATATAGTTTCCACTGGCAGGGGATGTAGTTCAGTGACTGAGTACTTAAGTAGCATGCACAAGGCCTGGATTCAACTCCCAGCACCACATACACACAAACGTTTTAAAAATATGTACCTAGTAACTACATCTAAATGATTAGACATTTTAAGAGATAATTATTTGAGTTCCTGCAATATTATTTCATATATAATGTCTTCTGTAGTACATTTAAAACCTACCACTAGGAGGCCCCTGTACTTTACAAGAGAACCATATTACGTATAGCACCAATTTCTGTGTAGTAGCATGTTAGCTGTCCACTAAAATAAGTGAAATCTGTGGTATGTGAGTTATCTCTTGATACAACTGATTTTTTTTAGTATGTTAGGTTTATATGTTCATGTAACACTATTGTGAATGATTCCCTATGAAAAAAGATAGTTGAGTGTGCATAAAATGCCCCAATCTACAAATGTACAATGTCAATTTTTTCTCTGAAATAATAATTTGTCCCTGCCAACCTTCCTCTGTTACTTTGATTTCTCTGTGTCCATCTTACTTTTTGTGAGTCAGCTTGTTTCCCTTATTCCAAGATTATTTTACTCTCACAAGTTCTAATAACTGAGCTACTGAGGAAGCAATAAGGAAATGGCCCAATGGAAACGTGGTTCACTGGTTCTGTGGATATAACAGATATCATATTTCATTTATAGACCAAGCAGACCATTTTGTTAGATGCGTTTAATGAGAAGAACAGCTAAAACAAATTAAATCCCTTTCACCCTTGTCTATTGAATATCACCATCAGTGATTCAGGAATATTTACAAAGGACAGTCTTCTGTTCAGAGACAGACACAGCAGCACCCAGTATCATGGTGCCTCTGCAGAGAGAGAACTGACTAAATAGAGACTGTTCGATTTTTTTTTGTCCTTATGCACTAGTTATTCTTACGTAGCATGTAGTCCTGGAAATCATATTCCTCAGGTCAAATTCAAAGTCTTCATTCCAAGTCTTCTAAATACTAAGTTAACTGCATTTGTTTTATTGCCATAGTCTAAAGAATGCTGTCACTCATAATTTTAAGAGAAAACATTAAAAAATTACATCTGCTTAACTATAATGATAAATAATATAAAATATTTATAACCAATATGATTTGATAAGGATAGCACTTCTGTGGTCTTCCTCCCTAAGATCCATGACACCAAGAATAATTCAAATAGAAAGGCACCCTATGAGGATTTTGTTCTGTTTCTAGAGGCCCACACTTGTCTCAAATTCTCAAACCTCCTGCCTCAGCCTCCCCAGTGCTGGGATTACAGGCATGTACCACCATGCCTGGCTAAAATTTTTGACCATTATTCTTCAGAAGGGTCAAAGTCATCAAAAACAAGGAAAGTCTGAGAAGCTACCACAGCTAAGAGGAGCCAATGAAGACTATAACTAAATGTAATACAGTATCCTGGATGGGACCCTAAGGCAAAATATGGTAAGAGAAAACCAGGCCTCAACTATGGACTTTGGTTAACAAAGATGTGTCAATGTTGGTTCACTCACTGTAACAGATGCAGCATGCTAAGATGAAATGTAACGTAAATGAGCCATGGTTAATGTTAATAACATGGAAACTGGGTATGGGTATATGCAAACTCAAAACTATCGTCTCTGTTTTCCAGTAAGTCTGAAAAATGTTCTGTAAAAGTCTGCTCTAAAAGAAAATATGCAAAAGATTTGAACTATTTCTCCAAAGAAGATATACAAACAGTACACAAAAAGATGCTTCACATCAGTGGTTTTAGAGCGATGCAAATCAAATACCGCTTCACACACACTAGAACAGTTGTAATCAAAACGACAATTAGAGGTGCTGACAAGGACGTAGAGAAAATCAGAATCTCATGTATTGTTGGTGGGCTTGCAAAACTATGCAACTATTTTGTGAAATAGTTTAGCAGTTTCTGAAAATATAGGTACCACACATAAGAAGGTATACATCCAAGAAAATTCAAAACATGTCCACAAAAAATTACGCACAAACTAGTGCTCCAGTGCTAGAGTGCCTGCCTAGCAAGCACAAGGTCCTGACCTCAAACTGCAGTTCAAACCACCCCCCACCCCCCCGCTAAAAAAAAAGTTTTACCTGGGTTCTGGAGTCTCACCTTATAATCCTAGCTAATTGGGAGGCTGAGATTGAGGTTTGAGGCCAGCCCAGGCAAGTAGTTCATGAGACCTCCATCTCCAAAATAACCAGAGCAAAATGGACCAGAGATATGGCTCAAATGTTACAATACCTGCTTTGCTAGCACTGAAGCTCTGAGTTCAAACCCTAGCCCCACCAAAAAAAAAATGCATAAACCCTTATAACAGCATTATTCATAAGGGAAAAAAAAGGACACAACCCAAATGGCCAGTAACTGATGAATAAAGAAAACATGGCATCCATACAGAAGACTATTATTTAATCATAAAAAGAAATAAATTACTGAAACATTGGTAGTTCCATAGAGGTACAATGCAGATTACCAGTTGCTCAGTGCCAGGGATGGGAGAGAACATACAGAGTGACTGCTAATTGCTAATGGGTACATTAGTATCTTTCAGGGATGGTGACATTCTAGAATTAGTGGTGATGGTTGTACAACTTGTGACAATACAAGGGTGAATTTTATGTTTATGAATTCTATCTCTATAAAGCTGATATAAGGGAAGAGAAGGAGAAGATGAAGGAGGAAGGTGACAACCCACATTAAGTACCTCTCACTTCAAAACTGATAGCCTATGACTGTGAATTTATGATTCAGGAATAACACTCTTTACATCCAGGAAGATGCTTCTCCCCTTTTCTACAAAACAAAACATGACTGTTCCAGGTGCTATGTGGTGTTTATGGGTTGGACATTACCTCTACCAGAGATAGACACTGCTTTGGGGTGCAAGGAGAACTTGAGCACCAGAAGTGCTTGGTTTGGTAAGAAAAGAGACAAGTTCATTAACTTGCCAGATCCTTCCTCTCAGCATGAAGGAATCAATTCTTGAATAACAACATATAGTTGCCTCATATTGTAGGGTGTCGATTTTCTCACTTCTCTTCCTATTCCAGTTTGTAGTTCCAGAGGTGTTCGTGACAGTTGCACATGGAGACTCAGAAATATTTTGCAATATTAAACAATTTATATTACTTTTACATTTGTTTATGTGGTATCTAAAAGTCTGATACTGGTTCTTTTCATTATTGTATGGATTTCAGAGATGGTAAAAATGATAGTAAAGCCATAGGTAGTTTATATGATAAATTCAAAATATTTTTGTTTTCTACATTAATAGTAATTTGGCATATGTGGCCTCATTACAATGTTTTGGCATAGTATATAAATGTCATGATGTGAGCCAGGTGCCAGTGGCTCACACCTGTAATTCTACCTACTCAGGAGGCAGAGATCAGAAGGACCGCAGTTTATAGCCAGCCCCAGCAAATAGTTCATGAGACCCTATCTCTAAAACATACCAACACAAAACAGGTCTGTTAGAGTGGCTCAAGGGGCAGAGTACCTCCTAGCAATCATAAGGCCCTGAGTCCAAACCCCAAAATATATATATATATATATCATGGTAGGTTCGCAACTCAGTCTCAGCAGAGCGAAGCTTTCTCAAATTGAAAATGATTTTTTAAAAAACTATCAAAGACCTATCCTGGCTCAAAAAAGATATCTCATTTGGTATCATTGTTAACAGAATAACTATGTGAAATTCTTATTTATAACACAGTTTATGATTTTACTGAAGGACAAGGAAAACAAATACATAATAATTTATGAATCATTAGATCATTATTTTATTGCCCATCGAAACATCACCCACTCAGTGCATAAGCAGGCATAAGCAAAGATAATTAAATTTAGACACACTTAATATTTTTGCCAACTTTCAGTCACATGAAACCATAGCTTTATACATGGTTTTCATTCTTGTGATTATGTAACTACTTTCATCAAAGCAGGAAAATAACTTGATTTATAACTTTTAAATGCTTCCATATATTGCCTGTGGCTCTCCCACAAGCTGTGTGTGCCTTGATGCTTATATGGGAGAAGGAACTCACTTCCCAGTTAAGACTACTACAGAACTCAAGTCATGAGTATAAAATTAACTCACAGAAGCTACTTTTTACCCCACTTACCATTTTATTCCACACTTTCATCACTTCTTCCTGCCTCAAACTCTCAGCCTCCAGCTTTTCCACCCTCCCATCCCTTCCTCACAATGCACTGTCCACCTCTAAACCTTCAATGACCACCCCATCACTTTTAAGGTGATGACCAAACTTCTAAACATGACCTCTCCAAATCCCCTCTCTCTCATTGTTTTTCCTTCGTTTCTCTGAGGTCCACCTTGAAAAGCTAAGCTCTCTCTAACCCTTACCTTTGATTATGGTGTTCCCTTCTGGGAGAAGCATAAAGGAGCAGGTTGCGTAACTCTGCCTTTAGAGGACACTAAAGCATGTTTGAGGAGGGGGCAGGTTACTTTACACTGTACTCACCCTTGCCTTCTTTGAGGAACACTCTGCACTGTCTTCATCCAGATGTCTGAACATTGCTGGAATTTTTCACACTCCATCTCTTATGCTTCTTGCTTACATGGCTAATACAGAGCTAAAATAACAAGGGAGTCACATTCTATCTCCTATCACTTCTTCCTACCTTGCTTGCCTCCCTTCTCCTGTTTCTCTTTTTGCAACCAATCAGCTGTCCATCACTTCTATCAACCTGATGTCCCCTTGTCATCATCTTCTTCAGTTACCTGCCCAGTCTTGCCCTCACTGCCACACCCCACAGCTAAACTAGGAAAAAAACAAATGACTACTTGTCATCCCTTCTCTGTGCCATTTTTGATAACTTTTGATAGTCCTCTGGTCCAGGCACATTCAATGCTTCCTAAATTTACAAGGACAACCAATTACAAAGCACTGATATTACTTATTCCCACTCCACGTGTCCCATGATCTCTGCTTACCATGCTCTGACATTCCACATTCCACACTCCACCTTCCCTCCATCCCTTGACCACTTCCATCTACCTTTTCTAACATGCCACTATCTCAAAGCATTTGGGCACAGTAGATGAACAGAGAAAAGTGCCAAACAAGGCTAAAATATATTTTTCCTTTCCTACATTTGTACATAATTGAGTATCTTCTATTTGCATTTATTTTCATTGGTTTTTTTTAAGTGTTTGTACTCATTAACCAACATTCCTCTTCCCAATCATACAGATCCTCAACTTTCTCAAGGGAAGAAATCAAGCCCAATCCTTGATCTTCACCAGACACCAAATCACCCGCAATCCTAACTTGCTTTGCCAAAATTGTTGTCAAATTTTTGATTAGTTCAAGATGAATAAATATTAGGGCTAAATCGTTGACTTTTTTGGCCCCATATGAATATTTTTTTAAAAGCCAATATTTATTTACACAGGGAAGGTCAACACATGATCTCTTAAAATCTCTCAGTTCTTAAAATGAAGTCATTATAGCTTTATGAACAACATGACACCTTGTTCTTATTTTTCTTTGCAAAGGTCAGCACTTGATAAGTAGTTATGGTTGAACCACCTTGTCAACTAAATATTCTGTTATTCACTCAATTAGTTTACAAAAGTTTAAGTATCTAATATGGGCTAGGCCATGTGAAGTTGGGTCTCTGACCTCATAATTTATCCAACAAATGTTTCTGAACACCTACTCTGCTACGTCCTGGAGAAATAAGGACAAAAAGCAATCTTCAGTCCTGAAACACTTAATATCGCTTAAGAGGAAAACCTTTGAAAAATGAAGTAAGGGGGTCTGTGTACTGAGACATGTTGTAGCAGTCTTGAACCCCTCTAATGGAGTGGTTGTGCATGCAAATTTGGCATATGTGTGTTTGATTTATGTCTAGTTCCTCTGTTAGGCCATAAGCTCTTTGAGGTCTGGGACCAGGTCTGGTTTTGCTCTGGAATCTCTCCAGCACTTCATGGATACTGTTGAGTGAACAAACTATTAAAGGTGAGTGTGATAAGCCTGCCATTATCTTTAGGATAAAGACCAAATTCCTTACTAAGGTCCCTAAATGTCCACAGTCTACCTTTTCAAAAACATCCCCCTCCTGTCTCATTTTATAATGTAGCCCTTCTGAGTAGCTCTCCCAGTCCTAAACAAACATTAGGGGAAGTTTCATGCATGATGTATTTCCTCCCTTGGGACACTCCCATCTTCAATCCCTCTACTCTTCTTTTTGCTGCTTATTGACTCCTTTTCAATTTCTCTTTACTCTCAATTCAAATCTCATTTCCTCTGTGAAGTTCTGTGATTGGGTTCTCTAGGAGGCCAACTCCGAGAAGACTGGAACACAAGAAGAGCAGTACAGTGTACTATGATGAACATCAGTGGAATGGAAAGAAAGGAGCAAGACTGGGCAAAGGTAAAGTTGGGTTGCCATGAAATCTCAACGGATCCTCAGCCAACCCACAAGGAGCTCTGAAGCTGAGGTGACCTTTCAAGGTTGATCCACATTGTAGCCATCCAGGGACCTTCATATTCTTGCATCAACCAGCCACTGGATGTAGACTGTCCCTAGAAAGAGATGTTGGTGTGAGGGCTGATAACACTCTATACAATTAGAAGAATAAAATCTTTCTGTCTTCAGGGGGCTCTAAGTAGAGCACACAACATCCACTACACCCATTTTCTCAAATTTTCAAACCCATCCAAGTCACACAGAAGGCTCATAAAGACACAGATTGCTCGGCCTCAACCCCAGGATTTTTGATTCAGTAGTTCCAGGGAGAAGCCTGAGAATTTGCATCTCTAACAAGTTCTCAGGTGATGCTGAATCTGCTGAGCTGGTAACTGCACTTGGAGAACCACACTGAAGCCACAAAATGTGTGTAAAGTTATTTTACTTACCTATTTATTTACTTATTCATTCTCTTATTTATTTTCATGGTAGTGGGGGTTGGATTCAGGGCCTTGCGCTTGCTTACTAGGCAAGTGCTTCACCACTTGAGCCACACCCAGCCCTTTTTGCGTCAGCTATTTTTCGAATAGGGTCCTCAAATTTATGGCTCGATGACCTGGACCATGCTGTTCCTATTTACACTTCTTGTGTAGCTGGGATGACAGATGCAAACCACCATGCCTACCTTTGTTTACTGGTTAAGATAGGGTCTTCCTAACTTTTGCCCAAGGTGGCCTCAAACTGTGATCCTCCTGATCTCCTCCTGTGTAGCTAGAATTACTGGCATGAGCCAGTGTGCCCGGGATTATAGTCACGAGTCACTGCACCTAGCAACGTGTATGATTTCTGACCGTTCATACCGCACTTACCACTTGCTGCCTTGTGCTGTGTCTGTATGCATCAGCTTTCTCTGAGCTGTATCCCCTGAAGAACGCGGACCTCTACAGACCACGGTATGGCTACTGCTCCTCATGAAAGTGCATGGAAAGCCACTGATGGAACCTGAGTGGAATGACAGCATGCTCATCTTTATATTTCAAAAGGAACACAGTGGGGGCAGTGAGTGCTGACTTGCATTGGTGAGCAGAAGGAAGTTGCCAAAGATGCCAGTAATGTTTACAGTGGACCAGGGGAGAGTTAGTAAAAAGTAATTTGAACTAGTGAAGATGGGGAGAAGTAGACATCTCAATATTTAGGTGACAACAGTGACAGGACCAAGAGATGAACTAGATGTCAGGGGTGAGAGATTATGCAAGTTGAATTTCTGCTTGGGGGGGGGGCGTGTTTGAAGTGCCATTATCCAAACGCTTGAAGATAAATGGCTGGCAGGACATAAGACCCTCAGATACAGAGTTAGTGCAACTCTTTTGGTTTTTTATTCTCAAAAGTCAAGTTTCAAATGCTTTAAAAAAAAAAAATTCCCTGAGTTGGTGCAATGGTTCAAGTAGTAAGAGTGTCTGCCTAGATTCAAGCGCAAGGCCCTGAGTTCATACCCGGGTGTGCTCCCCAAAAAAAAAAAACTTCTTAATTATTTCATTTTTCTTCTTTTCTTCCTTTTCTACACAAACATTGATTTTTACTCCACATAATATTCCTAGTGTAAGAAGATGGATGTGCTGCAGTTTTTATCTTCAGAGAATAATTCTCTGAATATTTGACCATCAAAAACTGATTTAAATTTTCCTAAGAGAACATCTTGTTCTGAACTGGCAGTACCCAAAAGAAAAGTGACAAAGAACATCACATGAGCTGGCATTATTGCCAGAAAGTACATCAGCACCTTGCTAAATTTGTTCTCCTCAGACACAAACTCTACCCATTATGATAACATAAAAAAGGAGGAAAACAGGAAAGGTGACATAATGGGGAGTATGATCAAACAGAGTAATAAACACCACGATCTGATTCAAGCACACCTTCTAGCAAGAAGTAGAGGTGCTTGAAATAATGATACCCCTGGGACATTAAGGGAATTTTGCTATTTTGAAAGGAGTGTAGAACCCTAGGCTTTAAACTTAAAAGGTTTAGGAGTCTTTCTATAGTTCCAATGTGAATGAGTGAATATATGTATCTTTTATTTAATCTGTCAAATGAATATAATACTGGGTTCTGTTTTCAGAACACAATACTATTATATCAGTTAGAAATAGGTTTTCAAAAATTTCCGAATCTTAGTAGACTTGTAAGGTAACAAGCAAGGGAGATTTTTTTGCCACCCATCATTTGAAATGGACTGAATTGAACCAGGTATAGTGGTACACACTTGTAATCCCAGCACTCAAGAGGCCAAGAAGAAGGATTGAGGCCTGACTACATAGTAAGACCCTGTCTCAAAACAATGGATTAAGTTATGTAAAAAATTCATTAGTCATTTGCTACTGACCAGTGATCAAATGGAATTGCTCCCCATTTAAATTTTTTATTTCCATTTTAAAAACTATCTCTTCATTAAAACATTTATACTTTTGTGCTTGTTAAACTTCTTGCCTCCCTTCCTTAGACACTGCCACAAAATATATTATAATATATATATTAATACTCTTTAAGAAGAAATTCATTTGGAATATTTCAATTCCAGTTTCAGTTTATGCATTTATAAATAATGTCATTCTGTGGACATATGAGCCAGAAAGTAGCATTTATCTCTCATCACAAAGCCAATTTGATTCTAAGTCTTGAAGAGATATGGGACATAAAGGTTCCAAAGTACCAAGTTCATGTTGCAAAACCCACAGTTTCCAACAAAGAAAGCACATGCTAAGTGTGACCTCCAGGCCACACAGCATCAAGAAGTTGCTAGCAGACTAACTATATCCTCAATCCCAACAAATATCAAAAGCGCAGGTTATTCAACCAACATTTACTAAATACCTACTGCATACCTGTTACTGCAAGATGCTTCAACACTATGATAAAGCTTTCTGACATCATTTTAAAAAGCACTATGAGGCTTAAGATCACTCCTTACTTTCATATGGCTGGCTTTACCTTTGTGCTTACTTCACCTGACTCTCTTCAGAGAATTCCAGAATGGAGGATCCTTAACGAAGTGAACTGAGGTATCTACAACAGATCTGGGCCAAGGGTGGTGAAAATTCCTATCTGTCATTCAGAAGGGAATCAAGAAATAGAACTCAAGGCAGTTCCCAGGATCAGGGTCACCAAGATGAACACAGCAGAGACTCTTAGGAGTGACTCCCCTAATCTAAGTTCTCCTGTCATGATTTTCCTGACAATCCTCCTACTCTCCTTTCCCCTACAGAAGAATTCCATGTAATTCAAGCCCTCATTTTACAGACCATGCAACTAAAGCTCCCGAGGAACAAGAGGCCCCATAGCTCAGAAGGTGAAACTTTATAATCCCAGGCCTCATTTTAGTTCAACCAACTCAGTCTTCTTGAGGAAGAGCCCAGACAAACACATTTTCAACAGTCTCCCCAAGTATTTCTAACGCAGTAAGTCATGCCTGGTCTGGGGACCAGCTAGCTCTGAGGACTATGGGACAGATTCAGGATATGCTGATGAGACTAGATCACATGTCAAGTCCCTGGTTTTCAGACTAGTTTTTCGTTTTTTGGTTTTTTTTTTTAATTATGAGGGATACATAAGGTCAGAACCAGCACCAACCAAGCCAGATGTAGGAAAGGTCAGAATTATTAACACAGCAAGGGGCTCCAGACAACCAAACCACAGGGAAAGAAATAACATGGTAAATGCAGGCAGTTAGGAGTCAGTGTAGATTGTGGGCAGAGAGGAGAGTGGAAACAATTTACTCCTGAAGGCTGATTTCATTAACTGTGAATCACTTTTGCAACCAGCACTGAATAGAGTTGCATACCCCAGGGTTGTATTTCAGCCACAGAAAACAGAGAATGTTCTAGCACTGGGCCAGATGAAGAACTCAGTTTGATTTCATTCATCCCCCATGACAACTATTTCTGAACCCTGCAAAAGAACTTGCCCTATGCAGAGCTACCTTGTCTGTTCTCAGATTCATTTTATGATAAATAACCCTTGAAAAACCACAGATTCCCTGTATGTAGGAATGTTAACTGATACATCTTTACAAGAGGCTGTCAGTATCTATCACCATTTAAAATAACCCTGTGCTTTGAGATAGCAGTTAGACTCCCAGGAATTTTCCCTACAGCAGTATCTGCACAAGTTGCCAAACTTATGCATAGGTACAAATAGATTGACTGAAATATTTTTAACAAAGAAAACTAAAAATATCCTTCCTATTATTGCTTATACTCTCTCTTCAACAAAATTAGAGATAAGGGCAAAATAGTTTCTGCTGGGTACTGAGGGGGTGGCGGGGAGAGGGAGGGGGCGGAGTGGGTGGTAAGGGAGGGGGTGGGGGCAGGGGGAAAAAATGACCCAAGCCTTGTATGCACATATGAATAATAAAACAATAAATAAATAAAAACTACAAATAACCCAAATATTCATTGATGGGGGAATGCTTAAGAAAATTGATTAAGCTATTTTAAAAAGAGTAATACCTATAGTATTATATAGTACTTTCATGAGACATATAAAATATATTACTTATATTATGATTTCCCATTTTTTGGAGGGTGTTCTGGAAGGAACCTAGGACAGCACACATGGTAACACAGGTGCTCTAACACTGAGCTATATCCAGCCCAACTCCATTTTGGTTTATAAAAACCAAATTTAAATTATATGTACTATGTATGTTTACAAATCATGTTCACTATATGTCAATATACACATGTATTAAATATATTTGTAATGATTAGAAAAAAGTTTGGAAAAGTAGACTGTTGATAGTAGTTACCTACTGCCACAGCTTTGAGAGAAGAGTAAAACTCACAGAATAACAGATTCCAAGCATATTTTGCTTATTTTTTCTCTTTTTTTTCTTTGGAAGGGGTGTTTTTTGTTTTTATTTTATGAGACAAGCTCTTGCTACGTTGCCCAGGGGGCTAAGTGGCTAAGCCTGGCCTCAAACTCAAGACCCTCCTGCCTTAGCCTTTGTTTATGTTTTCCTTAGTTTCTAGTTTTACACTATGTATTTTATTGCTTTGATCATTGAAAATAATAATACAGAGTTTTCTTTAAAAAATTGATAAATGATTAGACATAAGATGTTCTTTGGGGGAGGACAGTACTGGGGGCTGAACTAGGGGCCTCACGCTTGCTAGGCAAGCTCTAGCATTTAAGCCAAGACCCAGCCCCAGGAATAATATTTTCTTAAGAAAGATAGTAGACAAAATAATCAGAGTGAAAAGATGAGAAATCACTGCAAGGCTCTCTTCTCCTCTGTGGGTCACATTTTGTGTCTCCTCTTTAAAAACTATGGTAGTTGGAACAAATGCTTTAGAACACTGTTTAGCCTATGAACTAAAGTTTTGTGTCTCCTTTTAACCTTCTCCTCCTAGTCTTCCCACATCCATAGCAACCCTAAATAAAAGGTTCTCCAACTTCAGAGATCATTGATAACAAAAACAGAAGGAAAAAAAATCACCCGATCTGGCCACTAGAGGGGGAACATTACACATAAAACCACTTTAAGCTGCCACTTCACAGAAAAATATTTACAAGGGTAGTAGGCTCTCAAAAAGACTGTTGTAAGCTAAAAGCCCACAAGCACTAACCACTGTGATTCAGCCTTTGGCTTGCCTAATATGTACTAATGCAAAAGGTTTCATTAAGGAGTATAAAATCACAAATGTGAATGTGGTTCTCATACTACCAAGGTTACCCCCACACTCACCACCAAAGTGAATATTTACAAATGTTCTGGAACAGAAGCAAATGTTGAGTTGGAAGCAATCCTGAAACTGTGTCTTAAGAAACAATGCCCCATTTTGAAACCAGCAAGAGTTAGGAGTAGTAAGAAACTTTAGCTTCATTTCACAAAGACCAAGGAACTTAATCTTATCGAGGATGTCCTCCGTATACTTTTTCAGACTGCAGCTGAACCAACATGATGCAGCACACTTTCCCTTTCCTTCTTCACACACTGATCTCTGCCCTCTCTATCTGCTGCATTCTTTTCATGTATTGGAGCCTGGCACAAATGAGCTGATAACGTACCTTTTGATCTTCATTATTTCCAGCAAATGTTTCCCATATACCCAACCTTCTCTCGCTCCACCACTGAAACAAATTCACTCCTTTAGACACATAAATCACTTTCTAAAAAAAGAAGTGATACATTCTGCAGGGGGTAAAAAAGGTGTGGTGCAATTATGTCATTCTTAAATGTGTAGTCTTAACCTTAGATATCTCATTACCATATTGAAAAATCTGCAGTGTGACTAAAGTGTGGACATTCAAAGTTTGGAATGGATTTAAAGCAGGTCAAAGTTTTATATATATTTCACCCTACACTATTTTAACCTGCCTCGATCCTACCTTTTCTAGAAGTACTTCCACTTAATTTCAAAATCTGAAGAACAAATAGGCTTAGTAGGGGGGAAAGGGGATAAAGAAGAAAGATAGAGGGATGAATTCAGCTATGATACATTGTAAGAACTTTTGTAAACGTTACAACGTACCCCCAGTACAATAGTATAATAAATTTTAAAAAATAGGTTTAGTAACTTGTTCAAAGTCACAACTCTAGTGAGTAGCAGTAGGACAAGAATTTAGACCTAGACAGTCTGGCTCCAGAGCTGATGTTCTTAACCACGAATCTATTCCTCCTCCTTGTTTTTGCCTTTTTTTTCCTCCTTGAGGCTATTACTTGCCCAAGTAATCGCCCCTACACCCCTCTATACCTCAAACTCACTATAAAACTGCAGGTTCTATGATATAGTAGAAAGGACAAAAGTCACAAAAATGGTGTGAGTCCTGATTCTGCCTCATTCCACCATGTCACCCAGGACACCTTGCAAATATTTGGGAGTCCTAGTTTCT
Source organism: Castor canadensis (assembly GCF_047511655.1). NCBI lineage: Eukaryota > Metazoa > Chordata > Mammalia > Rodentia > Castoridae > Castor > Castor canadensis. Next base: position 136,165,709 of record NC_133395.1, read on the forward strand.
GATACACAGATTGCGAATATAAACCCAAAATTAACCAGTTCCTCCCACTACTGTGCTTCACATTAAATTAAATCATGGACTTAAAGCACAGAGTATTGTGCCTAGCACCTAGGAGGTACCTAAACTTGCTGGCTGGAAAGCAAACCAGAAAAGAGATGGAGTGATCACAGTTTATAGCGCACTGATAACAGTGTCTACCAGGGGACAGTGAGGCAGGTGCTTCAGAAAGTAACATTTTGACCTTTCTTGCTGACTCCAGCCACCATCTAGAGGGGAGATGCTGGTAACAACATTCAAGATCCCACCTCCTGTCACCTCAAGTAGAGGCTACAATAGCCAGGGAATCTTACATGACATGTACCTAAGAGTTGTGAAGCTCTCTTTGGGAGTCCTTCTATATCAATGTGATTCCAACTGCAGGACTAGTTAGGGTGGTAGGGCATGCAGAGAATTATGTTTCAGAAGACCTGGGTCCACTATCACTGTCTGTAGAAAATATAACAACCCACGGTTCACTTAACAAGTTCACTTAACTTGTTTTTGTGGTCAATTCTTCTTTATGTCCTCAGAAGAGATGGAGCAGGGCTGGTCATTTTCTGCCAAGACACTCTTAGTTTTAGACCTTGCTTTTCTCCTAGCTCCCAAAGTTTTGGGGTTTCAGAATCCTTTTATGCTTCTAGAAATAATTGAGGACCCCAAAGAGCTTTTGTAATATGGGTTATATCTGGAGATATTTAACATATTAATAACTAATACTGGAAAACCTATATAACAAAAACATATGAGTTTATATTCTTTGAGCCATCAGACTACATACCATGTAGTCTCTGGAAATTCCATAGTATTCACTCATGAATTAATAGGAATAAAAAAGGCAAATAATATTATTACAAAATTAGTGTTGACTCACAGACACCCTCCACAATGGGGAAAGTCTCCAGGGTTCCTAAACCACACTTCAAGAACTGCTGAGCTAGAAAAAAAAAACCTACTACACCAATCCATGTGAGTCCTGTCTACCAAACCCTAAACTATTCTCCTTTGGACATCATTTAAATCTGGTAATTTATGAAGTTAGAACATAGATCCTGAACCAATAAACTCAGAGAAAAGGAAGAATGTGAAAGACTAGGCAGGCTGGGCATGGTGGCTCACACCTGTAAATCCCAGCTCCTTGGGAGGCAGAGATAGGAGGGTCACAGTTTGAGGCCAGCCAAGGCAAAAAAGTTAGGGAGACCCTATTTCAAAGAACAAGCTAGATGTGGTGATATATACCTATAACCTCAAGTACACAGAAGGCAGAGGTAGGAAGATTGTGGTCTGAAACCAGCCTGAGCAAAAACGTGCAAGACCCTACTTGAAAAATAATTAAAGCAAAAAAGGTTGGAGATATGACTCAAGTGGTACAGTGCTTGCCTAGCAAGTTCAAGACCCTGAGTTCAATCCCCAGTACCAGCAAAAATAAATAAGTAAGTAGGCAGAACTGCCTAACCAACTATGCCCTAAAACTGAAATGCTCGAAAAAGAGCAGAGGGAACATTTTACAGGTTGATCAACATCTCATAGGCCAACACATTGCCCTCCCTTTCTTGTTTTCCCTTTTAATTACTATAATGCCCACAAGTGACATTTTCATTGATTGTGAGGTAGATCCAAGAGGACCAACTTCAAAATTACACAACATAGCAAAGATCAGATCCAATTTTCACTTCATATGGAAATTTCATAGGCCAGACAGACCATGTTGTACAAGGAATTTCCAAATTCAGAGGTCTGGAATGGCAGATTTTGGGGAGAAGAGGGCAAGTTCACACTTTCATACGCAGTCTTTGTTCTCTCTTGCTTAGTCCATTTTGCTCTGTTTACTACTGTAACCCTATAACTGACCAGGCCCATCTGGCACATTCCTCCTGTTCTTAATGATCATATACATAGTAGGAAGGCCTTGGAAGCACCTATCCATACACATTGTGCTAAACACTTTATTTTTGCATCATGTCTCTTCATAACCAAAGAGGTATGTATTATCACCAACAGTATTTTACCACTGAGGATATTACCTGCCAAAAGGTGACCCATGTAAACAATCAGTGGTTCAGGGATATGATCCTAGACAACCTCATTCCAAGGCTTTCTTCACACCATGCCAAGCTGCCTGAACAGATTAAAGAGGCATCCTTCCTATGTCATTTACAGATAAAAAAAAATAAGACCTTACTTGACAAGTCTGAATTAGAGAAAAACTGTTGACTGAAAACACAAGCAACAAGAGCCCTTCCCCCAAAGGCACAAAAAAATGTAAGTGAACCTTTCATCAGCCTGCCTGACAAAGAGAGTCTTAGCTCTTATCTCTTTTCCCCTGGTGCCCTTTTAACTGGTTTCATTTTTCTCCTAAGTGTTGTTTCAGAGTTTCTAATGTTACCCTGTTGAGGTGCCAAACTGATATGTTGGGAAAGAGCTGCTCTGATCAGTCTTCATCTCCTTCAGCAAAAAAAAAAAAAAAAAAACAAGGAGACAAGGAGTTTGTCAAACATGGCCTAAATCCAGGGGCAGCAGTAGAGGCTGGAGAGCAATCCTATCTGACCTTCAATTATTCTGAAATTGAATCACTTTCTTGCCTGACAACTGTGACTAATTTCAAAGGCCCAACAAACCAATCTGCTCATGATGACTTTGGGGTCAATTACCATTTGGGGGCAGATTAGAATCTGATCTGAAGCTGAAAAATTCCACCCTATGGTGCTAATCTCTTGAACTTCCCCATCCTAAATAGAGCAAGTTTCAAAAACCAACGTTTCTTATTTCATAGTGTACCTGAATATTGTCTGTAATGATTTTGCTTAATCAAAAAATTAATTAAATTCCTGCTCTAATGGTCTAAGCACAAGACTCAGAGGAAGGAAGGAGTACTGGCCAACTGCCAAGGTTCCATCTGAGGCTGTTGGAGTTAATAATTTCCATGGTGTTTTAAGCATTAGAAACAACAAAGGCCAGCTTTCACTAGTAGCACTACTGATTCTGGCAAACGTGTAAAAATGGGGCCTGTTCTAAGATAACTTATATTACAGAGAATTAAGTTTTCAATAAACAAAATGAAACCAACAGTCAAGAAACTGGGTAATTCTGCTATTTTCTGATATTAATCAGAAAGGAAGTGCTGACATTAATGAAAATGGGCTGTGAATGGATTTGCTGAGATCACCCATAGCTGTTAAATGATTTGAAGTGGTATGAGGTGAGGATGGAGGAAGGAGACTCCTAAGGCATTTCTGGGAAAAATGAGGTCCTTGCGCAAACCACTGACCTTTCTCACACTTGCACATCTCTTGTAGATTACTTACTCTTACTTGATCCGTCATTCTTCATATGTAAATGAAATTAATCAGGTCTTCACTACATAGGTTGCAAACTGTACCCCACTGGCTAAATCTGACTACAGAAGGAATTTTACTATGTCTTCTTGTTTCTTTATCTCTCTCTCTCTTTCTCTCTCTCTCTCTTGAACTGGCTGCCAACATTAAAAACTCAGAAGATTTCACATAAAAATGCTACTCCTGGAGTTGGATAATTTAGCAACTCTAGGCTCACATTTCGGCAGGGCAGCCATGGGCAAGAACAGAGGAGTGACAGCCTCTTTAGAGACTTTACCCAGCCTGCTTCACCTGGTAACATTTCTTACCTAGCTCTGTACTTCCTTTCTTCCTCCTGAGCGCTATCCCGCAGGTTAATCCTCTTATGAGAAATACTGCTGTTGTTAATACTTGTGGAAGGAAGAAACACATGCATAGTACCACTTAAAAATGAAAAATAAAAATCCCTTACATATAAAAGTCCTGAGCTTTCAGGATGGAAAGCACGTGGCATTTCTTCCAAATATTCCTTTTGCTATGTCAGCTATGGGTTTTACTACACAGAAAATTCTATTTGAAACTTGAAAACTGAGGTTTATAAAATCATGAACTCTTCTGAAAAGGTGACTAACAAGAGAATGAGAATCTGGGATTTTTCATTACCTTACTTTATGCAAACACCAGAGTGAACAGTGAAGATAGGAAGCTAGAAATGACCCACTATTCCACTCTTTTGGAACCACTATTCCACCATGCCCTTACCTCAATAAACACTAAAATAAAATGGGACCTTCCATGTCTTTTGTCCCGGACAAATTTAAATCTTTATCCCCCAAAAGGTGGGAGACAGGGAGAAAAAAAATTCTAGAGTGATGCAGATTCATATTCCATTTTAAGCTATAGGCTAAACCATGCAAAATTTGAAGCATCAAAGCAATTTGATGTTTTCCAGGAAGAAAATATCACTCTTGATTACACCACCATCATCTGCTACCAGTGGCCCCTTCTAATGTATACAAGGCTTTGAGAAAGAAGATATGCCTGCTTTCCCCTCAACTAACATGTATACCTGAATATAAGGTAAGACTGCCCAGGTTTCTGGACCAAAAGACTGAGAAACAAACCTCAAATTCACTCCATGCTTCAATGGGGACAAAAAACAAAGAGTTAGAAACCAACCCAACTGAGGAAAAAGGTTGGCTATACTGAAACTGGTCCATAAACCAAATGATCTGTTCTACTACTAGTGTTTCTTTAATGCAAAAATAATTCCTAAGTGATTAGTGAGCAGAGTAGAGGCCTCAGAATGTGAAAGTCATGCTGGATATGTGATTTGCAACAATTTGATACGATCAGCTGAAAGCTTCCTTTCAATTAAAGAGAAAATCTTAGCAATGTATGAAGACCTTCAGGAAAAAAAAAGACCTAAAAATTCTTTGGAAGTGCCTTCCCTTAGTGCAAGTAATGGTTTATCGTCACAAATTCCACTAGATTAAGCTCTCTGGACAGCTAAAAGTGCACATAAAGATGCAACAAACACACTGCTCTCCATAAAAACTGGTTAATGTAGTTGTGTACACCCTGGACCAGTTTTACTTTTGAGGATGAGGTCTCCATTAGAAGCACATGACTTTAAGGGCTTGCATCTTGGAGAAAGGAAGAACTGCAAATGGCCAATCAGCTATCATGCTGGCTGCAAAGGCCAATGGAGATTTCATTAAGGTACTGATTTTATTAGGATAGTTACTCTGCGAATGCTTTCATACAATGAACAAAGTTCCCTAAGTTTTGAGTGGTCTGCTTCTACCACTGTTTTCTCCCCTTTTGTGTACAATTTTGCAGAGGAAGAGGTTTTTCAGGATTACATATACTATTGAGACCAAAATTATTACACTGCCATTTTGTTGGTCTTCTCATAAGCCAATATGCAATATTATAAAGTGTAGTGGCTATCACCGTCTGTAATCTGAGACACTATAGTTATAGAGAGTTATAAAGTGGTGTTGGGTCTGGAGACATAAGGCAGATGAGTATCCCATCTCCCATGGAGAGCACTATCACTCCTGAATCCTGAGGAGATGGAGGCCTGCATTCCTGCATCCTAAAGAAGAGATACAGATCTGCCACAGGGCTGATGAGCAAAATGCTCTCAAGATTGTTCCCTTCCAATAAAGGTGCAAACCAAACCAGTTCACCTGAGAAAGCCCTCAAATCCATGGCCAATGAGAAAAACCCACCTAACCCAGAGTTAGAACATCCATAAAAACCCTAGCCTTCACCTGAGCAGCGAGCTACTGGCCTCCGGGCTCCGCTGCAGTTCCCTAGCTGTAGCCTTTCCTTTCTCTCTAATAAATCCTACTTTATATACTGGCTTTGGCTCAGCATTCAGCTGCCTCACAAGCCAAAGGCAAGGACCCTCGACACCAGCACATAACACATACAGTGGTTTCTTTCTTTCTTTTTTTGATGTTCCTAGAGTTTGAACTCAGGGCTTCATGCTTATTAGGCAGGCACTCTACCACTTGAGCCACACCTCCAATCTAGACATGTGGTTATTAAATGGAAAAACTTGTTAGAATTTTGTTTTCAGTATTCTCCAAAACTGTGCTCCTGCTAAAAATGCAATTCTAAAGACTGTGCCCCGAAATACCCCAAAATGTTTATGGTATATAACATCAGTTAACAAGAAAAGTCAAAATACACACTAAAAGGTAAAAAATAAATGCAGGTGGGAGGTAACAAAAACTGCACTGGAGTAGTGGTGAATATAAAAATAAAATATCTTATTTTCTACATCAGCTACTTCCTACAAATGTTTGTTAATTTCTTCCTTTTACCTAGGATTAATTATCAGTTAGTGGAAATTTATAGAAAAAAATTTTATATTCACAAAATAACTGATCACAAATGTAGCTAAACATACCAACTACAAGACTGTTCTTCAAGACAAATGTTTCAATATATTAGGAGGTAATGGGAAAGAGCAACAACTGCCAGGTATGATGACATGCCTATAACCCCAGCATTCATTCCACAGGCTAAAGCAGGAGGATCCCAAATTCCAGGCCAGCCTAAACCACAAATCTGAGATTGTCTCAACCCCTCCCTTAATCCTCCCTCCCAAAACTGCAACAAAGTGTTGGTTAAAGATTTCTGAATATTACTTGACTTATATTTTGAACAACCAACACAAGAACTAGCGTTTCCTTCCCTCAATGTGCCAGAAGTGGCTCGGGGATCCCTGGGACTAAGGAATCTGGACAGGAACCTTGGCTAAAAGTCAGCACTGTAAACAAGGTGCTCTCCTGGCGTGTGAAGCAGCTGTCATGATCTAAAGGACCACCAGCTGAGGCAATGCCCTTGACTCTGCATTACCTATGTGGTGAGAAGCAGCCACATAGGTTCCTGACAGAATAGCCTTGCTTTGGAATAAAAGTTGTCATAAATTACCCATATATCAGAGTTATCAATTAGCTAATAGACATGAACATTTTCTAACAAGCAAAACATACAAACATCACAGAGTTATTTCTTTAAAAGAAAACACACAGGAGCAAACGAGAACAGGAACCACTGAGAGTAAAGCCTCGTTTAGCAGATACCAGTTTAATTCGGCATAGTGCATGACTTAAAGCATTGACATTCCATAGCCAACAAGATTTCCTACTTCTCTATTACAAAATACTGGACACCCTGAATAGAGTTAATTCAAGGTCCTGGCTCCATTTCTCCAATAACTAGAATTAAACAGGTTTCCCTGTTTAGAACAATTTCACATTCACTGAAGGCTTTGGGGAAGAGGGGGAAATAGGGCTTCTAACTGCCCCTCTGAGCCAAAGGCACTTAAAGTTACAAGATAAAGCACAGAAGAGTACCCCACGGACATTCTGTGTTCAGACTGCTGAACTTCATCATAATAATGTAAAAGACACTGATTTCCTTGGAAAAACAAAGTGCAGTATGGATATAAAGGACTCACTGCCCTCACACCCCCCTCTCTGAAAATAATAAAAGAACTCTTACTTTACACGATTAGTATCACCCAACATTCACATATGGCAAAAAAATACCTACAAAATAATCTGTCATAAATTCTCCTCACTATGTAGTCACAATAGAATCTGATCTCACTCACAGAATCTGAGCTGGAAAGACCCTCAGAGATCACACCGTCCATCCCCTTACGTGATAAATGAGGGATGGAGACCCAGGCAGGTGAAGTGTAAGAGTCCAGCATATAACCCTATGGCAGAGCCTGGGCAGGCTGCAGGCTTCCTGAAGCTTACTTAATTCAAGGTCCCCTCCTCTTTAAAAGGCTCTCAAAAGTAAAACATGGTGATGATCTCCAAAGATGCACCAGACAATAAAGCACATGCACTGACACAGGTCAGCGATTTGGTCTCATGAGACAGTTCCTTTGGCCATTGGGCAGATATGTAACCCACCTCAGGGTGGGAATACTTTGCACAACATTATTCAGAGTTCTGATGAAAGTCGAGTGCAGGTTAGACATGACTTCTTGGATTCCAGTGGGTTCTTCCTAGCTGTCAGTCCATGGTGGGCACACGGTCAGCTGCACAACGGAATCCCAAGTTTGATGAAGAGCTATCAGGTGTGTTCTGGCTCCGAGCAGCACAGCGATACCTATAGCAGTAAGACTGTGCACAGAGAAAAAGTGAGGTAAGTGCTACTAGGACCCTCAGCTTAGGCCTTAGGCTCTAACCTGTCCGATATGTGCTGCACACAGTGCCAGCTGGGGAGAGGTTTATGCCTACCTGACGATGCAGCTTCCCATATCTCCCTCTTGGACATTTAATGTGTGTGCTTTACAAAAGGCAGTGCACTCAAGGTTAGCCACATACCACCAAGGTCCTTCACCTCATAAGTATCACATACACATAGTACAAAGAGGTTGGTGTCACTACTTCACAAATGCAAAAAAGAAAAAAATAACAACCCATGGCTATGTAAGTTTTGGCACATCCAGGACAGATTTTCAGTGGCTACTGAAAATCATGTCTTTATATAATATGTAAAGACAAAGGAAAGTCTTATGAAGTTAAAATTGCAAGTGTCGGAGGATGGAGGCCAGGTACAGTGGCACAAACTTAAAATCTCATCTGCTGTAGAGGTTAAAAGGGCTGCAATTCAAAGCCAGCCTGAGCAAAAACTTAGCAAGACCACACCTCAACAAACAAACTAGATGAGATAGTATATACATGTAATCCTAGCCACGTACGAGGCACAGGTAGGAAGACTGCAGTCTGAGGCTGACCCTGGGCAAAACAAGCACAAGAACCTATCTGAAAAATAATAAAAAACATAAAAAAGGCTAGAGGCATGGCTCAATTGGTACAACACTTGCCTAATAAGCACAAAGCCCTGAGTTCTAATCCTAGTACTGCCAAAAATAAATTTAAAAAAAGCTAGGGATGTAGCTCAACGGCAGAGCACTTGCCTAGCACGTGCAAGGCCCTGGGTTCAATTCTATACTGAAAAAAAAAAAATTAAAATACAAAACTGTATATATTATATGACCTCAATCTATATTATCATAAGTGTATATTAATTTTTGACATTATAATAATATAAATGGCAATTGAGAAAAATATTAAGATCAAAGTATCTTACAATATTTCAATAGATTGGCAAAAAATTAATCAGCAAGTTTAGGAACAGCAAATGTTAAGAAAGGCTGATGGGAAGCATTGCTTCTTTTTTCAGTACTCTTGGAGTTTAATCATAGTAAAACATGAGGCTACACATTTTTGTGTGTATTGTTTGTTTCTGCGTAATTCTGCGTAATTTTTTTAAGAATGAGAATATACATATGAACGCAGTCACTGAGCATCTAATACACACTAGGCATGGTGCTAGGCACTTTTATCTATTTTATCATTTGACTGTAACATCCCAGAGACACCAAACAAGTTGTGCAAGAAAGTAAGATTAAAACCCAGTTCTAACTATAGTGTCATTGCCCCTACAGCAAGATTTACACTCCCAGGGTGAAGGGTACCTCATCTCATGTCTTCCTTCCCACTGCCCTGGTATGTGTGTACACACATGTACACACACACACACACTCACAAACAGGCCAGTCTAACACATACATATGGCCACAGAGCACGTATGCAGTGGATGACCATGGTTTACTTGCTACAAATATATCAAAAGCTACCATATTCCAAAAACAACCGTGCATGGAGATCTTGCTAAGTTTGTTCTCTGATCCAAAATAACAGAGGATGAAAATAAATGAATCACCCCGTGTGCCATGAGCATAAACTCTGAGTTGGTTCAGTGAAACTCAAGTTACTGCCAGCTAGTTAAAGAAGCTGTAAAAAGAACTGTGTGAAAAATTCGGAACTCATGCAGAAGAGATCATTTGTGGGAAGAAAAAATAGGTCCACGTGCAAGATTTTTTTAAAAATTCCTATCATTTTCTTTACTCTCATGAAATTCAAATGCTTTTACTCTTCATAAAACTTATCTCTAAAGGTGACATGGAAATTCTCTGGAGCATTTCCACAACAAAAAGAAAGACAAAATGCTTTGTCTTCTATAGACAGTAAAACAATAGCAGGCAATTTTCTCATTTTCTTTGTGGCCATTGAGGAATATAACATATTTGCAATTCTCAGGAAGATGGAGGGAAAATGAATTTTTAAAAATGTGCTTGAAATAATAAAAAAAAATTAATGACATCTGTTACAATGTGTAGAAGCTCTCAACTGTCTGGGGGTGACCACATAGGAAGATGCAGAAGACTCAGTCCTTGCACACACTACTTACTGGGCTGTCATGAAACAACAGTGCTTTGGTATGGCTAGAATCAAACTCCAATGATGATCCAGGGCCCCATACAACTAAGTATGTGCAGTGAATTCACAATGCATTAAGGGTTGGGTTCAGGGGGAGTTAGACAGATGACTTCAACATTCTTGTTTTGTCATTGTACCACACGTGATGAAAACAATCCTGATTGCCTACTGTGTGCACTCAGAGGAGCTCCATGGCTAGGCATAGTCTTGTCTGGCTGGAGACCACAGACTGGTTAAGAAAACAATGACTACACAGCAAACAGCTACAAAACAAGCCAGGGTCCAATAACTCTGAGGTTTCTAGTCAATATGGAGGAAGGAACTGTCACACCTTGTCTTTCGGAAAGACTTTTTGTAGAAGGCAGAACTTGACCTAGACAGGTGGTATATGGTTATGGTGGTAGTTCTTGGACATCAGTCTACACAAGTACAGCCTGGAAAGCATGTTTAAACACATATCCCTAGGTCACAGAGCCAGAAATTCTGATTCCACAGGTCTGGTGTGGAGCCCAAGAATCTGCGTTTCCAACAAGCTTCTAGGGGCTGCTGATGCTATAGCCCATCGGGCATACTTTGAGCAGCACTGATTTACAGGATTTAGAAAAGAGGAAAGAAGACTGATTAAGTGGAGAAGACAGTGACATCAGAAGATGGAAATGGAAAAATTCAGGCAAGTAAAGAGAATAGCAAAATCACAGCCCGATTGCATCACAGCATGGTTTATTTATTCATTAAATATATGAGCTTACAATATGCCAGATGCTATTTTAGGCAAGAGGGATACAATCAGAGCAAGATAAACAAGGTACCTGTTATCAGGGAGCTGACATTCAATAGGCAGTAGTCAGACAATAAACAGACCGATAAATTCAAGACTGTTTCCAGCAGTAGTCATCTCTGAAGAAAGCAAAATAAGGGGAGAGGACTGAGAGTGACAGTGGTTATTTTATATAGGGTGGTCTGAAAGGCTTCTCTGAGGAGGTGACAGGAGCTGAGTTACCCAAAAAGTTAGAGAACAGGAATTCCAGACAAAAGCCATGACTGGTGAAAGACAGATAATGGTAAGAAGCAGGAAATGTGGACAGATAAATGGGATGTAGTCCCATAACAGTCTTCTCTACAGACAAAGCAGTTGAGACTTAACAAAAACGAAAACTGGGGCAAACAATGTGCTACCCTGCTAATCAGCAAGGACAAAAATCCAAGGCTTACTAGCTATTTAAGCTCAGGCAAGGCCTTCTTGAATCTGTTTTGTCTTGGATAAAATGGAACCATTCATGAAATTATGTTAAAACGCTTCATTTGACCTTTACGTAAAAACAGTAAAGCACTAGACACACAGAAGGCATTACAACTGTTACATTTAATGCACCTCATACTCTTCATCCTGGAAACTCACTTTGCCTGTCTTATGTGACCTCCCTTACTGAAACAAAAGAAGCATCAGCCAGCTTTTAAGCAGGCCTTAAAGATCCCGTATCCTTGCCAGCATCTGAATGTGGGAATATGTGTGTTACATAAATGAGGGTGTCTCTGGTGATATGGCATAGGACTATGGTTTTTGTTGAATGGCCTATTTCTACCTGCTACAAAATCGAGAACATAACAATGCCGATGAATTGCTAGTTCCTACCCACAGCACTATGTTAAAATGGATTCTACAGCTGTGTCACGGCACAGTAGAAAAGAGATCCAGGACATGTAAGAGATTTTTATCATGATCATATTTGAAGATCCTGGTATACGCAAAGTAATTCCGTTCTTAAAATACAAAATTACATAAAAAGTTTGGCATAATACTATTACTAGTTTTCTACAGGAAACAAGATGATTTTTATTTTCTACCTTATGAAACAAAAATGTTTTGTTTACATAACAAAAAGCTTAAAATCAACAATAAAAAACAGTCCATTATTAGATCACAATCATCCCTGAGACCTTCCATTAACCAAAATGACTATGAAGAACTAAATCTGAAAAGCAAACCTCACTTCAAAAGTTAGTATTGAGAGGCTGGGGATGCAGCTCAGTGGTAAAGCACTTGTTAACATGCACAGGGCCTGGGTTTGATCCCCAACACTACACACAAAAAAAAAGAAAGAAAGAAAAAAGGTTGAGGTAACTGCAGAAGAGTCAATTCACACCATCATTCCATTTCAAATATATTCATTCACTCAGCAAATATTTATTAATAAGTTATTCACTTTAATGTTTAATAATGAGCATGATTAAAGAGTAAATGGCCTGATTCTGAATGTTCTTATTGCTCTTTTTTTTTTTCCTGAATACTTTTAGCACCAAAAGTGGTTCTTAAAGATCTGAGGTCTTTGGGTGGCTGAAAAATGGGTCATTCTATTAAGAACAGGAGTAGTAGGAAGGACGTTTTTAGCCCTAGTTCATCAAAATGGATAATTACTATGTGAAATTGATCTCAATATCTGTGCTAAGAATATGATGCTAGACTTGGGAACAATCGATTTGAGATAATGACTTACCAGTCTTGGGACTCTGAAGTCAAGTAGGACAGCAATATGGTTTTTATGAGAGGAAAATTTTGCAGATGAAAGGGTGTTTTTAAAGTAATTGTGGCTCATATCAAATAAAATTATTATGGGGAATCACACACCAGAACCCAGGTCTCCTGATTTCCATCCATCTTCACTGACACTATACCAATCTCTTTGTTTGTCACCTGGTGGAGGGAACAGCATTTCCTGAATGCTGTGAGTTGGGCTGAAGATTCCACAGGCGTTAATCTAATGACATCAACAGCCACAGCTATACATCTTGAGTTCTTGCTATGTGAGTTGCTCTAAGTACTAAGTCAGTTAACTCTGCCAATAATCCTATTAGTACCTGCATTATACATAAGTTAAAACTGAGGCCCAGAGATATTAATAGTGGAATTCCTGAGTGGTGGGTTCAGGATTCCAGTCTATTTAATCCCATTCTAGAGTCTGGGCTCTTCATGCTGTGTTGCCTCATAGCTTCTCTATCTGTGCTCTCACCTCTTTACTGAAGTGTATTTCAGATGGACTTTCAAATTTGTGAATGATGGTAAGAGTTTGCCTTAGCCATGCAAACTAGCCCTGGCCCATGATCAAAAATAAGTTACCTTCTAATCAAGGTAATTAAAAAATAAATTACAACAATATTCTTTCTTTTATTGATTTGCTTTCTATGCCATGAACAACGTTTCTAAAATTCTGCCTACCAACTTCTGAGTTCATTTTTTGGTTCCTTTTTTTAAGGAACATTAGAACCTATGCAAAAAACTACTAAAGCAAGAAAAAAAAAGTGGGGTGCTGGGAGCGTGGCTCAAGTGGTAGACCACCTGCCTAGCAAGTATGAGGCCCAGAGTTCAAACCTCAGTACTGCCAACAACAACAACAAAAAAAAACTGTCTATATTCACTGATCATATTGTAAGAAAACAATCTTTTCTACCAAAGTATCTGTTACCCTCTTAGATTTCTTAAAAATTCCTCAGGTCGCTATCTTAAGTGACTTGCATGTTTAGAGGGTCTTTGCTTCTTCTTCCAGATTCCTGTACAACTCCATTGCCCACCAAACTACATGCCCTAACCCATCCCCCAAGTCTTCTAGCCAATGAGGGAAATTGTGAACCTTTGACCTGGACAAATCCCAGGTGAGGGGAAGGTACAACTGCGTCAGGGATATAAGCAGGAGCCACTGTCGGCCATTTTGTGCTTGCATGTTTGCTTAGGGGGTGTGAGAACATGCTTGCACCCCCTTGATCAAGAGAAATTGCCTTGTCAAGATTTTCTGTCTCTTGTGTGTCTGTTTTTGGCACCAGAGAGTTATTAATTCCAACAATATGATTACCTTTGTAAAAAAAAAAGTCTGATAGAACCTATAAAAACTTTACTAGAACTAACAGATGAGTTTGTCAAGATCGGGGAATACAAAATAAACAAACAAAGATCACAAATACAAAAATATAAAAGCCACTGGGCACAGTGACTCATACCTATAATCTCAGCTACTCAGGAGGCAGAGATCAGGAAGGTCATGGTTGGAGCCCAGCGTAGGCAAAAGGTTAGTGAGATCCCATGTCAACCAATAGTTGGATGAGGGGATACACACCTGTCATCCCAGTTATGTGGGAGGCATAAATAGGAGGATCCAATAGGAGGATCCAGGCAAGCTTGGGCATAAATACAAGACCCTATCCCCAAAATAACTAAAGCAAAAAGGCCTGAGGATGTGGTTCAAGTGGTAGAGTGCCTGCCTGGCAAGCACAAGACCCTAAGTTTGAGTCCCAATACTGCCCAAAACAAAAGTCAATTATACCATGTAGTGTATTTAATAAAAGCATATATTAGGTTAAAAGCTATTTTTAAAAATGAACTAGGAAGCCTATGAAAGCATGAGTTAAAAATACAAAACATTAAAGTAGATACAAAAATATGCACGGAATTGGTGTATTTTAGTGTTCCTGCTTCAGATGTTTTCCTTTCTTCAAGCTTCACTTTTCCCATTTATTCTTGATGAAAAATCTTCTGGTCCCCAATTACTCAGAGAAGAAGTGGATTTTCAATTAAGAAAAGTGCTCTATGTTGGAGACATTAACTGGTTGCAACTGGAGTTTTGAGATACTATTATACAGAGAGACCACCCATTTTTCATGGAAGTCTGGTTACCCAGCAAGAGATCCTAACACACTTATAGTTACACTGTCAGTTCAGAGAAACAACCTGAGAGAACGTAAATGCATCAGGAAAACTGGGGCAACGTATGTCATTTAAAACTAAAAACAGGATTTCATGGTGATGTGTGCTGTCATCTCAGTTATTCTTTAGGAGGATGAGACAAGAAAATCACTTCAGCCCAGGAGCTGGAGGTCAGTCTGGACAACATAGTGAAACTCCCTTTCAAAAATAAATAAATAAATAAATAAAAATAAGATTTGATAAAGTTAAATTTGTCCACATCTTGTTATACATGTAGATATAAAGCATAAATTGAATTCCACCTGAATCAATGGATTAAATATTCTAAACTAAGAACTGCAGAAGACACACATGCCTACAAACACATGTGTGCATCATCTAGAGAGACTCTCTTTAGGTCAGTACTTGTCAAACTTTGCTGTACATTTTAACACATGGAGAGCTTCAAAACAAGGCTAAAGCCCAAGTCACACCCCCTTCCAAATCAAATCATATGGGGGCAAGTGGGGAGCCAGGCATCAGTGTACTTTTTATAGATCTCTGATGATTCCAATGTGAAATAAAGTTTGAGGGCAAAGCTTGCTAATGCCTCCATTATCAAATTAGTAACTTAATTTGGAGCCATTATAGGTGGTGTTAAGTCTCTAACTGCCTGGACTGAGCAAATTACCATGCAAAGTTTCTTGGTAACAACAAACTGCAAAACACCATTTTTATACAGGGACAGAAGACAGAAGCCGAAGTGCAGGAGATACTAAAATTACATGACTCAAAGAAAAAGGGAAGGTATGGTATTTTATGTCCATATTCCTTATAAAGGTTATCTGTGAAACACCAAGTCACTCAGATAAACCAAAGGCTGCAAGCTTGGACAGTGAAATCAGTCCCAAGGGGCAGAAATACACACACTTCCATCTAGAACCTGTGAGATACTTCCATTTCTAGACTGCTACAAACCATCCTTCACTTACAACTCTCACTTGAATCTCTACAGAGAACCCAGAAATTTACAGAAGTTTTCAAATATATTACCAGTGTGTTTCCAGACTTACATACAGGAAGGCCCACCCTGGTTCATGGAACAAGAAAGACTTCTCAAAGGGATAAGATTCAACAGAGGAAATTTGGTTGGCAATAGGTCATTCACAACCTGTTTCTCCTGCCCGTTACCAAACTTAGGATGACTGTCCTACTTTTTTCTGGTTTCAGTGGGAATAGGTATGTATTAGCAAAAATAAAGGGGACATTTTGTTTTTTATAAAGGATCCCTCAACCATTAGAACATTAAACCCGAGTTTAATGGCATGACTTACCTTGTGGCACATATAGGATCCACCTTTCTTTACACGGTCTCTCCCAGAAGGGGGGCCTTTCTATGGGTGAAAAGAAAATAATTTGTTAACCTAGACAATATGGATCCACATGCATTTCTGCCCCTCCCAAAAGCCCATGTCCCCAAATGCCTTCCCACCCATCTTCTATGGACACACCTTAAATTCCCACTGATCAGTGAAGTCTTCATGGCTACAGGAAGCAATCCCCCCTTTAAACCCCTACAGCATTTCTTGCCTAAACGACTAATAAACTCCCTGGCAGCATCTCTTACAATGTCATCCTCATATGCAAACTTATCCTGCATTATCACTGGTTTGCTCAACCAGATAGCAAGCTTTTTTAAATGATATGTTTTTATAATTTAACTGTGAAACACCTAATAAACTCTCTGCTGAATAAGTGAATTATCTTTTTTCTCTTTTTAAAAAATTTTTGGGTCAGGTTTATTGAGATATAATGCAGATACAGTAAAATCCACTCTCTATTTAAATGCAGTTTCAATGAACTTTGACAGCTATATATAGTCATGTGAGTATAAGCATAACTCACATACAGAACATAGTTTGTCTTCTTTTTAGAAAAACAAGATTTATATAATGCCTACTACGAACCAGGCATGGTTCTGAAACTTTGCAAGTATTAACTGGTGCACGCTCCAAAACAACTCTGGAGGAAGGTTATTATGTAAGCCACAGATTCACCCCCAGCAGCCCTGATCCAGAGTCTATGCTCTGAAACACTCTGCCTTGCTTCCAGTTAGAAACTAGAATGACAGGAAATTGGGGAGACCCTAAAGGAGACAAGACAGAAGTAGTGATGTCACTGTAAAGAGAATTAAAACCCAGACAAAGCAGCCAAAAGGGAAGACTGTTTCTTCTAGAAAAAGCTTCTTATTGATAAAAGTGCAATGGAAGTGAAAAATCCTAAAACTTCAATTGCCAGGATAAAAGCCTCAACATCAGGTAAGTCATTTAAAGAGCATCTAAGAACTACCAATAAGCTCCTATAAACCAGAGCCCTAGCAGGGGAACCCAGGTGGGGATAAAGATTTTTTTATTTTCCTTTGTTGTTCAAAAAGACATCTAATCACACAAGCCACCCACTCTGTTCATTGAAAACAAGAGAAGCCAGATAAACTCCCTATCTTAGTTTTCCCATTTCTAGTCACCACCTGTTGTCAAGGGCCACTGCCTAAGTGGCAAAAAGGGAAGAAGGTCCTGGCGCCAGAAAAGGACGGCCACCCATGCTTGTGATTATGTGGCCTGAGGCAAAACCTACACAAGAGTTCTCATCAAGGCACACCTGCGAACCCACACAGGCGAGAATTTCTGCCTTACCACTGTGACTAGGGTGGCCGTGGGCGGAAGTTCACCCACTCAGATGAACTGACCAGGCACTTACGAAAACATACAAGAAACTGCCCCTTTCAGTGCCAGAAGTGCAATGGGCCTTTTCCAGGTCGGACCACCTCACTTTACACATGAGGAGGCACTTTTAACTCCCAGACAGTAGATATAACCCACACTGCCTGAAGAGAATTCAGTATTTTTTTTTAACCTTTCACACTGTCTTCCCACAAGGGGAGGAGCCCAGCTGGCAAGCTCTGTTGCAATCATGGTCAAGTTCCTAACAAGTCAGCTTATGAATGGATAATCAAGAGAAAGAAGGAATCCAAAAGACAAAATCAAAGAACAGATGGGGTCTGAGACTGGCTCTTTTACCGTTCCAATTCTAAATCATCTTGAACATGCCTAGACTTAAAAATGCCAAGGGGGTGACTGGAAGTTGTGGATATCAGGGTATAAATTAGATCCGTGAGTTGGGGGAAGGGAAGACCAGAATTCCCTTGAATTGTATTTCGATGCAATCCAAATGTAAAGATTACTATGTGTTCTCTTTGCCATTGAAAAACCATTACTCTGTTAGAAGAAGAAATTCAGATACAGAAAAATGTGTTCTAATAATGATGGTACTTGGTGACTCTTGGTTCTAAAGATACCAAATGAGGAAGCCTAAATTCTCAAACTCCTGCATACTTTGACAAAAAATTTCTTTTGTCTTCTGATCCACATGTATGACCTAAGTGAGGTACATATACCTGGGTTTACTCCTTTAACATTTTTACGCAGACCGTCCGTAATGAATTGTGGTTTCGGATGTGCACTAATTTCTACAATGGTTTATTCCCAAGTGTGCCTTAAGCAGAACAAATGTGGTTTTTTTCTATATAGTTCCTTTCCTTAATAAATATGCAATTTTTAAAAAAGGATCATGTTTTTTCCAAGCATGGCTAAAACCCTGTCTTGCAAATGTTAACTAGGTAGGCAGAAGTGCATGTTTTCTTCTAAGTATTTCCAGATATTTAAAAACTAAACTGTCCCAGGGCCAGGCACAGTGGCTTATGAGATATCTGGTGGATCACAGTTAAGTCCCCCAGGCAAAATGTTAGTGAGACCCTATCTCAATTAATAAGCCAGGAGTCCGCTACACAGGACACCACAGAGTAGGTGGATCACAGTCTGAGTCTGAGGCGCAGGCCAGCCCCAGGCAAAACTGCAAGACTCTACTTGAAAACCAACTAAAGCAAATAAAGAAAAAAGGAAGGAAAAAGGAAAGGAAAGGAAGGGAAGAGAAACTGTCACAAAGTCTTTGGCTGTTCTTTCCTCTCTGCACTACATGTGAAGATAAAAACAAGCAGCACAGCTTTCTTCCCAAGAATTTTACCCACATCACACCAGAATCTTCCAGGTGAGTTCGTTATTGTATAAAAGTAAGTCGTTCACCAAGAATTCACTGCAGCAGAAATTGAAGCACTTATGACTGTTTATCTGTCCCATGCAAGGGTCACACTCTTACACCTCACTTTTTGATCGGGCATTCCTGCATACTGCATGTTATCATGTACCAAATGACAATCTGATTCTGATTAAAGCCTCATAATATCTACTAGCATGCAAGATTAGATTCTTATGTCAAGATACATCTAAGAACAAGAAAGAGCTGGTTTGCCAACAGGAAGATGCAAGAACAAAATTCTATCCTTTCATCATCTATCCCAATGACTTAAGGTTACAATCGTTAAGTATGACACTCTCAGAGTGACACAGCACCAATGACAGTCATCCTCTGTTGATGCCATGATAGTAGTTAATACAGTCTTAATCTAGGTGACTGCTCAGCTGGTTATTATACATAAGACTGTTTTTGCTAGAAAGCAACATGTTGTAGGATTTTCTTCAACTGTTGAAATGCTTGCCACTTTGGCAAAAAGCTGAAAAATTACTAGGAAGATGTAGTGGGTTGAATAGTATCCATAAAACTCATGTCCACTAGGAAACTTAAAGAGTTACAGATTATTTTTTTAATCTCTTTACAAAGATTTTATTCATCTTTTCAAAGAACCAGCTCTTTGTGTCACTGATTTTTATCCCTATTCTTCTTCTGTTTTCAATTTCAGTGATTTTTGCTCTTTACTATTTCTTTCCTTTTGCTTGCTTTGGTTTAGTTTGGTCTTTTTCTGGGTTCATGAGTTGAAAAACATACTGGCTTAAGTAAGAACTTTCTATTTTGTGTGTGATACTAGGATTGAACCCAGGGCCTCATGCATGCTAAGCATGTGCTAGCTTTTCTACTTTTCTAATGTACGTATGCAGTGCTACAAATTTCCTTATTAATTAACACTGCTTTCCCTGTGTTCTGAAATTTTTCATGTGTTGCCTTTCCTTTTCCTTTAATTCAGCATATGGTTTGGTTTTCCTTGGGACTTTCTCTGTGGACCGAGGATTAGAAGAGTGTTGTTTAGTTTCTGTGAGTTGGGAGATTTTCCTATTATATTTCCATGTTGATTTCTAGTTTCATTCTACTGTGACTGGAGAACACATTCTTTACAACTTGAAATTTTTAAAATTTGTTAAGGTTCACTTGATGGTGCAGGAATACAGTCTACCTTGGTGAATATTATATGAATACTTGAAAAGAAGGGTATTCTACTGTTACAAGGTAGAATGTTTTAGAGATGTTAATTAAATCTCATTGGTTGATGGTATTATTTAGTTCATCTATATCCCTGCCGATTTTTATCTAATTTACTATCAATTGTGGAGAAAGGGGTGTTAAAGTCTCCAACTATAAGTGAGGATTAGTATAATAATTACACATAGTATATCTTGCTAATGGGCTTTGTCTTTGTGAATCTACATCATCAAAGCTGAAGGCAGTGAGAGTCTGACACAGCCCGTCTGACTACGTGGATTCCAGGCCATGTTCAAGAGTTCCAGATTACCTTTGCTCTCCCCACTACACATCCACGTTTCTTTTCCAACGGCTTTCCTTACAGACCTAAAGCACTTGCACCAAACGTGAAGAAAACAACGCTACAGTCACTATGTAAGTAACATACTCAAAGCTCAGTAACAAACTCCTTTTTATGCACATGCATGAGCACACACACATATACACACATACTTACACATATATACACACATAGACACTAGTAGTTCTATTTTTGATTAGATGACAGTTAATAGTGACCTATGCATATATTCTCCTTGTTTTCATTTATATCATAGCATTTTCATAACAAAAAACTAAAAAAGTAACATACACCCAATATGTTAACAACTAGAGTCAATAAAGAACTTTTAATAATGTTACTTAAAGAGAAAAGAAAGGACTAGTTTTTTTACTTTTTAAATTTGCACTCATGAATTACTTATTCATTCTTTTAATAAAAAAAAAAATAGGGACACATTCAGTCCAATAAAAACCAAAATGCTCTGGCATGTATTTTATCACTTCAGTGCACTCACAGATAACACTTTATTAAAGCTTGGAAGTACCTTTCCTATTGTGTTTACTATCTCGTTACAATCAATTCTCAGCCTTATATAGCACAATGCATTTTTCAAACCAGGAATAAGAGTTAACTTCTGAAAAGAGGATCAACCACCACTGTCACACTTTCCTTGCTACAGCAATAACCTCTTTAAAACTCAAGCATGTGAGACAACACTCCAGTGGTATCCGATGCTGCCTGATGGTCAGCCCTTTGGCTATTGTTAGAGTGTGGGAAGATTAGGAAAGACTGCACAATGTACAACCATTAAATCTCTTCTTTTTAACCTTAACAGGAATCAGAACTTAACAAAAAAGGTGGGAGCAGTGGATTAATTCCTGGAGGGCAAGACCCAGGGTGTTTGAAATGAGAAAATGCCTTTGATATCACTCAGTCCAGAAGCTCCTGGTGTGAACTCTTTGCATCTAAAAAATAAAAATGTGATAGTGGAATTTTTCAAGATCTCAGAGACTTTTAAAAGGCCTCATACATTTATCCATGAAGCATCTGCTCGGGCTAGCTAAGGCAGATGTTTTATAAGCCCTATGTCCTTCCTACCTTACCAACATCACTTCTTGCCATCCCTTTCTTCAAGTCCCATGACAATAAGATTCTCGTGCCCCACCCCATGAGACAAATGATTCTCTTTGCTAAAGATATTTGTCCCTACTTGTTCATTAAACTCCTATTCACCCTGCAAGATCTACTTCAAACGTTATTTCTTAAGGAACAGCATGAGCTCCAGAGTGAGATGACCTATTGGGTGCAAATCCTGACTCTCACACTGTCTCTAAAACTTTGGGCTAGTTAGATAACCCCCAATACTCCAGGGTCCTCCTCTACAAAATGGAGCTAGCTAATAATAGTATCTATTTCACTGGAATGACATGGTGATTAAATGAGACAATGTATTGAAAGGACATAGCAAATCATAAACAGTGTCAGGCTATTGTTACTAGAATGTATGACTAACTAAAGTTTCCCAAAGGTGCCCATAAACTTAATAATCCTGGTGGCATATAATTTCAAATTCTAAAACCACAGAAACCACTTGACCTAGTTTTCTAAGGTCAAACTTTCAAATGGAGTCCAAATTTTAATAAAGTAACATGTTAATGGCATGTTAATAACCCTTGTAGAATAAAGATATGATGTTTTATACTACAATGAAATTAACATCACAAGGCACAGAGGCAGTGACCTACCACAGCATCAAACTTAGCTGAACCTGGGCATCTTTAACAGTAAAACCAATACAAACACATTCTGTGGTCCACAGACATAACAGAGTGAACTTCACCTCAAGACACTTTTAAAAGTCTGAAAAATGTTATTTGCTTTTATACTTCTTTCTCTCCCCTTTCCTAATTCAAAGTATATCACAAACATCTGAGAGGACAACTGAAGTTTCAATTTTACAAGAGCAGTTATCCTTTATTTAAAATATTTCTAAGAAAACTCAACAATCCTGTAACTACCTTAAAGTGTTTGAATCTTGCTGGGAATTAGCTCAATGATAGAACACTTGACTAACAAGCACCTGGGTTCACTCCAAAGCACTGAAAACAAAGACAGTATCTGTGTCCTGAGAATGCTAGATTTGTCCATCTCCCTCATGCCCAAATCCAACTGGTTTGATTAGCTTTACCTCCAAAGCAGATCTCCAATAGGTGGGAGCTTAGCATCTCCATGATAACCTCACTGGTCCAAACAGCCAACATTTCTCACCTGGACCAACTACAACAGCCTCCTTGCAGCTTCCAAAATGGCATCTCATAAGAGCATAATATTACTTATGGAATAAATAAAAGACTATGGAGTTGTGGAAGAAGACAGATAAAAAGTATAACTCCACCTATTTAAAAAAAAAAAAAAAGTACCAGCTAAACCGGCGCCAGTGACTCACACCTATAATCCCAGCTACTCAGGAGGCAGAGATCAGAAGGATCTCAATTCAAAACTAACCCTGGGCAAATAGTTTGTGAGACCCATCACAAAAAAGTGCTGGTGGAGGGGCTCAAGGTAAAGGTCCTGAGTTCAAACTCTAAAACTGCCCAAAAAAAACAGTTAATCTGTGACAGAAAGCAGATCAAGTGGCTTGGGTATGAGAGGTGGGAAGGATTTACAAATGGCACAAGGAAAATCTGAGGTGATTGATATATTCACTATCTTGATTGTGATTTCATGGATGTATATCTAGCTATCAAAACTCATCAAACTGTAGATATTAAATATATGCAATTTATTATATGTCAATTACATTATGAAAAAGCTATTTTTAAAGATAAAAAATAGAATAGTGACATAGTTCACCTGCCAAGCAAATGCAAGGCCCTGAGTTCAAACCCCAGTACTGCACAAAAGGAAAGAAAAGAAAGGAAGGGAGAGAGGAAAGGGAGGGAGGGAGGGAGGGAGAGAAAGAGAAAGAAAAAAGGAAAAGAAGACTATGACATCTTAAATAAAATATAAAATCTGGGATTTGCTTCTAAGAATCCAGATTACCAGGGATAAGGAGGTAGAAATAGAAATGAAACAAGATTAGCCATGAGTTGATAATTATTAAACCTAGGTACTAAGGTATATTCCCTATTTCTTCTGCATGTTTGGAGTTTTATATAATACAAACATTTATAAAACTGAAGGACCAAAATTATAAACCAAGATAAATGAAAAGAAGAAAAGAGTATGCCTTCCAGGGCCTCAAAATGCTAGCAAAGACTTCCTGAGATGTTTAAGTGCAGAGGAACTCAGAGTTCATAAGGATAGATTTTATTCTCCATTCTGTAACCTTGAGAAGTGTGCTTGCTCCTTTGAAAGCAAAGTTGGCCTGGTCCTGGCTGGCTAAAAGCTGGGCTCCCTGGCACACCTGACTTCTAGGCAAGCCTTCCAACTGGCAGCTCCTGCCAGCAACCTGGGGCAGGGTTCCAGCAGCCTGAAGTTTGGGACAGCAGAGCAATCAGCTTGTTGCTTATGTGAAGGATTCTGTGTGTGCTGAAACAGCAACCCTGATAAGTTACCAGGTACTACAGCAATCGCCAGCTCAGTAACACACCAACAGGAGCAGCATTTGTGTCAAGACACAGCTTTTGATCATGGGCCTCTAAAAGAAAAGGGTCTCTTCAATCACTTCCTCATCTTTTTTTTTTTTTTTCTTTTGAGACAAGATCTTGCTATGAAGCCCAGGCTGGCTTCAAACCTGTGATCCTCCTGCCTCAGCCTACCCAGTGCTGGATTACAGGTGTGAACTACCATGCCCAGCTCTGCCACCTCCATTTTTAAAGTGACTCTGTTACCCAGAATGTAAAATGACTGATGACTCTGTTAATTACCTTACCTGGCATTTACTGAAGGCAAACTAACCCATCATCTCATTTGATCCTCACAATAAGCGTGGAAAGCGGGAAGTTTCATTTTGCACATTTTAAGGAATACTGAAGCTCAGAAAGATGAAATAACCTGTGACCTGCCACACAGCTAGCAAGTGAAGAGCCAGTAGTCAAAGACTATCAGACCATGGCACCTCCAGACTTATCCCAGCTCTGCCTAACCAGAGTGTCTATGTTCTAGGCTTCATAGCACCTCTACCCAATGTACACATACGGAAAACAAAGTAAAATGTCCCAATAACTCACTTTTTTTTTAGTCCCATGTCAAATATGACAAAAGAGTTTGAGAGTCAGCAGATGGAAATCCATTACTTCAAATATAGCTTTCTGAATTATATGTAATTTCATTCATTTCCTAGGGTAGAGACCAACAAAGAAGAGGCTGCTGCAATTGGCTTTAGTTATTGCATAAGGAAAGGAAAAAGGAAGATGACACTCAAGAAATGTCAAAGACAGAAAAGGAGAGATCAAATTGGAAAGAACAGCACATTAAACACCAAACCAAATTAATAACCCCACAGTATTTTCTCTGTAAAACCAACATGACCTGTCATGGTGATTACCCTGTTAGTGAAATGAGTGAAAACAGTCCTTTCCTCCAACCTACTTTTACCACCCAAACTAGGTTAAAAAGAAGGAGAATTTTCAAAGCTGTACTACATCCCTTTCATAGACCAAGGTCCATGTTAACAATTCTTGCTTCTGAGGTAATACATAAAACTTGGTATTTAAAATATTGATTCTAATTGCAGAATAAACAGCATATAAATATGTAACAGTGCTGATATTTACTGAGCACATATTATGCCTGGGTGTTATTTTTTGTTTTCAGTCTGCAAAATGACCTATTATTGGTGATATTATTAGGCAACCATAAAATTTATTGTCCAAATAAGGATAGATTTAGGAGTGAAAGGGGAAGCTATTATCAACTGTTCCAGGCACAAGCATAAACCCAAAATGTGTAGATACCCAGTCATTTATCCCATGTGAGAAATGGAGCACTAAGGAACAGAAAAGTCAGGTAGCCTGCCAAGGTTATTTAGCTAGTAGGCAGAGGAACCAGGGTTTAAGCCCAGGCTGTCTAGCTCTAGGCTCATACTCAGCAACTCAGCCATGTGCATCTTGTGGGCTACCTCACACAGTATTGTATTTTTTAAATAAATCATTCAATGGTTGCAAATTGAGGTACATTAACTTTTCACTACTTCAAAACTCTTTTCAAGAACATAAGTAAAACTCAACAAATGTGAGTCAAGAGTTCATACTTCTTATTCCATTAAGAATAAATACATATTTAAAGTACCAACACCTACCACTTAGACAGACATCCATACTTAGATCAACACCACAGATGCCGTTAGTGGTTTCACAGGCTCAACCCCACTGAGTTTTTGTGTTTCTCACACCATGGAAGCAACTTTTCCATTTCATAGAATTGCTTGGTAAAGTCTCATTGTCCCTTATGTATTACTGGAATGATTTTCCAAAACTTCCATGGAAAAATGCATTCCCAAAAAGTGATGAGCTGGGGGCATGACCCAGGCAGTAGAGTGCCTCCCTAGCAAGTAAGTGTGAGGCCCTGAATTCAAACCCCAGTACCACCAAAAGGAGGAGGAGAAAGAGAAGAAAAAGAAAGTAATACATAGGGAGTTTTACATTTTCCTTATAAAAAGTAGTTGCCATTCTGTGATCCCTACGTATCATTTCAAATTGAAGTGTAGAAATGTGGCTTAAAGTGGCATCTTTGTTGCAGACAACCTGGATGAATGCTCTTAGACAGAAGATTAAACCAACAATTTAAATTTCTATAAACTATGTATGTAGTTTTATATATATATATACACACACCTATAAATACACACACACATATATATATGAACTACAATGACAGGTAGACAAAAAGGTTTTGTGCTTACCAGACATGCTATTTAAGGCAACACCATGTTGGTATGTTTCACATTATCCCTTTCTTAAGTCCTCCAGTGACAACAAGACATCCACTGTTCTTTGCCCTTACTGTTCTCTCTGTCTTTCTTTAGATAACTACAAGAGCTGCTTCACCACTCCATTTAGTGTCTCTGTCAAATGATAGTTCACCAGACAGACAGGCGACCATGCCCTTCCTAGGTTCAGGGACCTCTCACTTTTTACCCTAACCACGGCATAACAAAAAAGTAAATATTTGGTCTTTGTCTTAAGTTCCTAGCACAGACCTCCTAAAGCCCCTGGAACCTCTAGGATAATTAGTCTCTATCTTTTGCATGCTAATGAAAGAACTCAAGGCAGAGAAGAGGCCTAGGGAGTTTTAGCAGGAGCTGGATGACATAAAGACCAACCCCAGATTAGAAGGTTGGAACTTTCAACCTCTCCCCTGACTAGACACAGAGTTAAATCACCAATGGCCAATGATGTAATTTGACCAATCATGCTTATTTAATGAAACCTTCATTAAAACCCTCCAACAAGAGAGCTTCCCAGTTGGTAGCCACATGATCATGCTAGTAAACTGGTGTACTTGGAGAGGGCATGGAAACTCTATGCCACCTTGGTCAATGCATCTATTCCATCTGGCTCCTCCTGAGTTATAACCTCTGTAACAACCAGGTAATTATGAGTAAAGCACTTTTCTGAGTTCTGGAAGTTGTTCTAGAAAATTATCAAACCTGAATAGGTGCTATGGAAACCCCTGAGCTTTCAGTGAGCCAGGAAGATGTGTGGGTAGCCTGGGCATCCTATTTGCAGCTAGAATCTGAAGTTGGGGCCACCTTATAGGACTGAGCCCTTAATCTGTGAAATCTATACTAATTCCAGGAATTAGTGTTACAACTGAATTGAATTTCTGGATATCCAGTAGTTTCAGAAAGTTGGTATGGAAAAATGATATATATTTTGTGTCAGAAAAAACAAACAAACATATATACATTTTGGTGTCAGAAGTAGTATCAGAAAAAAGTGAAATATAATAGTGCTTACCACCTCATGATAAACTAAAATTTTATTTGTTTTTCTCACTAGAAGGCGGGCACCTTGACAACATGGACTTTGTTCTGTTCACTGCTTTATCATTAGAGCTTTTAACAGTGTCTGAGATTGTAGTTGTCACTAGCTATTTACTCAATCCGTAGCGACTACCCTGCACTTAAGTTTCTATGTAATGACTCTTGAGCAAAGAGTAGAGACTTCGCAAGTAAAGAGAGGGGAACTTAGAAAGAAAAAACAGATGGAAGAGGCCCCTTTAAAATTCATTACTATACAAGCACAAAATAAAAAGTCTTATTCTTAAGAAAGATTGCAAATATAAAGTAATGAACTCAGGCAGGAAGCAGAAATTGGGAGAATCAGGGTCTAGTCTGGACTCTGTCCCTTCACTCTTGACCCTGACTTTCCTCATTTGTGAAATGCAAATGCTGCATGAAAGACCTGATGAGGTTCTGCCTTGACCACCTTTGACACAAGCTAACGGATACATCTTTAGGTTCTTGCACCTTGGTGCCTTTCCATCCCAAACGGTTTCATTGCCTTCAGGGAATTTCCCATGAATTCTTGCTGAGATGTGAGATAAGCAATTATAATCTTCCTTAAAATGCCTTTCAAGGACCTCAACTTTTATCGTCACTCTCCCCAGTTGCCAGGCAGCAGACAGAGAGAGGAAAAAGTGCAAGGCCCCAGGAAAATGGTTAAATGCTCCTACCTACATGACACCACATACGTATGATCTAAGAGGCATGGACTATGGAATATGACAACTGTGGAAAAGAAATGGCAGTTTTTCAACACAAGGACATGAAGCACCTGGGTGCTGAAAAACAATCAAGCAAAACACAGTACAGCAACTGTTAAGACAAAACATGGATTTCTGCAACAAAGAAGTAACTTTCTCATAGCCTTCTAACAGCAGTACACTACTAGATGGAATTCGTCCTAATAATGCAGGTGGTTCTTTAATTTCAGAAAGCTCAAGATGGCAATGTATATACAAAAAAAAAAAAAAACTTCATGGTCTATTCAATCCCAGAAAGATGCAATATAAAATATAAAGAAATCAGTTTTTCTCATTCTAAACAATGCATCACCCTAAATAAAGACAACTCTAGGTGAACTAAAACCTACCTACCAATATCACAGGGTACAGACTACATTTGCTGAAAGATATGCTCTAGACTCAATCACTACTATTTCTCAGAATTACAGTGTGAAACTGTTCAGTCCTGAGAGAAAGGCCAGATAGGGTTCTAAGCACCACTTGAAGTGAGAAAAATAAACACAGTTTAGTCTTAGTAAGGATTTATCACATTCTCATAATCTTCTGTGTCCATTAGTGACAATTCATTAGCAAGTTAAAGAGAACAGAGCAATTAGCTTATACCAAATGGCATTTTTAGTTAAACGTTATTTTCAAAGAATGCCTTGAAGATGTCCATGATTTTATTTGGACATTCTGAAAGTGAATAACTGCTAAGTGCCCTATTTTGTATGTTCTGGCAACTTGATTAGATGCAGTGTTTACTTCCTCTACTGAGTATGAAGTGGAGACTGTCCACAGAAAGAAGTACTATTTATGATTGCATGCTACCAGGTAGCATATCTCCTTTCCACATCCCTAAAAAGGTCCAGAATAAGTCTTCAGAGTAAGGTGTGTTTTCATAGCCTGTTAACCAATTTCATTTAAATTCTCATTACATCTAAAACACAGTACTCATAATTAGCATTTATCAAGTGCTCACTACATACCAGCCTCTATACTAAACATTTTCTTCACAGTCCTTCACTGAAACCTCTCAATAATCCCATAAGAGACACTATTATTTCCTCACTGACAGGTGAGGAATCTGCTTCAGGTTATTCAGCTGGTGCATGGCTGAGCAAGGACTTAAAACCACATCCAACTCCAAAACTGCATGCTTCCAACAATCATGCTATACTTCTTCCTTACGTGTGATTAAATACACATACATTTATATGTATGTAGGTATATTTGCTTGCTTTTTTAAACATCTAAACCTCAATGAGGAACAGAGACCATGTCTGTAGATTCCCAGAACCCTTACTGGGGGTGTAACTCAATTGGTAGAGCATTTACTTAGCAAGCTCCCAGCCCTGGGTTCAATCCCCAGTATTGCTAAATAACAACAACAACAAAAAAAAGGTGGCTTTTGACAGACTGCTGATAAATTTTGCTAAATAGATGAAAGTACAGGCATCCTTTAGTATCTATGGGGGATGGGCTCCAGAACCTATAGAACTAAAGTCCACAGATGCTCCAGTCCCTTATGGAAAATGGAGCAATATTTGCACCATTCTAAAACCTGTGCACATCCTTCCATGTATTTTAAATAATCCCTAGATTAATGTGATATAAAGAGCAATCACACTGTATTGTTTAGGGATCAATGACAGAGGGGGAACAAGTTTGTGCATGTTCACTATAGACATAATTTCTTTTCTAAATATTTTAAATCAGTAGTTGATAGAATCCTGTGATACAGAAGTCATGGGTACAAAGGGCCAACTGCATACACTAACGTAAAAATTACATGTGTGGCTATGTGTACAGCTAGCTAATTTAAAATGAGTCCACATATCCACATCCAAAAAAATCACAGCATTACCTGGCTAAGAAAAAAAAAAAAAGATAATTTAACTGTTCTATTTTCTCTTCTCGTTTTATTTCCAGATCCTTGGGGAAGGAACAAATGAGTCACACTGTGGCATAGGGAAGGTACTACAGGTAAGCTATAGGAATGGAAAATGGCACTATGTTATAATTCATTGTCAAGCTAGTTGCCAGGAACAAAAAAAAAACTTGACAAATCAATCATTTTAATAAAAATGTAATGGAAATAAGAAACAAGAAAGTGAGAATGACAAGAAACTGATTTCAAATCTCAAGACCTTGAAAACCGTAGGCATAATTTACTGCCTCCCTGTGCTTTTGGAAGAGGCCACTGCATGACACAGCAATTCACATCTCCTAAGTTTTCTTCCATATTTATGACACTTCTTCAAATTCCTGATCTAACACACACGGTTTGTGATAAAATACTAGTACAAGGAAGTAAGCAGCCCTTCATATTTTGTATCAGAAAAAACATCAAAAGTCCAGTAAACACTGACAAGTCAGGGGATCAGAAGAGATTAAGTCCTGACTACATAAGAAGCTCAAAATCTGGGGCAAGGTAAAACCTCTCTCCATTCCATGAATTATCATAAGAAATCAGTCTAAGACCACAGGTCTCCTTTCCCATCATCAGGGTCATTTTGAGGATGTGAGAGAGTGTGAGTGTGTGCAGGTGTACACACACATAAGAAAGAATTTTGAGTAACTCAGGGGGAAGAAGCTTATACAAGTACAAAGTACAACCACTTTGACTTTACTCCTGACAGAAGTATTACCCAAGGATGCATGGTCTAAGGCATATCTTTCATTGAACCCAAAACACAGGACTGGGGGTGTAACTCAGTGGTAGAGTTCTTGCCTCCTACATGCAAGGCCCTGGGTTCAAGTTCTAGCACCACACAGATACAGAGAAGAAAAAAACAGTAAACTAAAATACATTTTACACTAATAATCTATAAAGCTATAACTTAGAATTGCTTGGTTGATCATCTTTAAGTTGAAGAAGACCACTCTTTTCTTTCTTAAACGATTTGGAATTATTGCATTTCTGGTTTAAGAGTGCTGAGGGAAATTCGTTCATGAATATGGACTGCATATGTGGAAAACTGTGAAGAAGACAATTATTCTATGGGTCAGAATACATACTTATGTTAACCTCTGTTTGACTGCCAAGAGTATAAGATAAAGCCTTAACTGAAAATATGAAGCAGAAACACTGTGGGAGTGTCAGGGGATTCACTGTAATACCAACAAAAAACAATCTGTCTGGGGAGAGCCCAGATATGAAGAGATGGAAAGGAAGGGCCACAGGGGTGGAAGTTAGTATGCCAAATCTGGTAGAGAAGTTCTTGGCCTCAGTGCAGTGCTAAGTTGTCAACTTATACCTCAAACCACACCAAGATAGGAGATAAAAACCTCAAGCAAGCCTAAATTCCACCTAAAATTCAGTCCCTTCCTCTGTCCAGACTGTTCAGATCTGGCCTGTCAGCTTGGACACAGCTAAGGCAGCCAGAGAAAGAGGCTCTGCAAATTGCTGCTCACTTCACCTCCCTCCTGGCCCTGTCCAGGTACAGAAAGGAGCAGGGAAAGCAAAAACTACTCTGAAAGGAAGTCATAAACCTGGGCTTCAGTTCCGGCCTGCTATGCATCAGTGGAGCAAAACTACCTATTACCATGGAAATGATAAGGAAGCACAATCAGGAATTCTGAAATCCAGACTCTGTGGGCAGTGGCCTGTGATATTGAAGTTTTTCACTAGCATAGAGCAAGAGCTCAATAATGAAAGGAAAAGAAAATAATCTGGTAGAGGAAAGGATTTTCAGAAAGGAAACGTTCCAACCAGGAGGTACTCAGAAATAATAATTAGCTCTCGTTTACTGAGTGCTGAATCCACGGCAGGCACAGCTCTCAGTGCTTTAATCTCTTTTTAATACGCAGAGCAACCTACTGTTGTTCAGTTTTATTGCTCCTCTCATTTTATACATGAGGAAACAGAATCAAAGATTTCACCCTCTTCCTCCAAGGCCACCATGCCAAGTTGGGGATCTGAGACGTGGACCTAGGTGCAAATCATTTTAAAGCTACCCTCTTAACCTTGTTACACCATTAACTAAGTCCTCTTCCATAAATGCCACTTTCCAAACCAGCAGCAGCAGTTACTTAGATTTCCTGTACCAGGGAATGGCTCACTATATCCTTAGTACAATTTAGAGATGAAGCACTACACCCGAGAACAGTAAGCTGACTCACTTTAGGCCCGTGGCATTCTAAAGCTACATCTCAAAAGGAAACACAGGCTACTGACCTCTCTTTTATCACTTAACCATATTCTGTTATCCATTGTGGCAGAGAAAACTTTACTGAGAATGACAAATAACCAAACTTTTTGCTCTTTTCATTTAATGTTTCTGTTGTAACCTCAACCCCTTATGCTGACCTTCTGCCATCCCAACCAGAGTATATGGCTCTGCCTTCCCAAGAGTGAGATACACTGTGAGAAAGATAGCTAATAAAAGCCCTTTTACTGAGCATACAAAAGTAAAGAAGATAATTTACAAGTCACTCCCCAAGGGCTCCTAGCTAGAAATTCTGCAGTCAGTTCCAATGCTCCCCTAAGGAGGAGGAGACTAAAACTGCAGAAAAATGAAAAGAAACAACTGCACACATACTGCACACACACACACACACTTCTCACTGCTTTTACTGCTATTCTAAACATAGAAAAGGCATCATGCTTCAGGACTGAGGGCAAGTGAAGGGCAACAAAGGCTCCAGGTACTGAAGTGCAGTTACTTAAGAAACTGAAAAATGGGGAAAGAAGACAGTCTTTTCTATGCTCATCCTGAATTTCTCAAAAGGCGAACCCCATCTTGTCTTTGCATCCCACCAGCCTAGAAGAGTAACCTGGCAATTGCTGTCATCCTCCTAAAAGCACCTCTTAGAGACAGCTTCACAGTTTCCACAGGCTGAGAACAAACAGCTCACCAAGGCTCCACTTCAATCATATCCACAACAAACCTTACGACAGTGGACTTAGATTCACTTGCTCAGCATCCAACCTGTCCCACAGGAGAACTTCTTCACAGCAAGGCCTGTCTATGCATCCCTCTATCCTCCAGAGCAGGGATAGCCCTGTTAACACAGTAAGCATTCAGCAATCACAAGCTGACTCCAATGCTCTAGAGATGTCTTGGGACAGGTCTGCGCTATCCCATTCACAGTGTATTAGTGACTAAAAAACAGCCAAAGTTGCTGGTTATAACAGCCTGGGAAGGAAAGCACTACAAGTTGAGCATCTTTAATCTGAAAATCCAAAATGCTTCAAAGTTTGAAACATTTTGAGCACTGACGTGATGCTACAAGTCTGATGGGCTCAGTGTATACAAACTTTATTTCTGCACAAAATTATTTAAAATGTTATATAAAATTATTTTCAGGCAATTGTGTAAGATGTATATAAAACAGATGACTTTCATATTCAGATTTGGGTCCCATCCCCAAGACACCTCATTATGAATAAGCAAATTTTCCAAAATCCAAACCATCCAAACTCTGAAACAACTGTGGTCCCAAACAAGTCTGGGTGCTCATTTTATTTACTTGTGGTAACTCAGAAGAGTGTAACCAAGTTCCATTGAACTGTTAAGTCATCCCAGGTGCAGCAGACAGAATGGGGATACTCACCTAGACAGTTACAACTACCCTCAGGTATCTGAAAAGCTTTCATTTTCAAGACAGAGCAAAAACATGTTCTTATTCTCACCAAGAGCAGAATGAGGACCAGCAAGTTGACACTCCAGAGGGCATTCTTTGGTTGGACAAAGGCACCTTCAAACAGGAAGATATTTAATAATACAAAAATGTGCCCCATGTATTATAGAGTTCTTGCTCCCCAGGAAGGTTTTAGCCAGAGGCTGCAGGTCCACAGCTGTCAAAGGAGATCAAGAAGGGATTCCTGTACCAGCTGATCCGCCAAAGTAAGAAGGACATGGTACAGTTTGTGTCCTACTCTCTTTGCTCAGGAATAATCAATAGCTGTAACATGAGGTTCTAAAGGTAATTTTGTCATGAAGTAGAAACATTTCTAGGAACTCTAAACAGGAATTAGAATTAGTATTCGCCCTTTCAAGTAAGAAGGATGTGTTTGGATAACATGTTTACAGGATCTAAATATCTGAGCTATACTACTACTCTCAATAGTTATTTTTTGCTGGATGAAAAGCTTTGCTTCAGAATTACCAAGAAAAATAGCAATGGGCGACCATAAGCATAGCTTCCAGATATTCATGGAGGATGATGAAGTTATTTTCTGAAACAAAGTCTCAAGAGGATCACATTTTGATCACCTTGCTTTCTCCTTGGTACTCAGCATAATCTATAGCCAAATTAGTTTTGGGGTTTTTTGGGTTTTTTCTCTCTTTTTATGGTACTGGAGTTTGAAAGGGCTTCCCACTTGCTAGGCAGGTACTCTATGCCCCCAACCATTTTTGTCTTTTGTTATTTTTCAGACAGGGTCTTGAGCTTTTGCCCAGGGCCAGCCTCAGTCTGCCATCTTCCTACTACTTCTGCCTCCTGTGTAGCTGGGATTACAGATATAAACCCTTTGGGATAGGTTCTCACTTTTTGCCCAGGTAGGCCTTGAACTGCAATCCTCCAATGTCTGCCTCCCAACTCGCTGAGACTGCAGGCATGAGCCATGGTGTCCAGCCTCACTACACTAAATTTTTTATTAAAGTGAACTTCATTAATACTTCTATGCTTTTTTTCATTTTAAACACTAAGCTGCTTATTTATCAAACTGATTTATGCATGCCCTTAGAATGTCTTCATTAAAAACATATAAGTGAAGTCCTTGTGGCAAGTAAGAATTTCCAAATCACAACCTCCTCCTGACACACTAGCTAAACTGATGTACCTGGGGATGGGTGCTCAGTGGTATGGCCATCTCAACTAAGGAGAAGGACAGGCTGAGGCAGAGGAGGACCAGGAGACAGTCTAAGCAGAAGTCTGGTATTTTTGTTGCACAGGCAGTAGTAGGAGGCCAGTGGAGGGACAATGGAGAACAATCAAGCCTGGCATTTGGAGACTTTATAGAAGCACTGCTGGTCTAAGCCCCAAGACCAGTCATGCTGTAGTGAAGAAGCATCTGAGCAGTGTAACAAGTCTGGCACCTGCCTGCCTAGTTATGCATGCCAACCTCAGGCCAGGGGACTTATGTGTGCCCCAATTCACTTAACGTGCATGTGCAGATAGGCAAGGGTTCAGAGGGGTGTCCTTAGAAACAAGCAGAGACCAAACTCTTCATTCTGTGCAAGGCAGAGAGAGTGGGCTTACACCACATCAAATCAGTCCAAAGACACACACTTCCAAAATGTCCAGAGCAAACAATCTATTGTATAATCAAATTCCAAGTTGACACAAACAAAACAGGCAGAATATCTGGCGAGACTTTGGTAAACACAGAGATTCACTCAGAAGAGGAATACGCTTGGTTTCCACTGGACTCTGACCAGCCAGGAAGCAGGAGCAAGGTTTTCACTGTAAGGACAGTCATGTGATACCACAACAAAAAGTAAGAGCAGGAGGAAAAACAAACCCTCACTAATTATAAATACCACTTTTTCCCCTTTGCTTCCACAACCAACATTCCTCATTACCTCTGCTGACAAGAAGCATGTAATGTTGCAATGAGATAGCCAAAATATAACATAAAATAGCCAAATAATAACAGTACTTTTAAGATATCAAAATACAAAGTATTTTCACATGCATTAGAAAATTTAATTTCCCAAAAATTTCATCAAGTAGGCATAATTATTCTCAACTTGTAGATAAGGAACCTTAAGATATATTCTAAGTTTAGAAATATTCCTTTGATATTAAGTGGCAAGGTACTCTGGCTAATTCCAAGACTTGAGCTCTTTCCCTGAGGCAGGAAAAAAAAAAAAGGCTTCCTAAATGCAACTGTGCACCTCTTGGGGGGGAAAAATATTATAGATCACTTTAGCCAATCATATCACCAACTGAGCAAGTCTGCATGGTACCTGGGTACTGAATATTGAGTAGGCAGGTTTGGGAAATCAGGATGTTATGCAAGCTCTATATTTTTTTAAAGTACTGCATATTGCCACAGATCAATAAGAGTTTTAAATCTATTTTTTTAATTTAGTCAACTAAAAAAGGAAAAAAATACAAACCACATTTTAGATACATATGTGTGTGTGTGTATGTACACACACACACATATGTATATGGTTAAAACAAATCAGCAGTGTCCACACTCTGGTTTGAGTCTGTGTGGAAGGAAGTAATATCATCTTAGTGTGGGTGGTCTATAAGTACACACATAGCTAACCAAACCATATGGCCAAATACCCCATCTTTTCTTAGAACTTTGTGTACAAAGCACATAAGGCTGTTTCCACAACCTATTTCTGCCATAAATGACTGCCCAATAAAATAAAAACTAATGATTAACTTTTGCTCCCTGTAAGTCAATGAATAGGGAAAAGATATTTCCTAAATAAACTTTGCATAGGGAGAACTGACTTTTCCCAAGCTCCCCAAAAAAAAGCTTTAAAATTATTTGCCATTATGACTTGGTCTTGGAACTAACAAAATAAAAGACATTGACAAGGTCAAATCCTGGCTTAAAGTTTTTACTAATCATGTTTTGAGACAAAGCTTTTCCTAAAGACATCTGCTTCTAACCAGTCTTTGCTTTTGAAACACCTGGAGTCTGGAATAGATTGAACTACCAGTTCAGTTCCAAGTATCTGAACTGGCATTATTATAGGATCGATGATTAGGTATTAGTCTCTTTGCTAAGCACTAAAGATATACAGGCTATTAGGGGAGAAAGGCAAATAAATTAAGACCTTAAAGAGAAACAGAAATTGATAAGACCAGATGAGAACTACTACAACTATGAAAAACTGAAGCGTTCAAGTCCCAGAGAGAAGGGAAGCCCAGAAAAAGGAACACACTTACCCTAGAGGTTTGGTGATTCAAATGGCAGCATTGCTGAATAGAACTTTCAAAAGCCTCACAGCCTAAGGAAACAAAAAACTAGAGTTCAAGGCCCACCATGGAGAAGCAGCCATGGGAAAACTCCTACACTTTTGGTTGGCACCTTGAAGAACTAAACCCAGGGTGAACTGGAAATAACTAGTCCTCACAGGGACCAAAGCTTGGCTTCAGATCATCTCAGTTCCTACCTACCTTAACCTAATATGACAAAGAAGTCTCCAGAAAAGAAATACTCTCTAGAAAAAGACTGAACTATCTAGATCCCAAAAAAACCTCTACAGTTTTTCACATAGAATATCTGGTATTCAATTTAAAAAAGAAAACTAAGCATGTAAGAAAAGAAGACGTAACCAAAAACCAAGAATAACAACAGAAGCAGCTCAACATGACAGCTAGTTATTTGTGATTGGATGCAGACATTAAAAAACAATGACTAAAATAACACAGTGAAATAGCACTACACACTGACCACAGCTGCTAAAATTTAAAATACTGACAATATCAAGTGTGGGCAAGACATTTTTTGTCCTTTTTCTTCGGTTAAAAGAGAGAGAAATACAGGAAGCTATTAGCATACCTGAAATTTAAGTGGTAACCATAGAGGTACTATTATACTATTTTCTGTCCTCTCCTGGATATTTGTGACACTTTGTAATTGAATGTTTAAAAAAGAAAAAGGAAGGGGTGGCTAGAGAGAGATCAGGAAGAGCTAAATTATTTTAGCCTTCAGGAGTCATATTTAAGAGTTTGCACTTTATTCTGCAGACAATAAGACATGTAAGGATTTTAAACAGGGCAGTGACAGCATTAGATCTGCACTGAATAAGGATCATTCTGGTTGCAAGACAGCAAGGAGAGTGAAGGCAGGGAGTCCAACCAAGAGTCTGAGGCAGTAGCCCAGATGAAAGATGGTAACAACTGTCTACTAGAAATGAAGAAAAGTTATAAAGATCTGTATGATGCAGTGAGTTTTCTAGGAATTTGGGGTTTAATTCTCAAAACAACCCCTCAAATCAAAAAGCAAATGAGGCTACTGTGACAAAATAAAATCTAAAATGGTAACATTTTCATTAGGACAGGGCAACATCCAGGGCAGAGTCTGGGGCTGGTGAAATGAAAATTTTGAATTTTTCTGTAAATCCTTAAAAGAAATCCAAGCAGTTATAAAACTGAAAGCTAATAAGCACTCAGCTCAACACCAGATGGTCAGATAGATAGATTCACAAGTTGCCAGAATTCTGAAGCCTTGCACATCCCCTTCCAAACATGCAGATGCTTTTATCTGAGCGGGAAAAAAATTCTATTTCTGATCCTGACAGCAAATGCCAAGTCACATCTTGCCAGTAGAGAATGGCACCTCCTAACCACAAACTCACAGAGATTTCCCAACCTTATTCTCATTTTGGAGAGGTGATTGTCTTTGACCAGTACTTCCACTAGCTCTGCCACAAAGTAAAGGAAAATGAGGGGGAACATTTCTGAAGAACTCAGCTTTCTCATTTACACCCAAGAAAAGTACACCTATGTCTCTAGATTATTCATGAGCAGCTCACATGTTTTTCTGAGAAGACAAATTAAGCATATCTAACAGAAATTTACCCATACCTTCTGAAAAATGGCCTAAAGCAGAGTCTAACGAGTTCAGTGAGAGGTTAGTATAGAAGACTGAAGTATTAATTTTCTTTATCAGTATCTTTTGTGCTTTTGCAAAAGGTTAAGGTTTTGCATGAAGCATATCAAGTTCCCGGTGTAGCTAGTTTTAGTATCATTTTTTGGTCTAACTTTTGAATGCCTAGTTTGCTAGAGATAGGATTATTACATGATAATCCCCCCACCAATCTGTTCAAAGAACAAGAAATATTCAGAGACTTTTTTTTTTTTTCTTTTTTGGTGGGACTGGGGTTTGAACTCTGGGCTTCACACTTGCAAAGCAAGTGCTCTACCGCTTGAGCCACACCTCCAGTCGAGACATTCTTTTTAAAGGAAGCACTTTCCAACATACACATTCAATGTCTCAATTTTCATATGTTCTACTGGAAGAGTTTGGTTTTAAAGGCAGGTTAGTATACGAGATGCATGTGACATTCTTTATATATCAGAATAAGTAAAACATAGACAAGAAGGCTGTCTTCTATTCCCGGAATATATTATGCATCAGCCTGTCGTACAGAGCAGTTCAGGAAGCAACCTCTAAATGACTCAAGTTCCTGACTCAACTTTTACTCAAGAAAAAGTACCCATTTTTTGTTTCCTCTGAATAATACTGCTGAGTCAAAACTTCAACCCATCAAAATTCAGGCAACTGCTTGCATGAAAAATACCACCTAGCAGATCTTAATAATTAATACTAAAACATTAATAAATTTTGCAGTTACTGATATATCATACTTTGGTCACATCTATGAAACATAATTTCTAAAGCTATAGATAGATTGCCCCAAATAGTCAAAGCACATAACATTAGACACTTTTACTCAATAAGAGACAAGTGCTTAATGTCTCTTTGGGGAAATTCAAGCTTAATGTCAAGATAAACACATGAAATCTTTGCTCTTCTCAGAGGACAGATGTTCTACCCTTCTGAGAAACATGCTCTGAGAATGATACTCACTGGGTTGACTGTTTCTTCAACAGAATGGTAAACGGTCCACCAGTCTGAAGTCCATTCCCATGCATTACCTACTATGTTATATAAGCCATAACCATTGGGAGGAAAGGCATCGACCTAAAAATAAAGAAGGGAAAAAATGCTGTCAAAACTACTCACCTTGTTTAAAAAATATCTGATGCAGAAATGCACCAAGAGCCATAATTTCAGAGTATAAATATTAATTTTCATTCCAACAGCTAAAATACAATTGGGCCAACATAAAAATAAAAGGCAATTTTTTTGACTTTGAGCTCTCAAAAGGAGTTAGAAACCTAAGAGAAGTTTTATGAAACGTGAAAATTATTTCTAAGAGATTGATTAATACTGACTATAGGTCAATCTCTATCCAACTGTGGTGTACATGTGTATATAGGGAAAGGTGATCCTTTCACTTTCAGATTCACTAACAGGAGTATCTCACTGGACCCAAGGTAAGACTTTTTATCAGAGC
This sequence comes from Castor canadensis, assembly GCF_047511655.1. Taxonomy (NCBI): domain Eukaryota; kingdom Metazoa; phylum Chordata; class Mammalia; order Rodentia; family Castoridae; genus Castor; species Castor canadensis. Next base: position 136,205,881 of record NC_133395.1, read on the forward strand.
TGAGCTTTGCTGGCCACACAATGGCCTTTCAGCACTAAGAGACCCCACATCCATTCTGTCTTCTCCACCAGCTCCTCCAATTCACCATCTTATCTTTAAGCATCAGTCACCACCTTTAAAAATTGAGGAGATTTGTTTTTGTAAGGAAAATGTGAACTCATTATCAAGTGTATTTGTTAATAAAGGGTTTGCAGTCTTTAGAATCTGGAGGTCTGGAGCAAATTATACATTCAGCAGGGAATTATACCACATTTCAAAGACAGGTCAGACAGTGCCACATAACACTCTCACAGACACAGAACCAAAGCACAGTTTCTATAAAAGAGAGGGCAAGAGAAAAAAAACTGAACAATAGTAAGTGCAGATCAGATCTGCTAGTTTTATGACTCAAAATTTCCCCCTCTTTTCAATGGAAATTTTTAAACATAAAGGAAATTTCCATTTTTTAATGAAAAAAAAAATCAAGTTATCCTTGGAATTTTTTTAGCTTCTGGTAAATTCAAGCTTTTCCATACTAATGAAGTAGGGCTGAAAGAACGAATAAACATTCATCTCCATGTGGCTTCAGATGGTTTTACATCTACACGTGAATATGAAGGCATCTGCTGCTTGGGCAATTCAGAGCATTTCAGTCAAAGTTAGAATGCTACACTGAAATTCAATTTAATCTAAATGAATTGGAAAGTTGAAAAAATACACCACTCTGCTTCCACAATTGGCATTCATTATGGAAATGGCAGTACTTACACATTGGTCATTCAGTAATGCTGAAAATATGCCTAACTGTCCAAGACAGCCTTAGCATGGCTTTTTACTAAAACTTACAAAATACCTCTATTACTTGTCTGGTTCATCAGAAACAGATGGTGGCCATCACCCACCCATTCCTTTGGAATAGAGCTCACCCATCTCTCAGGACCAGCTGATCCTGCTCAACTGCTGATCACATGAACACTTATGCACTTTGGCCTTCAAAGTTCTCATTCTAATATTTACTCCTATGACAACTGAAATCTGTATCTATAGCTCTGTTTAGGTTCAAACCCTTCACTTCAAAGTTACTGCAAATGCCTGTTTATCACAGCACACATCCAAGAGGGGGATTCACATGGGCTTAAGGCCCTTCTGCTTTCAGTCTCATTTGCCACAGCCAAAGAAGACCAGATACAAGCGTGACAGTCTAGTACCATCCGTTTTCAGGGTTAGCTGCATCCATAGATGAGATGATGACACACACTTCTTAGCAGACTCTGACTTTGATGGTAACTATCCTGCTATCTGCAACAACCAACATCTCTCCCAAAGTCTTATGTGAACCCAAACCAGCACCTCCACTGATACTCTGTTCACCTGTGCCACTTCTCCTGGCTCAAAGAGGCCCACTAGGCACACTCATTCCAAGCAATGCCCCTGGAATCATTTACTTTTCTAAATAAATCTATGTGCCTGAGGAGAGCAGCAGCTATGCTGAAGGAAACTTGGGAGGACCCAGCTACCATATGGTTTGATTAGTCTTTTGCCTGTATTGAATAATACATTCATTTCCCATGAATTTGGGCTGCTTTTACACTTTACTTACATATATGGAATTTGATACACATATACATCATATGCTTTTCAAGGGCTAAATATCCTCATGTAATTTATTTCTTATATTAATTCTGCTCCGAAACTATTGTTTTATGATAGCTCAAACTAATTTTCAGTTTCTCTCAGGTCAAATGCCCCCTTGTTCTTCATCTTCTCCAAAAATTTCTTGGTCTTTTGCTCTCACTTGTTTAGTTTCAGTTGAAATTTTGTAATCATTTGGTAAATTCCAAACAACATTATCTTTATCTATGTCACACTAAAAAATACATTTGGGAAGTAGCATTCCTGCATGAAATGAAAATGCAAGTGTTAAAAGACAACCATTTGAAAGACTGTTGAAAGAAATGAGTCTCCATAACAACAAACATAGTAAAGGGTTAGTTCCTTACCACAAGATTTCTTCCCACACTGTTAAGAAAAAAATGGAAATATTTTTGCTGTGGTTCAAAATTCATGTTGAAATTTAATCCTCAATGCAACAGCATTAATAGGAATGGCCTTTGGGAGTTGAACAAAGGATGGCTAATGGGATTAGTACCCTTATAGAAGGGCTCAGGTTGAAGGAAGGGCTCTAATGGCCTTCTTCCTGCAGCCATGTGAGGACAAAACATTCATCATCTCCAGAGGATACAGCAAGTACCAATCCTGCCATTGCTTTAATCTTGACTTCCTAGCCTCCAGAACTATGAGAAACAAACTTCGGATTATAAATTACCCAGTCTGTGATACTCTGTTATAGCAGCGCAAACGGACCAAGTTTGTTTTAACATGGCTTCGTTATGGTATGATTATGCCAACAAGAGCAGTGAGAAAGGATCTCTTCTATGCCAGTAGAGAGAAACATGCCATATGCATTCTGGAATACAATTTGGCCATATATGTAAAACTCTTGCCAAGAAGGCTTCCTAGGGCTAGGGGCATAGCTCAGTGGTTGAACCTGTGCTTAGCCATGCATGAGGTACTGGGTTCAATCCAAAAGAAAGAAAATGGGGAGGAAGGAAGGAGAAGGAAAGAAAGAAGGAAGGGAGGGAAAGGGAGAGAGGGAAGAAGAAGAAAAAAAAATTTATCTTTGACTCAATTGCACTGCTGAGACTCTATCTAAAAAAAATAATAAACAGGATGTCACTCATTATTAATATGTAAGATGTTCATTACTGTACTGCTTAAGAACAAAACAAAAAGAACATAAATCTAAAACAATCAGAGGTAAATTAATTAGTATTTATTCATATGACAGGTTATCCAGCTGCTAAAAGACAATGAACCTGTGACCTACTGTTAGTGACAGATAAAATGTTCCTCACATTAAGTAGGGAAAAATGACAGGATTTTAAATATTGTATGCAGTGTTATCCAAACGCAGTATGTGAAAAATATATGATACATATGCACCAAAAATATATATGCTGGCAAATATGGTAATTAAAGCATGGGCTTTGGAAAAAAAACAGACCTGGCTGAAATTCCGGCTGTGCCACTTTCCAGCTCTATAACCCTGGGCAAGTTAGTTAACCATTCTGTGCCTGAGAATGCTCACCTGGAAAATGGGGACAATAGTACCTACTTTACTGAGCTGAAAGGACAGTAACTGATACAATATATACAAATGGCTTAGCACTATGCCTGGCACACTGCAAGCACTCCAAGACTGCTTGCCATTATTATCATCGACACAGAGAAGGAATGGGAAGAAACACACCAAGGATTATCTCTTGGTGGTAGAATTCCAGACCAGTTTAACCACCTCCTCTATCCTGCTTGTCTTTTTCTAAATTTTCTACATTATATATTATGAAATCAGAAAGAAAAACACATCATAAAAGAGAATGTCTGATTAATTACTAGCAAGTGCCACTAATGACAGTGGATCAATACAGAAAGGGAGGTACATGTTAGTTGGAGAGCAAGTAATGCCTTTCCCCCTTTTCTAATGAGCCTCATTCTCAGGGAGCTGCCCTTCTCTAGAAGCCTCACTACTCACGGGCGCAGTTCCTCGGAAGCCATCCTCTCCGGTGTTGGTCACAGGAAACTCACCCTGCCAAATGTTGGCAAAATGCTGGCCTCTTGGCTGCAGCTTGTTGCCCCAAGGGAAAAGCCTGTTAGTAGAGACACAGGCATCAGCCCTATAAACAGGCACAGGATTCAGAATTCAAGTCAAGGAAAGGGATGCAATGAAAGACCCATTTGTTCTAAATAAGTCTTTTAAAAATTAAATACAGCTTTTAATCAAGATTTTTTAAATTTCCTTATTAACAGCTCATGTCAAATTTGCAACAACCTTAGTCACTCCAACGTACTTAGAAGTTCTGAAATAAATCGCTTAACTAAAGGGACTTATAGAAAGCTGGGAAAGTAGACATCATTCTGGACTTATATGGTAGCATGATCAGGCACCATCATGACACATGTTTTTATAAAGCCTTGGCTATTTTAAGGAGCTCTTCCTAGAAGATGTGACCTAAACATGAGTTTTCTGTCTCATGGCTCTAGAAGCAGAGAAATACCACTGCTTCAGAAGATGCCTAAAATAAGAAAATGCTAAAAGCAAGGCAGTCTGCCAAGTTGCTCTGAGGAGTAATATGTTACACAAGGGGGCCTGCATTGCTGGAACTCTCTCCAGGACTACGAGAGCTCATTTAGCTTTGGGGGCAGTAAAGAATTGGTGACTCATTCACCAGTGTCACCTAAGTACCTCACAAGGAAGAAAAAACCCAGTTTGAACAAGAATTGTTTCTAATCAACTTCCTAACCAAAGCAAGTTCCAGAGCTGAAAAAAAGGTCAACATATTGTTCAGCAAGATGAGACTTTCCAAGTACCTATTTTGCAGACCTCCTCGACAGCTGTACTCCCACTCAGCTTCCGTGGGCAACCGCTTCCCTGCCCACGTGCAGTAGGCAACTGCATCATTCCAGGAGACATGGAGAACTGGATGATCTGGCCTGTGGAAGAGTAAGAGCAGAGTCAGGAGAGGCACCAACCAGGGCAGAAAGCAGGAACTGGCTTCAACAAAGTTCCCATAACCATCCTTGATCCAGTCTATGACACTGAAGTGGTCCTGGTCCTTAATTCAAACCCAGCCATGCCATATCTGTCTTTTCTACCAAAGGGCTTCTGATGGACCAGGCTCCCAAATGGATTATAAATCCTCACGGAATGAGACATAAAGCATTTCTTCACTGCAGGCTTCCATCCCCAAAGAATTTCATCAGGATGATGGACAAGGAGAAGCTCTGCCCAAATCTCCTCCGAAGGAAGGAGTGCTGCTCCAGCTGCTGGAAGTGCCACCAGAGGAAGCTTCCAGCTCCTCCAGGGTTTTGTGCAATTGAGAGAGACACCTCAGAGTCACCAGTGACTGAGCACAGCATAGCATAAAGGCAGCCATTTTGGTCCACCACAGCTCATACTGCAGAGTTCTGTGAATTGTTGATTAGAACTTTGTTGGGCCTGCATTATAGTTTTGGTTTCTCCTTCCACCCACTCCCTTCTTCAGGTGTAGGTCCATAATAGACATTGTATGTACCAAACTCTTATCTCAGTCTCAGTTTCCAGACACCCCATCTTATGACACCTGGCTTCAAACTTTGTATCTTTGTACTTTTCCACGAATGATTCTCCAGCTACATTCACTTTGCTCTAGCAGATTCCAAGTCAGTCTCTTTTTTCTGAGAGGATGGTGGAGGGAGGAAGGGAGTAATAGCTTGGATTAAATTGACTGCTGATTTTTTTTAAGTGGACTACACATTCCTAGTCTATTCCTCATGAATCTTTGAATTCCTAAGAGTAAAAGGATTTTCAATTATTCATTCAACAAATGTTAACTGAGTACCAATTATATGCAGTCACTACTTTCAGCACTAAGAAGAGGTGCACTTTTCTTAGAAGACCGACCTTCCCAGTGTCTACTATATGAACTAAAAACATTTTTCCAGGCTGAGGATGTAGCTCAGTGGGAGAGTATGTGCTAAGCAAGTACAAGGGCCTGGGTTTGATCCTCAGCACCACAAAAGAAGACACTTAAAAAATACATTCCCCTTTGGGTTTTCCTTCTTCCCTTAGCTTTTTCCTCTACTGTTAAATTTAGGGAACATATGAATTAGGAGCTAAGGCCCAGTTCCCATGAGGTTCCCAAGGATCCTAGGACTTTCTACCTCAGTATTTCCAGCACAAAGGCTAACAAGTCAGTCCTTGAAAGATCAATGTCTGACATTTGTTAAGGGGCTATATCCCTAAAGCTCAACTTCATGTACTCCCAGACTCCTGAAAATAAGGGTAGTAGCCTGGAATATGTTTAAAAATAGAGATTTAAAAATGCCACTGAAGAATGAGGTTAGGAGAGCAGTTTCCTTGGGCTGATGGGAGGCTGAGTCCAAACACAAACCTTTCTCCATCTCCATAGTTTAAAGCTCCTCTATTTTTGCTTGAGATAATTACTTCCTTGCCACCCTAGAGACTTGCTGACCGGCTTGTTGCTCTTGGTTTTTCAGTGAGATGGAGACTTCAAAGTATGTCAGTGAGTCCAGGATAAACATCACATGACTCTTATACCTAAGAACTAGGCTATATCTAGGGACCACCTGGTAGGACACAACTACTTATGCTTAAGACACACAATCTTTTTCTTTATAATGACCCACTTATAAGACAGAATAAATGGACAGACTGTGAATATTAACCATGTCAGGGCTGAAGACTTGGCTCAAGTGGCAGAGTAAGCAAGAAGCCCTCAGTTCAAATCCCAGTACTACCAAGAAAAAAAATTAACCATGTCTTGAGATTTGTAATAGGCCTATCAAAAAAAGGCAATGAGGACATGATTAAAAACTTTCTGTGAGCTAGACACAGTGTTTGGGTCTTTACGTACATTACTTGCTTCCATTCTATTTTCCTACCAATCACTTAGGGTTTGTCACTCTCACCATTTATTTTACAGATGAAGACAGCCATTGTGCTCCTTTACAAGGGTGCAGGAATCTATTTTGGAATCAAACATGTCAACTGGATATGATCAGACTCACCTGTGCAGAACAGTGGAATCGGGCCCCTCTGGGTGTTTCCAGTTAGCACCTTTAACAGGTAACCACCAAGGAGCAGCTGCAACCTCAAAGCAACCAAGAACAGGCTCCTGTTAGCTACAATGACTCCAGAAAAACATGGATTCAGGAAACACAGCAAAAACAATCTCACTCAGGAGCTACAGTTTCATTTGGGTTACCAACACATGCCTTTATCAGAATAGAAAAAGCAAAGATTTATATTTAAATATATCTTTAACAAAAAAGTATTAATTCATTTATATTTAAATATATCTTTAACAAAAAAGTATTAATTCATACGATAAAGCACTACAATGATCAAACAAATACATATATAAGTGGTGCATAGCTCCAAGAACTGTCAAAAGATTCTCTGCAAGCAACCCTCTATAACCTCAGACAAGTGAGAGACAGGTAGTCTCCAATTTAAAAGATGGGGAAGCAGTTACCCTTACAAATAAGTGTGGGACTGAAGGTCAACCAAACTGGTTAGAGATTTAAGATGGAGCCCAGAGGGGAAAAAATGGTGTATGTTTTTAAAAGACCCTGGTTTCAATTTCTAGTCCAACATAAGTGGTGTGACCCTGGGTGAGCTCATTACTTGCCTATCCCCTGATAGCCCTCACCTGTGAAATGTGATCAACTTCCCCTGCCTCACCTCAGAAACCAAAGATCAAGGGAGATAAGACTCCAAAGTGCTCAGCAAATTGTTACAAGGACCTTAACTCCTACTTTATGGATCCATTAACCATGTTAACCAGAATAACAACAGCAAGGGGTCACTGTCTGGTGAATGGTTAAAAGCAGAGGCTTTGGAGCCAGACAAATGACGTTTGAAGCACTGCTGTGCTGTTCACACCGTGGCACCACATATAACCTCTCCATGCCTGTTTTCTCATTTGTAGACAAGAGACAGTAATAGCACCTACATCTCAAGTTATTACAAAAAGGAAATACAACTTAGCAACTTAGCAACGTAGGATAATGACTTGCAAGCAGTAAGGGTAACCAGTCTTTACATGCATGGTCCTATGAAAATCAGTCACAAGGAAGCCACCAAAAGAATCGTCATGATTGCCAATTTCAACTACAGAACAGAAGTTTGCAAATGATTTTTCTAACATAAACTAAAGCAGACTCAAGGTTATAACCATTATAATGTTACTCTCATAAACAGCATTCTGATGAGCTTGGGTGGGTGGAAGTGACAGGAGGCTATGTCCCTGCTAACAATTACAGCAGTCACTGGAAACACCAAGCCCCATTCTTGTTCGTTCCTTTTCATGTCAACACAAACATTCAAGGTATCTCAATCACAATCTGATGGAAAAGCCAATTTTTTTTTATATTTCAACAAAAAAGGCATGTGTCCTTAAGCGGCATTATTTCACAGTGTTATATTCTACAGAAAACAGGAGAGTTGAAAAGCACAGCTTCTTCCTACTTTATTTGTTACACTGAAGAAACTAATCTGGGTATGTTCACATCAACTGAACTATGGGATGTTTAGGAGGCAGGTAATTCACTAGATGTCAAGGGAAGATGTGCATAGAAGGCTCAGGTCATCTGACTCTAGGGCTCCCGGGAGATCTTCACATCATGCACCCAACCCAACTAATTCCCCAATATTAAGCACCACCCTGGAAATTTCTGGGCTAAAATAAATAAATATGGCAAAACATGGCAATATGTTAACCTTTGTTAAGTCTGGGTGGCAGACACCAGAAAGCCTTTTGTTTCTCATACCTTTCTGAGTTGGTTGTTTTTTTTGTTTTTGTTTTTTTTTAATATTTCATCATTAGCAATTTTAAAAACTGACAATTTTTTATTCATATTACTACTAACAGGCATTTGGGCATTTCCAGATTGGGGTATTATTATGTATAGTGCTGCTTCTGTGAATATTCTTCAAAGAGTGTGACTTTTGGTAAATTGCATATGCATTTTTGTTCATCATAAACTGTGGGAAAGGAACTGTTGGATCACAGGGTAGACTCATGTCCAGCTTTGGAAGAGATAGCCAAACACAATTTTCAGTGGCACAAGGGGGTTTCCTACCCCATCCTCCACAGGAAGCTTCCATGGAGCTGGCTACACATAGAAGACCCAAGGGCAACTGTTCAGTGGCCTGTCAGTCCATTTGTTTTTCCTGTCCTGTTCCCTTTAATTCAGGTTGGGTACAAATACTTACTGAGCACCCACTATATGCCAGGCATTAAGCCTAACTCCTGGAGGGGTACTGAAGTTCCATGAGTCATCATAGCACAACATAAGACCACTGGCATATTGATACATGTTCTAATGATGTATTTTTACATATAATAATTCTTTAATTGCCAAAGGTGAGATACAAAGTATGAACCTGGTCACTTCATTTTTTCTGTCAAAAATATCTCCAAAATTCAGATCAGTGGTCTAGTGTCCCTTTAGACACATCAGTCTTACAGTTTCTGAATTCATTTTCTCTGTAGGTGGATCCCTCTCCCTCCTCCTTCCCCATATTTCTCTTACTTTCTTTCATTCTAGACACCCGTTTTTCATTTTTCTCACTGTTTCTTTTCTGAAATTTCACATTACTCTAGCAACCACCCAAAAGAGACTGGCCTACAAGTCTTAAAAGTCATGGAGCTATAATAATGACCACCAATCTCAGGCTGTACACAGAAAAACAGAAAGAATACACTTTGGCTAGCACATGGGGAAGGGGACACCATGACAACACTGTCCTTGACCAAGGCCAACAACCCAGTTCTTTGGTTTAAAATAATAAGATCTAAAGCAAGTATACATGGCTGGCTGAGTGGTTCAAGTGGTAGAGCATCTGCATAGCAAGCATGAGGACCTCAGTTCAAACCCCAGGACCACCAAAAAAAAAAAAAAGGAGGTAAAGCAAGTATACAAACATATATGCATAGTATGTCTATAATAATGCTGTTTCTAAATAAAAATTACAAAGTAACCCAGTTCTCTTTGCTATCCATCCAAAGTAACACTATATAGCTAGCTATCAAAATATACTCTGAAGTAGATATACATAATATAATATGTTATAAAGGTAACCTATAGCACACATATTTCATTATTTCTGTAAAATATAGACATAAGGATATATGTTCACATAAGCATAAGAAAAAGTCTGGAAGAATATATATATATATATATATATATGTATATATATATACATAGTTTATATATATATATATATATACAAACTTAACAGGGGTGAAGGACGGGGTGAGTTCACACTTTTTCAGAAGGAGCATGCTTCATTTTTAACAGTTTTCCCAACCTCAACACTATGGACATTATAGACCACATAATTCCTTGTATGGGGGCTATCTCATGCACTGTGGGATACTTAGCAGCATTTCTGACTAGATGCCAGGTGCAGCGCAATTGTTGCACATAAAAATATCTCCAGACATTGCCAGTGTCCCCTGAAAGCAGCAAATTTACCCACCGAACTGTGATAATTGGGGGGAAAGAAAGATTAGTTTTGTTAAAAGTTAATACATGCTTATAGTAGCACAGTAGTAAAATCATCTGAGCCTGGCACCAAGCTGCCTGAGTTTGTACAACAGCACCACATTTTACAAGATACAGGGTCTCAGACTCTTTACCCTATCCAGACCCCAGTTTACCCATCTGTGAAATGGAGATGAAAATACTACTATCTACTTCCTAGGGTTGCTGTAAAGATTACATTGGGAAATACATGTAACACTAGGCATTGGTGGCTCACACTTATAATCCTAGCTACTTGGCAGGCTGAAATGAGGAGGATCACAGTTCGAGACCAGCCTGGGCAAGTAGTTTGAGAGGCTCCTTCTCCAAAATAGAGCAAAATGGACTAGAGGAGTGGCTCAAGCAGGAAAGCACCTGCTTTGTAAGTGTGAAGCCCTAAGTTCAAACCCCAGTCCCACCAGAAAGAAAAGACATGTAACGCTCTTAGATCACTTCCTGGTAAGGGCTAAGAATTACCCAAATATTAGCTATAATTGTTACTATTACTCATTTATGTTATTGCACGTTGCAATATTCTCTTAGAGCTTTCAAAGAACATATATGACTTTCAGTGAAAACTTACCCTCAATAATTCTTCAGCTTGAGTCCCATCCACCACTTCACCCTTCTCAGAACACCAATAGGCTGAGAAGAGTGCTCAAGGGGAAAGATGCCAAGGAAGTTTTACAGCATATGTCACTTCCACAGAATTCTCAAGAATATATAGTCAGTCTTTCATCCCAGTCATGCAGTAAGAACCACCTACATACAAACTAACCTATTCCATAAAGGTGGGTCAGGGGAGGATGTCCTCCAAACTAGACGAAGCTTTGATACTTGTAAGGGATTTAAGTGACATACCTGCCCATCTGTAAGAGATACTAATAAGTCACTACTCTAATGATCAGATGCAGAGTTACAGTCCCCATTTGACATAAGAAGGGAATTCGACTCCCCACAACTTAAAACTGATGAAATCAGAGGCAGCCCCTCATTCATCCCTGCCAAGTTGTTCTGAGAAAGCCAACATATTTTGTGGCCAAATTTATGACAACTCCCATCCCATGTCACCAGATACCCTCCTTTTCCAAATGTCACTGTTTATTAACTCCAAGTTTTTTTTAAAAACTTATTCTTGAACTCCTAGCTCTGTCTTGAAAAGTTAATTGCCATGCTACTATGTTAAGGAACTTTTATGAAATAGATGAGTTTTGAGTTACCAAGGTTATACTGCAAAGGATGACATTTCTAATTCTTTTTCTTTAAGAGGAATAGTTCTTAGATGTGTTGTTTACAGAGTAGAAGCAGCAATACAAATAGGTTGGCATATATGATCAACCTCACCTAAAAAGAGAAAATCTTTTTTGGATGTGGTTGTCCACCCACACATTTTCTGCTCAACTGAGACAATTTCCACAGCTAGGGCACTCCCTTACATCCAGGGGGAAAGAGACTTTAACATGACCTATTTCTAGTCAACCATCTCCATAGCAACTGTCTTGGATTTAAGTTGAAACAGCTATACCAGCCACCCAGTGGCCAATTACAATGTAAATAGATCTGGGTGAATATTGATATCCCCTTGAGAAATAAACTTCACAGAGCAAAGACATTATTTCCCACCTCTCCCTGGATACATCACCAGACTTGTAGTAACAATCTGAAGAAAAGGAAAGGTGCCTTTATTCCTGCGAGAGGTAGTAAATTATGCTTCTTATACACACAGAGCCTAGAATAAAATCAATACAGGAAAAAGACAAAGTACTGTATAATTATGCATATTCAAGTATAAAGTTGTCAAGTTCACAACTTTACAATTGCTCTCTTAAAAATTAAAGGCATTCAGATAAGCAAATTAAAAAAGATGGATGTTTCTTGAAATGTAGTATAAACATGACATTTACTACTATAAAAAGAGCCTGGGAGAATATTTCAACTGGCACCAGTGAACAATGAGAAGTTGCAGATGTATTCAAATTCATGAAGTATAAATAAAACCAGAGGAAAATCTAACAACTAAAAGAATCAAAGGGAAAGAGAATACATAGTGAGTAAAAATCTCTATCCTTAATAAAGGATAAAAACAAATTCATCATTAAAATAGATAGGTAGTTAAGTCTGACAGCCTACTGCAAATTAAATCCTAAATCAGGTATTTCTGATGGCTTAATAGACCACATGGAAGAGAAAAATGTATGCTTTTTCAGGTAGAGTACAAATATTTATGAAACTTAATGCAGCCCTGAAAGTTTTCAAAACTTTTTGCTTCAGTTCTTGGTTAAGTTCCTCATGCTATAATACATTATACTACTAAGACACACAATAAGTTTCATCTCCTTAGTGTGCAGAGCTGTACACTATGGACAATGTGTAAAAATGTCATGAGCAAATCTCTTGGTCCAACAAACTCTTAAAAGTGATCTTGTTTACTCACTTTTAGTTGAAATGTACATAAATATTTGGGGATTTTTTTTTCAAAAAAATTAATAGGAATTAAAAAAAAAAAAAAAAAAAGCTTATCCTTGATTTTTTTTTTTTGCCTGTACTGGGGTTTGCACTTAGGATCTTGTGCTTGCTAGGCAGATACTCTACCACTTGAGCCATACTCCAAGTCCTTTTTTGCTTTAGCTATTTTTTTGGATAGGGGCTTACATTCTGGGTGGGGAGGCCCCCTCAGACAACATCCTCCCCCTATTTATGCCTCCCATCTAGCTGGGACTACAAACATGTGTCACCATGCCCGGCCAAGAAAAACTTATGTGAATGTTTAAAAACGACTTTTTACCCTTGAGGGGCAAGTAGATGACAATATAAATTGGCATACACCATCTTGAAAGCATTGTAACAATACTCAGCAAAAGCCTACATCACATTCATACCCAGCACTGAGGCTGTATGCCCATATGAATACAACACAGTCATTAAAAATTGTATGCAAAGGCCTGGGGATGTAGCTCAGTGATAAGAGTGCTTGTCTAGCATGATAAAGCTCTAGGTTCAAATCCTAGGACCACACACAAAATAAAATATATGGGGGCAGGGAGGAATTCCTAGGATAAATGGTTACCATTTAGTGAAAGTGAAAACACCTACCTTTTCATCTTCTTGAGGTTCTGTAACTTACTCAGCCTTCTCCAGGCTTTCCCATCTCAAAATGAAGAATAGCACCGTCTCCCCAGCTGCTCAGGCCAACACCCAAGCGTCATTCTTGATTCCTCCTTTCCTTCACCTCTGTTCTCTCAGATGTACTTCCAAATATCAGACCACTTATAGTATCTCTGGTCCTACCATCCTCCCTCTTCACTCCATCATCTCTCACTTAGAATGTCACAAAACCCCACACAGAAGCCAAAGTGGTTATATTTGCATGTGCACGTGTGTGTGTGGTTTGTTGTTTTTGTTTTTGTTTTGTTTTTTGAAACAGGATCTCACTATGGACCCAAAGCTGGCCTCAAACTTGTGATCCTCCTCTGCCTCCCAAGTGCTGGGATTACAGGCAGGCGCCACCACCACCAGTTTAGAGCTAGTGGTGTCTAACTGAAATTAAGGTAAAACCCCAACTCCTCTAAGGCCCCCAAGGCTCTCTGTAACCCACCACCTAGCTACTTCTCCAAACCAACCAGGATCCGTCATCACCCGTTCCTTAGGGGTGCATGATTTTCAAACGGCTCCCCTGACTGACCCTCTTCTACATAAACACCAATTTTAAATATAGTCCTTCAGTAGGATATCTGTTTGCAGCGTGAGTAAGGGAATCAACTCCTGGCTTACGGTTATAAGCAGAGGTCTACAGGGTGAAACATGGCAGCCTAGTTCTGAGATACTAACAGGTGCTAGACTCAGCCCTACCTACACTGGAGCAAGCTCCTTCCTCTTCCTAAGTGATAGCTTATCTTTGCCAGGTCATTCTGAAACTTCTATCCACTCTAAATTCTTTGCATGAGATTCTCATGAAGCTGGACATCACTGACATGGATTTCTACTCAATAGTCTACCTCTGTTTCTCCAAAACAGTTAATGATGCCAACCCCACAATTCAGTGAGCAAGGGGTATCAGAATCATTCTTACTTCTTAATCCAAATTAGGCCTCAAAAGACCTACATACAACTCAGAAAGAAATGTAAGGACACCTTAAACCAGTATTTCAAATCCGAGCCTCTGAGATCTCAGCATGCCTCACACACACTTGTTCTTATCGAGTGACTTGGAGCAGGTTGGAAAAAACAATTATCCCTGTTATCCTTTTATATGGGTTCTCACTTTCTGGAGTTATCATAGTTTGTTTCCTGAGCTTATGCCACACACTGACTTCTAAATCAAATGAACACAGACATTCAGTGCTTTTCAAAATAAAAGCACAAAAGACAGGGTCACATTCTTATCTTATCCAATCAGCCAGACCTGGATTGCCATTCCCAAATAACTCAATTACTGTGAATCTACCTCAACCATGATGATCAGGCCAGTGTCTCTTGCCAAGGAAAAGCTGACTTTGCAACCTGAGATGGGTCATACCAGGACTGAGCCCTGCTGCTTTCAAAAACTAAATGTTTCAACATATGATACCCAAATGGCAAGCTTTCTTTTTTTTTTTTGACAAATATGGATTAAGCACGTATTAAATGATAGTGACTATGCTGAGGATAGGGTGGTGAATAACACAAATGCACTCCCACCTACCTTCACAGAACAAAATCTAGTAAAGCACTCAAAAAATACCTGCACAAATAATTATTATTATAAGTGAGATAAATGGTATGAAAAGAAGGTGCAAGAAGACAGGAGAACAAGTAACAAAAAGTGAGCATCTAAATGTGGAATGTGGAATGACAGGATGGTGTTCTGAATGGACTTCCCAGAGCCAGCACAGCTAAGACTTCACTATACAGAGCTGAGGTGGGTAGTTAAGCAAATGGACACAGCACGCCCTCTGCCCAATGCTCTATCCTTGTTCCAAGATGAGTTCCTCCTCATCTGCAGGGCTACTCTTAAGCACTTCTTTTTCATTCAGGCATCCAGATTAACCAATTTGGAAAATTCCAAAATAGCCAACAGGTATTACTGGAAAGCACAGAGGGACAGTTTGAGAGGAGTAGCTAAAATCAGAAGGAAATGTGCTCACACCAGTAACAAATGAGTACAAGAAGAGCCTACAGTAAAAGTGTGAAGTTCTCTGGAAGTCTTGTTCCATGACCTCTTGAAACTGACCTGCCACAGATCCTTTCCAGAACAGAAATCCACACCAAGGAGAAACTTCAAGGAAGAAAAATCAAATAGCTAAAAGAGAGAAACAAGAAAGAAGAAGAGAAAAGAAGTGGAGGAGGAGAAGAAATTCAGAAAATCTATCTATCTATTACAGGGTTTTGAACTGTGAAGTAGGTGTTCTACCGCTTGAGCCAAGCCCCCAGTCCTTTTTACTTTATTTATTTTTCAACTAGGGTCTTACCATTTATGCCCAGGCTGGTCTGGACAATAGTTCTCCTATTTATGCCTCCTATTTATGACAAATGCACACTATCACATTTAGCTTTTATTGGCTGAGATCGGGTCTGGTTAACTTTTGCCCAGGCTGTCCTCTAATCATGACCTTCCTGATCACCACCTCCCAAGAAGCCAAGTAACTAGGACTATAGGCATAAGCCACCATATCCAGCTCTTTTTCTTTTTCTTTTTTTTGAAGTTTTGTTTTTGTTTTGAAATAGGGTCTTGTTATGTTACCCAGACTGGCCTTGAACTCCCAATCCTCCTGTCTCATCTTTCCAACTACTGGAAATACAGGTGATACTACCACACCCAGCTAGAGGAAGTCATAATTTAAACACAAGAAGACACCTAAAAAAGAGCTCAGTGAAGTTATACCACAACTTCTAAAGGCTCAGAAAAACAGTTCACATGAAAATGAACAACAGAAAATACTCCAAGCTCAAACCCAATCTAACATTACTACAAGAACAAAGAAATGAGGAAGGAGGTCTGGGGGTTGGCACCAGTGGGAGGGATGAGAATGTAGGGAAAGAGTGTTAATATTATGATAGAAATATTATGTAGTCATGAATGAAAATGGGAAAATGAGACCTGTTGAAACTGTTCCAAGACTAGGGGATAAAGGACAATGATGGAGGGGGTAAATTCAACTATGATACGTTATAAGAACTTTGGTAAATGTCACAATGTATCCCCAATACAACAATAATTTTTTTAAAAGATAATTTAAAAAAAATGAAGAAGGAGAACAATACTCTTACAAACAGGGAGATGGATTAATCATTTTTCATTGCTGCAACTAAATAAGTAATTAGTAATGTTTAAAGAAAAGAAGTTTGGGCTGGGGACTTAACCAGTAGTAGAGCACTTTCCTAGAGAATAATAGGCCTGGGCAGGGGAGGGGAGGGGAGGGAGAAAAGTTTATTTACCTCACAGTTCTGGAGGTACACAAGCATAATGTTCATACCTGCTTGACTCTGGCTAGGGATCCATTCATCACATCATGATAAATGGGACTATGGTGGGAGAGAGAAGGATTACATGACAAAACAGGAAGCACCGAGGGATTCAGGGGTCAGGCTTGCTCGTCTATAATACTTCACTCTTGTGAGACACCAATCCTTTTGGTGGACACTGACCCTAAAGACCTGATTACCTCCCACTATGCCCCATCTATTAAAGGTTCTAGCCAGGTGCAGGTGGCTCACAACTATAATCCTAGCAACTCAGGAGGCAGAGATCAGGAGGATCACAGTTCAAAGCCAGCCCAGGCAAGTTCCAAGAGACCCTATCTCGAAAAACCCTTCACAAAAATAGGGCTGGTGGAGTGGCTCAAGGTGAAGGTCCTGAGTTCAAGCCCCAGTACCGCCAAAAAAAAAAAAAAAGGTTTTACCTCCACTTAACAATCCACGACCTCTCCACATCACCACAATAGAGACCAAGCTTCTGGTACATGAAACTTTGGGGAACAAACCATATATAAACCACAGCAGAAGACATAATCAAAAATAAATGCAACATACTATTTCAAAATGAGGTAAATGACATTCATGAAAATCATTACCTGCAAACTCAGATATGGCACAGAAATAAGAAAAAAGCTAGAAATGATACCAAAAGTCATTTCAGAAATATTACTAAAGAGACATAAAAGGCCAAAAGAAGACTTTAGAATTAGTGAAAGTGGTAAATACTGAAAATGAGTCTTAAAAACTTACAAACAGATCTATGAAGAATTCTGGAAGAAAAGCAAAATTAAAGATATAGAAAAATACAGTGAAAACTTTCCTGACATTTAAAAATAATTGTGAAAATTCATACTGAAAAAAGAAAAATGCCATACCTGAAAATACTGACACACAATGACCAACACCAAGATATACTACAGTACTAAATATACTAGGTACTAAATAAAAATAAAAATTAAAAGTCCTTGGGTATTCAGGTTAAAAGCAACAAGTAACTTTCCAGGGAAAGAAAACTTGATCATTATCAGAATTTTCAACAGCAAAGTTTTATTCCAAAAGAAAACAAAATGAAGTATAGAAGATAATCCAGAACAAATGTGAACCACAGATTTCATATCCAGCAAAACTGACTTTAAAATAGAAAGTATACTAACAAACTGTTGTCAACATGCAAAATTTCAGAAAATAATATCGTCATGTCCACTTTCAGAAGATTCTCGGAGAGAGTGAACCTCATTAATTCAAATGACTACACAGACATTGAACAAAGAAAGTTTTAAACATAAAGTTACTTGTAGAACTCAATCTAAACCTGAGAGAAAAAAAGGAAAGCGTATTCCATGCAATGGATACATGCTTCAGCAATACAGAACTAGTATGACTATTTTAAAACTGAGTGAGAAATAGGAAAAGCTTATGTAAAAGTCTAAGTTTTTACCCTATTCTCAGTAGCTACACTGGTGATGGTAACATTGGCACTGTTATTTTAAGACTGTTATGTATGTAATCTGGGATAAAATAAATGAGTAATTATGGGCTACTTTAATTCTATCCCTTGTATCCCTGAGCACCAGAACTTCTGGTATGGAAGAAAAGGAAAAGATGTCATACAGAACAGGCTAACTTAAAAGTTCTGAAATGGAAGCGTTGGTGTGAAATTGTGGAGCACTTTATCTAGCTCTGTCCATGGAGGAAGCCTAGAAACAACAACCAATCTAATGGCAATGAGCACTTAGAACGTAGAGGAGGATCCTGGAAATACATTTTCTATAAAAGACACTGAGGCTTCCTAGAGAAACAACTAATTCCAGGCTGAGGATAGGGACAGATCTTGTCAGTGAAAAAGCAAAGAAACCATGAAGGACTACTAGGGTCACTTCAGAAGGACACAAGACAGTTGCCTATGGCTGGGTGTGGGAATGTGGAATGACTAAAAGTGGGCACAAGTGTTTCTTTTGGAGCTAATGAAATGATCTAAATTGGATTGTGGTGACAGTTGCACAACTCTATAAATATACCAAAACAACACTGAGTTGTACACTCAAAATGATGAATCTTACATCTCAATAAAGCTGTTAAAAAAGAGAGAAGGGATTTGGAGGCATGGCTCAAGTGGTAGAGTGCTTACCTACCAAGCTTTAGACCAATCCAAACCCCAGTACTACCAAAAAGAAGACCAGGGTGGGGGTGGGGGGGAGGATACACAAGAACTTGAAAAGGCACCTAGTGCTCAAAAATAGGAAATTTTGACCTTCAAAAGACAGGGGGAGGGGAAGAGGAGGAGGAGGAGGAAGAAGAGGAAAAGAATCATCATTATCGCCCACGTAGTCACTTTTGAAGAGTAACAGGAAGCCATTATTTTAAAGTCTAGTAAAAATTGAGCATTTTCCTATCTTTCTGTATGACCTAAACTAATGGTTCAGAAAACAGTAATAGTAAGGAACTATCTTTATGAAAGTTTCTCCACTAACAAATAAAAAGAACTATTAGATTATCATGATCTATAACTCCCCAATAAATTCATGGAATTAGCCACTGAGCATTAACAGCAGCCTACACACAAAAAGAGGAAGAAGCAGACATTAGGTGCCTCCTGGTGGAGAAAGACACCACTATGATGTCTTGCCACGGGGTGCAAACATGTTTGATCAGACCTGAGGATACAGTTATCAATCTGCAGGTGATACAAGGAGAGAAAAAACAGGTGAACTGTACTGTGATAGGGAAATCAGCAAAATTCAGGCTGCAGCAAAGTGTACAGGCTAAATGCTGTGTATTCTTCAACTGATGAATTAATAGGGAAGAGGACATGGGAATGGAGAAATAAAAGAAAAACCTGTAGGTTTACAAGAGTCTTAAAAGATTCAAACTCTTTTAAATAAGCAAGATTAAACTTGGGATGTACATCTGGGTAATACACTATAAAAAAGGCAAGGAAGTGTCTACTTTACAAAGCTGGTTAGAGGCTACTTTATGGACAGAGAATTGTGGCAACTAGGACATGGCACACAGATGGAGCTGCTGGGGTAGGTAACAAAATTCTAATCCCTGACATGGATTTTGGTTACAGATGTGTTTGCCTGAGGATAACTCAGTAAACTATACATTTATGCTATGTCATTTTCTGTTGGTTGTGCTTCATTTCACAAGTGTTTTTTAAATAATGAAAATGTATATCACTAGTGTTAACTGAAATAAGTAGAATGCAATATTTAAAATAACCACATGAAAATAAACAATATTATTTCATTTTAACTAGCTACTGTAGCTTGAAGAAGTTTCCTAATTCTGTTTTCTGTGTTAAAAAGGAGACTAACAAGTATAGTCAAATGATAAGGATATGGATGGCATCAAATGAGATTTCTTCTTGACTTAAAGTCCTAAAGACAGCTATAAAGTGTAAGGTCATGTGATTCAGCGTGACCTTACACTTGCCAAACTACCACCTAAAGTCATCTGAAGATCTCATGGACCATCTCACATCCTACACTTCTGGAGTTTACGTGGTTTAAAAAGGTCTGGTGCTGCTGGGCACCAGGGGCTCATACCTATAATCCTAGCTACTTGAGAGGCAGAGACCAGGAGGATCCCAGTTCAAAGCCAGCCACATACACACACACACACACACACACACACACACACACACACACACACACACGCTGGTGAAGTGGCTGATATGGTATAGTGCCTGCCTAGCAAGCATAAGGCCCTGAGTTCAAACCCCAATACCACCAAAAAAAAATTTTTTTAACAATAAATAAAAAGATCTGTTGCATCAGGGTAAATCAGACATAAAAGTGGAATGAAAAAAATAAAAACTCAGCTCTCCCAGATTGTCATTCTGTCCCAGATTTATTTTAGTCATCTACCCCTTTCTAAACAAGCTTAAAAGGTTTGCTTTTCCATTATAAGCATTTAAGCAAGTGACCAACACCACAGCCTGGTGACAGCTGCTTATCCTTGTCCTAGTTACAAGCACACACACTTCACTATGTACTTAACAAGGTACCTTCAGAGCCTAGCAATGAACCACCTCTACCTTCCTGCCTAACACGTTTGGAGGTTTTCAAGTGACAAGACAAATTACAAAATAAGCACAAACACCCTCCTTCATCTGAACTCCATGTCTTAAAGAACACACTACATCCTGAATTGCTGACTCATCAATACTAGGCTGAACTGACCTCAAAGACCTTTAAAAAAAAAAAAAAACGGAAGGGAATATCAGATTACATAATAGGTATAATACAAACTAGCAATGAGTAAAGAAATGGAATTCAAGTGGAGCACAATCACATTTTTCAAACATTTACCTAAAACAAATACAGAAAGTGACCTGATTGACCAAAACATGATTCAAGACCAAGTCTTGTTTTACTTCATTTTTCTCTACCACCTCCCAAGTTTTGCTATATTAACTGGGAGAGAAAGAAAAGACGAGCCAGGATAATTCAATTTTTGGCACTGCTGCTCCCAAGAGAGGACCCAGTGCTGTGCCCCACCACATTAAGATGAAGTTCATGCAGGAACTGAAGGGAATTTGAATAAAAAAGGAAGATTAGGGTTGCATTCCTCCCTCTTCAGTGTCTCCCTTGAGTTGGTCCCATGTCCTTTCTCTCCTGCTGCCTCAGCATTCTCTGCCCTCTGTCCTGTGAACCCTCAACATCCCAGCTTATCCTTGCATATTCACAAGACAGGTATACAAACAAATGCATAAACATTCAAAACCCTGCTAAAATAACTAGTATGGGAATCCTTAAGTTCCACTAGCCACATGGTGTTTAAGGAAGTCTAGTCCATGGTTTTCATGATGACTGGGAAAAATGAACCTAATTTGTATCCCCTAGACCCTCTGTGTGAGACAGGTCCCCTACATATAGGGACCAGTTCATGGCCTCCATTTCTTATGAACACTCATAGCAAAGGGCCCCTTTCACACACACGACATTGATCATATGAGTTCATGAATGTTTAAAAAGGAAACTCTATTTCCACACCAGCTCCTGCTAAGATCAAGACTTCAAAAACAATTACTTTTACACCTCCACTCTAGAAACCGCTACATGTAAAATAAACCCAGAAGTGGCTAGAGCCCAGCTGGGTGCTACTTGGAAATATGGTGTGCTACTCAGGCAGACCTGGCTCTCCCTCAGATGCAGCCTAAGCTGTGCATTTTCATCCAGATAAAGGGCTCCAGCCCATGGGCCTGTGACTTTGTGAAAATGTATGATGAGAGAGCAGCTAGGAGTTAAGAGGGAGAAAAAGGTGGCACTTGTAGTTTGGATTTTTCACCCAAATCCTTTCAATGAGCCACAGAGAAATATGAGAGCCTATTTAAACATTACTTACTGCCTGTTGGATATCAGTCTTCACTTGCTCACTCAACATGCCTTCAAAGACAAAGGAGTCGCCAAACTTCTCAGCCTAAAGGAAGGTAGGAAATAAAAATCCAGAAAATGTTGGAGTAATGTGTTTCACATGTGCCATTTAGCTTGCACACTAACTTGTCCAAATGAACGTGGCTTTTTCCTATGACTTCCCAGAGGATTCAGGAATGACTTAAAAGCATCGAGCTTCCTCTTAAAACAGATTAATATCACTCACAGAGACTATTTTCATGTAAGACTTGTTTAGCTGATAAGACTGTAGACTAAAAGAGATTGGGTTTTGAGACTGTGACTGCCCCTGTTGAAGGAAACACTTTTCCCCCAAGCAGTACAAATGATTTTGGGAAATGATATTATTCTACACACGTGATATTGCATAATCAAGCTGTTTGTCCTTTGTCTTGCTCCTAGAATCCAGCTAAAAGAATCACATGCCACTGTTTGCTGATATTCTAACACATTGTAGCTCCACTAAGGTGTCAAATGTGTTTATAAATCTCGAGAAGCCTATATTTTAACAATTTCATTTAACATTAATGTCTGAAATCTTCAACAACCTGGTTCTGTCACATGTGACCCTGTACTGAGAACAGGGTCCTTTGTCCCTTGGCATCTGTGACTACGACTCTTCTCATCCCTGAAATACATGGGCTTGTCTTCTTGCCCTGGAAACACTGCTGTTTCCAGCTCTGCCCCTGGCTTTCTGCACTTCTTATACTAGGCCAGTGGCCCCCTGGCTTTGTACAGTGGAGATTACACAGCCAGCTGCTTAAACTCAGACTGTGGTTCTGCAACTCTGGAGACTGATTGTGGGGGCCTGGAGTGAATCCAAAAAACCTGCCTGTGTTAAATCTGGTGGTTCTAACACAGGTGGTTCAAGAGAAATACACTGGTTGACTGCCGGTGACCTCCTTCAATCTCATCACTTTAACTAAGGCCAGTACTTCAAATTACTCCCAAATCTCTACCTCCCGTCCTGTGCTGTTCTCAAAAAATGAAATTAACTCAATACTAGATCCTTACTTCAGGACTTACAAGCGCCTCAGGCTCCCTTTCCTGAGTGTAACTTATCTTTCCTTCATCCCTGATGTTCTTTCTGCGTTCCCTGGTGACACCACCATGCCTAGGAACGTAAGTCATTTATTTGTTCAACAAACACCTACTATGTACCTGGTTTGGGGCTAAATCAGGGAATAAAGAAGGTCACCAGGGAATAATAATGTCATTACTGATAGGCACGGTCCCTATCTTTAAAGCGCTTTAAGTGTGAAGAAGCAGAAAAAAATCAAGCCAAAGAAAGAAAAGAAAGGAATGATTAAAGTTTCACTTCACTGAGTAAGGTAAAAAGCCTCCTTCTGGTAGAGAGTAGAAGGCTCCTTGAGAAGGAACATTTAAGCTGAGATGGTTCAAGAATGAGAAGGAGCCCACCACGCAAAACAGGGGCAAGCCAGGAGCTACAGATCCCAAGCAGAGGAAAAATACAAGCAAAGCGCCCAAGGTGGGAAAGAATGTCTAGTTTTCAAGGAACAGAAACAAGACCAGTGGGGCCAGAACATGCTAAATAAGGGGCAAGTGATGTAAAATGAAGTTGGAGAAATGGGGAAAAATACATACAAAGTGCCAAAAACTATGAAGCACTTTGTCCACAGCAGGGGTTCTGAACATCTTCATTTCACCCCTTTGGCAACACAGTGAAGCTTAAAGAGACTTCCTTCTCAGAATGAAACATTTAGATCCACAGATTACTAAGACAACAGTTATAAATATTAATAAAACATCTGCGCTATAGTATATGCATGTTCTTTATTAATAAATTAAATAAGATCTAGTGCCAGATCTCATAATTATCATATTTCAAAGCAGGGATGGATGTAAACAATATTTCAAGGTATCTTCAATGTCTGTGATTTCTACTGGTGGCAAAGTCACAGGCCGCTATTATTATGGTTCATTGCTGTGTCATAATTGAAAGATATTAAATTTCGGGTAAAGAGTAGCAAATATCCAGATGCAATTTCTCCCCATTTATGTTCGTGGATATCCTAAATTCTGCTTATTCTACCTTATTTTCAAGGAGAATTGTGGATAAAGGAAAGCCTTCTTCCCTTAGAATTCTTCCTCTAATTTAAGTAGACAACTGAGGATCTTGATCTGAGAATATCTACATGAAACAAAAAGAAGAATGGGACTTTTGCTCACTACAAATATTACAAGATTTACAACCACTCTGTATATTTTAGGAAATTGTAAAGAAATGTGACACTGCAAAACCAAATTTTAATGTTATTTTGCTTATGGTATTCACTTCAAAGTTAGTTAATTTAAATGAAAAAGACCCATTTAATGCCCGAAAGGAAAAGAGGGAAGGAAAGAAAAAAACAGGAATTCCACAAACTGAAAAAAAAAGTAATGTTTTCTAGTGAGAGAAAATGGGATGCATTTTAGAAAACAAATCTATTTCAGATCCTGACAGAAACGTTCATAAGCTAGAACCAGTTCATAAACTGCCCTTGCTATTCCCACATAGGATAAATATCCACTTGCAGAACCTTGCTCTGTGATTCAGTGACCACAGGATAAGGCCTGGAACTGCCACAGAGGAGCTTGGGAGTTGTCAAGACATTGGAATAAAGCCACAAAAATGAAAAGCTGTACTGCTACATCACTTATGAAATATGTAATGCTTTTGGGACACCAAAGTACAATTTACTGAAAAGGAAAAGTGGCCTTACTTTACATGCCATCTGTTCTCTCAAAAAGCCTGAGTGGACAGTGGTCCTCTCTGTCATATTAAAGCACAAACATAATATAGCATAATGGTTAGGAACACAGATTCTGGGGTCACACTGTCCAGGCTTGAATTCCAACTCCACCACTAACTAGCTAGGCAACTTAAAAGCAAATCACTTTTTTAATCCTCAATGTGCTACCTGAAAAATAACCTGTCTCATGGGGTTGCTGTGAAAAATTAAGACCACCGTGTGTCTGATTTGCATATATAAAGTGCTTAGCACAGTACTTCGAACATAGTAAAAGTGGTCAGTCAATATTCATTGTTATTAAAGCAATCTTGAAAATTGTGGAAAAGAACAAGTTTCCCCTCCTATCCCTAACCCCATTACCTCTGTCAAATAGCCAGTTGCATTCACAAACTTCTCAAATTCAGCATTACTGACTTCGTAGGCATCCATGTAAAAGGCATCAATAGTGACTCTCCTTGCAGGTGCTTCCCCATCCTGCCTGATCTGAGGATCATCTGTGCCCATTGTAAAGACGCCAGCAGGGATGGCGACCATCTGCAGCAAAAGGGGAAATACAGGAAGTCATGCATCAAAGCCAAAGTGTAACTGGGTACAGTGTAAAGTTCCTACCACAGAGCAAGCACCCAACGCTTGTAAACTTGACCACCACAAAAATCACTGTAGAAATTGAGTAAAATCACTCTATGCCCCAATGAACGTGATCACTAGTCACAAAAATAAGTGAAAATTACCATGAATATGAGAAGGAATTTATCATTTGAATCATTCCTAGCTATAATTATAAAAATTCTACTTCATTTATAACACAGTCCCAGACATGAGTGATATGTCTGTATCACAGTGAAACCTGTGAAATGGCCTCAGCTCCAGGACTGAACTAGGTGTCTCCATGATTGTCACTATTCTCCAAGTGCCTGAGACACAAGATTCTGCAATCTGTAGAAAAGAAGTCAGAATTTTAAGCAGGTCTATGAAAAAGTAGGAAAACAGAATTCAGAAGACCGAAGTTTCTAGAGTCATCTTTAAATGATTATTAAAATGATCTAATCAAAGCTTTCATAAAAAGCCAGGTGTGGTGGAGCATCTGGTGTAATCCCACCACTTGGAAGGCTTAGGCAGGAGGACTGGGAGTTTGCGCCAGCCTGGGCTACACAGTGAGCTCCTGTCTCCAAAAAAAAAAAAGTTTCAGAAAAAGCAACATTTCCACAGCAGACAAGTAGGTCTTGTCATGAGAACAGTTGATCTCCCTCAGCAAAAAGACAAGCCCAAAGGAAGCTGCCCAGTGTACCTGAAGTTTTATAATTACCTACTTTTTTCATCTTTTTCTCCCTCAAGGTCAATACCACCAATGCTAATGTCACAACTTCCACTGTGGACTCCTGGCCTAGTTTCTTTTCCACCTTCATTAAGCATCAGAGATACCAAGCACTGAATAGACCAAGTCTCCATTCTGGAGGCTGTAGATAAAAATAGCTCTGGATTGTTCTGAGTGGGTCATAATTTCTAATTTATACTAATGAAGATTTCTGTCCTACAAGTGTAAAATGTCATTCTAGTAAATTCTATAGCATTGGGTGTCTCACTCCTCAGGACCCCAAGCCAAATAAAAAGATCCTTATAAGTGTAACTTCATGGAAGGTCCAAAATTGAACAATACACTCCTTCTTGAGTCTAAAGGAAGACTGAGTTTAAACCCTTCTGCCATACCACAGCTTCTGCCACTGCCACTCAAGCCGGAAGCCTGAGTGAAGTCATTAATGACTCCATTATCACCAGAACCATATTTAGGCTATGCCGTGAGGCCACAGCAGCTGCTACTTTTGCTCACCCAGCACTCACTCCCCTAAATATAAGGGGAAGTACCTTTTGAAAAACCACTTCTTACTAGATTGCTCATACCTATAACCCTAGCTACTCAGAAGACTGAGAGGATCATGGTTCAAGGTCAGCCCATGCAAAAAGTTAATAAGACTTCATCTCAATAAATAGGCCAGGTATGGTGGTGGTATCTGTAATCCCAGCTACTGCAAGGCATAGGTAGGAAGACTGAGGCCACTCCCAGGCAAAAATGCATGACTCTATCCAAAAAATAACTAAAGCAAAAAAGGGCTGAGGGTGTGGCTCAAGTGTTAAGAGTCCCTACAGCAAGCTCAAGGCCTAAAGTTCAAATACCAGAACTGACCAAAAAACAAACAAACAAAAAAAAAACCATCTTGACGTTGACCTTGCTAAATGTATGTGACCCAGATAGAGCTGCATGACTCTATTTCACTTGTGACTCAGGCATGGCCAATCATGGCATTCTTTTGACAACATAGATGTATTTGGAAATAGGCCCATGACCCAATCAAAGTTCATCTTGGAACTTTTGTTGGAACCACGAGGAAAGAGGAACTCTTTTTCTTCCAACTAGTTCATCAGTAAGAGAACAGACATTACCTGAAAACAGAGCTGAAACAAAAGCAAGATGACCCAAGAGACAACAGCCAAAGAGACAACTACCTGACTCCCTGGGCTCAGCTGTGTCTGGGCTATATCCAGCCTTGACCTTCCTGAGCTCAGAGTCCGTAAGATTTTTGTCTTATACACAAAAGTGCAATGGGCTCATATACAATCTTGACGTAGCGCCTCTTCCTTTTCCTCCTTTCCACTCCTCAAATTTAAACATAAAAGGCTAAAGACTCTGCAGAAAGCCAGATGAATATAGCAAGAGAAACGCACTCTCAGTATCTACCCATAAACCACCGCCCATCTATCTATCCACACGGAAGCTTGTCCAGCTACATTATTCTCTCATCCTACTGGTCTCCAGAGACAGCAATCACAGATGGAACTGCACTCAGACTTCCTCCAGCCTGAGATTCACATTCCACCACGCCTCAGTGCCTCACCTATAAAGTGGGAGATAATGTCCCACAGGATTCTTAGAAGGACCGCACAAGTGTATTTTACAAAAAAATGTCTTTGGAAAGTATCCAACGTCCTTCATTCCCCAGGTAGTTTCTCAATACCACAGCTACCAAAAGAGGCAAGAGATCATGCAAGGAATTGTCACAGAATGCCTAAAATATATCTGGCAGCACTCAGAAATGTAGAGACAAAAAGGTCTAAAACTGCTCCAATGTCAAGTGAGATATCAGACAACCACACAAGTAACACTACATTAACCAAAAAAGCTGCCATCAGACAACAACAACAAAAAGATGCCACAGGAATTTAGATAACAAAACTACTAGTTGGAGAAAAGATTTCATGGAAGAGATGACAGTTAATTGTACCTTTATGCCCAGGGAAGCACTACCCGATCAGAAACCTCCTCAGACAGGCAATCGAGACCGACTTTATCTATACATGCAGACACACCGCATACAAGTTTAGCATTTCATGATCCTAAATGCCTTATGAATAACTCTTCTAGAAGACTCCTATGAAGGTTAAAACATTCTGCCACCTTAGTACAAAGTAATAAATGGTATGCAAAATTGTTAGGCTAAGTGGTGGTGCATGCCTATAATCCCAGCTACTCAGAAGGTGGAAATCAGGAGGATTGTGGTTTGAGGCCAGCCTGGGCAAAATCAAGATCCCATTATAATCAATAAGCTAGACGTAGTGGTGCAAATCTGTCACCAGCTACACAGGAGGCCATAGGTAGGTGAGGATAGCTCTGGGGGAAAAAACAAAAAAAAAATGAGACCTCATCTGAAAAATAACTATAAAGCAAAAAAGGGCTGGAGGTGTGGCTTAACTGACAGAGTGCCTGGCAAGCATGAGGCCCTGAGTTCAAACCCCAGTACTGCCTGAAAAATTTTGTTAGGATAATTTTCTCAATGATAACTGTTCCGTTTTTGTTTTGGTCTGTCTTTTTATTTTGTATTTGTATTTTTGAGACAAGGTCTTGCTAAGTAATTGAGGCTGGCCCATAACTCACTATGTACCCATGGTAGCCTCACTGAGTCCTCAGCTTCCTGAGTGCTGGGATTACAGGCACGAATCACCATGCCCTTGAGTACTCTTTTTTTTTTTTTTGGTGGTACTAGGTTTTGAACTCAGGGCTTCACACTCACTAGGAAGGTGCTCTACCTGCAAGGTTTGAGCCATGCTTCCAGCCCTCATTCCTCTGATTATTTTGGAGACAGGGTCTCACTTTTTGCCCTTGCTGGTCTGGACTGCCATCGCCTATGTTACTCCCCACAGCTGCTGGGATGACTGTCCAGAGCCACCACACCCAGACTTTTTCCACTGAGATAAGGTCTTGCAAGCTTTTTTTTTTTTTTTTTTTTGCTTAGGCTGGCCTGGAACAACAATCCTCCTCTTAGCCTCCTCTTAGTCGCTATCACTTGCGATGACAGACTCATGCCACTGACAGCTATAGACTGAGATGTGGTCTCATGAACATTTTTCCGGGGTCGTCTCAAACTTTGACCTTCCCAATCTCAGCCTCCCAAGTAGCTAAAATTACATGCATGAATCACTGGCACCCAGGAAGAACTGAACTTTTTAACCAGAGGAATTTAAGTCAAATTTTAAGGTATGGCTATTTTTCCTAGCCATATTCTATTCTTAGTCATATAACTTTCCAATCAAGTTATAAATTTCTTGAGGGTAAAGCCCAGTGCTATTCTGTATTTCCCTCATTTCACCAAGTACTCATTAAATAAATTAAAATACAAAAAACTCACACCTAAAAGGTGTGGTATTAAAAAGTGTGGAAAATGTTACTCCCAGAAAACCTTAAATCATTTATGTTTCCAGAATACACTTGCAATCCTACAATGTGCTTGTATCAAAGCTATTCACTTCCTGGACTGTCCTTCAATCTAACCTTTTATCTCCAACTCCCCTCCAAGGCCTATCTCAAAAATGACCTTTTCTCTAAGGTGCTTCCCGGCATATACAAAAATAAATCCTTTTCCCTCTCCCTGTGCTCTGTACCTGTCATTCTAGTACTGCAACTACAGGAAAATCATGCTTGCAAGTATATGACTGTGTGTGTGTGTGTGTGTGTGAGAGAGAGAGAGAGAGAGAGAGAGAGAGAGAGAGAGAGAGAACCTGAGAGAGCATAAATGTCCTGATGGTAGCACACAGGTCTTTTTCTTTTCTGTATGCTGAGCATATATGACAGCCTTGTATGTGTGCTGAAAAAACATTTGTTGAATTAAGCCAAATACAGAGAAAGACATGAGGAGAGAGCAGAACTACCACTACAGATATTTACCCTCTACCGAAACACTGCACTTTTGAATTTTAGACTAACTGGCTGTCAGAATTAGACCAAAATCATCTACACATTTACTGAAACATTCAAAACTGAGGAAAACAGAAAAATGAACTGCCTGGACAGGGCTACTTCAGGTTCAATCATTGGGTTGAGTTCTTAAAGGCTTGTGGATTGTGCTCTCACCAACTACTAGTTTGTTAATAGCTTGAAATGCCTCCAAACATTATAGAAAGTGAATACAAGACAGGCCAAAAATGATGCATACAGTAGCTAGTCAGGTACAAAACTACAGGGATGAAAAATGTACCCCTTGTAAATGTAATTCAAAAGATGATGGTACCTCATATCTTATTCTAGGACCTACAGGAAGAGGGACTGTTTTAAAATGACTGTTAGTACTGGCCACAAAGTCTAAACAGACTTTTGAGAAAGATAAAGGGATCTACTCCTTAGAAACAAGGAGATTGATTATCAGTTACCATACAAGTTAGAGGAGAATGAAAATCAAGTATGGCCAATAAAATTAAAACAGTAATCAGGACTTCTCTCAATAAAGAAGATAAACACCAATAACGCAGGTATCTGCACCATTTAAAAGGCACAGGATGGAGAAACAATGAAAATCCCTGATTAACAACCTCCTAAATCCTGCTATCAAGCACCACCAAATTCACAACCTAGTTGAAGGGAGAAATCTCCTGACACGCACCTTTAATAACTGTCGTATCAGGGTTGGTGGAGTGGCTCAAGTGGTGGAGCACCTGCTTAGCAAGCGTGAGGCCCTGGGAAGCTCGGGTGGTGGTGAAGGTCCGTTGTTTTGCTTAGATAGAAATCAGAGGCGGACTGGAGCAACAAAGGTCAGACCACCCTTCACCAGTACCAAAACAATAAAAAACTGCCATGTCACAGCAATTCATACTACTGTGACAGCATATGGAAGGGAGGAGGGAAGAGAAGAAGTCAAGAAAGACCTGCAGTGGATGTTACCCCTTCACCAAGTCCTGAACATTGGTCAGAAGAAACTTAGAGGGAAGAAAAGTGTGATGGAAAAAGGAGAGAAGGGTGAGTTTCATGGTGTAATGGTAAGCCATGGAAAAAGGAGAGAAGCATACAAAAAGAGAAACTGAAGTCACGTGGCCTGTGTTCTATTCCCATAACTTGTTTCCACAAATGCACCAATATGCAAAATACCTGGCAGACAGAAGAAAGTACCACCTGTTGTTACTGTTTTTGATACACCCTAGCACCTAACTCATCCAGGCACTGTGCAAGAGACTTAAATAAAAACACAAAAGCAACTACAGTCGGTTTGTTCCTTCCTTGTGCTCCAGTGCTAAGCATGACAGGATAAATTATGTAAGTCCTTCACATCGACAAGCAAACTCTACTGGAAGAGAGCACAGATGAGATGACAACAGTGTTGGAGACACTGAGACCCAGGATCCAGTTTTCTTCACAATTACTAAGAGAGGAATTCAGAGTTTAAACCCGAATCTGTCCGACTTAGATTCTCAGATCCTCATCACGAGGACAGGGTGGGAGGAGGAGGAAGTAGGGGGTAAGACGTAAGAAAGAAGGCACAACAATCATCCAAGCAAACTCCAGTGGCTCACAATCAAGAGAAGCCACGAGTCCCTGCGGGTCTTCCGGAGGGGGGGGTGTGGACAGTGGGGGGTGGGGGAGGGGTGTGGACAGTGAGGGGTGGGGGGGATCCTTGTCACACAGGATCCACAAGTGCGCGACTTGAGGTGTGGGTCTAACCCTAACTAGCCTTCCTGACAACAGCTTGCCTTTCCGGCTTGGGAACCCCGCAGCTCCGTCCCCCTACCCTCCCCCCCCGCAGGGGTCGTGGAGCACCTTGGTGGGCACGAACGCCGGCTCTCCGGGGACCGGGCCCAGGGCGTTCGTCTCGCGCGAGTACCGGGGCGCTGCCGCCGAGCTGCCGTGGGCCCTGGGCCGCTGCGGCGTGCCACAGCCACAGGAGCCCGCGAGGGATGCCGCGCCCGCACCGGCCCCGGCCTCTTCGCTCCCTGCCGCCCCGCACGCCAGCAAAAGCAGCAGCAGCAAGAAGCCGCCCCCGGGCCGGGTGCTGAATCTACGCTCCGGCTGTGGCGCGGGCGCAGCCATGTTGCTCTGCGAGCCATGTGACCCGGCCGGTCACGTGGCCACGCCCTCCTTAAAGGGGCCGCGTGGGCTGACTTAAAGCCTGGCTGGGAACTTTGACAGGCGCTTACGGTGCAGCTCGGCTGCCGGCGTCCACACGCGGCGAGGCACAACAGAACTCCGTTATGCTTAAGGCCCTGCACACGATTTCTAGGTTAGAAACCGATAATCTTATTTCTTGAGCATTTGCTGAGTGCCCCAGTACTTTACTGAATAAGCACTTCATTTTTAGACATCTCAGTCAATCTTCAAAATGATCCTCCAGGGAAGTCATTTTTGAGTTGGGAGGGAATTAAAAGGGGACTGCTCACTCTCCATTTTTCTATAGTGCTTATTTTTTATGATAGTTATGTGTTACATCAGAGTTTTACAGTTTTAAAATGTTGAAGGCATCCATCCTTGTTATTTTGCATTGTGTTTACTACACCACTTGTATGATAAAAAAAATTTGGGATATGTGATTGAATAATTATTCTGTATATGACTGACAAACTAATTCTTATACAGCGATGAAATTATTTTTCAAATCGTTTCCTTCAAAACAAAAATGATCCTTTAGAGCTAGGAGTGTGGTTCAAGTGGCAGAGCATGTGCCTAGCAACCACAGGATTCTAAGTTCAAACTCCAGTGCTGCCAAAAAAAAAAAATCTCTTATTACTGGATTCACTGAGCAATTAAGCAACTTGCCCAAGGTTAGGAGGCAAATAAGTGTCGAAAGTGGGGACTCTACCTTGAAACTTTGAATTTTCACCATTAAGTTACACTATAGGCAATTCAATAAATGTCCCCTAACAGGAAGTAGAGAGGAGGATGAACATGTTGAAGGACACTACACCAAAGGGTATAGTAGGGAAATGCAGACTGTGGCGTATGCCCAACAGAGGTCCTCAAAGTTTTGTCCCAGACCTCAGCATCAGCATCACCTGATAACTTACTAGAAATGCAGCATTAAACCAGAATCTCTAGGACAGTGTAGAGGAACTTAAACTGATTTTGATGAAAAGCACTGACTCCTTACTTGGGCCCATGAATTAACTAAACACAGGAGAGTTTGGCATCTCTGCCTCCATTTTGTACCTATTGTCCATTGCTCTGATCCATTCTCTCCTGCAGCCACCTTGGACTCGAGGAAGGACAGGAATGATCGATAACATCTTTATGAGAAGGGACTGAAACTACCCCGGAAGAACAGCAGAGCCTTGCAGGACGGACGGACCACCCCCCCAAATGAGGATAATTACCTATAATGATGAGGCTGCACCCTGGAGCAGGTGTAATCATCTCATGGGAACCAGATTGCTCCCCTCAAGTGATGACAGGGATAACAACATCTATAGAAACCTCTGGAATCCTTGGACTGAGATGATGGTCAACCAGACCACACCTGTGACTGGGACTGTTTATGTACACCTTTGTCCCCTGCTTCCAATTCTTTGTCTGTTTAAGTTAAAGCTCATTTGTGTACCCCAAAGATGGCTGAAGATGGGCTAAGTGCTTACTCTGCCTCTTCCCAGGGCATGCCCCGAGCCCTGTGATAAATCTTTCTCTGCCCTCACCAGGCCTCTTTAGTTAGCATATAGGGGCGAGTACAGACCTGGGATGCACAACCCCAGGAGTTTGGGCCTTGGTCCAAAACTCTGGTTTCAACAGGCTACAGCAATCTATGTTTTAGCAAACTCTCCATATGACTCTAATGCTCATTAAAGTTTATTTTGATTTCTTTTTGTTTTGTTTTGTTTTGCTTTTGACAGGTCACTAGGTTGGCCTTGCATTCACTATATAGCAGCACAAGAGGCCTCAAACTCATGATCCTCCTGCCTCAGCCTCAGGAATGCTGGAATTGTAGTCTATACCACCACACCCAGCTCACATTAAAGTTTAATCAGCAAACAGAATGCAAAACAAAAAGAAGAAAGGGAATTTACAATTTAAAAATGACACAGCAATTGACTGCCATGATGGTGTACATCTTTAATCCCAGTTACTCAGCAGGCTGGAGGATCCTGAGCCCAGGAGTTTAAGAGCAGCCACGACTGTGTATACTAAAACAAAACAAAAAAGATGACATTGTAACCAAGTGCAATGTACAAGTCCTATCTAAATAATGATTCAAACCTGCTGATTTTAAATTTTTAGAGTTACAGATTGAGTATCCCTTATCTGAAATACGTGGAACCAGAAGTATTTTAGGGTTTTTCAGTTGTTGGAACACTTGCATAGACTTTATAGGTAGAGTATCCCTGCTTTAAAAATCCAAAATCTGAAATACTCCAAAATTCAAAACTTTTCTAACATCATGTCAGCACTCAAAAAGTTCCCAATTTTAGAGCATTTTGGGTTTTGGATTTTTTTTTAACAATATAGTCATAGCCAGGTGCTGGTTGCCTCACACCTGTAATCCTAGCTACTTCGGAGGCTGAGATCAGCAGAATTACATTTTCAGGCCAGGCCAGGCATATAGCTCTGAGACCCCATCTCCAAAATAACCACAGCAAAATGGATTTGAAGTATGACTCAAGATAGATCACCTGCTTGCTTTGCAAGCATGAAGCCCTCAGTTCAAACCCCAGTCTCACCAAAAACAACAACAAAAACCATAGTAAGGGAAATTTGACCACTGAATCAAATTATGATATTTGAAAAAAAAACTAGGGAATTACTGTAACTTTTGTTTTTAAGTTGTTAGGAGCAATAATATATTTGTGGCTATGTTTTTTTTTTAATAATCACTTTCTTTGAGGTGTATATGTGTGTGTGTGGAGAGAGAGAGAGAATGCTTTTAAGAACATTTCCCCCAAAATGGGTGATGGGACAAGTGACTAAAGATGAAACATGGTTGGCCAGAATTTGACAGTTGTTTTGTTTGAGGCTGGGTGGTTGGTATCTGGGTGTTTACTATAGTATTCTCTCTAATTAAACATGTTTAAATTTTTTAATATGAAAAGTCCTTTCTACCATATTGACTATTTTATAGCAGTTGGTCAAGAGCTTTCATACATTATCTCATTTGATATTATAACTAGCTGGCAAGAAACCTGTTATAACTATTCCCATTTCAAAACTGATGAAGCTAAAAGGTCAATGCCTGAACCAAAGGTTTATGCATTTATTGTGTACAATATATTTTCCAGGGTCTAGAACAAAGATAATGTTTGTTTGAGTCTTTCAAAAATGGTCAGTCCTGATACATGCTATGTGGGCTTGTCTTTGGAGACTTCAACCCCTCTTCTACCTATCCTGCCACAACATTAGGTTATAAGCTCCACTAAGGAAAGGATCCTGCCAATTTGTTCACCCATGTATCATCAAAATCAGGCAAAGACCTGGCATGTGATAAGCACTTAGGGTGAACATTTATTAAATTAATGGATCCATGAATGAATAACATTAACCATTACTCTTTCTCTTAAGGGGAATCAAATTGTTGAGAAAATAATACAGACGGTAGACTAGAAAGAATAGTGTTCAAAACTAACCACTTAAAAGACACATAACCTAGGCAAATTCATCCTTCTGAGCCTCTATTCCTTCCTTTTTAGAATGGGAATAATAATATCTTCTTTTTCTTGGGTTAGGGGTATAGCTCAGTGGTAGAGTTATTACCTAGCATGCCAGAGGCCCTGGGTTTGATCCCCAGCACTGAGAAAAAAAAAAAAAAAAGAAAGAAAAGAAAAAGGCTCTCCTTCTTAGAAACTCTATGAGATAAAATATGTAAAAGGTTAGCCTGGGGCCTGAAATTCGACACATCTAAAAAAGTTTGCTGTTTTTAGCAATCATTACCAAAGATGAAACTTGATGGGTTCTCTAGGAAGAACATTCTTCTTTCTTAATCATCTGCTTATAAAAGTCCTTTGTGTTCACAGCAAGGAGGCCAGCATAGGGACAACAGAGTAAGCAAGGGGAAGAGTTAGAGATAGGGAGATCAGAAAGTTAGCAAAAGTCCAGATTATGTAGGATCTGGTCAGCATTTACTCTAAGTGAAAGTTGGTGCCACTGAGCAGTTTTGAGAAGACACTGATACTTTGCCTGCGAGCAGAGTTAATTTCTCTGATAAGTTAGAGGCTCCTCTTCCTGCTTGCTGGTCCCTGAACAAAGGAAATTCAAAGTGCTCTGATGGCAACAAGGGCTTGTGGTTCAATGAGACTCTTGCTGGGTTCACAGAAAGACTGAACCCTGTTGGGGACCAGAACCTTCACCTCTACAGAGCCCAGAATTGCAGAGACAAGGAGAACAAAGTCCCCAATGGGTCAGTAGGAGTAATAAGTGATCCACTTCTGTATCCACCTCTTACATCTTGAAATCATCCTTGGGAACAGAGTACCACTTAATTGATTAGATGAATATACTACATCCTCACAGATGGCCCCATCCTTGCAGAGGATCACCTCAACCATGGTTTGAGATTGTTTGTCCCCCAAAGGTTTGGACTGAGGTGTCATAAAGCAAGGCCACTTGACCCTTTCTAATAGCAAGACCTCATTTTTTTTTTTTTTTGGTGGCATTGGGGTTTGAACTCAGTATCTCACACTTGCTAGGCAGATGCTCTTACCACTTGAGCCACTCCACTAGCACTTGACCCTTTCTGAATGTGACTGTTTCCCTTTCTGCTTTGCCATATTGTAATGCAGCCAAAGGGGTTGAACATATGGGGCTGCCAGATTTTAGACTTTTAGTCTCCAAAATGATGAGCTAAATAAACCTCTCTTCTTTATAAAGTACCCAGCCTCAGCATTTTGTTATAGCAATAGAAAACTAAGATAGCCTCTAAGCTGGCATTTCAGTTGTGTCTGCAGGAAGCCTTCCCCACCCTTTATGAGGTCAACTGCTTCTGCCTGGCATATGATAGGATAAGACCATTGCATCCCATGGCTGTGGCCTACCCCTGCACCTCCTTCCCTGTGAAATGGATCCCATAGTTAGATGCTATGCTGTGTGGGGATATATGGCTGTGGATCAGGCATTCTGCAAGATTTCAAAACAGCAGTGCAAGCTGAGGCTGCAGGAAAGGCACAGCTCAAAACTTTAATCCACTCATCCGTTGATGGACATTTGGTTCTGATTTGGGCTTTTATGAATAATGTTTCATATACAGTTTTCAGAAATGAACACTCATTTCTCTTGGGTATACAAAGAGTGGGATTGCTGAGTCTTATGGTAAACTCTGTTAAACCTTCTGAGGAGCTGCCAGACTGTTTTCCAAAGTGGGTGCACCATTTTACACTTCCATCAGCAATGTATGGGGGGTTCAATTTCTCCACTGTGTAGTTAATTCTCACACTCTTTTACTGTAAAATCTCTTTCACCTTTATCAAGTCTAGCATATCCTCAGTCAGGTTATACTGAAATTTGATCCTGGAGAGGATGTAGTGGTAGCTCTGGGGAGTTAGGGGACAAACCTGTTGCTTTTTTGAGCAAAAAACTTCTGCAATGTGCAGCATCTTCCCACAGAGAGGAACTGAAAGGTCTCAGTAAGGAGGCCACCTCTGCCAGCTCTCACCAACCCAAGGGCATCTGCAAAACCACGTTTCTCAGTGCCATCTACCCATATGTCCCTGCCCCACTTCTCAGGTACCAGGTTTTTCTAAGCAGATCCCCGACTTTAGCATAGGAAACCTACTTTGGCTGAGTATCCAAGTAACTCCAGTCTCTGGGTGCTAACCATTAGATGGTCAATCTGCCACTCGTCTGGGTCTTCTCTCATATAGGTGGAGATGAAGACCTCATCACAAACTGCCAAGGAGGTCCTCTGGCTCTCACACTTAGATTTTAGATGTTTGAAAACTGCTGTTTTACCTCTGTAGGAGAGGTCATTACCACTTGGTAATGAGCAGCCAATTCTATTACCCTTGTATGCATTGCTCTTCCTCTGTATGTTGCAGATTCCTGAATCAGCATCACAGCACAGACATTCCTTTACATCTCGATTTCCCCAGGTCACCACTGGTAAAAATAAAATTTAAATTAGGCTGCTACCTTGTGTCAGGGACTATCTATACCCCTTATAGCCCTTGAGGTGGGTTCCTCATCCCCAGCCAAGCAGTGAGTGTCCCAGTACCCAAGCTCCACCTTATACAACCTGCATTCTCAGACCACTTCCACTACCAGCTGTGTCAGTGTGGTTCTTCTTGAAGAGAGATGTCATGATGTAATTAGAAGAGTAAGGGCTCTATTGGTGGCAATACCTATGAAGGAAGGAGAGATGGAATAGGAAAGAGTCAGCACGGAGGGTCTGCAGACTGAATACAAGTCTGATCCCTCTGGAAGAAAGGAGACAGGAAGGAAGCTCAGCTAGAAAGAGCCTCTTTAACTCGTACTACATGAAGAAAACCAAAACAGCAGCTCCAAAGCAAAGATTGCTTATCAGAGGAGTAAAGCATTGAGCCAAAACAGGTTCTTCATATTCTTGTAATTGATGGAGCTGCCCAGGAAGAACACAGGCTGCTGCCACCAATTTGAGCCCTGAAAGTTGACAATATACCTTGCAGTGGGTTCTCTCTTGAGGGGTCATCTCAGCACACACTCTTATTGGCTGCTACACATGGTCAAGAAGATTCTCCACATTCCATCCGCTACCTATATTTGTGATCTCATCTTCCATCAAGTTGTCCTTTGCCACAGTCTCCTCCTTACTGCTCCATCAATCACAGTTCTGCCTCTGAATCTTTGTACTTGCTCTACCATCCATCTGTGATGCTCTACTCTTTTCACGGATGGCTCTTTTTCATCATTCAAGTCTCAGCACGGACATTACCTCTTCAGAGAAGCCTTCCTTGATCCCCCAAAATAATCCTTCCCCAATCTGCTCCACCACAACACCTCTTCTGTTGTCTTCATAGTGGTGTAGACTAGACTTAGGGAAAGTTCGGGACTTTTAGGAAGTATATGACTTAATATTTCATTTCAGATTGAACATTCTTCTCTTCCTCTGAGCCTTCTTTTCAATTGCAAATGTGTGTAGGTTATTCACACCCTAGCTCAGGGTTAACTAAAACCACCTTCACTTAGTCCAGGGACCACCCAGGCACCTGCCCATTCATTGATTATTGGTTAGGAATCACCAGGTTCTTCCCTTCTCATAGGCTAGCATAAAGTTTAAAAGTACCTGGAAAAGAGAAAAGATGCCTTTCTCTCTGCTTCCAGCTTTGACCTGGTCCAACCATGTTTCCTTTTGTAATTCTCTTCCCTAACTTTTAAAAAACTCTACTTATACCCACGTGTCCTGCCATGGCTTCCACATGGGACACAAAGAATTTGGAAATCTTCTGATCACAGACTGCATCATTGCTGTTAACACTAGCACTTGCCACTACCTGAAATTACTCTTTGTTCTTCTTTTCCCCCAGAGAGGCAAGTACAGCATCTTTAGCAATCAGTGCTATACCCTCAATGCCTAAAACAACACCTGGCATGTATAAATGTTAAGTAAACATTTGTTGAATGAATGAATGAATCCAAAGAATAAACACCTTCAGATGGGGCTGGGATCAGTGGCTCACCTGCAATCCCAGCTATTTCGGAGGCAGAAGTTGGAAGGATCACGGTTCAAGACCAGCCCAGGCAAAAATATTAGCAAGACCCTATCTCAACAACAAAAAAAGCTGGGTATGGTGGTGCAGGTCTGTCATTCCAGCTATGTGGGAGGTGTAATAGGAGGGTCATGGCCCATCAACCATGGTGAAACACTTGAGACCCTACCTGAAAAATAACTAAAGTAAAAAGGGCTGGGGCATTGCTCAAGTGGTAGAGCACATGCCTAGCAAATGTGAGGCCCTGAGATCAAACCCTAGTGCTGCTAAAAAAAACCAAAACCAAAAATACCTTCATACTATGAAAGAGTTAAATGTTGAACCCCAACTTTCCTCAAATAACAGTGCTTTGTAACACTGGTAAGACTTACCTTGGAGGTCCTTCTCTTTGGCTTGGCAGAAGTTCTCTGACAGTGTTATACTCACATAGGTACTCAAGATACGACTGTCTGTCTTTATAGCTAGGAGGGCTTGTGAGATGGATATAATAACACTTCTATCTAAGGGTTGTATGAAGATTCTCCTTAATTCATTCAACAACTATTTAAGGAGTGCTGACTAGTAACCAAGCACTGATCTGGGCATTCAGGATTCAGCAGTGAACAAAGCAGGTGAACATTCTAGCCCTTGTCAAACTGACATTAAGTAACTTAAGCACGTGAGATACTTAGAACCTTGTCTAGTACAGAAGAACAGCTCAAGAATTATTAGCTACAATTTTACTACTATTGATTTATTTAATATCTAAAATAAGCATTCCAACTCACCCCTGTTAGAATAGCCATCATCAGCAACACCACCAACAACAGGTGTTGGCGAGGATGTGGGGAAAAAGGAACCCTTTTACACTGTTGGTGGGAATGTAGACTAGTACAACCACTCTGGAAAAAAATTTGGAGGCTACTTAAAAAGATGGACATCGATCTACCATTTGATCCAGCAATACCACTCTTGGGGATATACCCAAAAGACTGTTACTCCAGAGGCACCTGCACATCCATGTTTATTGCGGCACTATTCACAATAGCCAAGTTATGGAAACAGCCAAGATGCCCCACCACTGACGAATGGATTAAGAAAATGTGGTATCTATACACAATGGAATTTTATGCAGCCATGAAGAAGAACGAAATGTTATCATTCGCTGGTAAATGGATGGAATTGGAGAACATCATTCTGAGTGAGGTTAGCCTGGCTCAAAAGACCAAAAATCATATGTTCTCCCTCATATGTGGACATTAGATCAAGGGCAAACACAACAAGGGGATTGGACTATGAGCACATGATAAAAGCGAGAGCACACAAGGGAGGGGTGAGGATAGGTAAGACACCTAAAAAACTAGCTAGCATTTGTTGCCCTTAACGCAGAGAAACTAAAGCAGATACCTTAAAGCAACTGAGGCCAATAGGAAAAGGGGACCAGGAACTAGAGAAAAGGTTAGATCAAAAAGAATTAACCTAGAAGGTAACACCCACACACAGGAAATCAATGTGAGTCAATGCCCTGTATAGCTATCCTTATCTCAACCAGCAAAACCCCTTGTTCCTTCCTATTATTGCTTATACTCTCTCTACAACAAAATTAGAGATAAGGGCAAAATAGTTTCTGCTGGGTATTGAGGGGGGGAGCGGGAGGGGGTGGAGTGGGTGGTAAGGGAGGGGGTGGGGGCAGGGGGGAGAAATGAACCAAGCCTTGTATGCACATATGAATAATAAAAGAAAAATGAAAAAAATAAATAAATAAATAAATAAATAAAAAAAATAAAATAAAATAAGCATTCCAAAGTTTAAAAAGCAGGACATTTTCCTTTATATTTAGACAAAAAAGAAGAGGTTCAAATATTTAGAGGTAGGAAAATTTTGTCATGCACTTTTCATTAAACTCTTTTTAGAGTCCCTGTATGTGGTGACATTACTTGGTTAGAAAGCCTATTAATTTAGGCTTTCCCAGAATTTTATTTTTTTGCTTGCTTTTTAGATGAGGTCTTGCTACATTGCCTAGCTGGCCTTCAACTCCTGGCTCAAGTGATATTCTTGCTTCAGCCTCTCAAGTACTTGGGACTCCAGGTGTGTGTCACCACACCTGGCCTTAGGCATTTTACTTTTGCTAATTTATGTCTCATTGGTGTTTGTTTCTTTTCTTTTTCTTCAAGTGCCTTTGGTCTTTTTTCCTCATTGAAAGGAAGAAACACACACACACACACACACACACACACACAGAGGCTTCCTTAAGGGAAGACTTCTTCACAAAGAAGAAATACATTTCAAAGATATATAGGACAGGAGCTATAAAAAAACAATGATTAGATTTCATGGGCTGACAGTATGGCTCAGTAGAAGAGCTCTTGCATAGCATGGTCAAGGCTCTGTGTTTGATCACCACCAATGCAAAAACATATTTTCTTTTTCAGAAGGAACTACCACACAGTGAAGAACAAATCCAGAACTGCAGCAGTTCCAGGGACTTCTGTGGCAAGCATTCTTGAACCTCATTCTGTTGTTTTCCTGACTCACTCACCACCTCTCCAAGGTCTGCTTCTCCCAGCACTCATCTTCTCTTCCTGTTGGCTTGGCTTCCTTGCCCTCTCTTTTTGTTTCCTTAAAAAAAAAAAAAAAGTTTGGCTTCACATCTTCAGTTCAGTCATAGTTCCTGTTTCCAGCATACTCATGACCCTCCGTGCCCTCACTCAGCATCCACTCCTGCTGCTAACAGTCAGTGTATCAGTTTCCCCATTCAGCTGCCACTAAGGGGAAGCCTGGTTTACCAGCTCCTCTTTCTTGTACCACAACACACCACAGGCCCAGGGGAACCTGTGGCTTGAGTCAGGTTGCCATCTTTGCTCCAATTAGCTGCCATTAGAAGATCACAAAACTCTGTCTCATATATCAGAACCACTTAGAGGCCTTCCTAAAGCAATGATTGCTGAATTCATCCCCAGATTCTGCAAAACTGGGTGGGGTCCAAAAATTTGCATTTCTAACAAGTTCCTAGATGTTGCTGATCCTACTGATCTGAACATTTTGTAAACTACTTTCAGAAAACAAGGCCCTAGCACTGTGTGCTAGGTGAGGAGTCTTTCTCTTCCCAATGCTGAAGATGTGGCAGGTACTGTGATTGACAACCACAAATCAGGCTATAGTCTTCTCCAAACTTACTATCCGTTATTTTCCTGATGGTACTGGACAGTACTGATTGGTGAGAAGAATGAGAACTAGAATAGCACCAAAAGGGGAAGGAATTTAGAGAAACTAAAAGATATTTTATGTGCTTTTTGAAAGAGAAGGAAAGGAATAACATAAGAAATCATTGTTGTGGGTCTCTTTAACATCCTAGCTTTCACAATGTTTGAAGTCAAATAACATGAGGGAGAAGAATGAGTCCCAACTTTTCAAGAATGGAAGCGCAATTGTAAAGATGAGATAGATACTCCAGATGTTTCTACAATGGCAGTTTTACTTGAACCACCCATTTATTCAGGAAATGAAACATCAAGGCACTGCTATGAAGGCAGTGGATGAGCAAAGGAAACTGCAGAAGAAATAACATCAGCACCTGGGTATCTTAGAAGGTTACAAATACACATCACCCTTTCAGGCTTCAGCCAAAGCCAAAGAGAAGTGAATTCTCAATTGTAATCCCTGTGGTTTCTCGGGAGACTGTGTTTAAAGCTTGGAGGATCACTGAGGAAGTGACTTCTTTCTAGGAAAAATAAAACCATTGCTCCTACTTGAGCAGCCTTGCCTCAGAATGGGAAGAGTTCCTGAAATGGAATAAAAGTTCAGGCTTTGGCTTTGGGTTTACTCTTTAAAATTCCCTGAGCCCTACCATTTGATCCAGCAATACCACTCTTGGGGATATACCCAAAAGACTGTTACTCCAGAGGCACCTGCACATCCATGTTTATTGCGGCACTATTCACAATAGCCAAGTTATGGAAACAGCCAAGATGTCCCAGCACTGACGAATGGATTAAGAAAATGTGGTATCTATACACAATGGAATTTTATGCAGCCATGAAGAAGAACGAAATGTTATCATTCGCTGGTAAATGGATGGAATTGGAGAACATCATTCTGAGTGAGGTTAGCCTGGCCCAAAAGACCAAAAATCGTATGTTCTCCCTCATATGTGGACATTAGATCAAGGGCAAACACAACAAGGGGATTGGACTATGAGCACATGATAAAAGCGAGAGCACACAAGGGAGGGGTGAGGATAGGTAAGACACCTAAAAAACTAGCTAGCATTTGTTGCCCTTAATGCAGAGAAACTAAAGCAGATACCTTAAAGCAACTGAGGCCAATAGGAAAAGGGGACCAGGAACTAGAGAAAAGGTTAGATCAAAAAGAATTAACCTAGAAGGTAACACCCACGCACAGGAAATCAATGTGAGTCAATGCCTGTATAGCTATCCTTATCTCAACCAGCAAAACCCCTTGTTCCTTCCTATTATTGCTTATACTCTCTCTACAACAAAATTAGAGATAAGGGCAAAATAGTTTCTGCTGGGTATTGAGGGCGGGGAGCGGGAGGGGGTGGAGTGGGTGGTAAGGGAGGGGGTGGGGGCAGGGGGGAGAAATGAACCAAGCCTTGTATGCACATATGAATAATAAAAGAAAAATGAAAAAAAAAATTCCCTGAGCCTGAGTTTCCTGTCTGCCTATTTCCAGGTACTGCTTTATTGAGACCAAGTATAAGAAGAAGTACAAGATGATATTACTATTGTACCACCATGCTTCTAAGACATATTTCTGTCCCATTTTATGATTTCTAAAATCTGGGTGTATCTTACAAACTATGGATACCTACTCCCTTTTCTCTCAAGAAATTATTTAAAAGTAGACATATGTATCTCAATAAATGGTCTTGGAATAAAGGAAAAATGGCTTTTCATATTTTTCTAGTTGACAAATAATGTATGAATTCATTTTCTGTTCTTGTTAATGTCTTGAAATTTGCAAATGTAATCTCCAAAATACAATGTTGCTAACATTAAAAGAGGACACTGGCAGACAGAATAATGACCCCCTAAAAATGTCCACATCCTAATTTCTAGAACCCGTAAAAGCATGACCTTGAATGGCAAAAGGGACTTTGTAGGTGTGATTAAGTTAGGGTTCCCACGATAGGAAATTAATTTGGATTGTCCAATGTCATTACAAGGGTCCTTATAAACAGGAGACACTTTGGGGTTGTGGTCAGATTGATAAATGGCCACAAAAGAATAAGCAGAGACTTGCAACATTGTTGGTTTTGAATGGAGCCAAGTTGCTGATACATGACTGTG
The DNA here is from genome assembly GCF_047511655.1 of Castor canadensis. NCBI lineage: Eukaryota > Metazoa > Chordata > Mammalia > Rodentia > Castoridae > Castor > Castor canadensis. The sequence goes on from NC_133395.1 coordinate 136,250,806, forward strand.
TTCCTTGGAAGCCTTCAGAAAGGGACACGGCTTCTGATCTATGCAACTGTAAGATAAAATACTTGTATTGTTTAAGCTACTAGGTTTATGATCCTTTGTATAGCAGCAAGAGGAAACAAGTTCAAATATATATTTCTAGCACTTTCACTAGGTGCAGGCTGGGATTATGCAGGCAGAATGGTCATCAGATCGACTGTCCCCAACTTCATAGCATCCTTGGAAGAATGAGGAATGTGCTTTGGCTGGGACACAGCTGGACCACAGTGGACCTGCGTACTACAGGAGGGACCGTTTTTCAACTTCTCCCCCTCATGAATCTCCTCTGTTTGCTAGGAAAGGGTCAGAGTGATCAAGCATGGGGTAATAATAGTGATAACCATTTTGGGCTCAGGTACAAACAGTCTGAGCTCAGGTGGCAGATCCTTAGGGGAATTCAGAGGAATGCCAACTGCCTGGTTCCTGGAGGTCTTGGAATATGGGGGGGGGGGTGGTAGATCTCTGAAACCATGGGAAGTCTCAGGCTCCCAAAGAGAGACAGGAGCTTATGCTTATCCAGTTCCTGGCCAGGCAACACCAAGTTCTGGAGTGATTTCCTAGTCAGTCTTCACAGCTCCCTAATTACAAACATGGCATCTTTGTGCACAGAAAGCACAGCAAGACACACTTTATTCTCTAACTTCAGTCTCATCAGAATCAATCTGGTTAAAACACAGATTACTGTCCACCTGTCACCCCTGCCCCTGGAACTTCCGATTCAGTAGATTTGAGATGTAGCTTGGGAATTTGCATTTCTAACAATCTCCCAGGTAATGTTAATGCTGTTAATCTGAGGATCACCATCTGAGAACCATAGACATAGTGGGTAAAAGCTTAGGGTTCAAGCAATCCTTGCTGCTTGCAATTGTATGATCTTGACCAACTTACTTAAAATCTGTATTTCTTTTTTTTTTCCCCCTTTTGGTGGTATGGTGTTTGAGCTAATGGCCTACACACTTGCTACGCAGGCATTTTACCACTTGAGCCATGGCTTCCATTCTTTTTTTTTTTTTTTTTTTGCTTTAGTTATTTTTCAGGTGGGGTCTCTTGTTTTCGGCAGGGGCTGGCCTCAGACCACAATCCTTCTATATATGGACTCCCTGTAGCTACGACCATAGGTACACACCACCATGCCTAGATAATTGACTGAGATAGGGTCTTGCTAATTTTTTCCCCTAGCTGGCCTTGAACCTGGATCCTCCCAATCTCTTCTTCTGAGATAACAGGAGTAAGTCACCACACCGGGCTCCCCAAATCTGGATTACTAACTTTCTTTATCTATCAAATAGGTTAAATAAAACCAATTTCTTCAGCTAGTGATGAAATTAGACAGTATGATCTATGTAGAGAACTGAGCATATAGTAAGACCTTCATAAATGCTTTCCATTTCCCATTGTTATTTACAATTTATGACAAGTTGCTAAGTGTAACCAACTCACAAGGCACCAGAGGCACACCATGGACAAGCAACAGCAAACAGTAAATGTGCCCTCACAAACTGCACCCCGACAACAGTCAGAACATTCCTGGAGGAAAGTGTTTCATCCACAAAACAGAATGAAGAGGAAGCAAAATGTTTTCAAATATTCTGTGAAAAACTGTCTAACAATAGAAAGAGGAAACTCACTTGGGTGTGATGCAATGGGTACAGAAATGAATAGAAGTAAACTGGGCCAGGAGCAGATTAATTTGAAAATAATTGGAGAGGAAAAAAAAAAGGAACTGTGCCATGCTCTGTCCTCTGGGAAATCAGACAAGAAAGTAAGGGTTTGGTTTTTTTCTTTCCTGTTCTAGAATAATTGATATTACCAACATATGAACAAAAAAAGCCATCCCTGGACACCATTTTCTTTCCACTGTGAGGAATTTGTTTCCTGGGTCACAGCAAGAGAACAGGCGAGGTCACTGGGAAACAAGGATGCTCCTGTGGTTTCCCCTTGGAGGTTTTTTCTGGTGTAAATTGACCATGGACAGACAAGCCAACAATTCAGAGGAACAAAATGCTACTAAGTTTCTAATATTTTCATTATTGTGTAGCCTTTTATAAAAATTACTTTTAGATCCCTGATCATCAGGGAGATGCAAATCAAAACCACAATGAAATGTCACGTCACCACAGTTAGAATGGCTGGTATCAAAAGACAAATAACAAGTGCTGCTGTGGCTGCAGAGAAAGAGGAACTTTTATACACTGTTGGCAGGAATGTAAATTAGTACAACCATTATGGAAAACAGTAAAACTAAAAATAGAACTACCATATGATACAGCTATCCCAGTACTGGCCATTTATCCAGAGGAAATGAAACCAGTTCATTGAAAAGATACACTATTTATTGCAGCACTAATGGCAATAGGCAAGATCTGGAATAAACCTCTATGTCCAACACTGGATGAATGGATAGAGAAAAGATATTACAATACACACAGTGGAATGCCACTCAGTCATATGGCAATAGAGTGATACTTGTGCACACTATGGAAGAACTAAGTCAGGGTCTTTAGCATAATATTTTCAAGGTTTATCTATGTTATGGAATGTATTGATAGTCTACTTTTATGTTGGAATAAAAGTATGGATAGCCTATATTTTGCTTATCTGTTTAGAGTTGATGAACATTTGGGTTTTCTCCACTTTTTACCTATTGTGAATAATGCTGCTATGAACATTCATGTACAAGCTTTTTTGTGGATGCTATGTTTTAATTTCAGCTTAGCAGATAGCTGCCTAGGAGTAGAAAAATTCAGGCACTTTGGCTCCTCTCTACCTGTGGGGGAGCTAGGCTTCTGAAGTATGTTTAGAATGCAAATAACTTATCAGTTGGTATTGGCTGCATCTTAATAAAATTTCTAGATGAATGAATTTTTGCTTACCATATGTTGAATAGTAAAGAACCAGGGCTACCTCCTTTGTTTAAGATACAGTAGGAGTCTTCATTATTACTTTATGAGAGAGTCAGATATCCCATGCGTATAAATGATGCTAAGAAATATAATGCCTACACATCATGGTACAATAAATATATTAAGGATCCACTGTGTACAAGCACAGTAGTAAGAACCAGAGGACCTATGGAATCAAAAGATCTATGGAGCAGAAATTGTTCTAAAATCCACTTGTGCATTCTAAATTCTACCCAGATCTCTATATTATTAAGTGCTTTGTGGATGCCAAAATTTGCCAAAGACATTTTATAAAAGGGTGTCCCATCCTATGAACAAAACATTTTTTTGCACTTCCTAAACAGGCTTCTTCTTTATGGGAGAATGTAGAAGTCCATGATTTTTTTCCCAGAAAACAGACCTTTAAACAATACTATTTCCTCATTTCCCCAAGATTTTTCCTGTTTCTCCTGCATTTTAAATGAGATAAACATACATAACATGATTCATAATTTAATGACTTCAATTAAACCAATTTACTTGGGTGATTTCCTATTTTCTTTACCTTGTATTACAAATTAACATCACCAGTGCCACTATTATTCCAAAATAGGTTAGCATTTTAAGAAGACTTTTTTTTTTCCCTCATTTTCTTTTTAATATTGGTGTCTTTTCCCTTGTGATACGCTCTGAAAATAAGTTAAGGGGAGGAGAAATAAGGGCTAATTTAATCTGAGAACCTAGTTTCTAATACTGACTTGGGGTCACAATGTGTACTTTCTTCTTAAAAAAAAAGAACAACAAATGTAATACAAAGGTTTTCTAATGCCAACTTCTCACCCTACTTCTCTAACCAAAACCAGATGAATTTAAAACATTTTGCTTTTTCTGAAGTCCAAATAATTGCTCAATACTCCACAAGTTAAAAATAATTAGTAAATTCTTACCAGAATCCCTTTTTTGGAAAGACCAAATATGTTTACTTGTTACTACATGGAAATCTTTTCATTCAGCCTTATTACATTTTTGTCCCTCATCCCTCAGGTATAAAACAGTACATTCAGAACCTCAGATAGAAGAACCTTGCTCTTCCTATGAGTGGGATTCTTTTGGAAACAATAATTATTTTCTTTTAAATACCTTTATTCATTTTTTGATGAGTACCATATGCTTGTTTAACACTTTTTCCCTAATGAATACGGATCTTTAAAGAATGGCTAATTTGCTTCAAGGATAGTAAATATTTCTTAAGGTATTTCAGACGTTGAGTCACACTTAGACTGCCTCTGCAAAAGATTCACTTTCTATGTCTTCTTCCTCCTTCTCCTCTTCCTCCTCCTCTTCCTTCTCCTCCTCCAAAGAGGTAGCACAACTATAAATTTAAAAAAGGGGTTGTCTGAGAGAAGAGTTGAGTACAGAAACTATACAGAGGAAGAGACTTCCTTCACTTGCTGCATTATATTTCACATCAATGTTTTACCAACAAGGGACCATCTTTTCTTTTCTTACGGTGGTACCAGGGTTTAGACACAGGACCTCACCCTTGCTAGGCATGTGCTCTACCACTTGAGCCACACCTCACTCTTTCATGCTTTATTTATTTATTTATTTATTTAGATAAGGTCTCACATTTTTTGCTGGGGGCCAGCCTCAGACTGGCATCTTCCTACCTATGCCTCCCTTGTAACTGGGATCGGTTACAAGGTGTACTACTATACCTATTTTATTTGTTGAGATGGAGTCCTGCTAACCTTTTTTGCCCTGGCGGGCCTTGAACCACAATCCTCTCAATCTCTGCCTACCAAGTAGCTGAAATTACAGATGTGAGTCACTGTACTAGGCCACAAAGAGCCACCTTGAAAATACATACCTCTTTTTAAAAAAATTTTTTGGTGGTACTGGGGTTTGAATTCAGGGTCTTGCACTTGATGGACAGGAACTCTACTCACCTGAACTACACCCCCATCCCTTGTCACTTTAGTTATTTTTTAAATAGGCTCTTGCCTTTATTCCCAGGCAAGCCTGCACCAAAATTTTACCTTTAGTGGAAAAATATTGCAGTGTGAATGTACAGGTCTCCAGATGGAGGTGAAGTAACTAAGAAAGGACAGAGGACCTGACAACATCTTGGCTGTTTCCTACATCATAGCAACTAGGTCTGCAGAATATTACTGGAAGAAGAAACAAGGGGGGAATGGCATGAAAGACCAGCTGATGACCTTAGCCAATGATTTAAAAGCAGCCAGTCTTCCCATTTGTTATCCCCTAACATACCTGAAATTCCTCTGGAAGGAAGGTAGTGATTAAGAAAAGAGGCAGACAGCAAAGGCACTTGGCCTTCTTCTCTGTCTTTCCATTGACCCCACTGCCTGGGGCAACACCTGGTAGGGTAGGTGACTACCCATTAAATACCAGTTTAACACTGACAATCCAGCACTTGACTAACAAAATGTCCCTGGATGGTTCCTCCCACCTGCCACCCTTCCTGTTCTATTTCCCTAGACTGATCCTACCTAAATGATCTGTTTCATGAAGGATGGACCTCAAACTCTCCATCTGGTTGAACTCAATACAGGTTACCTATATCTTAAAACTACAATTAGAGGAAAATACCACTTAATACTTGGGAACAAAATTAACCGGGATAAAAGGAAGCAGTTAATTTGCTTGAGTCTGGATTCACTGATTCAGAATAAGAAGTAAAAAAAGTTAACAGGTTCAACTTGGTTGGTAACAGATAACATCTGAAATCTGTCTAAATAATTTGTTTCACTGGAAGCTGCAAAATGGTGATTTTTAAATTTCATTATTTCTTCTACATTCATTAGCTGGATTCTTCTATAATGAAGAGTTTCATCCAGGCATGGTGGTTCATGTCTGTAATCCCAGCACTTGGGAGTTTGAAGCCAGAGAATCACAAATTTCAAGGTTAGCCTGGACTACATAGCGAGACCCTGAATCTAAAACAAAAAACAAAGGGCTTTATATGTTTCTTTTGACACAGATTTCACTTCAGTTCAAACACTAGGACAAGAAAATGTGGCTCCAGACCTAGCTTATCTAGCAGATAAATAGATAGATGACAGCCTTGCAGATGGGAGGTTGGGAGATGGAGGAAAACGTCTGAGTTGATAATAAACCACTGGTTCTGCATGTTTCATATGAAAATAATGCATACATGATTCTAAGCAATATCATCAACGTTACCATCCAAAATGGTATATTTGCCACTTCCATGTGGTGAAAGTAGTAACTTCTTAAAAAAGAATTTTTTTTTGCTCTCTTGGGGATTGAAGTCAGAGCCTTGTGATAGACAAATATTCTACCACTGAACTATGTCCCTAGACAAAATTCTGCATTTTTAGTAGCTGTTATACTGTCATCCAGATGTTAAGTCATTGAAAATTTGTCCAACTTCCCTCTACTCATATGGTGACTGACCAACAGCCTCTTCTGCACTCTAGAGATAGAACAAAAAAAAAAGTTGGGCCTCTCCCAACTGGTGTTTTCCATTCACCTCACAAGATGCCTGATGTCTGCATTCAGGGAACATCTTACTTTTCCTAACTCTATAACAAATTATTCTCTCTCCTGCTCTTCTTTGAATACCAACTCCACTTTTCTCAAGTAGTACTGCAAAGTATCTGTAGGTCATTTCTTCTGGTCACTTTTGGAGTCCCAATAGTTAATTACTGAGGAAGTACTGAACACCTAGTTTTCTAGCAGTGAGCTAGATGCTACGAAAGGTACAGAAACACAGGACCAAGTCCCTGTTTTCAAAGAGCTTGTCTGGTTGGTAAGACAAAATCACAGAAAGATAGAGCTAATAAATGATCTACCTTGTAGGGTATCTATGAATGAGTTTTAGGGGCTGGTACAAGAAACTCTAAGGACTAGTGCTACAATCTTTAGTGTTTGTGCTGTGCTGGTCAAGTGTCCAAGGTTTTATAAAATTCTCAAAGAGGACTATGGTCCCATCCATCTACCACAGAAGGTTAACAAGACTAGCTGGGTAACGGGCTATACAATAGCTATTTCTCTTCACGGATATTTGACATGGTCAATGACAGTCTATCAGACCAAAATGTAGATCAGTTCTATGACTTGGGTATTGACATTCTGCCTTGCCATTTTAGAGATGCTATTAACTAAAGCACTCAAGGCTCATTTGACAGCTATAGCCAATTGAAGTGTGTACCTGGGAGAAAATTGGAAATAGTGAAGTCCCAATAATCTATGGCTTGGGTTGGAGCTGAGTACAGTATCAGGACACATCAGCCTTTTCTGTCTCCTTGTTGATAATGTTCTCTTATTTCTGTAAATCGCAGGTGAGCTTTGAACGCCCTTTTATGTCCTAGAATTCACTGAGCCAGTGAGTTGGCAAGGTAAGGACTAGTGGCATCACTCTATCAAGATACAAACAAACTTGGATACCAAGGGTACAGCTGAGTGTTAACTCACTTTTCTTATTCCTGCTTTCTCCAGCATATCTTGCTCTCTTAATCAGGACAGTACTTGAGGGTGGGCTTATAGGCAGATGAATTTAGTTGCAGTTTTCAGCTGTGTACTGCTGATGAAACTATTTCTATTTGTAGGGCTTCCCTAGGGGTAGGCTGGTGTGCTAGTCTCGTACCTTCTTCAGACTTCTGCTCTGTCTATAATACTATCCTGACTCTGCAAAGCCCTCCCACTTCCGTGCATGGGTATTTCAAGGGCAAGGTCATAAATGGCAATTTCCGTGGTTGTTATCATCTTGAATTATAATCTTAGGAATCAGTTTTAGTTTTCTAGATCAGTGCTGTCCACTAGAATATGCAATGAGCTGCATATGTAATTTTTAATTTTCTACCAGCGATTTAAAAAGCAGGCAAAATTAATTTTAATAATCTATTTTCAACCAACATGTCAAATGTTATAATCATTTACATGCAATCAATATACAAATTATTGAGATACTTTCCCTCTTTTTGTATATGAATCCTTTAAAATTCTATGTGTATTTTACACCTACTTTACATCTTAATTAGAATTAGCCACATCTTAAGTGCCTAAATGGCCAGTGACTACTCTACTGGAAATATAGGTCTATAAAATTTTTCCAGGAGGAAAAATACCAATTCTACTGATAATGTAGAATGAGTGTGCAGATGACCCTTTTATTCTGACATGAAAAAGCACAATTCACTAATCATGCATCATAAAAAAACCTCTTCAAATCATAGCAAATTAGAAAAACATTACTTTCTAGTGATTTAGAATCTTCCAAACTTGCAAAGTGTTGAATAGTGCTATCTGCACACACAGACAAAGAAAACAGGACTACATGGCTTGCATACTCAAAATATATCATCATATTACTTGCCATATGCCTGACATACCTTCCATTAAAAAGTCTTAATAGCTGAGTGCCGGTGGCTCACGCCTGTAATCCTAGCTACTCAGGAGGTAGAGATCAGGAAGATCGTGGTTTGAAGCCAGTCCAGGCAAATAGTTCAAAAGACCCTATCTCAAAAATCCTGTCACAAAAAAGGGCTGATGGAGGGGGTCAAGGTGAAGGCCCTGAGTTCAACCCCCAGTACTGCAAAAAAAAAAAAAAAAAAAGTTTTACCAATTTTTTTTTTTTTTCACATCTGAAGACTAAGCCCTTCTGGGTCAGGAGAAGTAGGGAATAAAAGTATAAATAAGACATTGTTCCTTTCCTCAATGAAACTTGTGGTCTAAGAGGAAAATGCTGGAGAAAGCAGGTAGGGGACAAGTGTCCATGGTCTGATGAGGATGAAAATTGCCCATCTTAGTGCTCAAAGTATTCTTTAGGACAGTCATGTTAGAATTCCATTGTGTTTCTGATTCAGAAATACTATTACCAGTTATGCTACTATAGACTGATTTGTTTGAAAGGTAAAGTCAAAGATCCTTTGAAAACAGAACAAGTGTCTTCATGGGGGGACAAAAAGAAGGCAGATGTGGCAGGTGTGGCCTCCTTTGCTGAGGCCAGATGGGGATTTTCTTGGTGATGGGGAAGGGTGGCTTGAGAGCCTAGTGCTTAGTGAGCAGGGGACAGTGCTGGAAGACAGGAGATCCAAGAGTGACTACAAAGAACCTAACCTCTGTCACCTTCATAACTTTGTCCATTCCTGGACTGGTTTAAATGCCTATGTGAGCAGGGAAATACAAAATACAATACATATGGTCATGTTTGGGAGACACTAGCGGTAATAGTTAATATCATGAGTTCAAGCATGAGCCAAGCCACCTGTGTGACTTTGGGGGCATAACCTCTCTGTGTCTGTTTTCTCATAGGTAAAAAATGATTCATTCACAGAATGTGATGAGATGAGATACATGAAGAGTTGAAAACAATACCTGGCATGGGACATGCACCCAATAAATGCCAGTGATTATTGTTAGTTTGGGTGCTTATTTTATTTTGTCCATGATAATTATTAACTATGATGCTCCTCTAATTTGTTGCTAAAGTTTTGCAAGACTCTTCAGTCAAGGAGTCCAGATAGAAATTAGGCAAATTCTAAAGAGCATCTCTTCTCTAAGATGGCAAAACTGGGGCAAAGAGATGAAAATAACTTGCTGAAGGGCTTAGAGGCTGCTCTTAAGATGGGAAGGGAGCTCCTTTAAGGAGGTGGTGGTGGGTGTCCCCAAAGACAAGGACTTGGTACAGTCAGAGGTTGGAACTGGAAGGCGGGCTGCAACCACTTAACTCCCCTGTGATGGTGAGAAGTTAGGAATTCTGTGAGCCCTCAGTTGTGCACCTGGCAAACAGAGATCATAAACATACCTAGAGTTAGTAAAACTCAATAGCGCGATGCATAGAAAGTACATGTGCTCTGGGCTTAATAAAATCATTATTACTATTGTTGCCATTCGCCCCGATTTTATGTGGCAGCAAGCACTTCCTGCCCCGGTGCTGTGATATGTTTGCCTCACCATTTGCCCCAGCACCTAGCACTGTGCCTGGCACCCAGCAGACACTCGGGAGATGTTTGTGGAATGACTATACGTCATCTGAGGCAGGGAAGGCACCCGGCTGACTTTGCCTCCAAGTGAAGCCCTTCCTTGCCTTCCAAAAGCCAAAGCCCAAAGCATCTTGTCCCGGAGCCCAGGCACGACTTGGCGGTGGGTCGAAACCCACTTCGTCCCAGATGCCCCTTTTGGAGAGGTCGGAGGGAGCCTCGCTCCGAAGCCCTTATTTTTCTGGTTTGCGGTTTATTTACTTAAGCATTTACTGCTTCCAGGAGCAGAGGGGCTGCTATAGAAGCAGGGTCAGGACCGAGGTCGCGTTTTTTTTTTTTTGTTTTTTTTTTGACTCCCCGATCGCGGCACTGGCAAGTCACAACACAGTTCCTTTATTTGTGCACAGGAGAGGTTTGCGTTTCTTTTACCTCCTGCTGGGCTTCGACAGACGAACGCAGTTAGGATTCAGAAAAGTGCTCTCATGCGACTTGCCTGTGTCCCCGCTTGCGTGGACCGTCGCTTCTCAGACTTGGTTTTTCGTGCAAACACTAGCAGGGCGGAGCAGATTAAATACAGACAACCTCACGCCTTTAATCGTGACCGCAAACACTGGCGTTTTTGTGCCCTGGATTTCTGAAATTCTTGGCTCAGGGGACTCAAAGCGGGGGTGGGGTGGGTAACAGCTTGCAAAAACTTCCCAAAGCAGTAATCCGAGCTCCTCCTCCCTCGCCGGCTCCTAATGACACCTGGATTCCAGGAAAGGGGGACAGCCGAAAGAGAAGAGTTCTGAAAGGTTGGGGACGCTCCGGAAGGGTGTCTTTGTGGGTCCCAAGTACCAAAATTCCGGCGAGTCCCGACTGCAGACTCACACTCCCACCTCGGCCACCCCTCCCCCGTCTCCGCGCGCGTCTATTTAGAGCCCAGCCCGGGAGCCTAGGGGATTCTGGGACTTGTAGTCCCGCCCAGCAGCCCCAGGCGCCGGCACGACCTGGGACTCGGACTACATTGCCCAGGGAGCTACCCGGCCTATATAAGCCGCCGGGAGCTGCTTCAAAGTGCAGTAACCATGTGGATGTTCTGCTGAAGCGTTTCCTCAAGCCTGCTGGGGTGGGAGGAGAGGAGGAGGAGGTGGTGGTGGTGGAGGAGGAGGAGGAGGCAGGGGGGTGGAGAGAGAGAAAGCGCACGCCGAGAGGAGGTGTGGGTGTTCCGCTTCCATCCTAACGGAACGAGCTCCCTCTTCGCGGACATGGGATTACCCAGCGGCTGCTAACCTCTCTCCTCGTCCTGCTCCCCTAACCCGGCGCGGCTCCCCGGGTACCAAGGTAGCGGATGGGGCCGGGCAGAGGGCGCGGGGAGTTGGCACTCGCCCTCCCGGGCGCAGAAGTTTTGGCCCCGCTCTCTGGGAGTTCTTGGTGGATTTGCATGCACTTGGCATGTATTGGGGAGTTCTTTTACTGCTAGCAGTTTTGGAGGGGAGATCTCATTTTAGATTAAAGAAAAAAAAAAAAAACCCAAATGTCACCGACTCCCGTAACTGGCTTTGAAGACTCCCCATTCTGCACTGGAATGGCATTCCCCCAAGTTGGAAACTGTTGGAGCAGCTGCAGGAAATAGTTGTTTTAGAGGGGAGGGGTTGAGGGGGTGTCTTATGTGAGTCTGCCCAAGGAAACAGTTTTTCTAAAAATGTAGCCGTTTTTCGCGCTGCATGGTTGGAAGAATAATGCATGCGTGGGGGCCCCTGTGGGGAGGGTTTTAAAAAACGGAAGAAAACCGGGGGAGCGGTGAGAGAAGTGTGGACGAAGCTCACACCCAATGAGGATGCGGGTTTCGGATACTTGGCCTCTGCGCCGGGAAACAAGTGCTTTGGGATCTGTCTAACACTTCCCTTAGTTCCAGCCTCCAGCAAGTTCGAAGTTTGTGCGTGCCTGGTCCCACTTGCCAGTTAGGCACTGGAAATAAACGTAGTTACCTGTTGTCTTCCAAGTGATTCCACCAATTTGCCTACTAAGTTTGGAGTGGGGGTGGAGAGGTCTCTGCAAAGAAGGAGGTTAAAGAAAGTAGAAACCTGGAATTAGGAGTGTGTCTGTTAGAGACCCCGGCATGGGCTCATATTCAGTCTTTCTTTTCTACATATTTAGGAGCTGACTAAGAGGAGCACGATTCGCATCCCTGGCTGGGCGTGCTTTGGTATCCGAGTGCCTGACCTGGGTCAGGTGAGTGTGAAGCCTGTGTGCTGCAGTCAATGATCAGTTTTCGTCCTATGTCTACTTTAAGTCCTCTCTTTGCAGCCCTGGAGGTGGAGTAAGAAAGAAAAGGAAACTCCATGGCCCAATATTCAAAATTTATTGTTGCCTTTAGTAGAGAGTTTTAGGGAGTAGAAATCTAGTGCACAGCCTGGACAAACACTTTTGATGGCATTTCAGAATTGAAGTAATCGGAAGGTTTATAGAGGGGGAGGGGAAGCCATTTTAAAAGGAGCTATAAAGGGGCGGCCCATTGGTGGCCTGAGAAGTATGCTGATGATTTAAATTCTGAAGGATGCAGTGACTTTCATCTACCAAGATAGGTAAGATATGGAAGCAAAAATTAAATGCCTGTCTCTTTCAAAAACAGTCACTTTGTTTTTTCTTCCTGTGAACGTGTGCTTAATCAGAGTAGGTTGGATTGCGAGAAATGAAAGTGGTTGCTGGCAAGTTGAAAGGATTAGAACTTTAAAAGGGAAGTTAGTTCTCAAAACATAAGAGAGTAGCATCCAGGCCTCGACTGAAGCCACCTGAAAGTGAAGGAGTCTGATGTGCTCCTATTGTTTTGGTGCCTGTCCTCTTGTATTAGCTGAGGGTAGCATTTATCTGTAAACACAACAGCTCCTATTTTTTTTTCCCCAAAAATGGTCAGACTGCACTTCTAGAGAGGTAGGTCTCCATGGGGGCAGTACGTCCCCATTTTTGCAGATTTGCTCAAAAGTTTTTTCTTCTGAAATGGTCAGGAACAGAGTAAACAACTGGGCAAAGGGGGTGGGGTAGAAGTGGGCAGCTGTTCTTAGTAAGTTCTTTAGCATTCTAAATATTTAGCTGTTCCCTGGGCTACAATCTTGGGGCTTTTCTAATTAGAGAATAAAAGCCAGACACTTCATTATGGTGGTATAGTGCTTTTGTTTCCTGTTGATAAGATCCTCAGGAGTACTGGTGGGGTGAGAAGCATTTGGATCTGTAAGGTCTGGTTGTTTCTTGGGAATTCTTTGGTTGACTAATGGTTATGTGGGTTCTCACAGGGCCAAAGATTGGGTACAGTTCCTTACTTTACATGAAGGTGCAGATAAGGAGAAACTGCTCCACTGATTCTTCTTTACCTGGTGGCTAAAAATAATAAGACTGGCACATTAAGTCCTTGTCAGGCTGGTAGAGGAGTTAGGAAACCTGAGGACCTAGAACCATGGCTTGGATGTTGATACATTTCACAAAACCCCTCTAAGCCAGGTACCTGTGAAGAAACTGAGGGGCAGAGGGTGAAATCACTTGGAAGCAAGGTATACCCCAGGCTGTAGAGCTGTATTGCATCCCACAAATGTACCTAAGTTTTTGAGGGAGTGGAGGGGAGGAGAGAGAGCAAAGCTAGAAAAACTGATAATTGTATTGCTATTGATGAAATAACTCTTGCTTATGTGCTACCAATGGTGAGATAACTATACTTAACCATGATGTAAGAAAGCAATGATACAACCGCAGACAGGGATAAAAATGTGGATATTTCAGGCAGTGTTCCTTTGGAAAGCTCTATGTTGAAAGCCTGAAATCAGGACAGTAAGAAAGAAACAAAACCAGAGAAAACCACAGTAGTGTTATCTACATCTAGTGTTAGGTGCATCTCATACCTGAAGCAGATCTTGATCATCTACATCAAAGTATGTGAGCAGGTTAAAAGGGTCAGGCAGTTCTCCATCTGAATAATTTGAGAGTTTGAATTGCAGTGCATCTGATCTGTGAAGTATTGATAGCTTCTCATGTACCTGTTTGCCTGGTGGCTGGTTGGGCAGACCATTTCTTCTTTGTTTTGTTTTTTTTGGTGGAACTGGGGCTTGAACTCAGGACCTCATGCTTGCTAGGCAGGCACTCTTGTCACTTGAGTCACTCCTCCAGCCAAATTTCTTTTTTGTTTGTTTCTTTCAGGTGGGTTTATGTGTACATGTGAGTGTGTGTGTGTGTGTGTGTGTGTGTGTGTGTTAAAAGTTCAGTCTGCTTTTTGACTAATTTAAATCAGAATAGAAAATCTTATCAAGATTTCTCTTTCTTATCAGTCAGGGAAAGTTCTTTGTGTTCCAAATGAATCACTCTGGCCTCCACATTGTCACTTGGGGTTGACAGTGGTATCCATTCAAACAAAGTAGTTTCCTTTTGGAGGGAACTGGCATCTTTTCTTGAAGAGAAATGGACTGGTTGCTTAGAAGAGAAGAAATGTATTAACTCCATGAGAAAGATCTGTTGTCATTTTCCACAAAGTATTTTCAGCTGAGAAAGACTGGAGGAGGAGTAGGGGAGAGACTGACTCTGACCCTAACCCAAGTGGTATACAACCTATTCAAGAAAAAAAAAATCCTCACATGGTTTTTTAGCTAACGGTGATCTCATGGAAATTCTGTCTGATTTTTTTCACAAGCAGCTCTTAAAAAAAAAAAAAAAGATGAAAAAACAAACACCAAATATGAACAGCAGAAAAAACAGCTGAAATAAAAGTAGGCCTGGAGTTAGGTTTCTAGGTCAAGCTGTCCTTGGATATGTCTAATTAAGGAGTATACTCAAGGCCAGTGTCCCATCTTGTTTGCTGTTGGTTTGATCTTTTAAAATAAAACACATTGCATTTGCAGAATTTCTACTAACTAGAAGTACATGTGATTATTTTTAGTTCATTTTTGCTGTTCAAATTTTTGTGTGGTTCTTTTGATGAATGCAATTAGACTTGGAAGTCAGACATAACTTTCATGACTCCTTCCAGTTGTCATAATGTGTGTGGATCTGAGATGATTACTACTCAGGATGAGCTGAATAGACTACTGAAACCATCACCTATTAAACTTGGAGAGTCCCTAAATGGGACATAGTTGAAGGCATTTGGTGTGATAAATATACTTAACAGCCTCTAGTGTTTGTTCAAGTTGTGATTCTGATGTTTTGTTGTTTATTCAATGTGCCAAGTGTGTTCTTGGTGCTTAGGATACAACATTGACTGTTCTTGAGAGGCTTGAATCTTAGTTGGGGGAGGCGGCCAATTTAAATAAGCAAGTATGACAGGTAATAAGTATGGTGGAAAAAATAAAGCAGGGTAAGGGGGAACAGAAAATAACAAGTGTTGGCAAGAATGTAGAGAAATTGGAACCCTGTGGGAATGCAAAGTGGTATAGCTGCTGTGGAGAGCAGTAGTGTGGTTCTTCAAAAAATTAAACAATTACCATAGGAGCTGATGCATCCACTTATAGGTGTATGCCTCAAAGAATTGAAATCAGAGACTTGAGTAGTTACTTGTATACTTGTATTCAAAACATACATATTCACAATAGCCAAAAGGTAAAAACAACTCAAGTGTCTGTCGATGGATGGATGGATAAACAAAGTGTTGTCTATGCTTGCAGTGAAATATTATGCAGCTTTAAAAAAGGAAGGAAATTCTGACACATGCTACAATGTGGATGAACCTTGAAAACATTATATTAAGTGTGATAAGCTAGACACAGAAGAACATGTTGTAGGATTTCTGCTTACATAAGTTACCTAGAGTAGTCAAATTCATAGAGGCAGAATATAGAATGGTGGTTTCCGGGTTAAGGGAAGGGGGGAGTTTCTTTAGTGGCTACAGAATTTCAGTTTGGAAAAATGAAATATTTCTGGAAATAGATGATGGTGATGGTTGAAAACAATGTGAATGTTCCACAGAATTGTAATACTTAAAGTGATGCATTTCGTGTTGTTTTTCTTTCTTAAAAAAATGCAAATATGTCTTTCCCCCAATAACAAATGAACAAAGAAGGAGGGGTGGTAAGGGAATACTTAGGTTGGGATTGGGAATCTAGGGAATGCTTTTTACTGTGGTGACAATTGAGTAGAGGTCTGAAGATGGTGAATCAGATTAGCTGTGTAGGTATCTGGGAAAAGGGATCTTCCAAAAGCCCAGAGCAGAGAGTGCTCCTACCCTAAGGTAGGAGCAGGTGGGAGGTTGGAGGCAGGGCAAGAAGTTAAGGCAGCTATAGCTGAGAAAGAGTGCCAGGAGTTGAGGCGGGAGGGGGGTTGGGAACCAGTAGTATAGGGTTGGCAGTGATTTCTGAGAGGATTTCTAAACTCTGATAGAATCCCTAGTGTGATTTTTGGTGTGAGTGAACTTGATCCTCCTTTCTGAATAGACCAAGGCTGGCGAGGTCATCTGCCAGGTGGGAACTCACTAGGTGGGCTAATCCAGATTTCTAGACTGTCTGGCTCATCCCAGGACTTAGCTGGGATTGAAAGTCACTAAAGTAGGAAAGGAATCTTCTTGGGGAAGAGTAAAACCTACATTTGGTTTGCTCAGAAGATTCCAAAACGTATTGGTAATCCACCAGCTTCTGTGTCTTGCTGGCTGCCATCCGTCCAGTCCAGTCTCACTTAAGGGTATTACAGGAAGAGGACAACTGCTGTGTGCTCCAGCATCCTTGGGGAAGGAGCAGCTCAACACCAGTGATTCTCTTTCTCTCTGACATAGGCTTATAGTGAACAGTGGGTTGTAAGTTCAGTATTTCTTTTGCTATGGGTTGTGTCAAAAGTTTGAGAAACTTATTTTACATCTTTGCTACCCCATGTGTGGGCTCCAGACCAGCATTTTTGGCTTTACATGTCAACTAGTTAGTAATTGTGGATGTTTGGGGCCCACCCCAGGTGCACTGAATCAGATCAGAACTTACATTTTAGCACGATCCCCAGGTGAACGTATACATTAGTGCATGGAAGATCTGTCCTGGAGGATGCTTTTTCTGTACTGGTCTTTTTATAGTTCCTTTGTTTCTTCGTGGCTTGCTCTCACCTGTTGAAGCTAACTTTTGTACTTCCCCCAACAGTGGGTTCATTTTCAGTTAAGTAGAAAGGTAGGCTAAACCACGAACACCAGAGTAAGCAGCTCTGGCAGGATTCTGTCTGACAAAAAATGGGAAATTCACGCTTATATTTAAGGGTGCTTTTTTTTTTTTTTTTGACCAGGTAGAGGTAGAAAGAGACTGAAAGCTACCTGGAGAGCATACAAGGGTTGTAACAATCACAAATACAAACAAAAAACTGTAGCTATTGTCAGATACTTTGAGGAATTGATGTTTTATAATGTTTTAGGATCTATTATCAGAACTTCTGTGCTACTTGGTGTAATGTTACTCATTAGAAAAATACCACTAGCTTCCTAGTTCCTTGGTGTTCATTTGCATTTCAGGGACATGCTTTATCTGAGAAGTGATTTTGTTTTCCAAAAACAGATTATTAAGTATCCTGGGCACATGATACAACACCTAGTCCTAGGGATATTCACTTACTTCCTTTGTGTATTTTCATGTCTGCTTGCTGTGTTCTTCCCCACCCTCTCTATGTTCTGTTTGCCAAAACTTTCTATTCCTTAGGATCCAGCCCAAATGGTTCCCCCTCTGAGCAGCTTTTCCTGATTCTTGAAAATCTGTCATTTGAAACTCCAAATGACATTTGATCTCTGTTTTCCTCATGGACCTTTTTTTTTTTTTTTTAACCACAAGAGTACCTAGCACATAGGAAGTGCTCACACAGTATTTGTTGACTGAAGTAATTCATGTACACATTCTATTTGTCTTTGGAGACTGCAGGCTGTTTCTCAGAAGAATCTAAGTTTTTATACCTCTCTGCCGATTAAGTATTTTTTGAATTGGCATATTGCTTTGAAAAGCTCTTTCCGTGTGGAGAGTGGCTCGCAGACCATGTGGAAATGTATTAAACTGTTCTTTTTGATGGCTTTTTGAGATGTTACTCAGTACAGCAATCTAGAAAGACATGTCGCTTGGGGAATTATTAGTGTTAATTAAAGTGAGTTGAAGAATCAGGTAGTGAAACAAAGCTGCTGGCAGGTGGAGCTGGCGTTGTCCTGCTGACCACAGAATGGGGACTCCCAGGCACCCAACGTTGACTGCTTCTCTAGTACCGACAAAACATGGAACATCTGTGCATCTGTTTCCTCTTTTGTAGATGAGGTATAAAAATACCTGTTTCAGGTCATTGCTGCCAACTTGTATAATGGTAAATGCTTGCAAAAGGTCTTAGAGATTTAAAAAAAAAAAAAACAAGCATCTGTGTCCCAAGAGTAGTGGTTCTCAACCAGGGGGTGATTTGGCCCTCCAGCGCACATTAGGCATTGTCAGGAGACATTTTTGTGTCACATCTGTGAGGGGTGAGGGAGCGTGCTGCTTCATGTACTACAGTGCATGGGGAAAAGCTCCTACAACAAAGAATGAAGGTGCAGTGTCAGCAGTGCCAAAGTCAAAAAACCATTCTAGAGTCAATTTCCCAGACTTGGTAAGACTTACCTCTCTGAGGATGTTGACCCAACTTGATTTTGCTGGCTCTTTGTGGTACAGGCTGTGGGGGCAAAGGGATGTCCCTCAGCCTGAGTGGACTTCAGCTTTCTAATAAAACAAATACCTTCTTCCCACTTCCCAGAAGCACTGACCTTGGCGTTTGAAGCCCTGTGGTGTAGCTTTGGCTACTAATCCACTGTGTGGCCTCCATCAGTCAGTTTTTCTACCTATAAAGTGAGGAATTTTAACTAAATGCTTTTTACCAACAAGTCTCAATTTCTCTGACTAGCCAATTTGTAGCTTTTGTTTGGCTTCTCTTATATTGGTTTTGAGGAGACCTAAGAGCAGATGTCAGTATTGGCATGTTTTTTGAGGAATAACTTCTTCTACAAGATGTACCTGTTTGAAGAACAGACTATTAGGCATGAGTATTTGTATAGAGGGAAGAAGATGTGTGTGTATAATGAGCAACATTTAAACCAGAGAGTTGCTCTGAACTTCAGATTTACAATGACGATTTCTATTTCTGAGATTGTTGTAAAGGGCCCTGCTTAGAGTTGAAACTTCTGAGTTGGTGACTTCCTTTGGGACTGGCTGAAAACGAAAGCAGGGTATGATTTCCTATGCTCTGAGAAAAGCGCTTTTTACAGTAGTATAAATGATGTGGTGATGGGGACTGGCTGGATTTCTGAGGGTAGTCTAATTAGTGCTAACCGGACAAGAAGACAAGAAGGGGGCTGTGTGTGATTGTGTATGGTGGGGAGAGGGTGGCATTGTGTCCAGCTCACAAACATTGTGCTGCTCCTCTTCCTTTCACAGTACAGATGATGCTGTCAAGCATTTTTGCTCAAAGGAAGTTCTGAAATTAACCTTGAGAGGGCCCAGGAACAGAAACACAGGCTATTAGAAAGAAAATCTTTTTTCTCCCTCTTGGAAGAGTCAGCCATAAACGTGTTGGGTTTTCTCTACCCTGTGTTTACAACATTACCGTATATGTGCTTAGGCGAGGACATGTGAGGGAAACTTGTGCTCCTTTGCAAGGAGTTTCCTTGGCCTCTTGCCAGGAGATTGGTCAAATGCCAGCAACTTTTCCTTCTTCTGGGCATACTTTTATTTTCCCTGTGAAAGACTGCATGGTTTTCCTGGCTCTGCCCATTGTTAACTTGCCCCAATGGCAGATGTTTGACCTAAAAGTGAGGTGACGCCTTTTTGTATAGGTCCTTGGCTGTAGTTATGAGGGACCAACTACCTAATGGCCTTGTGGATTTCCAGGTTCTTTTATTTCTTATACCTAAGCCCCTCTCTTTGCTATCTAACTTTAGAGGAACCTTTTTTATTTTATTATTTTTAAAGCAAGCAATAATAAAACCCATGCTAAAGTACTTTGGCAAGGACCCTGTGTTTTTTTTTTTTAGAGCTGGAGAGTATGGCTATCCAAGAAAGAATAGGGAGAGCTGATGAATTGTCATTTGCTGTGTTTTTCAGCAGGAGAATGACTGTCCAAGCGCATTGTGCTTTCCGCCAGGTGACAAAGCTTGGTGCATGAAGGGTAGATGCAGAGAGTGCTGTGCTTGGTGCCTCTGGTTGTATTAGGAACAGAGAGGAGACCCGTTATGCAGGAGGTAAATGTGTCCTTTCAGCCAAACTGGTTTATCATTTGCACTTGCTAGTTGGTAGGGGAAGTGCTTGTAAGCCCTAAGAAGTTTGGAGAGAGTAGCTTATGAGAATAGAAAACACAGGAGATTAGTAGAATAATAAGAATGACCAGGAGCATTTTCTCTATCTCACTTCCTCTGTGCTAAGTATGCATGTTGCTTTCTTTCGCATTTAATCCTCAATATCACTTTCTGAGGGATGCCCATTGTTACCTCCATTTTACAGAGTCTTAGTTGTGGGCCAGAAGAGTAACTGGACCAAGGTTACTAATGTCCCATCATACTTAGAATAAAAGGCAAATGTGGGGCTGGGATGTAGCTGTGGTAAAGCACATGCAAAGCCCTGGGTTTACTCCCAGCACTGGAGGAGGGGAAGAAAGGAAAAAGGAAAGGCAAATGTTTCTGTGAAGTGTCCAGCTCAGGCTTCCCTCCTCTACTGCCTTACCTCGTACCTTCCTCTTTTCACCATTACAGCTGCAGACTTTGTGGCCAACTTTCTGGTTCCTGAGCTTGCCAAGGTCTGATGCCATAGGGCCTTTGTACTAGCTGCTTGCTCTGCCCAGAATGTTCTTCCACCTGTTTTTTCTTTCTTTCTTTTTTTTTTTTGCATGACTGCTTCTGTCTTAACTTTCAGGTCTTAGCCTAAATGTCTCATCTTTGTTTTTCTGACCAGCTAAAATTAAATTGTCACTCAATCGTATCACCCAGTTTTAACCACCCCCACACACCCTTTTTTGAGTTACTAGGTATTGAACCCAGGGCCTGTGCACGCTAGGCAGTTGTTCTACCACTGAGCCACACCCGCAGCCTGGTTTTAATTCACTGGATTTACTTATTCCTTGTTTGTTTTATAATGTTTTTTTTACTTCCAGTTTGCCTTCACTAGAATACTGTGGCAATCATGAGGATGGGGAGCTTGTCTGGTTTTGTCTTATATCCCCTGCACCTGCCATAGTGGTGGCACTTAGTAGGTATCAATGAATATGTTGAACAAAATGTAGGATTAAAGTTTCATGTGGTGGGGTCCGCTCTCCAGAGCCCTGGCAGTTCTCTTCTGTGGTTTGCATTTTGTGTTCAGTGTATCTATACAGTGTGATAAAACAAGCAATTTGTAAGCTAGAGAGTTGCTCTGAACTTCAGATTTACTACGGCAGTTTCCGAAATTATCATACAGGGTCCTACTCAGAGTTGAAACTTTCTGAATTGGTGACTTCTTTGTGAGTCCTAAGCACACAGGAAATGCCAGAGCAAATCTCAAAGAAAAATTAATAGCAATTTTTTTTTTTTTGTAATTTTTGGATTTCAAGAGCTCTTTACATGCTTAAAAGCTATAGTATCCTCCCCCGCAAAAAAACAACTTCTGTCCACATGAGTTATATTTTTGTATATTTATCATATTAGAAATAGCACTAAGACAATTGATATAGAAAAGATGTTAAAAATTACATGTTAACATAGTAACTTACTTTTTGTGAAAAATTAGTATATTTTCCAAAACAAAAAAAGTTATTAAGACAAGTGGCATTTTTTTACATTTTTGCAAAACACTTTAAGGTCTGCTATAATGGAAGATTCACATCAGATATGTCTGTGTCTGTCTGCCTTCAGCCAACATGTATTGTAGCTCCTGGAAAACTCCACTGTACATGTATGAGGGATTGAGTGCAAAAGCCAAACAGTGCCTCAGTGTCATTTGGAAATAGTTTTGCCCTGGAAGTTTTCCTGAAAGGAACTTAGAACCCGGTTGAGAGCCACTGACTTTTGGGACCAGTGGATAATTTGAAGTGTTGAGTCTGACATGAACATTTAAGAGGGAGAAGTTGAAGGATTTGTTGGCAGGATGCAACTGAATGTCCCTAAGTCTGAATATTGTATCAGATCTTTCTGTTCAGAAATGAATGCACAGGGATGCACTTGAGCTGTTTTTGCAAAAACAGAATTGCTTCCCGGCTAAAGCTCTCCTGAAATGCACAGGATCACTGAGAACTTGGAAGCTACTGGCTCTTGTTTTTCCAATGAGCAAGATTATACCAAGCAGCCCTAGAGTTCTGCAGGAGGAGGGGTCATTAAAAATTATCAAGTATAGGTTCCTTTCCATGTCTGAGAATAGCAGCTTTAAATGCACCTTCCAGCTCTCAGAGTAACAGGTAGCGGTTACTCTCTTATCCCTACTCGGTTCTTTTCTAGCTTTTGGGCCTCAGAAAAAGTTGTGTCCTACCATCAAAATAAGATTGTCATGAGGCTTTATTGCTCTTGCTCTGTCACAACTGGTGTTACAGGAATCAAGGTGGAGACTGTTAATAATACACCAGCCAGGGTGTATTGAGAAGGAAAAATGATTACAATTCAGACCTCTGGGGAGTATTTTGTACGTCTCTGGGCTGATACATATAAGATTTTTCACTGTGAAGGTAATTGCTTGTAAAACACCCATGAGAATCTTGCTCATCAGAAATGAATGGTACATTGGGCTGCAGACATGCAGGGGGATCCTTAATACCTGTCTCCATGCTTCAGAGGGCTTTATTTAAGGTCAGGCTGTCTGTAGGACTCCTCATCCCCCATTAAAGTCAAACTGTTAATTTCAGTGGTCAGGTGTCTTCATCTTAATTAAACAATGGAGGAGTTCCATTCTTGGTGAAATTCTGCAAGTTGATGGTTTTGAGGTCCATTCACGGTTTGTACTCAGCTTCTGATTTCCTCCTTGTCTGTCCACCCTTGGGAATTTTGTGAAAAATGAAACTTTAGGTAAGTTCTTGGTTAATGAAAATGTTCTGATTTAGTCTCAGTTTCAGGGTTCCTAACTTTTAAATTCTGAATTGTGTGTAGGCGAAAGTTAATTTTTTTTTAAAAGGAATATAATGGTTTTATTTTGTGTGCAAGAGAAATAATAGATGGGAAAAATTACAATAAGTGAGTTTTCTCCCTTAATTAAAGCTGCTAAAAAATTCTAAACCCATCTTTAGCTAGTTAAAATTAAAAGAACATAGTTCTTTTCAGTGATGCTGTGCTTTGACCTGTTTTAACACCAAAGTAGGAGAGGGGAGAGGTTCTAAATAATTGAGTTATCATCCCTTTGAAGAGATCCCACCATTCCCCCTTCCCAGCTGGAGATCTGGTTTGATATTGGAAGAGGAAGGAGTAGAGTGTCAGATTGACTGTCCCACTATTAGCATCCCCATGGCTTACAGGAGAATTAAACTTTTCAGAGTCTGTGTTTCTTCAAATGTATTTCTAGCAGTGTCAGCCAAATAAGACATGTATTTCAAGTGGAGGAATCACAAGTTAGGTCAAAGGTGAGTGAAAACTTTGAAGGGAAGAAAGTAAAGATTTTTGTTTCAGACTTGTTCAAAACACAGAAACTGAGCACTTAGTGAGAGCCAGGTATTGTATTGAACACTTTGTTGATTATTTGGTTTATTCCTCATAGTTACACTGAGAGATGTGAAGGATTGCTCTCCTCCATTTTTTACATATAAGGGAGTTGAGGTTTAGAGGAGCTATAAACGTAAATTATAGCAGGTAATCAATGAAGCAGGAATTCATACACATACATTCTCAGCATAAGTTTCTAGACTTGGATTGAATTCATTTTAGAAAATAATCACCTAAATAGTGTCAAGTCATTCAGGCTGTTGATAGATCAGCACTGTAGTGACAGTGAATATGAATTTGACTGCTTGCTGTGTTCTGGGCACTGACCCAGGCATTGGATACAGCAGGGAAGAAGACAAGGCTGGTTCTTGCCCTCCTGGGTTTAGTGAATGGAGAAGATGAGTCAGTAAGCAAACAGATGAGAAAGAATGGTAAGACTGGGCAGTGGGTTCAGGTTGGGTGACTAGTGTGCTATATAGAAAAGTGTGTTGGAGACATACAACCCAGGTTTGGGAAGTCAGGGCTTCCTAGAGGTGATGACATTAAACTGGGGCTATAAAGGAAAGTGGAAATTAGCTACAAGTGGTGAGGAGGCAGCAGGGGTAGCATGTGCAAAGGCCCCCAGGGGTAGAGAGGCAGGCAATGTGTTGGTAAGCCTGGAAAATGTTCATTGTGGCTGGAGTATTGAGGGTGAAAGGGAGTATATAGAGAGATGACATAGGCTAGATCATGAAGAGCCTGAAGAGATTTTGGAAGCTTTTAAGCAGAGGAATGACATGATCTGATGGGTGTTTTCTAAAAGGCACGCTAGCTGTTGTGTACAGAATGGGTTCAGATGGGTTCAGCGAGATGAATAGGAAGGCTTTATAGAGTCCAGCTAAGAAATGATGCTGACTGAAACTTGGGTGGAGGTGATGTGGGGTTAAAAAGAATTGAAGGGTTCAATGATATATTAAAGCTTAAACTCAGTTTGATGTTCAGTGTTGTATTTTAGTTGACAGATATTTACTGAGCACCTGCTTCATGCTAGGCATAGGTGTTGAGAATACAATTGTGTACAAAACAGGTCACCAAAAGGATGTATAGATTGCTTCATGTGCTCCATGAGGGTGTGAGACAGGAATCACACAAATAAATGTGAACTTGTAACTGGGCTGAAGACTGGGAAGGAGAGCTCCATGGGGCAGAGGGTTTGTAAGAGTTGTAAAAACAGGGTTTGTCCTTAACCAAGAGGCTCTGCTAAGATTTCCTGCTGGAAATGGTAACTGAGTTGAGATCTGAAGGGCAACTCTGCTTAGTACAAGGGCTAGGTAGGCATGAGGGTAGAAAAGGGAGACGGCAGGTGTCACCAGACTGGTGGTACTGAGATGTGGGCATGGACGTGGAATGGGTTGGACAGGCAGGTGAATTCTTTTCAGCTCATGGAGATGCTGTAGGCATCCAGGAGCAAAATGCAAGTAGCAGTTGGCCGTGAGATACAGACTGGGGAATCTTCCTTACGTGGAGGTGCCCAGAGAGAGCCAGCAGAGTGCAAGAGAAAATCCAGCTAGGAGTAGAAAAGCACAGCAGCACAGATACCGAGCAGCACCACCTCGGGCGTTTGCTCTCCAGGGAGATCTGTCAAAACCTGTGCTTTTACTTGCTTGCTCCTTAAGAACAGAATGAAATGTCCCCTCTCTTTACACATTGATCAGGGAGGAGGGTCAGTGGAGAGCTCAGGTGTGAGACTCCGTCCCACTGTCTGCTGCTGCAGCCTCCATTTGCAGTTGGACTTCCCAGGGGCAGTAATCTACCTTCCTTTGCCTTGGTCCAGCCTCTCCGGAAAAATCCTGTTTAACAGGTGCTTTGCCCTGCTGAGGGGTGGCAGGGAATGACAGCTGTGGTCTCATGGTAATGGCCCAACTGGATGGCAGGCCTGCTTCATAGAAGGAACTTTGCTCAGAGTGTCAGTGTACAGCTGGGAAAAGTGAGACTGAGAGAAATTCTGCAACTTGCTTGAAGTTCTTTGGTGAGTAAGTGGCCCAGCTGGGGTTTGATGCAAGCCCTTTGAATCTGGAGCCTCATCTCTTCCCTGCCATGTGTGAGGGGTGCTTTTGAGGCCAGACTGGGTCAGGAATGAGGGGAGGATGGGCAGGTCTTTGTGAAAAGAAGCAAAGTCTTAAGGTGGAGAAGCTTGATGGCGAAAACAGATTTAGAGTCCTTTGATGCTTCAAAGGACAAATGAGTAGCAAAAGTTCTGGGAGAGGGCTGTCCTCTTGTGGGGGCAGGGAGGGGATGGAAGTAATTTTTCTAGCAAGGCTGAGGCGGTGTGGCGAGATTCCACCACTGGGCGAGAGATAGCATTATGTACTGTACAGGGTTCCTTCCAAAATTTATTCTGTGATTCTGTGTATTTTGAAAGACCAGTGTGTTCTGGTTGGGAGTTGAGTAAAATTCTGCATTGTTCACCTTTTTCCCACCAGGGCAATTAGGGAAGATAATTATCTTCCCTTACAGTAAGATACATCATCACGAGTCATACGAGAAACCATCTATTACAATACCCAGCTGGCATTTATACAAAGGATCCTTTCCTTTATGAAGTTTGAAGTTTGAAACCCTAGAATCTTTTAGAATTCTGCTTTATCTTTTACTGAAGAATAATAAAAATAGAAGTAGCCAGGTGTGGTGGAGCATAGCTGTAGTCCCAGTACTTAGGAGGCTGAGGCAAGAGAATCAGGAGTTCGAGGCCAGTTGAGACTACATAGTGAGACCCTGTCTTACAAGACTAAGAAACAAAAGGAGCAAGCAATGCCAGTGTGCTGGCTTCTGCGCAGGGCAATTTTCTTGCATCATCTCGTCTGTTCTGACAACAGCCCCTTGAAGTGAGTGTTATTGCCACTGTTTTACACAGGCTGGGAGGCAGTGGTGGGCTAATGGTAATTGCTCCTGCACAAAGAGCCAAGGGGAGCTCTGAGGCTCTCTGAGGCTGATGTCTTGTGCATCAGACAAAGCTTGTTAGCCCAGAGCCCTGGGTGTCCTTGTAGTGTTGGAAGTCCCATAGTTATGCAGCTCCATGATAGTTTGCAGGCACTCTGTTTTTCTCATAGTGAGCCCAGCCATTGTGTAAGTGACACCAGGGCCCCTAAGTGCAGCTGCTAGAAGCTTGCAGGCACAAATGGTCCCCAATCAGATAAGGAGGCGCTCTCCCACCCTGCTTCTGAACAACAGGAAGTCTTCAACAAGATTACTCCCAAGGCCCATGGCTCACAGGACTTCCCACCTCTTCCCCTCAGGCCCCAGAGGCCTGTTCGCTCTACTTTCCTGCCTCTGTTTATCCTTTCAGGACATCACTGATAATTTCTCCAGGGCCTCTCTTCCTTCCCATTAAAGGTAGACCAGGGGACCCCTCTAGAGGTTTCTAGCCAGACCTGGAAGCCATCTTCCTGGTCCTTTGTGGGGGGGGATTACTGCCTGATTCTCCTGAGGAATGCTCTGTCCTTGTACCCTTTTTTGGTTGTCTTTTGATTGGGACCCCTGGCCGTTTGCCCAGTCAAGGATCATTAACTGTGGTGAGTGTATTAGCCTCTGTTTTCAGGGGGAAAATGTAAAATGTGGCTAAAGGTTACTTGTTCAGTTGTCTTGTCTACTTAATAAGCATATTGGTGAGAAGGAAGATGTTTAATTTTTTTCCTGACTTATAAAATGTTACATGGTTAAGGTAGAAGAATTAGGAAATAGAATTGAACATAAAGAAGAAAATTGGTTTTCCATACAATACAAGAGAGAATAAGAATGGTTAAGAGTTTAGCCTGTGGCCCAGGGGTTACTTTTTATGAAAAGCTCCACTTAAGACTCAGCTAGACCTGGGTAGATATAACTCTGACTTTCCTGCTTTGCTAATTGTCTGTGACTTCAACATCTTGACCTCTCTGTACCTCAGTTTCCTGAACAATAAAATGGGAATGAGTGGTCATGAGGGCTCAGTAAAGGAATATCTATAAAACCCTTATTAGCACAGTGGTGGGCTAGTTAGGACAATGTTAGGCTCAGAAATGGAAGTAATGCAGAATCTTGCTGTAGAAATGTAGTGTCCAGATATCTATTGCAATTATCAGTTGTAGGCACCATTGGTTGTTTCATGCTTTTTGATTCTAGATCACTGGATTGTATCTCCTGTTTCACATTAAGGGCCTGGAACCTTTCAGTAAGGTACTAAGGTGAAGATGCAGTTTCAAAAGACAACAGTCACAATTCTGTTTCCTGGCCTGGTCTCCATTGGGGTTGAATGTCCATTGAAGGGCAAGCCTGAAAGGAGAGTGTCAGTCACCCTAGACAAGGACCTGTTCCTCTTGCCTATGAACACACCTACTCTCCTGTGTTTGACAACTCTTTAGTGTGTGTGTGAGACCAGTGTGTGTAGACACAAATTTGGTTTGATCCAACTTTCAAACAGAAATCATTTTCCAGTCATTGGTCCCAAGACTAGGGATGCAGATCGGTGATAGAGTACCTGCCTAGGATGTGCAGAGTCCTGGGTTCATTCCCCACCACCAGAAAAAATTTGTGTGCAATCACTGTACATGATGGCCTGCTTTTGTCATTTAAAATGTACCACAAACAGGCTGGGGAGTGTAGCTCAGTGGCAGAGTACTTGCCTAGCATACACAAAATTCTGAATTTCAGCCCCAGTATTGAAAAAAAAAAAGAAATCAGCCCCAGGAGTACACTGACTTTCTAGCCTTAAAGATAAAGCTTTTACATATGAGCTCATGAAGGAAATTGTAATGCCCCTTGTGTTTCCATCCATCCTGGCTTTGTGGATGTTGTTTAAAACACTGGTTTGCCTTTAGGTGTAACATCTTTAGGAAGAAATGACACAGTGATCGACACAGTCCCAAAGAGCAGTACTTGTCTGTCTATTTGTGTGTCTAGAGACGTGGGGTCTTTCCTTGGAGAATTTATTCTGTGTTCTCAGTTGCTCAGATGAAATGGCCTTTATCTCTTGTGCAGGGTCTTGGTCATTTTTTAGGGGGCTGGGCAGAATTAGCTTTTCTCTGAAGCTTCTCACAGCTAGAAACTGAGCTGCTTTGTGCAACTGGCATTCCTGTTCAGGGAGGAGAGCATTTGCTAAAGTTGCCTGCAGATCTTTGTGCCTACCTCTTCCTAAGAGAAAACTTGGCACCCAGAGAACAGTTGTAGCGTAGAGAATGCTTTGTCACATGGTCTTGTGGGGAAAGTGATCTCTGGGAGAGGAAACTGAAGAAGTAGATGGGAAAAGGTGTTTAAAGGGCCTGGGTTTGGAGGTGGCATCCACACAGCAGGTGCCTGAGGAAACATTGGGCAATTAGTTGCAGTCCACCCCAGCTCTCAGTCTTCCCACATAACTCAGTTTGTTTTTTAAATGTCAGTTTTGCTTTTTCCAATTGGCTCCCACTCCTCAATATTTATGGCCCTGACAAAAGCTGTTTTTATGAATCATTTCAATATTTTTGTTGATACTTGTGTGTATGTGTGTGTGTGTGCGTGTGTGTGTGCTTAATGGTTTCTGGGCTGTGTAGAGATTTCCTGGAACTTTGGAGCATTTTCTCAGTCTGTCTCTAACTGTGTGTCCCTGGCCAGAAAATCTTCTTCTTACCCCAATACTGAAGGGTTTGGGCCAGGTGCTAGCCAAGGACCTCTCTCCCTCTGGAAGTGTTTCTTAGTGAAGGAAAGACATTTAAGTAGCAATTGGGTGAAGTGTGTACAGTTGCTGAATTTTTAAAAGGCCACGAGGGCTTTGTGGTATTTGTTACCAGGTTTCCTTTTATTAATATCATTTTGTTGCTTTGGTACCTTGGCCAGGCTCTATGGCTTTGACAGACCGAGCTTTATACCAGGTGTTTCCTTCTCACTTAACATTGCCTGAGGCAAATTGAATATGTTAATGTTTCATAAGTCAGACTTTCCAACTCCTTAATCACTGCAGAGTTCTTGGCTCGTTTCCCTCAAGTCTTCATAGTTGCTGTTTATTATCTAGGGTCCTCAACTTGTAGAATCTGATTGAGGCATGGTTTTGTTAGAAACAAATGTTATTGTGGTTGGACGATCCTGAAATTAAATAATACATGGGGAAAAAATGTTGTTACATATGTCCTTATTTGGCTCATGGAATTGCCTGCCTGTCAAACTCCTATTTAAATTTAACTTTTAAGTAAGGCACTTTGGAAAATTAAGCTAAGCTAACTCTGGATGACATTTTCCCCCTCTGAGCATTTCTTTTCTTCTAACAATGTTGCGTGTTTTACTTTGTCTAGGATTTTCAAGAAAGACATGTCTGACAAAATGTCTAGTTTCCTACATATTGGAGACATTTGTTCTCTGTATGCAGAGGGATCGACAAATGGATTTATCAGCACCTTGGGGTAAGTGCACCCGATTTCTCATGTGGCAGGATTTGCTTAAGACATCATAACATCTGCTCAAAAGTTACTTTTTTTTGGTAGGGTAAGAATGTTACTATTTTACTTGGCTCTTCCAAGGAGGGTTGAAGTCACAAACACCAGATCCCATGTTAGCCATGTATAACCTGTTACACAAAAGCACTGTTTTCTTTCAGTTTTCAAAGAACAAAACCTCATTAGTTAGGGCTGTATTAACTCAGAATTTTTTATAATTGGTCCTTCCTTCATATATAAAGGGGAAAGTGCTAAGTATATGAAATAGCATCTGAAGATTAATATTTACAGAAGTGCTTTTTAGTTTTGTAAAAGTTCTTTTCAAATAGTGACTAATATGTAATATAAGCAAAGACCAGAGCTTCTTAGATGCTTATCTCTCTTTGAAGCAGAACCTTTCCTACTTTAAGTTGCCAAATTCATCAGAAAGTTTCAAATTGCACAAAGTTCTATAAATCAGACTTTTTGTTCATTTGTGCTTTCTTCTTTCAATGTTTAAGGATATAAATATATTCCATTATTACTCATTTGATTATTTTCTCCCTTCTCCTCCTACTCCCATTGTCTAAGAGAGGAAACGAAAAGTGAAGTACCCCAAAGGCAGACTGAAGCAGAATGAAGAATCAAGGTGGTTAACTCCAGAATAGTCGGGAATGGTCTCTGTTGTCTTTGTGTAGGAAGGAATAGACCTGGTGGCACTGGTGAATTAGGTTAGACCTCGTGAAGTAAATGGGGGGAGGCAGGTCGATAGTTTCTCCCAAAACTTTGTTCTTACACTAGCCAGAATCTCCCTTTTTATTATAGCTTCTACTGAAAGCATGCGTGTTTTCTGGTATTTGTGCAGAGTGAGTATTCCCAGACTCTCATTTGGATTACTTCACTCTCAAGGATGAAATTAAATCAGGTACAGAATTAAAACCTCAATCAGACCTGTGTTACCACTGTGTAAAGAATTTATTTTAGAGCTGGTTGTGGTGGCTCCTGCCTGTAATCCCAGCTACTTGGGAGGTAGAGATAGGAGAATTGCCGCCAAGCACTAAACCCTGTCTGAAAAACAAACTAAAAGTAAAAAAGACTGGGGTCTGTGGCTCAAGTGCAAGCATGAAGCCCTGACTTTCAAACCCCAGCACCATTAAAGAAAAAAAAATTCAAAAGTCATCTAATAACTGGTCATGGTGGAACACACCTGTAACTCTAGCTCTTGGGAGGTTGAAGCAAGTGGATTATGAGTTCCAGGTTAGCCTGGGCTCTGTCTCGATAAGTAAGTAAGTAAATAAATAAATATTCTTCCAATAAAAAGAAGTCATGTATGACATCTCTCTGTATTTGATCTCTGTACATTGTAGGCTTACCCTAATAATTTATCTTCTGTGACTTTTGGCAAATAGGCTTCCTGCTGCCCATGCCTTTCTGACCGTCACTCCTTTCTTCTTGCCTGGCTCTCCTTTCCATCCCCCATGGTTGAATTTTTCACCCTCTTCTTATTTTTTCAGCAACGACTACAGTAATATACAGCAGCGGTAAGCACTCTATGAACTCTGTGGGTGTTCACTGTGCCTACATTATCCCTTTAATCCTCAAGCACCTCTTGGTGGTGAGCACTACTGTCATCATAGTGCATGGAGGTAACACCTCTGTACTTCAGATAGGTGCAGTCACTTGCTTAAGGTTTCATAGCTCAGAAGACTTGGGTCTCCAAGGCCAAGGTCCTAACAGTTAACCCTCTTCAGGGCAGTATCTCCTTCCAGCTTCCCTGAGCACCAGTTTCCCACACTGTTTGCCCACAGTCCTGTTTGGACTCTCTCTCTCTCTCTCTCTCTCTCACTTTCTCTCTCCTCTCTCTCTCTCTCTCTCTCTCTCGCTCTCTGTCGCTCCATCCTTCTGCCTCCGCCTCCAGTGTGCTGAATTTCAGGTGTGTGCCACCATGCCTGGTGCCATTCTTAAATTTCTTACGGGATGCAAACTCTTCATTTTATATGTTTTTCTCAAGCATTAGAAGCAAACTAAAGATGAGCCCACTCCCACCCTTACAAAGTTAGGATGGGTGTTTTTTAAACTTTGGGCCTTCATACTTCCTTCAGATGAATACTTCATTCCCATCTTCACCCCTTCTTGGCTGGAACTTTCTTCTTTCTATCCCCCATGGTTGAATTTTTCACTGTTTCATTTTTTTTTTTCAGCAATGACTGCTGGAATATACAACTTTGAGAATAGCTCTTATAAAATTGATCTGGACAATTAAGTTGATCTTCCCCTTCTTTCGTTTAATATGTTAAACATACTCGGTGACTTCAGTCTTTATGGAGCTGGGTGTTCCGCTCCCAGCCCATCTTGTTGACATGGATGGTGGCTACTGCTCAATGGCTTTATCGACAACTTGAACTTTACAATTCCAGTAGGACCTTGGAGAGCCAGTGTGTGTGAAAACCTGCACTAATTTGTGGTGTGTTTCTGAATCACCTTTGGAGCTTGTTAGAAACAAAGGTTCTTGGGTCCCTTCCTAGAACACAGTTCTAAGTGAGAACCCTTGAGACCAAGTCTTTGATTTTATAGGTGAAGAATCTGAGACCAGGAGGGGTGAAATAACATGGTCACTTCGTGCTGCTACTAGGTGGCATAGAGCTACATATAGTCTAGACTCTGCCAGGGCCCTCTCTTTTACCACTTCCTCCTTGACTGAGAACTTGGTGATTAATTCAGCCCTGCATTGGATTCTGAGCCCACCTTTTCAAGTATTGAGGTTAGCTTTGGTGGCATTACTGTATTTATATAGGGTCCAGAGTAGAGATTTTATATGTGCACATTATACCTTTGATTTTTGCAAAAAAACGTTAGATCATGGCCACATTGCCCCTTCTGTAGATGAACCGTCAGGTCTTCTGTTTGGAGCCAAAGTAGGCAAACTGCTTGTGGAATACTCTGGACACCAAATAAATACTGAACTATAGCCTTGGGCATCTTCTGAGTCACAAAGCAGGCCCCCCTAACCCCCTGCCTGTAGGAGCCTGTAACCTAGCACACCCCTGGGGGTAGCCAGGGGCTGGGAGGACAAATACCCCAGGGCTTTCCCAGTACAAAGTTTAGACTGAAAGGAAAGGGGGGGTGTGGGGATAGGGGATACGAGGCTTGGTGGAGAAGGTGAGACTGAAAATCAGGAACTCGAAAGACAGGCAGGACTTCAGGAGGTGAAAAGAAATTTGGGAGGAAAGGGCAGGAAGGGTAAAGGCTGAATATTTAAAGGTACCATTAAATATTCAATGGTACTTTGCATTTGGGATAAGAGGTAGCATTGACTTTTGGAAGAAACTTGAAAAATCATAGCCTGCTAGCTGGCAGCAAGTTTTGTGGTCATATGGAAAATGAGCCAGTTTTACCACTATCAGTTTTAGGAACCTAGACAAATCATGTAACTTCTAGAGTCTCAGTTTCCTCATCTGTTCACATATATATGTATGTATGTATGTGTATATATTTATATATGTATGTATACACACACATACACACATAATGTATTAGTAGTTCTTCTAAAAGAGTTGTGTAAGTTAGGTTTGATTTTAACAAAGATTTTAAACATGCATCTTTATGTAATTGAACTGGTTATTTATTCGTAATTTTTTGTACTTTCTCACTGATTGCTTTTGAAACTCTAAACCCTTTCCTCCTTTGGATCTGCACTGGATTCCTGCCACCTCTGTTTCAACTCTTCCAATAATTCCAATACAACTTCCTCTGCTTAAAAAGGTCTCAGGTGACCTCAGGCACAGTAGTTTTCTGGCTATGTTGTTTCCTTCTTTCTCTTACAACCCTTAGGTTATATTTTTCTTATCAGTTTGCATGTATAGCTCCAGAGTTATCCTTGAGCTACCTAAGGGCTGGGATCTGTCTCATCTTCATCTTCATTCACATCCCAGAACCTAGTACAGTGCTTGGCACAGTTAGCTTTTCAGCTACAATCAGTTGACTGCATTGACCCATTATTATGTCTTCTGCCTTCAGCATTTGCAGGTTGGGAGCAAATCTATCATGGATATGGTTCAGGGAAAAGGAGCCACAGTAAACAGTGGTTTAATGTGTCCATCATAGAAGCACTAGGGCTTTTCAATTAGGGTTAACCCTTTGCATAGGAAACCTGTTTTGCAAACAACTCATGGCAGAATATGGCAGTTTAAATTTTGTACTGGAAAAACCCTGGGATATTCAACTTTCATATAGTGCTTAGAGTTTTATTTTCCCAGGCTTGCTTTGATATAGCACTTTTCTGTGTTTTCTTTGCAGCCTGGTTGATGATCGTTGTGTGGTACAGCCAGAAGCTGGGGACCTTAACAATCCACCTAAGAAATTCAGAGGTAAGATGGTGGCCATTCAAAGTCAAATGGTCACCTTGATTTACTTGAAAATTCATGAAGGGTGTTGCTGTGTGTGTGTGTACATGGTTTGTTTCCTTTCTTTCTTTTTGGTAAATAAATGACAGGTTTATTTCCTTTAGAGTATAATTTCAATTCTAGGCTTTATAACTTCTTGAAAAATACATAAATAAATTCAGTGTCAAGACTGACTGCTTTTATTAGGGCCTTAATTTGTCTGTCAAATACATGTTGCTAAACTGAAGCATGCTGTTAATTAGGTGTGCTAAAGCCTTTTATTTATGCAGATATTTCTCCAAAGAAATAGGATTAATGGATCCAGTCACAAGGAACAATTGTTTTTTAAGCAGATCTCACTGTCTCTCTGAGGGCCCCAGTATTCTTAGGTACTTCACCTGGAAAGAGACACTACAGATTATTGCACTTGCTTTTGAGATAATGATACAGATAGGACCGCTTACCTACCAATGCTGGCTTTCTTCCTCAAAAGGTAGCTTAGTTTATTACAGAAGGTGTTTGAAGTATAGTTGGCATCTAAGATGATAAGCTCTTTGTTTTTTGTTGCAGTGATGGTTAGCAGTTCTTAGCTCTGGCTGGGAAGCTTTTAAATTAAATAGATGTTTAGGGCCCCGCTCCAATGACATTAATCTCTAGGGATTGGGCTGGGGTACTGGCATTTTTTATGGCTTCCCAAGGAATTTTTATAAATAGCCAGGGTTTAGAACCCACTGGGTTAGATATTTGACTCATAGCTTCAGGCCCAAAGGGGTCAAATCTTGCTATTTGCAGATTAAAGCATTTGAATTGTAAGTTCTTATTGCTGAGTGATTTAGAAACTGTTTGACTCTTTTGGATGAAAGGTAGAGAAATTAGAATGAAATAGAAGGTAGACGTTCGGATGGAAAAAAGCCATTTGGAAGCAGTTTGGTGTTGAGCCACATCTAGTTGGCATGAGACTAGCAGGAGAATGTTTTCACCTGAGGATGGGTGAAACTTTCTTTAAAAAAAGTAAAAAAAAAAGGATGTTTGAAGCTATTGCTTCTGCTGCATTTTTCTTCTTAATCCCTCCTCTATGTCTCCTTCCTAAACCAAAATTGTTGAGAGCAGCAGAAACGAAAGATTGGATCCAATGATCATACTAAGAGAATTAATTCCCCTTCACCTTTGATTGACTGTGTCAGTCACTGTGTTGAGAATGCTGCCTGCATTAGCTCAGGGAGTGGTACCTCCATCCTGAGAGGGGAGTGGTAACTCAGAGGTTATCTCTTGTCTGGGGTCACATGAATGGAGACAGATGGAGTAGGAGTATGGTTCTCAACTTTGGCTGCACAAAACTGCTGATGTCAGAGTTCATCGTGAAGCTCCTGAGTTAAAAGGGCACTGAGATTTTCTTGTGTCTCCAAGGTTAAAACTGCTAATAGGACCTGAATTATGACCTACCAAGTTCATTGTTCAAGGAAGAACTAATCTAAATTGGCTTTTGCTCCTGGGTCGAGTGGAGGGGTGTTCGTCAGGAGCATGTTGCTTGGGTCCAGTATGAGCTCTTATATCCCACATACACACAGCCTTTGGTAGTTGGGAAATAAACCTAGGAGAGATTTTAATGCAGTGTAAAAAGTTTGCCAGTGGCTGTATTTTCTGTTTTAAAATATATTTTCAAACATTATTTTTATTATTAATTGACAAACAGAAATTGTACAGATTTATGATTTTTGAAATATATTGACATTGTGGAATGCCTAAAATAAACTAATCAAACGTATGTATTTCTTCATATATTTTTTTTGATGAGAACCCTTAAAATTTACTCTGAGATTTTCTACACTGTATCGTTATCTATAGTCACCATGTTGTACAATAGATCTTTTGTATTTTTTCTTCCTATCTAAATAAAATTTTGTAACCTTTGAACAACATTCCTTGAAACATCACAGCCCTTACCACTCCCCAGTTCCCTCCTCTGTTAACCACTATTCTACTCTCTGCTTCTGTGAATTCAACTTTTTAGATTGCACATATGAGTGAGATCATGCAAGTATTTGTCTTTCTGTGCCTGGCTTGTTTCACTTAACATAATATCCTCCAGGTTGTTATCACAGATGAGCCAGTGGCTGCTTGAATACTGGATTACAATGGTAGAATAATAAATTGGACCATCCTAGGGGAAGTAGAAAGGGATGTATGTTTTCCTGGCAGTAGAGTAAGTGTCTCATGCTTAAATATATATCTGGTGGCTTATTTGAAGGAACTTTTTTTGTGATAAAAGCAGCAGTTTGGTAGAGACTATTTGGAAAGAAACTCCTCTTATTGGCCTGGTCTGGTTCTACAGGTGGTCACATGATACTGACTTGGTTTGTTGTCTCGCTTTTCCCATAAGTTACAAAGTTCTCTAGGTTGTGAGCTGCTTTGCACTTGTGAGAAAATCTTGTTCTAAACAAGCTCTGCTGCAGGCTTTATGAATGTAGGTCAGGGCTGTGTAACCCATGTGCTGAACCAGAGCCCCTTCACACAGGGGATGAGCCTGCCGGGTCTGCTTTTGTAGGTAGGAGAGATCTCTTCTATCCTGGAACTTGGGTGGCAAGTATTTAAAATTTTTTTCAAAGCATCCCTTCAGCTATGGTGGAGCATACTTTAAGAATTTTTTTTTTTCTAAAATGAAGAAAAAGACCTCTTTTTCAGAAGAGATTGCTGCCTTTCCAAATATAAGTACATTTTGAAGTTGAAGTCATTTTGATGTTTAGAAATTATACATAGGGCAGTTGGGCAATTTGGAGGCATTTCTAGTCCATTTCCTTGTGGTGCCGTGGCACCCTGGAGTTTAACAAACACATATGGAAAAGAGAGATACTGGCAAGCAGCCCAGTGGGATGATGGAGTCGTTATCTGAGCAATCAGAGCCGTGTTTGTCATTTGGATCTGCTCTTGCTTCCTTTCCTCCCTTGTCAAGTGATTTCCTATATTGAGAACCACCATAACCCCTTCTGAAGTAGATGGAAATCAGAGGCCTGTTTATACAGTGCTCTCTGTGGCTTCTGACTTCGGGTTCTGATTTTGTGAGCTCCTCCTGAGATCCTCAGTCCTCATGGTGAATAACATAGACCCTTGGACCAGCCTTCTTGGATTCAAATTCAAGTTACACAAATTCTTTTTTTTATTTTGTGGTACTGGGGCATGAACTCAGAGCCTACACATTGAGCCACTTCACCATCCCTATTTTTGTGAAGGATTTTTTGAGATAGGGTCTCAATGACTGTTTGCCCAGTCTGGCTTCAAACCATGATCCTCCTGATCTCTGCCTCCTGAGTAGCTAGGATTATAGACGTGAGCTGCTGGCGCCTGGCTAAGTTACACAAATTCTTACCTGCATGACCCTGGACAGATTATTTGACTTCTGTGAACCTTGGTTTTCTCATCTGTAATAGAAGATGGTAGTAGTCCCTATCTTATAAAGTCACGTGTGGGCTAAATGTGTGTTTAAGAATGTAGTTCTCAGCCAGCACCAGTGGCTCATGCCTGTAATTCTAGCTTCTCAGGAAGCAGAGATCAGCAGCATTATGATTTGAAGCCAGCCCGGGCAAATAGTTCTTGAGACCTATTTCAAAAAAACTTCTTCACACACAAAAAAAGGGCTGAGGCCACTGAGTTCAAACAACAGTACCATAAAAAAAAAAAAAGTATTTTGTTCTTGATGAAATTCTGTCAGTTGTGACAACATGGATGGACCTAGAGGGTACTATGGTAAGTGAAAATGGCCAGAGACAGGAAGATACTGTCTTCCTGTTCATGTGGAATCCTAAAAAGTTGTTCTCACAGAAGTTGAGAGTAGAATAGTGGTTACCAAAGGCCTGGGAGAGTAGGAGGAGGGAATATGGAAAGGGATTGGTCAAAAGGCACAAAGTTACAGTTAGGAGAAGTAAGTTCCGGAGTGTTCTGCTGCATGATAGAATAGCTGTAGTTAGTAATAGTGCATTGTGTATTTCAAAATACCTAGAAGAGAGAATTTTGTTCTTACCCTAAAGGGCTGAGGATGTAGCTCAGAGGTAGAACACTTGCCTGGCATGCATGAGGCTGTTGGTTTGATCCCCAGAACTACAAAATCAAACCAAAACAAAGAAGTGATAAATATTTAAGGTGATGTTTATGCCGATTTCCCCAATTTAATCATTGTGGAATGTATACATGAATCAAAACATCATACTGTATCCCAGAAATATGTCTAATTTTTAAGTGTCAATCAAAAATAAAAGCAAAAGAAATTAAAGTTAAAAAATTTCAGAGCTGAGGGAGATTGACCTTAGTTAAGGGTTCTGTTAGCCTTAGTGATTATCTTGTCATTTCCAGTATTTACAACAGAACCTCGTACGTATAAATGGTAGTAGAAGGGAACGATCCATATGTGACTCCTTTAATGGTACACGAATGATATTGCTATTCTTTTTGTTTTTCAATGCTTTGGGTACATGGACTTCATAGCCTAGATTTGAGGTCCAGTGCTTCTCTATATAAGCTGAATGACCATGAAAGATTATGTAATTTTTCTGAGCTTGTTTCACCACTTAAAGAATGAGGGAAAATAATCCCTTATAAAGATAATATAGGATTAGAGATAGTATGGATTGAGAGTGTAAGCTCAGTGACTGGTAGCTGTTCTTTTTTACATTAGATGTCGAAGAGTTAAACATTGAATATACTTGCTTTTCTCTGCTGCTTAAAAACATATTTCCAAAATAAATTGCTTTTTAAAAAGTCTCCTTGAATGTGTCTTCTAAACCTAACTTTGTAGGAAGAAAAGATTGGCTGCACATCTGTTTAACATAAGCCAACTCTTTTTTCATCATCTGAATGAATTTTGGACAGGGTCAATGTCCTCTAAGTGATGAGGAGGGAGAACTGAGATGTGGAAGAGTTCAGTTACTTTGGTCTTTTTGTTAATGTGGTACCAGTGTCCATGGAAGGTAAGGCAGAATCTCTTTTTTCCCTGATTTGTGTTTGGCTTTGCCCCATAATCTTGAATGGGGAAGCCAAACCGGGATTAGAAACTTTGTGGTTGGTGAATTCCTTTCTCTGTATTATCTTTTCCTCTTTTTACTCCTACCCATCCCTTCACCCCAGATGCTAAATATAAAAGGCATCTTTTATATTTAGAAAAGATGGAAATTGACAGCTAGTCTTCAACTTGATCTCAGAATCTCTGCTGTTTTAAGCATAACTTCTGGGGTTGTGGTCTAGAAATAAGAGAGTCAGGGCATTAGAGAATAAGGTAAGCTTTAGTTTGGTCATGCAATTTATTATGTAATCTTTTACACACTGGGGCAATGGTCAAGTTCCTGCCCTCAAAACTTGATGTCCTCTGTTGACTCCTTGAGACCAACCGTGGCCCCAGACTCTTGATCTTGGACAGATATTATCATATTAATGTTATTAAAATGTGCAGTTTTTAAACTTGTAGGAACCCCTTAGTTTCAGAAATAAAACTGTTTGAAGAACAACTTACATTTAAGATTGGAACACAGATGTGGTACACATCTGTAATTCCAGCACTTGGCAAGCTGAGGCAGAAGGATGGAGAGTTCAAGGTCAGCCTGGACTACATAGAGGGACCCTGTCTCATAAAAAGAAGAAAAAAGTATGGAGAGAAGTTGGACAGGAAAGGTGAAGTGAAAGGAAACATTATCACATCATTAAGTAATTACATGAATTGGGGAGGGGTCCCACATCATGCTGATGGACTAGGTAGCTTCCCTGCCCCCAAGTTCCTTTTCTCTTCAGTGAAGTTGATTTTAAGCGCAATTATTCAGTCTAATCTAATGTATTCTTGAGGCCCTGCTGTGTACCAGCCGGTGGCCTTGGTGATGGGACAGGGGCAGCAAGTTGAGTTAAATATAGTCCCCTGTGCTTTCAGGAATCTTAGGTTTCATGGAGAGACATACCCAAATTATAAATACAGATAACATTGACAGAGCATTTACTTTGTACAAAGCACATCTCATGGAATATCTCTTTGTTCCCATTATGGAAGAAATGGAGGCTCCAAGAGTAACTTGTCCATAGACTGTTGAATGTCACTTCCTAGACTGGTTATCATTCATTCCACAGTTCTTGGGCACCTTCCTTGTGGGAGCCATTTATACGCCAGGGAGCAAAGATACCGACTTTCTCTGGGAAGTCTATGCCAATACATAGTGAGAATCTTTAAAGAACTTATTTAGTGTTATTTGTCCACACAGCAGCAGTTTATATACAAATAGAAGGGAAGCAGGTAAAATGTTTTCTATATCTTGCTGGGGCACAGTAGATAATGACACTTTTCCAGTACTTCCTCTCCTTTGGCTCTGTAGCACTTCCCCAGACCAGGTGCATCTAGTTTTATGCCAGAGACCGTTTGGGATAACATGTGCTGTGAGCTGGCCTGGTTCATGTGACTCATGAATGTGAGAGTCACCCAGAGCTCTCTTCCAAGGGCTGAGCCTAGGCCCTTCCCTGTCTTTGTCCTGTGGGCCCTTTGTCATTCTTGACACAGGGTTCTCTAAGACCATGGCCCATGTTACTTCCACAGTCTGTAAGTAAGAGTGGACAAGGTAAGATTTTTCTTCTCTCTGCCAAAGCTCTTCCTAGCTCTAATCTAGGACCATTTAAGTGAAGTGGAATGCCAAGTAGAAAGATGGAAGTCTTGAAGTTTTTTTCTTAATTCGTCATTAGCTATTGTTAGGTCATACTGTGAGTTACACAGTGTGTAACCTATGACATGATTTGAGTCCTGTTTGTAGTCCCAGTGAAAGTCTAGTATGGGGCAGTGTGACCTGGTCTCTGGGCATTTCCAGAGTCAAGTGTTGCTGAAGACTTCTGGTTCCCGACCACGTGGCTGCACGAGGCAGTGCCAGCCTGAGAGTTGAGCTTCAGCGCGATCCTGGGAGAAGAGTGTATTGCTTGCATATAGCAATCCACTCTTAGGTCCAAAGCATACCCATAAATTTGAGGGTCAGGCTATGGCTTTTTTATTTTTACTAGCTTCTGCTTTCCCTAGTTCCAGAGGATTTGCATGTCAGCCCACATACCAGGGGACTTGTGGATTTAGTAGAACGTCTTGATGGAAAGAGAAAGAAAGGTTTCATGTCTTTTCCGAGCTCTGTGTAACTGAACTTAGAACCTCCTGTCAGTTTTGAAAGGAGCTCAAACTGAGAGTAACATTTTTTCATGTTCAGTGATAAGAAGTGTATGAATGTCAATAATAGTCATAG
The DNA here is from genome assembly GCF_047511655.1 of Castor canadensis. Taxonomy (NCBI): domain Eukaryota; kingdom Metazoa; phylum Chordata; class Mammalia; order Rodentia; family Castoridae; genus Castor; species Castor canadensis. The sequence goes on from NC_133395.1 coordinate 136,292,283, forward strand.
TTCTGTGTGCAATGAAGGTTAAGGTAAGGCAGATGGAAATCTGCCAAGCCTGATATGGAAGAGCACTGTCTGAGGTCAGAGCTTGATCTCAGTCCTGTGTCTACCACCAGCCTTTCCCATACCTTGGGAGAGTCGTTTTGTCTCTTTGGGCCTCAGCTTCCCCATCTGTTAAATGGAATTTAAATGAAGTGACTTATAAGATCCCTTCCCAGCTTTGCAGCCTGTGGCAGAAACAGGTTAACATTTCGCAAGAAAGCATAGGAGTTCAGGAGCCTGGTGCTGTCCAGAAGTACATTTCTACTTCTCTGGGATTATAGGTTGTCTCTGTCAAGCTAAAACAATGAAGAAAACAGCCCAGGCCTTACTCTGAGGACAGATAGGGCTACAACCAGGACCTTGGGTCACAAAGGTCTTCTGGGGTGGCCATAACAAACTCGCTGGCTTAGCTTTCTTTTAAGCCATCCTCTTGCTGCACATTGTTTTAGTTGTTGCTAAGTAATGTTCTTTTTTTTTTTTTCTCTCTCTCCCTTTGGCAAGGCATTGAAGGAATGAACCCATATCTTATTTAGTTTTAAATACCCACATGCAAACGGGAGGGCCTAACTTAAATTTTGTTTGTTCTTTTGATTCTAATCCAGGATGGAGGTACAGGACTTAGTTTCTGCCTGTCTTGTTAAATAAGGCAGAAAAATCAGTCTATTTAAGGTGCTTGTCAAGTATATGCCTTCAGGCATATTGACGGTTTTGTGCGTGCAGGAAGCTGCCTTGTAGGAGAGTCTCTTGCAGCTTGTTTTGTATTCACAAAACCAACTCAAATTTAATAAAAAGATTAGTAGGTTTTTTATAATCTTCATTTCAGATTTAGTAGTTTATCTCAATCTTGCACCAACAGATTCCTTTTAAAGGGAACAAAGCTGTAATTTAAATCAATTCCCTCGGCAACATAGAATGCTCCCAGGGTGTTACACAGTTGCTGGGGGTGGTGCCTGCTGCTTGATCATGCAGGAGTCCCACACAACCCTCAAGTCCCTCCCTGGATCCCTGCCTACTTGCTCAAAGCTGTGATATGTGAGTGTAAAGTCTCTGGACCCTCTGAACATGGATGTACTATGAAACCTGACTCCCTCTTGGAAAATGGATCTTAGCCCCCTGCTTTATATTCATTTACCCTTATAGTTAATTCAGTTGTCAACAGAGAATAATTTTCATTTAGACATGCATAAAATGCTTTCAGTACAACAAATGTTTACCTTGTCATCTAAATAAACTCCAGTATTGCTATGTGGTTTCCTCCAAGACAAAATAGGTTTGGAAATCCTAGCAAGTGTAAATGAATCATGTCATATTGTTACTGGATCTCCTGACAGCAGTATGCAGTGGTTGATAGGGATTTTTTTCTTTCAGCAGAGGATTTTATAACCCTGTCTTTGGGCATTGATAAAGATGTGTGATGAATCACTTGCGCTTATAACTCTTTCTCTTCCTTTCTTGACAAGTGAGGAAATTAGAGAGATGTAAGAAGTCTGATGGGGTCAAAGACCAATGCTGGGTCAAAATTGGGGTTGGAATGTACACTGAGTTTCCACCCACTGTTTGGGTCATGGATTAAAATAAACTTTTTTGGTCAGGCACCAGTGGCTCACGCCTGGAATCCTAGCTACTCAGGAGGTAGAAATCAGGAGGATCTTGGTTAAAGGCCAGCCTTGGCAAATAGTTCTTGAGACTCTATCTTGAAAATAATCATTGCAAAAAAGGGCTGGCAGAATGGCTTAAGTGGTAGAGTGTTTGCCTAGCAAGTGTGAGGCCCTGAGTTTAAATCCCAGTACTGAAAAAAAAAAAATTACCCCACCTTCTGTGTCGTTAATAACCTGTTTTCTACAAAGGTAAATAATACTGAATATATAGACCTTACATTAATGGATTTGGTTTAATCAAATTTATTTTATCTGTATAGTTTCCTTTATGTACATTAATTTATTTAATCTTACAATAATTCCAAAAGGAAGGTGCCTTTTATGGATGAGGAAACTGACAGACAAGATGTATGTTTGGTTCAATATCATGTAGCTAGAAGTGGTACAGCCAGGATGTGAACCCAGCCTAAGACTGGAAATTCTCTTTACACCTACTCTAAACTGCCTTTAGAATTAGACTGGCCTCAAAATAGTCCTAAACAAAATTACTGGATTTCTCAGTTATACGACCCCCAAATATGTCATTCTGAGCTGCATTGATCAAACATCTCATACTAGAAATGTATGCTAACTGCCAACTTAACTCCAGTATAGTATTTATTTATTACAGGTGTCTTCTATTTTCATCTTCCCAGATAGATTTTGGAGCACCTGGAGGGACCACCGCACTTCTGGCCTGGTGCCTGGCATAATGTTGGTCTTTAGTTAAAAGCTGTTTGAAAAGGAATTAGTGTTTTTTTCTGATTCAGCTTTTCACTAGTCTCTGTCTAGCCATGGACATTTTAATGATGACATTTTAAGTCAACTGGCAACTCATCTTTTACATTTGCCGTCTCATGCTGTCTTGTAATCTCTCTCCAAACTATCTGAAGAATACTTTTGCTCTTATTGGCCTCATTCTCTGCTATAGTTTGGATCTTGAATAGCTTCCAAAGACTCATGTGTCTTTGGTCAACAGGACAGTGCTATTTTGAGGTGGTGGAACCTTTAAGAGCAGAAACCTGTAAGAGGTCTTCAGGTCATTGGGAGCATGCTCTTGAAATATAGTGTGGGACCCCTGTTCTTTCTCTCTTGTTTCCTGGCATGAGTTGAGCATTTTGGTTCTATCACACACACTTGCATGTTATACTGCTTTACAATAGGACCAACCAGTCATGCACTGGAACCTCCAGAACTGTAAGCCAAAATAAACCATTTTTCTTTACAAGTTTATTATCTCAGGTGTTTGTTATAGTGACAGAAGAGACTAACACATCTTCTGATGCTATTTTCTACTTGACACCCCATGTTTGATCTTAATTTCCCCCTTCATAGTTTTGAGATTCCTTGGCTGCAGTTAGTACACATTCATGAAAAACAAATAATTATTAAGTTCCTTCCTCTTTTATGCCTGGCCTTCTGATAGGGTCATTCATGGTTTTGTGGTTGCACCGTTATCCCCATTTTACAGTTGGGGCAACCTGATCCCAGAAAGGGTGGGGAGCCCAGGTCTGGACAACTACAGAGTATCTAGCAGTTGAGTGAATTCATAGAGTTGTGCTGTCTAGAATACCTGTGGGGCCTCTAATCCATCCTGAATTCTACATTTAATGGTCAAGTTGCTCAGAGATGATAGTGCTAATGGAAGGGTGAGTAGAAAGCTAGGTCTCACACCAATGGTGTATGATCACATATCAGACTCACTCCAGCAGTGCTTCTCAGTTGCCACAACAGACTCTTCCCTTGTCTCTGCATTTTCCACCTTTGTCCCCTTTATGTCTGAGTGGAACACCCCTACAACCTGCCCCTCACAGCCACCAGAGGAACCAGTGCAGATCTGAAGGTGTCACTTGGTTGCTAGGAGCTCTCCAGTTGTGGTTTGGATAGACATGCTGTCTGTATCCCAGGGATCACAGAGCTCTGCACAATTCACCCACTCACTTGGTATCTCACCTTGAGTTCCCACTCCACCTCTATACTCCAGCCAGATTGAGGCATTTCTTTCTGACAGCATACATGAGCCTTTGTGTATCTTCCTCCTCCTCTCTGAAATGACCTCCCTATCTTCATTGGTCCTCCCTGAACCCCTAGTCTTTCTGAAGTCTGCTCCGTCTTTAAATACCAGACATGTAGGGTATAGGGTATCTTGGCTGAGCCTTTTGTGCAGATTCACTGCCCTTCCTTGTGCCTTTTAATGGTCTGACATTATTTAACCACTTGGAGCCTCCATTTTCTTGTCTCAAAAGTAGGGAAATTACTATATGTGCCTCACAAAGTTTTTGTAACAATTAAGTGACTTGATCCACATAAAGTACTCAGTGTAGCACATGGTTCTCATTAAATGCTACAACACTGAAGTTTTGTTTTTTGCCTTTTAACTGTTGGTGTGACTTGCACTTACTCCCTTAGCTGTGAGCTCAGAAACTATGCTTGTCTCCTAAAGGCTATGTTCAGGCCCTGCCCATAGTAGGCATCCAGACATTTGTGGAATGGATTCAGAGACACTTCTTAGGCCTAACTTCTGAAACTTGAATATGCATAGTAACCTTCTGGGATCTTGTTAAAATGAGATTCTAATTCAGTAGGCCTGAGGCTAGACCTGAGGTTCTGCATTTCTAAGCAGCCCTCCAGCTCCTGCAAGGCCCTAAAGAACCACTAACAGGTGTCTTCCCTTATTTCTTGTCTGTTGTTTTCTAAGTCCAGAAAAATAGAGAATAAGGGCTAGAAGATAAAAGAGACCAGAGGTAGAATTTTAGGTGTGAGGAACATTGTTCTGAGTAGTTACTCAGTGAAAAGTCCTGTGTCAAATTAAATGATTGAGTTTTCCCTAGTTTAAACAGGACTGGCCATCTGTTGGGGGATTTTCTGCTTTTAGACAGAGGTTAGGTAGATGATCCTGTTTGACTGCAAGTGTCTGTTTTCCCACCAGGATCCAGCTGTTCCTTCTGTTTGACTTCCGGTGGAAGCCCTATGGTTGGGTCATTGGGTCAGCAAACAGCTGGGGAGAAGCAGATCCAACGATCTAGATGAGAAGTTCTTAGGAAACCAAATGTGTTCAGTCCAGTTGGTGGAGAACATTACAAAGTACTGGAAAGATGGAATTACTGAATATTTGAAAAGGTGAACAACAGTAAAACCCCAGACCCTTTCCTAGTCAAGGTCTTACTGAATCTGACTTGGTAAGTAGGTAAGATGCTTTGGGGGACTGTAGAGCATAGATAGTGCTTAGGAGCCCTGACTCTGAAGTCAGACATGGATTCACATTTCCCATCCTGTCTTTTACTAGCTGTGTGGCCATGAATAAGCCAAGTAACCTTTCTAAGTCTTAGTTTCCCCACCTGGTGACAGCAGTGGTCAATAATACTGTAGAATTGATGGTATTGTTTCATGATGAGACTTGTGTGTGTGTGTGTGTGTGCTCACGCACGTGTTTGTAAAACACAGCCAACAAGCACAGTACAGCCTAAGTGCTCAGGAAGTAGTGGAAGTTGTGACTGAATTCATAATTAGCTGCTTTCAGGACATTTCTTAAGATCAAACGTGGCTTTTGCCATCTTGTAAAAAATTGGTATGTCTGTCTTAAAAATTCAGTTCATGGTAAACAGCAAGGCAGGCCAACTTTAACCTTTCTGAATTTCTTAGATTTTTATAGAGTGTAGCTGATGATCCAGAGGGCATCCTTGGCCCTGTGGCCTTTGAAGGGGAAGTCATCAGACCTTTTCTGTCCTCCTACAAGCCTTGATAAGCCTCAGTAACTGATGGGTCATTTGCTGGAGATGGTAATCCTGCCTTCTGTATGGAATTACAAGCCTTGCTGAGACAGGAAGTTGTGTTTATCTTACTCTGAGCAGCAGGCATTTCGAGACTCTTGATACATTGGAGGAAGACACTGCCAGTCTGCTCTTTCCATAAAACTGCCTGCCCTCCCTGCCCCCACACCATGGGTTTTTTTGTTGTCGTTTGTTTGTTTGTTTTGTTTTTCAGTTTTGAAGAGGTTCTTTCCAGTTGGCCTGCAGAATGATATTCTTTACCTAGTTCTGAGGACAGTTATTCTTATGGAACAGATGTCCAGTAGTTAAATTGTTTTGTAGCATTGGCCAAGGCTGGTCTTTGTCCAAGGTGAGGCTGGCTCGAATTGAGGCAAAAATTGTGCTCCTGTCATTGGTACTGGTTTGGGGGAAAGAAGTAGAGAACATCTGCAGGTATGGAGAGAAGACTACATCTCTTCAAAGAGCAAGTCTTTTTTTTTTCCTTTTCAAAGCAATAGCTGGAGGTCAGTGTGGAAAAACTCCAGTTTGAGCAGTTGCAAATAATTGAGAAAATAAGTTGGGCAATTATTCCTCTTACTGAGATTTAAAAGTTCCTTTTTTCGTCTGGTATTTTTCCGGGTACATTTGAGTTCCAATTTGGGTGCCTCTGAAATGTCTGGATGTTTTGTGCTGCTAAAATTGTATGTGTCTAAAAATGTTATCAGTGATGACACATATAAAAGCTCACTTGGACTTATGCTAGTGGATTTCTCTGACTGAGTCTTCTCTCCCCCATAACCATCCCCACCACATGGCTGAGGTAAAGGTAGGAAATAGAATAATCCAGTCCAGCATTAGCCATCAAGCAGAAGACAACCTCTTGAGAACTTTGCTTCATTCTTGTCGGCAAAGAACTGGGGTTTTGTTGCCATAGTTCCACTGAAAAATTTGACCTTAGCTATAATAACATACAGTTACAGAGAACCAGCTAATCGGTTTTCTAAAATTAGTATTCTCTAGTACATAAACCAGGAGGAACAGAGTATTTAATTAAATATTACACAAGGATATAAAAGCCCAAGGGAATGCAGGGAGGAAACCCATAATCCTTCTTGACTGGTCTCTTGCAAGCTAGAAGAATTTGACTTATTTTTTTAATGTTAGCATTGATTTTATTTTCAGTTCTGTCAGGAATGAATATATGCAGCTTGCTGAGAGAGCAAAACAGAACATTCAGTCTTTACAGGGTACAGACTAACCAGGAAAGATGTGAAAATCACAGTGGGCCAGGATTCTGATAAGGACACTTGTTGGTGATCTTGTTGTGTGTGTGGCATGAAGGAAGGTTATCTCCTAGCTGAAATCTGGGCTCCAGGTCATTTCTAGACTCAGTCCCTTGAAGGTTTAGTGTCGTTAAATGGAGCTAGCATCTCCTTGTTCTGAGTACAGCTGTGTTCTGCCTCCCCCAGCTCTGTAACCCATTAATCACTGAGTTATGATTTAGCCCCAAACAATGATTTGTATATAGATTATATAAAATTTGGCATCTCTTTTCAAGTACCTATTAAGAACTGCAGTAGCTCATCTTTCTGACAGTGACTGAAAATGTCATCAATATTGTGGCAGCTTAGAAACTGTGGTGCCATTTTTGGAATAAAGTGGCTTTCAGGAAAAAAATGAGGTTTCTGGTCCTTTGTTGACATTCTCGTTGAGTTTTTATGTTGCCTGCTATGTATGCTGCAGAGGTGCAACTGAGTTTAGTTGTTTTGCTGGGTTTATCACTGATTGGAAATTGTCCTGGGTTTTCTTGAATTTCCATTGTTGTAGCTCATGTCAATTATATATTGATGAATTTTCTCTCCCGTTTCATTTTTGTGATTTAGCCTTTTAATTTTCCCTTAAATTGATACTTAATGGAATTTTGAAGGGTGAGATATATTTAAAGGAAGGTAAACTTTTATGCTGGAATTTTTTTTTTTTTGAAACATTTTGCATGTTTCCGTTGTGGCATCTTAACTATTGAAATGGAAAATATGTCCTTGGCAAAACTCAGAAATGTAGCCCCACAGGTCATTGGATTGTGCAAGCTTCTTGACTCTTTACAAAGTCATCTACCTGAACAAATAGAATGGTCCCTGCCCTTAAGGAATATATTATTATGATGAGTGAGAACTACTTTGTGAGCTACTCTTGGAGAGTGTTGAATACCAGACATGCTTTTATTCCCTGACGTTCATTATTTCCATCTATTCCATCAGGTCACTGTGCCCAAATAATTTGAATTCAATTTAACATTAGCTTAAGAAAAATGCAGTTAGAGAGCTTGTTGAAAAGTGACAGCATGCGTTTTGAAGTACTTCTGACTTTCATTACCCATACATCCTTGACTCTTCCATGAATATGGACAATGGAGTTGATGTTTAGCAAATATTATTGAAGAGGTTACATGTGTCAGGCTGGCTGGTGGAATGGTGATCTAGGCAGGACTCTTGATTTTGGGTGAGAGCCAGCTTGACCTAAACAAAAAGGAAATTTTATTGCTCAAATGTTTCCAACTGAAGTGAATAAAGGACTGGGAGGCCACAGGGGCTCAGGAATAGACTGAAGGATTTGAGTACCTTCATCAACTCATCTTGTCTCTTCCCCTTTTTCTATGTTTTCTCCTCTTGTTCTCCTCTGGATCTGGTAGCAAGGTTATATTATACTCTTAAATGAATTGTGGAGTAGTCTCTATTTTTCTGTTCTCTGGGAAAGTTTTATATTGGAACTCCCTGTACCTTGAGTGTGAATGCATCTGTGAGTGAAGACACAAGTCATTTTAGCCATTTGTTCTCTTTATGTCCAGATTTACTGCTGGTTGAGATTCATTATTTCTTTAAAGGGCTATTACTTTTTGGGCCAGTGTTATAAGCTTATTTCTAAATATGTACTTACGTTATCTTAAATTTTCAAACCTTTAATGCCCTCTTATTTTGTTAATCCTTGAATGGATTGGTTTGGTTCCTGTGGTAGGCTGAGTATCTCCTCTTCCCTCACAGTGATGTCACCTTTCTGATTCCCAGAATTTGTGAACATATCACCTTTTATGGTAAGAGGGACTTAATAGATGTGATTAAGTAAAGGATCTTGATAGAGAGTTTCTCCTTCCTTTCTAGTTGTTCCTGATGTAATCACAAGGGTCTTTATAAGAGGGAAGCTGGAAAGATAAAATTGGTAGGAGATATGAGGATGAATACAAGAGGTTGGAGTGATGTGGCTATTGGATCATGGAATGTGCGATGCTGGAAAAAGCAAGAAAATGGACTCTCTCCTGAAGCTCCAGAGGGAACACAGTCCTTAATTTTAGGGTTCTGGTCTCCATTATGTTGAGAGAGTAATACTATATTATTTATAATATTTATTTCTGAATTCTTTAATTTTTCCCAGATAAGTTATTCACACATTTTTTTCTGTCTTATTACTCTTTTGAAAGAAATAAATTTTGGCTTTACTGTTTTTTTTTTTCTTTTGTAGGTTGGTTTTAAATTCATCAGTTTCTGCCCTGTCTATTATTTTCTTCCTTCCGTTTCTTTGGATTTTTTCTGCTCTTCTCTTACTGCTCTTTTAAGTTGGATAATTAATTTACAAGTATTCAGTACTTCTCAATTATAATGTTAAGCATTTTAAGTAATAAATGCCTTTAAAATATTGCTTTAATTGCATTTTCTGTACATATTGAAATGTAATTACTTTCTTATATCTGTTGTTATTCCTTATACCCATGAGTTATTTAGAAGCATTTTTGTAGTTCTAATTTTCTAATCTAGTTCTTGGTTGCTTTTTTTGTGTGTGCTGGGGATGGAACCCAGGGCTTTGCTGTGCTAGGCAAGTGCTCTGCTATTGGGCTCCATCCCTCAGCCCCAGGTCACACCCCAGATAATAGAATCTGGTTTATCATTCCTCATGGGATCAGTTTTTATACGTATTCTACTGAACTGGAAAAGGCATATTTTTTTCTTTGAAAAGTAACAATTCTCTTCTATTTTAATTGACTTTGCGTAGATTTAGTGGGAGAAAGAAAAATAGAGGGGATGAACCAATTCAGGTTATAATACATATATCCATGGAAATGTCACAATGAAACTCTCTGCATAGCTATTTTATACAAACAAAAACGTCTTTTTTCAAAAACAGAGAGCAGGAAGGTAAAACAGGTGTGTCTCAGGGATGGCACCAGCAGGGCGGGGCGGGGGGTGGGGATGTAGGGAAAGGGCGTAGGAGGGCTAATGTGATGGGAATACTATGTATTCGGGTATGAAAATGGAAAAATGGGACCTTCTGAAACTATTCCAGGGATGGCGGGGGTGGGGTGGGGAGGGGGAGAAGAGGGGATAAAGGAGAACGGTGGAGGGTATGAATTTAACTATTAAATATTGTAAGAACTTTGGTAAATGCCACTTTGTACCCCCAGTATAACAATAATAATATGATTAAAAAGAAAAGGTGTGTATTTATAATCTGAGTGCAACATCGTATTTTATGTTTTATTAGTTTTTTTGTCTGCTTAATCTCTCAATTCTTGAAGGATGATAAAATATTTTCTGCTATTAATTTTTTGGGATTACGGGGCTGCTTTATATCCCAATTATGGTGGTGAGGACATGAATTTATGTAAGGGTTAAAACTCATAGAACTGTATATGAAGGAAAAAGTGAATTTTACTATAAATATATTTTTTAAAAAGTTAAAACATCCCACCATGACATTTTATTTGCAAGACTACCTTGAAGTTTTAGGGGGTTTTCTTCCGTGATGTATAGCAAGGTTCTGTTAGGATAAGCCTACACATATAAAATTGTTATAACTTATTGGTAAACTTATTTATCATTACATAGAGAATAGTTTTCTCTCTTAAGTTTTAGGTCCTAAAATCTCTTTTGTCTGATATTAAAATAACCGTGTCAGTAAGAGCACCTGCCTAGCATTCGTGAGACCCTGAGTTCAAACCTTAGTGCTGCCACCTCCCCACAAAAAAAATCCATGCTAGCATTGTTTTAGTTACTATTTATTTGTAGCTTTTATGTTTTAGGTTATCTGTTTGTATTTTAGAGATATCTATCATACACTGTATATAACCAGATCTTCTAAAACTATCCTATCTTTATCTATTAATTGGCATATATTGTTCATTTACATTTGTTGTAATTACTGATGTATTTAATTTACAGTCTTAGTTTGTGCTTTTTGCCTCTTGAGCTTTTTGTGTGTATGTTTTCCTTTTCTTGCCTTTTCTAGGCCTTTTTTTTGTTATTCTTCATTCCACTCTTTGCTGTCTACAGATTATACTACATGTGTTTATTTTAGCATTTACCCCTGATTAGTATTATTTTGTTTTCTGGTGGGACTGGGATTTGAACTCAGGTCTGCACTTGCAAAGCAGGTGCTCTACAGCTTGAGCCATCCCTCCAGTCCATTTTGCCTTCATTGTTTTGGAGATGGGGGGGTGTCTCACAAACTATCTTTCCCAGTCTGACCTTGAACCACAGTCCTCCCGATCTCAGTTTATCAAGTAGCAGGAATTGCAGGTGTGAGCTGCTGGTACCCAGCCCTAGATATTTTAATGTACATAAGTAATTAAACCTACAGTTAATATCTTTCACTATGTCTTAAATTACAACATCTCTCCAGGACATTGCAACATTGAAACTGGCATTCCTTCTCAGCACATTGTTGTTCATAATGGTAGTGCTTTGTTTTTTGGGTTTAGACTTGGGATGTTTGGCACAATTTTGTTTCATATTGTTATTTAAAAAAAATTGACCTACTTACTGCTGTTTACTAGACCTAATGTCTCAGATAAAGTTCTTTCTGCCTCAAGAAAATTCTTTAGATTTGGAGAATCTTATTTTGCTTGAAAATATTTACTTTCATTTGTTGTTTGAATATTTTCACTTTTATTCTCAAGCAATAATTTTACTTGATATAGAATTGTAGATTGCTAGACATTGCCAGCATTGCTTTTTTTTTTTTTTTGGTTTCCATCATTCCTGTTAAAAGTAATAGTACATTTGCTCTATATTTTTCCCCTCTGGTTAACTGTAGGATCCTCTCTCTACCTTTGACTTTCACAGTTTTACTAGTATGAGTCCAAATATTGACTTCTCATTTATTCTGCATGATACTTGCTAGATTTCTAGATTTGAGACTGTTTTCTGTTAACAATCATAGAGAATCCAGAACTGACTTCTATTCAAACACTACCTCTTCCTCCTTTGTCCACTAGTGTCTGGCACTTGAGGCTATGTTTTTTTCATATCTTTATTTTTTCCATTTTTACTTTTCTGTCTGGACTTTTAAAATTCTTATAATCTATCTTTGTTTATTAATTCTATTAATCTCTTTATTCTTTGAGAGATTAATTTTAATTAGTTTTTTTTTTTATTTCTAAACATTCCATTTGAATTCTCTAAGGATGTTTGGTCATTCTCATGCCTCCATATTTTCAAGCCTCTATTTCCTGTTACATAAAAGGCATTCTTTTAAAAAAATTCTATGTCTGAAAATTTTAGTAGGTGAAAACTCTGCAGATCTTACTCCATTTTCTATAGTGGCTATTTCTAAAAAAAAAAAAATAGTTTTCCTTTGTGTTTTGTGATTTTGATTATAAACTTGTGTTTTTGGAATTTCATCTGTGTTCAAGTCACACCCCTTCACAATTGTTTTCTTTTGCCAGTTGCCTGAGGTGCTGCCAGTGGAGGACTTCTTAGAATCAAATTCTCAGCCTGAGGTTTTGGAATTTTTGTTTCATTTGTTTTTTGCTTAAAGTTTTGGGGAATTCCTGTATAGTATAAGTTATTGTAACAAACCAGTATGAAGGCCCACATTGATTATAAATTACTAGGAGAGTTTTCTCTTCTATACCCAGTGCCAAATTCAAAATAAGTAAGTTACATTACCCTCCTATTGTTTAGGGTATGTTGTTTATTATTCACCATTGCAATGGAGGTGTAGGTCTTAGGAATCTGAGCTATATGAAAGAGTTTCTTAGAAGACTTTGGTCTTGATTAGGCTCAAAGCTTTATTTTGTCTACTCAGCACAGGTATCAGCATGGAAACTGAAGACTCTAGGTTCGCCAGATGCCCTCAGCAGAAATGCTGGCTTTAGGACTGACTCACCTCTGAGGGGTTCTGTCTGCACTTCAGTATTGGCCTCTCTGACTCATTTATTAGCTAACTACTTCATTAGGTGGTTTTAAAAACGTGTTTTAATATTTCCTCAAGTGTCTTGTGTTTTAATTGAGAGACTCATTCAGGGTATCTCCTCTGTCATACTGTAAGAAAGAGAAGTATATACTTGCTATACTTTGTCTCACTGCAAACTCATTTTCTGTGCGATGGAAAACATGGATACCAGTACTCCTGGAATTTATTATTTTGCAGTCATAGCCCTTGGAGAGAGAGAGAGAGATCTTGGTTGCTTGAGTGTTCAAGTAATAGGAAATTGCAGGAAAGGGACTCTGGTTGAGCTTGGGTCAGTCACCTTAGGCTGGAGGATTAGAGTTACCAGTGTTGATTTGGAAACTCATATGAAAATCATTTAGGTTAGAATCAGTTCCTTAAAAAAGGAGGTACTTGTGCTGGGGATGTGGCTAAAATAGTAGAGTGCCTGCACGCAGTACCACCACCAAAAACAAAAAAAAAATGTGTGTGATGGGAACTGAGAATGTTATTTGAGTGCATTAGGAATGATTTTGACTGCCAGCAAGACACACATCTACCTAATGGTGAGTTAAACATAAAGACTTTCATTGATAATAGAAATTGAGACACAGGCACAGTGATAGACAAAATCCCCTATATTCTCTTCATCCTCCAAGTGTGGGCTTGTCTCTTCATGTTCTTATGATCTCATGATTAACAGAATGGTCACAGTGGTTCCAGATAACCTGTTTGTTCTCATGGCAAGGAGTAAGGGGTAAGGACAACATTGTGAGTGCCTCTCGCATTTCTGTCCCTATTACAAGGTAACAAAAAATTATCTTCATGCTCCCAGCAGTCCACTTTTATTTCATCATTCACACCTGTGTTTCATGCTTACTCCAAACCTCAAAGAGTTTGAGGGGAAGTGAGGGTCTGTCTCGTCAGTCTCTAGGTTGGGAAGCAGCCAAAGAAGGGTGTGTTGAAAATTGGGCAGAGAACAGAGTTTCCATATTGTACTATATCGACTGCACATTGAGTATTTCACATAAGTTTCCATTCACTTAGTTTTTAGTGCCTTGGTGATTGCAGAATACTGGCTTTTATCAGCAGTACCCATAAGAACAAGCAGATTTTTTCCTAGTTGAAGTTACCCCTGAAAAGACATCTTCAATGGATACAAGCAACGTATGTGTTCCTGAGATGCTAATATGCATTAATAGTATGACTATTGATGACAACAGAGAATTTAATGAGTAAATAGCCATTTCATTTGTTTTACTGATTTGCATCCGAGAACTCTGACCTAAGCTCAGTTCCTTACTGCTGTGAGTCCTTACTTCAGTTAGATAGGTGGAGTAGGTGAAGAAAAGACTTGTACACATGTCTGGGTTTCTGTTGACCGAGTCTGGGAGCCATCTGTCTCAATCATGTTGGAATGACACTGCCAGTTTGCAAAGGGAGATGGATAGTCTTAGATTTCTATCTTCATCTGTCATCTCTTTTGTGTGATGGTGCTATCAGAGAGTCACTCTTATTAGTTTGCCTGTAGGCTTCCTTTCATTGGAAAAACTTTTTAAGAATCAGTCTTTCTTTCTGTATTCAAAAGTTTGGTTAATAATTTTTATCCTCAAACTGATGACAAGTGACAAGCAAATAAGATGATTTGTTTTTAATTCAATATCTTTTCCTTTTTCATCGTAAGGGGGGGGTAGTTTTTCCTGGAAACTGATAGAGAAATCTTTCCTTTCTTATTTCTGTACTTACATGTAGAGGCCACATATTACCATTAAGGAATTTTTAAACATCATCTACTGAAAGGGTTGTGAGTCTTTTTAAGAATGGACAAATAATTTAATGACAAAGGAGTGTAATAGTGCTTAAAACTCAGTGATGTAAACCAAGCATGAGAGGACTATGGCTTTTCTCCCCTTAGAATTGTCACGTGCTGCCTTCTGATATAAATCTTGACACACCACCCTAGAGGCAGAGCTGAGTGAGGAAGTGTGGGTGTATAAGATAGGACAAGGGAACCAATGGGCTGACCTTGAGTGTTCAGAAAACAGCCTGGCTTTAGGAACTGGAGGACTTGACTCCCAGCCTTTGCTTTGTCCCTGACTGGCAACTTGACTTCTAGCAATGCCCTTGACCTGTCTGGGCCTTTGCTTCATCGTCTGCGATGTGAGCATGTTGGACTAGATAATGAAACACAACACAAATTTTATTGGGAATCTATCCTGTGCTAGTCCTGGAGAAGTGCAATTTATATTACAGATGTATTTGCAGACTCTTTAGTCATTCATATCCCCCCCCACCCCCCCCCACCCCCGCCTGCCATGTCCCTGATGAATTTTAATCTGTTTTATGAAAGACTAGGCCTAACATTTTGTTCTTGCATTGCAGCTTTAGGAAGCACATAATAATTTCTCAACTTTGTTACTCATATTTACTTACGTGAATCAACAACATATGTATGCATTTATTAAAACCATTTACTTAGCCAAGAAATTCAACTGTTTTTTAAAACTTACCTAATGGGAAGCTCTAACATAGTCATGAAAAGACTGAGCACCTGTGTTAACACCCCCAGATCCTTGCATTTCTCTGTAGTTGATGTGGATTTGCCTTTCTTTGATTGTATCCCAATACAGCAGGGCTTCAAAGGACTTGGGCATGTCGGGAGGCACAGCAGCATTTTGGTGATTTCAGAGACTTCATGGTGTGAATTGGGGTCCAGTACTAGCTTTGAAGCTTACTTTTGTAAACTGTAAAATAACATTCCCATTAAAGAAGATGGTCTGTTTACGCATCGTGTAGGCACACAGTAACTATTAATTCCCAACCCTTTTCCTATCCAGTTACACTTGGAGTCACTTACCTGCCTCAAATGCACCTCACCGTCCCCAAGATTTATGTGATAGTGTGATACATAGGGTATGAAACTGTATATCAGTCTCTCCCCTCCCCTTCCCTTTACTCCCTTCCCCTCTCACAGTACAGGGTATCGAACCCAGAGCCTTATAGATGCTAAGCAAGCACTAAACACTGACCCCCATCTCCCCAGCCCAGCTATTTCTTTGGAAGACTTTCAGATTATTATTATTATTTTTTTTCAATATAGCCCGTTGCTTCAGTAAGTAAGGTTTTATTGCAACACAGCTACATTCATTCATTATGTACTGCATATGACTGCTTTCATAACATAATGGTACCATTATGTAGGTTTAGAACGTCTTCATCCACAGAGCTTAAAATATTTACTGTCTCGCTGTTTAGATAAAACAAACCAAACCAAAAGAAAAACCCCAATAGGTCTCAGTTTAGGGAAAGTCAGACAACTCAACATACATATTAAGAATCGTAAATGACCACACTTCAGAATGTAGACCAATTGAAATATGTCTTTCTGATATAAAAGCAGTAGTCTTCTTTCAGCTACAGTGATTTCTTGCTAACTAATGCCATTTGGATTTGTGAGTCTATTGTTGCCATAGCAGATTATTTCTTTATACACCTATGCGGCATTGCTACTTGGCTCAGTCTGGGTCCTTGCCTGCAACTAAACCAACCTTCTTGCTTATTTGTCTTGTTGGATTTAATAATCAGACCCTCACTAAACTCCAAACACAGTTCATGACCATACTGGGTGATTGAGTAAGCACTGGCTAAGAGGTAATTAGAAAACATTTTTTTTTTTATTCCTCTGAATGGAATCTTTCCACAGCTCAGCTCAGGTTTCTTTTTTTTTTTTTGTAGTGGATAAAGTTAATAAGACTTTAATCTGACTGTAAGTGGAAAGACACTGCCAAGATTAGATTGTAGTTCAATTAAAATCTGTGGAATTGAATTTGGTTAATTAATTGAGAATTACATCTCAGTCAGTGTTCATCTTTAGTTTTTCACCTTTGTGCTGTGGGCAAACACCAAGTTTGGGTTAGTTACAAATTTAGGCTAACTTTTCCACGTTTTTTTTAAATGATATTATTAGCATGTAATAGTTGTACAGGGGAATATATTGTGATATTTATATGTGTTTAAAATATCTTAGTTGGATTTATCCTCTACCATTCTCCCTCTTCCTCCCACTTCTTAGAACAATTTCAACAGGTTTCATTCTCCTATTTTCATATATGGATACAAAACACATCCACCATATACACCCTATTCCCTCTTTCCTTATACCCATCCTCCTCCCACTGATACCTACCCCCTGAAAAGATTTATTTTTCCCTTCTGCCCTTCATTTTTAAAAATTAGGTGTATATTGATAGTTCAAGGGGGTTTCACCTTGGTACTTCAGGTCTGTATATATCGTGTTTTTATCAGGTTACCTCCCTCTTCTCTGTTACTTACTCATTCTCTGGTGCCATGCTTCCCTAAGAATCAACAGCTTACTGTGTACAGTGCTTTATGTTATATTCATATACAGATGGGTTGTTTTAATAATTTTCATTCTGTAACATTTTCTTTCTTTCACCTCCCATAGCCCTCTCAGACAGACTCACTAATACAATTTTGTTCTCTGTCACTATATATATAAAATTATATGTTTCTCTATCTACATTTAACTTACAGGTCTGGCTTCTACATGTGAGAGAAGACATGTGACCTTTAATTTTTTGAGCTTGGCTTATTTCCATCACTTAACATGAAGTTCTCCAGTTCCATCCATTTACCTACAAATCACATAATTTCATTCTTTGTGGCAGAATAAAATGCCATTGTGTATACATACCACATTTTCTTAATTCATCAGCTCCACAGTTTGTTTGTTTTTTTTTTTTTTTGGTAGCAGTATCATCCAAGAACTTGAAAAGTAGTTAAAAAGGGTATGCATGTGTGTGAAAGTAGGTTATTCTTGTCGTTGTTGTAGTAAATACTCAGTCCTTTACTTCTCATTTCTCAGATAGCATTTAATTTAACTTTAACAAGCTGTTTAACTTCTCTCATGCAGAAAATACATTTCGGCACCTATCCTGAAGCCCGTATGCCTCTTTATGAAATGTGCAGGTAGTGATGAATGAACTTTGCCCTGTTTATTGGGGTTGTGCCAGTGATCATATTCAGTGTTCTTTCAAGGTGAGGTGAAAGGCATTTTACTAGGGGGAAGGTCTCACTCACATCTTGAGTTTAATTTTGGGGCTAAGGCTAAGTGACCTTTTATAATGTAGGAATTTAGAACCCCACATTATGGTCTCTGTAAGTCACAGAAACAATTTTCAAGTAAGTATTGGTACTTGACACTTGGAATATAACTGTTGTAGATCTCATCAAACCTATAAACCCTCTTAAGAAAATCTGTTAACTGTACTTCTCAGGAGAAAATGACTTCTTGAAGCGGAAACTGATGTATGTTCTCAAGTTACTAAGGAATCACTTTTCAGTAGAGTTAGGACTTGTTTTTCTTCTTGGTCACAGAGGCCAAATAACACTAGACTGTTTGGGCTGGCAAATTAGCAGGAAAAAATCTTAGCTCTCTTGTTTCTTGATTTTTAGAAATTATTGGTTAATATAAGAGTTTTCATGTAGAACTATTTTATGAAAATGTTCCAGATACCAGTTTGCAATAACTAGTTTAAATAAATATGATGTTCTTTTTTTTCATAATAGACAGATGCACTGACAGGAGTATTTTAGTAGTCATTTTCCCCCTTTCATCATGATAATACTTCAAATTAAAGTCACAGGTTAATTAAAAAGTCACTGGGACTATTTAAGCAGAGGAACTTGGAATTACTTTTCTCTGCCAAAGTCAAAACAAATAAAAATGATTTTTCTCTGGAAATAAATAATTACAGGACTTCAAAGCTTATAAAATCCTAATGCCTTCATCATTTAAGAAGCATTGAAGTGCTTTGTTAATTTCTTAGAAACATCAGTCTGGCATTTGAGGATCTTAATTTTTTTAAAAACTCTGGAAGATTTTGATGTCTCTAAACAGATAATTTTTTCCCCAAGCCTATTAAATGTTGTCTTCCATCTAAAAAGTGGGGCTACTGTACTCCCCAGTTTTGGGGTAGAGAGCCCTTCTGGGAAACAGAACTGAATTCTGTTGGAATTTAAGTATTTGATCCCTCATCTTGGGTTTTCATCAGCTTCTTCCTTCTCCAAAACTGTAACACGGGTTGCTGAGAAGCAAGGAATTGTCAGAGTTGACTATCACTTTGTTGCTCTTGGCCACTTGTCTGCATCTCCGCCTGGGGGAGGGAGTAATTTTCAGTAAGAAAATGCCCCATGCCATCTAAGTGCTTGGTAGAAAGCAATAGTTACAGAAAATCAAGGCTCTTTGTTTTTTCCCTTTCTCCAAGAAAACAAAACAAGATTTCTTCTTGAGACAACCCTTCAGTGCCTCCCTTTTCTTTGGTGAACTGTTTCTACTGATGAAATCTGTGTCTGCTGCATTTCCTGTACTTTCCATCTCTTTCTTTATAGTTACAACATTCACCTGTCAGTGAAATCTGCTAACAACTTGGCACGTGCCAGAAAGAAAGCCGGTCTTGGCAGGGTTGACTGCTTGCTGTTAACAGTTTGCTAAGACCTCAGATTGCTCTGACTAGGGCCATATTGGAGATTTCTAGCACATGTGCTATTTAGACCCATGGCCACAGCAAACTCTGTCCTCACAGCAGGAATATTGGAGGTGCCGATACCTCAGAGCACATGGGCACCAACAGGTCTGCCACCAGAGCAAATGGTGAGTGTCCCATCCATGGACACACTGGCCTACCTGATAGGATCATGGTAGTGATGTTATTTATACTTAATGAAATCATGTAGAGCCTAATACATAATAAATGATTGCAAACTATTGTTATTCTTGTGCTTGGCATATGATAAATACTCCTAAATGGTTAAGTGGGAAAAAATTTCCCTGAGAGGATAATGAGACCCATCGTCTTCAAGTTGTATCCATGATACAAGTGACATGCTATGTCAAGATGCACTAAAAGAAGTAAATAGGCAACCCTGATTTGCTGAAGCTGAAGATAACTCCAGTAGGACCCAAAGTGGCTGAAGCACAGAGGATGACAAGATGGGATGGTGCTGCCTGCCTTTGTGTTTACGTGGTATATGGCACTGTCTTCCCCTCTGAGCACAACAGACACAGTGGAAGTGCTCACAAGTGCATATGGAAAGCACAGCAACAAGGAGAAGACCCCAGCTGGGGCTTCTCACTGCAGGGGTTTAGAGGCCAAGGACAGGGCTGCAGTGAAGTTCATTTTCTGTTGAGTATGTTTTGTTGGTCTCATTCTGGTCTTCTGCGTGTAACAACAACAAGAAAGACCATCTGGTGTCTGAAAGGGAAAAATAATGGGAAGGGAAAGAATGTGTTAGAATTGCGCCAGCATTGCTGTATTTATGAGATGAGCTCTTTTACTTGATCCTCACTTTTAGGGCTAAGATTGAGAGTTGAACAATCACTGCACGATTCAGAAATACTCCTTTTTGAAGAAAAGTCTTTTTATAGTTTCAGCATATAGGATTTTTTTTTTAATGAGGACAGATCTTCTAATGTCCCAGCATTGCCAAGAAATGTCCATGGTTCTTAGCCAGAGTGTTTATTTTGTGTTTTAATTAAGAAGTGTTGAATATATGTTTCAGAGTTGATAGGAGATCTTGCTCATGAAACAAGGTCCTAACAGAACTTGCCCCTGGCTTTGGTTAATGACTTAAAACTCATTGGACAAACATTTCTCAAACTCTTGCCATAATTATAGCATGAGATAATTGTATTGCAGTAGATACAAAGATCATAACACATCCATGGAGCTATTGACAGTTTCCAAAGACTTATATTCATTCATTCCCTCCTTCCCTCCTTTCCCTACTTCTTCTTTCCCTCCCTCCTTCCTCCCCAGTACTGGCTTATTCTCTTATTCTAATGAGGAATCTGAAAAATTAAAGAGCTCAAGGTTTTATAACTAATAGGTCAAAGAGCTATAGCTGCAGCTAACCTTATTTTTACTTCATCTTTGCTGTATGAAACATAGTCTCTACTCTTAAACAGCTTTTAATAGAAAAGATAGTTTGATTGATTTCAGTGAATATTTGTTGAGTGTACTCTAGACATAGCATGTTGAAACAGACTTGCCTTTAATTTGGGTATCAAAATAGCAGAAGTAATCTTACTCATATTTTTACCTATTTAGGTAGCTTATCAAAGTTTTCAGGAAGAAATTATTTGGGTAATGGTTTACTTTTTACCCATCTCCCCTGGTACGTTGTGGGCAGGGTCTTCTTTCTTGCTGACCACAGCATTCCCAACACAAAATGGAGCATACATCATTTATCAGTCCTCAACAAAAATTTATTGAATGAGTGTACTATAAAAGAAAAGATCGGGTGCTGTATTACTGATGTATGAAGTGCTGTGGAGCACAGATAAAGTCTGTTGGGGAGAGGGGTGCTGTCATGAGTTGAGAAACTTAGAGATAAGATATAGCATATTAACCTGGGCCATGAAGGATGGGTGTCAGTTAAAGAGGGAGCCAGAGGTGTTGGGATAGAGGGGAGAGCCATTCTTGTACAGTGAATTATAGGATCACAGCTACAGATTGGAAGAATCCAGAGGGATCATTTTTGACAGGTAGACAGACTATGTGATAATTGAGACTGAGGCATTTGATTAGTGTCAGATTTTGAAGTTCTTGATGAAGACATTTGGATTTTATTTTACTGCTGTTATTAATTTAATAAAGACAATTTTGTGATCTGTTGCTATTTAGCAAATAAGGTAGTCCCATGAGGTACAATGGTAGTTTCCCCGTGTTATTAATGAGGAAGCTGAGGCTCAGAGTTGTAACTTGTCCAGTATCACATTCATTGATTGACAGAGTTAGTGATTAATCCTGCTCTCTTTGGTAGAAACAGGTTCACTGATACCCAAGAGCCTACTGTTTATCTATGAGGATGTGAATAGCGTATCCTTCTTGCTATTGTCAGAAATGGGCACAATGTTTGGGATCCTAGAGGTTCTCTGGGTTTTGAAATGAGTTTTTGCCCAGTTGTAGATGTAATTAATCCTATCCTTTAGGAAGATGAGTCTGATAATCATATGTAGTGGCCCCAATGATCGATCTTTTTAATGGGCATGAATTGGTTAATATTTTTGGTGTTGACTATTGCCTGGCACTGTCACAGGTGCTGGGGCACCTGTGATGAGTTCATGATGGATTAGTCTGATGGGAAAAAAGGCTTTGTAGGGCAGCAGGAAGTCCAGGTGGGAAAGAGAGAGGATCTTAAAAGTTTTATGCTGGAGAGGAAGAAGGGATGGAAAGCAAAGACTAAATTTTGGACACCCTAGGACTTTCTAGAATCATGATGGGTGCCAGTGACAGAAACCATCTCTTTGTGGTCACTGGATGGAAGAAGAGAGTATGGCCCCGATTTTAAAATGTGAATTTCTTGTTTTCCTGCCTGTGGGTAGATGAATTGGGTTACATATGTTTATGAATGACAGTATAAATATGTTTTTGATGACAATCCAGAGAAGAAGTAAAAGTGGCAACAGAAAAAGGATCTGTTGCTCATCTATCAATTGATAAAGCAGTTCTTCTTCTGGAAGAGCACATGGCACCAACGTGGAGGCTAGGAGTGAGGGAATATTTTGTTATCGAAAGCGTGATCCCGGAATGGAATTGTATCCACACTGAATGTGTTTCCATCTGGCTCAGGCTGTGCTTTTGAAACAAAGCTCATGTTTCATTGAAGTTCTGATGAATGCTTACTAGAGTCCATGTTTTTATTTATAGAGACCACCAATCCTGTAATCGAAGCCAGAGAACTTGGGGGAATGGAATCAATTGAAGGGATAGCTAAATGTTGTCATCCCTACCTCTCTCCCCCTTTAAAATGAGAACTCCTCCTTCTGTGAATCCTAAGTTAAGTGATTTAGGCCACATGTATGGCTAGTTATTCTGGGGACAGGACAACAACCCAGGTCTTGAGAGGCATCCGATCACTTTTAGCAGTTTGGTGTGTATCTTTCCAAAATGTTTTCTATTCATTTGAGTATATAAAAATGTACGACCTTATGAGTTTTCTTAAAGCTGTAATTATTCTTTTGTAACTTGCTATTTTTCACTTGATAGTACTTCTTTGATCCCCCCTCCCCGCCCTTTTTTTTTTTTTGGTTGATGTCAGTGCCTGCACATCTATTGCCTAGTTATTTTTAGGTGTTGAGGATTATGATTATTTCATAGTATAGATATGCCAGAGTATAATTATTCATTTTTTTTACCATCATGAGCAATACTCCTTATGTGTTTAGCAAACATTCATACAGCTCACAAAATGCTGTGTAATTATTAACTGATTCTATTCTTTGTAATTGCATAGTGAGGCTTGTGTATCTTCATCTACAGATGAAGAAACTGAGGCAGGGAGAAGTTAAGTGAAAGTTAAGTGACTGTTACGTGGCTTGAAGTCAGAAGCTTGCAGTATTCTGCGTTGTGTTCTTAACTACGGCAGTGTGCTCTCTTTCAGCAATCAGAACTTTCACTTAGCTTTTCAAATGTGCAGATATTTCTGTAGGGTGGGTAGTATAGCGAAAAGAATTATCGGAGAAACTTTTTTGCTAATGTAGTTTTTAAGATAAACTTTATTTTTAGAACAATTGTAGGTTTCCAGTGAAATTGAGAGGAAAGCACAGAGACAGATCCCCCATAATCCCCCTTCCTGCACACACGCATTGCCTGCTGCATAGTCAACACGTCTCACTAGTATGTTACAACCTGTTACAGCATGCACATCCGTTACACATCATTATCACACAGTGTACCTACTTAATATTAGGATTTCACTCTTGGTAAGATGTGCATTTAGTGAGTTTGGGTAAGTTTATAATGACCTGTATCCATCATCGTAGTAGCATCAGACAAAATAGTTTCACTACCCTAAAAATCTCTCTGCTCTACCTATTCAACCTATCTTCTTCCCTAACTCCTGATAATCATTGATCTCTTTTATTGTCTCCATAGTTCTGCCTGTTCTAGAAAGTTCTAGAGAGATTGACTTTTCTCTTAGTAATACACATTTAAATTTCTTCTTCTATATCTTCTCATGGCTCAATAACTCATTACTTTTCAGCACTTGCTGCTTGTCTGAATGGCCCCCAATGTATTTACCCATTCACTTACTGAAAGACAAGTTTTGGCAGTTATGAATAAAGATGCTGTAAATGCCCATGTGCAGGTTTCTGGGTGGCTGTAAGTTTTCACTTAGGTAAATACTAGGGGTTATCAAAGTAACTTTTTACAATGGAAAGATGGCGAAGTCATTCACCCAAGATGGCTTCTGAATGCTGTTATATCCAATGACAACCCTTCATTTGACACTGTGCTGAATGGTCACGCATTATCTCATTTAGTTCTGACAAGTGGTTATACAGAAAGAAAGAAACAACGATGTAGTAAGATCTTCACAGTCCCAGATCACTCATTCAGTGAGTAGCAGTTGGTGACTCTTGAATCCAGAGTCCCAGCTCTTTATCACTGCTTAGTTTCCTTTTGACTGTGTTTAGTTATATTTCTTTTATTTTTTTTGTATATGTACCATATTTCCTTTTTTAAAAAGTGCTTGGTGGGGGGGGCTACATTGTAGCATTTATACAGGTTCTTACAATGTATCAAATATATCATAACTTGAATTCACCTCCTCCACTGCTCTCTTTCATCCACCCTCCTCTGATTCCTGGAACAGTTTCAACAAGCATCTTTTTTTTTGCATTTATATACATGTGTATACATTATTTGCACATATTCATCCTCCTACCCTTTCTTCTCCACCTCCCACTGGTGCCCCCACCCCCCTTTGGCAGAACCTGTTCTTGTCCTCTTGTCCTCCAATTTTGTAGAAGAAAAAACAGAAGATAAAAAGAGAAACAGCATTTTTGCTGGTTTGAGATAGAGATTGTTACTGTTACACAGGGAGTTTGCTTGTGTTGTTTCCATGCATGTATGTAGTACAACCCCAACTGATTCATTTCTACCAGTCCTCTTCACTCCTTCTTAGTCTACTTTCTGTGGTGGCCCCTGCCAGGTTAAGATTTCTATATTCATTCCTGTACTGTGAGCACATCAACCTCATTCAAGTTTTTGGTTTTCTTCCCTTGTCCTATCTCCCATGACCAGCCTCCTTTTAGTGTGACTTATGTCCCATAATATTACTGCATTTGTCATACAATCCTCATATGAGGGAGAACATGCAGATTTTGGCCTTCTGAGCCTGACTAACTTCACTTAAGATGATGTTCTCTAGTTCTGTCCATTTACCTGCGAATGACAAAATTTCATTCTTCTTTGTGGCTGAGTAAAATTCCATTGTGTATAAATACCACATTTTCTTAATCCATTTGTTAGTAGTGGGGCATCTTGACTGTTTCCATAACTTGGCTATTGTGAATAGTGCTGCAATAAACATGGGTGTTCAGGTGTCTCTGGAGTAACCTGAGTCGCATTCCTTCCGGTGCATCTCTAGGAATGGGATTGCTGGGTCCCATGGATCTGTTTTTAGTTTTTTGAGGAACCTCCATACTGTTTTCCTTAGTGGTTGTACTAGATTACATTCCTACCAGCAGTGTAGGAGGGCTCTGTTCCCCCACCCCTTTCACCCTTTACCTAAATTTGTTGTCACATGTCTTTTTGATAAAATATGTTGGTTAACACTTTGACTGGACTTCTACTTACTGATCTTTTTTAGTATTTTTGAGTTAAGTTTGCAAACTAAAGTAATTCTCTTTGAAAGATTTTTTCCCCTTCAGATTGTTGTTGTAGAATTTGTACTTATTTTTTGTTCATCAGAGTTACAGTGTAGGGCTATGATTCAAAGCACAAGTGGAGGTGGAGGTATTCCCAGTTCTGAATATAATTGTTTATTAAGGGTTTCACTTGGTTAGTTCAGCACTCACTGTAAATTTGCCAGTAGTCAAAAATTCCTGGTGTGAATCTTTCTAGTGTTAGACTGAGTTTTGTTGTAATCACATAAATGGGTTTTTTATTCCTCCCACCTCTTTTTTCTTTCCTATAAGAACATCTTTAACTTCTAAATAAGCTTATAATGGTATTTGGACTGATTCTAATTTCATCAGAAAACATTCTGAGTGAGAATTTCTTGGTCATTTGATAGGTTGAGTGTGTGTTAAATGTGGGGTTTTAATAGGAACTGAAGTTACTCTGATGGAATATATGACATGAAGAGTTTGAAGAAAAGCTGAGGACATACTAACAGCAAATAGTGCAAGAAAAGCAATTAAAAACTCCAGGAAAAATGGAAAGTGTGCTAAAAAGGAAATGTATTCATATTACATCATTTGACATGCTTTGAACAATACTAACATGGTCATAGTAGCATAAATGAAGTTCCAATTTATAGACAAAACAAGCTGATGGTTAGGAAATGATAATGCTAATAGACTTTGTTATTGTGAAAGAAAAATATGAAGGAAAGGTGGGACGAAGTGAAGGGGATACTAACCGTCTCAAAGTTGAGCTGCTAAGAGCTACTATAGGTGAACAATAGGAAGAGGATTGTATATGTTTTAAAATAAAAAATGGAAGAGTACATAGAAAAGGAAAAAGCTATGTAACTGTTTTAAAAGAGTAAAATAACTGTGAAGAAAAAACAAACTTCTTAAAATTACATGCTTTCTGAAGAAGGCAGCTTCTGCCATGGATCAAGGGGTGTTGCTTTTCACTTTAAGATAATTTGATTTTAAAACCTTCTTTTCTAGTGGGAATTCCCAACACAAAAAACTTAGATAAAATAATAAAGCGAACCCCCAGGGACTTGCCAGCCTTAACAGTGTTCCACATTTTACCATTTCCTTCCTTTCTTCTTTCCTCCCTCCCTTTGTATATATCTTTTCTTTTGGTTAGAATAGATTTTTATTAGTGTTCTATTAAGTTCGTTAACACAAACCAGCAATTTCAAATAGAAGCTACTGTCTTTAGCAAAATAATTACAAAGCTAAGCTATTTGAGAAGATACCAACAAGGATTCATAGCTGTAACCTCAAGGACAAGACATATAACCCTGGAAAAGCTAAAACAAATCATTAATTCAAGCAAGGGAGAACTTACTGTTACCTTAGTATAATTCAGGCATCAAGCTAAATTGCTAACATTAATGAATTGAGTGGATATATTAATGTTTTATACCAATTCTATGGAAACTTCTCTTCCCAACCATAATTTGCATCTGTGGTCCTTGCTACTCTGGAGGCTGAGGCAGGAGGATCGCTGGAGTCCAGGAGTCTTGGGCTTCATTGTGCTAGGCCAGTCGGGATGCCACACTAAGTTCGGCATCAATTTGTGGACCTTCTGGGAGCAGGGGACCACCAGGTTGCCTAATGAGGAGTGAGCCAGCCTAGGTTGGGAATGAAGCAGGTCAGAACTCCTGTGCTGATCACTAGTACATCTCTTTAAAAACTCAGTCATCTTGTCATTCACCCCTAAATACTGCCAAATGTATCTCAACATGAAAAAGAAAATCTACTTAGATAATCAGAATACTATTATCACACCTGATAAAACTTACAATTCTTTCTTACCATATTAAATTTTCTTTGATTAAATTTATTGAATAGTTAATACATTCAAGTGAGGTTCCAAACAGAGCTGCTTCTTGTGTATGTTATGTCTCTTTAGTCTCTTATGATAGGGAATAGCACTCTTTTCTTTTTATCATGCTGTTGACTTACTGAATATTAGTTGATATTAAAAATATGAGCATTCAGTAATTTGATTAAAACTACTGATTATAAAATCTTTTAATTTGATTTTAAGGGTTGGGCTGGAGCATGGCGCAAATGTTAGAACACGTGCCTTGGCAAGTGTGAGGCCCCAAGTTAAACTCCAATAAAGCCAAAAATAAATAAATAAATAAATAAGAGGTTTAAAAGTATAGATGACTTTATATATATTTTTAAAGTCTTACTATGTTCTCCTTAGTTTTAGGTTTTTTTTTTTTTTGGTAAATTCTTTTAGAGTGACTAAACATATCATTTATTCATCAATTATTTGGGGCGGGATTCTTTGCTTACAAAGATGAATAAACATAATGAAAATGAAAATCCAGGATTTTCATCCTAGTTATCAAGGACATTTTTGGACATGTCTGCTGAAGCATTTTGCAATATGGTAATTATTTTTTTAAGCTAAAAGTTCATGGATTCCTTTTTCGAAGCTAAGTGTTTTTAAGTGTATTTTTTCATCCAATCCTAACCATACACTGTGGGAGAATCTACATTACACAGACAGTGAACCTGAAGTCCAGGGGAATTCCGTAATTTTGTGTAGGGTCACCAAGCCAGTCACTCACTCAGACTGTACATGACCAGGGTCTTGCCGATTCTTAGCCACTAAATTGTTTAGAGGACATAATCCTTTCCCCTCCTAAAACGCACCACTGGGTGTGGGTTCAAAGTGCGGGCTCTAGAGCCAGAAGGCTTGATTTCCATCCTGGTTCTGACACTAGAAGCTCTGCGACTTTGGCTGAATTACTTAACCTTTCTGTCTCCATTTTCCCATCTGTAAAATGGAGTTAATGGTCCTGCTTTGTAGGATTATTATGAAGATTATGTGAGTTCCTAATTGTAAAGACCTCAGAGTGGTTCCTGCCACATATGTAAGTTTTAAAAATGCTTAAATAACTGTAGCCCATCCATATATACCTGGCATATATATATATGGATGGACGATGGAGAGATAGAAGGACAAATTTTAAAAAGTATAAAGCAAGTCGCCTACCAGTTTTCCTTATAGTTCACCAATAAAGGGAACTCCTTTAGTAAGATTTTCCATTAGGTTCTAGAATATTTTGCAGATATCTTTAAAAATATAAAATTTCATTGATGGCATATACATATATTATGAATTAGTTTTTAGATTTCTTAGTGATCACTGTTCATGTCAATTTTCTGTCTACTTATTTTTCCTTCTTTTTTTTTAAAGCATATGAATAACCAGGAATCATAAAAGCTTTCTGTGGAATGAGAGAGAACTGAGTTTGGGCTTTTATTTCAAGGAGAAAGAAAAAATATTAATCATAATACAGCCTTTAAAAATGTTCTTGAAAGTTCTGGATGAGCAAATTAACATTAGTGTATGGGTAGGAGCTGCAGCAATTCAGCTTTTGTCAGGAATCTTTCCCGATGGTCTCATGACAGTGGATTGTGATGATATGACTTAGTGGTTGATGACTGCTTCAGAACTTCATCTTGGTTTGAATTTTTAATTTTTGATTTCTTGAACTTTACGACAGAGTAATTGTTTAGAGTCATGAGACTAGAAAATTTAGAGACCAATGGATTGCTTCCAGGTTGGCCCTTGGCTGCTTGGAGGACTCAGGCACTTACTTCTCCCTGGTACTCACTGATTCTTTGGACAATCCACATAGGATGAAGTCAAGTGTCTTGTATCTAATGTCTCCTGAGATGTTTTCAGCAACTGACCTGGTTGGCTATGATTTGCTAATTACTTTTGTGTAGTATGTGTTTGTAAGTTCAAATTATTTCTGGATAATGAGTCTCAGATGAAAGGAAATGACCTGCTTGGCTTGGTAGTGGTTCCTCCTATAATGGCAATGATATCAGTGAAATTCCATCTTATGTAATAACTTCTCTAATTAAGAAGGACTACTGGGAATTTCCTCTCATCTACCTTGGATCTCTTAAAAACATTATTCTAGCAATAATCTGACCAAGTGGTTAGTGATGGCTCAAGAAATCTTGACTGACATTTGTTTGGTAACCTTTTGAAATTTAGATACGTAATTATTCAGAATTTGGATACCATGAACCAAAAGTCATTAAAATTCATTTCTTCATTCAAACTTGTTGACTTTTGAATCGTAATGTGATGCACTGACCAAAAGAAAAGGGGGGAGGGGGGGGAAGAAAATAAAGAAAGAATGCCTATTGGTCAATTTTTATCTCTGATTTCTGTGGATCTGAAATGGATTTTGGATAGTAGTAAATGTACCTAGGAATGGTAACTTTTTTTGTTGTTGCAACATTAACTTGCAGTGTTCACAGTTTAGTCTGAGTAACTTAAGAGGGTTTTTTTTTTTTTAAATGTATGCAGGTTAAAGGAACATGAGCTGCCAATAAGTATTTTAAAATATAAACAGATAAGTGTTTGTTTTGTTATAAAGGTCACATTCAAAATTCAGAGCTCATGACTCCCAGAATTGCTGTTTTTCTTAGAGGAGTAATTTAGACAAGTTGAATTGGATAGCTCCTAGAGCCATTGACATTTATTTAACTTTGTTTTTAACCCTTGTTTATAATCTGAAACATATAAAAGACTGAATGAAACTTAGTTCTCACCAAAATCTCAATACTCTAAAATTCTTAAATCCTACCTTTTGTAAGAAAAGTTATTAAGTTGCAACAATTAGGTTTGCATTTGGGATTGTAGTAGTCCCCAATTGTTATTTAAAACCTTGGCTTGTAGTAAACTCAGATTTTTAATTTTTATTTTTACTGATAGTATGCAGAAAAAATACTGAGTGGGTGAAGCAGTTGGCCTAATTGTTTAAACTGAGATTACTTAGGAAAGGATAGCTGACATGTTTATATTACGCTGCACAAATTGTTTATAGTAGAGATCGTTTCAATGTGCGTTACCAATATCTCAGGTTTTACATTTGCCAACTCTGTATGTTGAGATTTTCCAGAATCTTATAATGGCAGCAGCTAGTAGTTCTTCCTTGAATAAACTTGCAGGACTTTGCACTTAGCTGAAAATTGTTCACCTTTGAAGATAGTACTCATTTATTCATTCAAAAAAATATTAAGTGCCTGCAGTGCACTATGCACCATGCTAAGCACTGGAGATGTAGTGCTAAGTGAGAAAAATGTAGTCTTTGCCCTCACAGAGCTTACATTACAATGGGGTGAGATAGACACTGACCAAATAAACAATAAATAATAAAGAAGATCACACCAGCCAATAATAAATGCCCTGTGTATGAATAAGGATGATAGGGTACAGTGGGGCTGGAGTGGAGTGGGTTGGGCCAGCACTAAATTGGGTACTGAGGGAAATCTTCTGGGTGGTTATGACTTAAGGAGATGTGTTTGAGTGTCGAGTGGACAAAGGACAGACTTCTGACGGTTAATCTCCATCATCAACCTGATTGGATTAAGAAATGCCTAGGGAATTAGTGAAGCACACTTCTGGTGTGTCTGTGAGGATGTTTCCAGAGTCCATTAGATCAAGAGGGCTCTGACCTAATCCCTTGATGGATTCATAATATGATGGCATTATTGGGAGGTGCTGAAAGGTTGGAGGAAGGTCACTGGGGGCATGTCTCTGGGGGCTATATCTTGCCTGGTTCCTTCCTGTATCCCTTTTCTCTGCTTTCTGGTCACCATGATGTGAATTGCTCTGTTCCCCATGCCCTCCCTACCATGATGGCTCTGAAACTGTGAGCCAAAATAAATAAGTCTTCTCTTTAATTTGTTCTTAGGTATTTTGGTCAGTGATGCAATATTAACTAATAGATAGGTTGATGTTTAAATGTCTGTAAGGAGCCAGTCATGTGAGGTTTCAGGAGCTCTGTGGGTTATTATCATGATGTGGACATGTGCAATTTTGAAGAAAGAGAAAGACGGCTAGACAGCAGGGAGCCAGTCAATAGGTCCCAACCCGTTCATACCGTGTGGAGTAGTCAAGATCGCATACAGTCATTTGTCCTTTCTAGGTAGATACTGAGAATTATTATGTAAATTGAATTTTTTAAGTTGACGGGGTAAAAATTTGACTTCCTACCAAGTTTTGAAGTACTTGCCCTTAGTACCTTGGGTTGTGTTGATTTCTAGTGCTTCTTTTCTTACTTTACCTACTCTTTCTTTAGCATCCAGGGAAGACTGTACTAGATTTGTTGAGGTTGTACTGGGGTAGGGTGAGCCCTGCCCTACCATATTCTAGTTTGACCTCACCTTAACTAATTGTTTCTGCAGTGAATCTGTAATTCTACCTTGCTATGGCCTGAATGTTGTTGTCTCTGAAATTCTTGTGTTGGAAACAAGTATTAAGAAGAGAGACCTTTTGAGAGGTGATTGGGTCATGAGAGTTCTGCCGTCATGAGTGGGATTAGTGCCCTTGTAAAAGGCTCAAGAGAGACCCCTCATCTCTCCATCTGAGGACACAGCAAGAAGGTGCCATTTATGAGACAGGAATTAGGCCCTCAGTTGGTTCCATATTTAAATACAGCTTTATCATGGACTTTCCAGCCTCCAGAGCTGTGAGAAATGCATGCCTGCTGATTGTAAGCCACTTAGTTTATAGTATTTTGTTACAGCAGCCTGAACAGAGTATTTTGAGGGTACTGGGTGTTAGGACTTCAGCACTGGAATTCTAGAGGGGCACAGTTCAGCCCATGACAGACGTACATGTAATTTGCCTAAATTCATTGTCTCTCACAAACGGAAAAAGGGACAATACCTGTCAATTCCCAGAAGGTGTTTAACTTGTTTTCCAGCTCAGACACCTAGAAGCCGGGGTTCCCTTTCCAATGAATAGCAGCCAGCACGTATTGAACTCTGCTAGGCTCAAGGCTCCTCAGGTGTTCCATTGGTAGTGTGTTGGATGCACCTTCTGGAGATGGATTTGTAATCACCCTCACTTTATACTTGAGGGAACCCAGGCTCAGTTCTGGGAGGAAACTGCCATCATCATCATACCAGCTGTAGTTCTCATCACTGGTTTTCATCGTGATATTTAACAGCTAGACAGCTGGAATGGCCACAACTGCTAACCCTCCAGGTAGAAGGCATTTCTGAGTGTTGAGAAGTGTGCTTGTTTTTTTTTACAGTATTGGGGATTGAATTCAGGGCCTTGCACTTGCTATGTGAGCACTCTACCACTGAAGTCCCACCCCCAGACCTTTTGCTTTTAGTTCATTTTTCTGGTAGGATTTTGTGCTTTTGTCTGGGCTGACCTAGGATTGTGATCCTCCTATCTCTACCTCTCAAGTACCTGGGATTACAGGTGTGAACCACCATGCCTGGCAGTTTCTTACCTTCCTAGTTCTATCTACTTGTCCACTCAGTGCCTCAGTGGTCCTTTAAAAAAAGCAGGACTTTGAAGATTAATTACTTAATATTTGTGAAGCACTTTGAAGATGAAAAACTCATGAACATGTAGATTAAATTTTGTCTCCTGATGCCAAGAAATAATCACCTTTCATTTTTCTTGCTTGGTGCCGGAAGCTGCTCTTTGCATGCAGGAGTGTGTGCTGCCAGATGAGCAGGCAGTATGGATGATCTTCCTAGGAGGAACAACTGAATGGTTACTGATTCACTTTTGAGCTGGGTAGGATTCTTCAAATCATCGAACAGTGGGCTGTCTGATAAGTGGAAATGTGATTGATATAGAAACAGGTTTAAGTTTGCCTCTTAGGGAATTAAATTGGGTATAACCCTCCAAATGTGGAGATGAATGTTTGAAAATTCTAGTAAGTGTATTTGCACTGAAATTGGTGTTGATATTTCAGAACATTAGGTTTCAGTCATTTCTTGTCCTTTCATTTATGACCATTTTGGCTAAGGTTTGTGCCAAGTAAATTTCAGATTTACTCATCATGAATCTGAGTAGTGTAACACTGGCTGTGTCCTTGCCTCTTGCTCTTCTTGGTAGCCAAATCTTTGCACGGTGAGCTGTGTGTACTACATCCTCAAATGAACTCTAGGAAAGTATGTTGGAGATGTGAGAGGTAATTCATAAGTTCATAGGACAAATAAATCAAACAGTAAATGACTTTTAAGAGTTTGCAAGGCAAATTGGAAACCAAATCTTGGATGTTTTGGATTACACCTTTTGCTTCTCCTGTTGGATAGATCTTTTGCATTCTGTCCTCAGCTCATGAGTTAATAAGGCATGACCGTATGTGAGCAAAATTTTGTTGCACAGGAGTTGTTTTCCCAGAATGTATTGACCTTTATTCCAGTCTCTCCATGAGCAAGCCTCTCTCTGTTGAATTAGCTCCTAGAACCTTAGCTCTGAATAAATAGAGATTAAAGGTAAGGAATAGGTGAGTCTTTGGAGTCAAGAGTGAGTCCAGGTAAGATCAGAGTTCAAGACCAGATGGAATTGGGAGGGGAGAGAAATAGCAAACACTGTCTGGCCCAGGACATGGACACACACACATACATACTCATGTTTAAACACTGTGAAAGTTGAAGTAGTCTCCGAGTTTTTAGCCCCCTCAATGCAGCACAGGTAGTACCTTCCCTTTCCCTCACCTTCCCTGCATTGTTGCATCTGTCTAACCCATATGACTGATAACCAACCTGCCCTGGGCCTCGGCTACTGCTAAATACTCTTCTGGCACCTGGAGCTGTGGTGACCAGTTTTCCTTCTCTTAATTTCCTCTTCAGGAGAACTGAGTGCTCATTAGTTTCCCTTTCCAATTCTGTCTTCCTCTGCTCCCAGCTAAGGCAGTCCTCCCCTCACCAGCCTCTTTCCTGGATGTGAGTCTTGAGTGGCAGTACAAAGTAGGGTAGACAGCCAGCATGTGAGGCTAGTCCTGCTTCTGCTACTTGTTACTGGTGTGACCTTGGGAAAGTCATTTAATCTGTCTTTGCCTCAGTTTCCCCATCTGCAAAATAGGAATATTAATAATAGCAATTTCATTGGAATGCTGTGGGGATGTGGTGAGCTGGTAGTATTAGGGAGTGGCAATAATGTGTTGAGTTAGTGTTAGTTGAAGAAAGGAAGTGTCCTTGCCAGTCTAGGTAACACTGGATAGTCTCTTACTTCCACTATTTTTCTTTAGCTCTTCCTCTTTTTTCTCTTTCTCTCTTTTTCTTTTTTGGTAGTAGTAGTGGGGTTTGAATTTAGGGCCTCTTACTTGCTAGGCAAGCACTCTACCACTTGACTCATGCCTCTAGCCCTCAATTTTATTTTTCAGCAGTCAAGAGATTCAATGATAGAATAATTTGATATCATTGATCTCCCTTTCCAGTGTAGCCACTGGAAACTTCTGCCAAGTCAGGTCAGTGGAGTAGGGTCGGGAAAGCCTGAAGGCAGGCACCTGATGGAGAGCATAATAGTTACGAGAGTTTTATGGTAAAACTGTTAGTAATGTTGTTTAGGGAAATACAGACCACAAAAGGCAAAAGAATCTTAGAAGTGAACTAAGACACAGTCGGAATTGTATCTCTACTGTTAGCCATTCTCTACATCCGATATGCTTATTACCTCTCAGGACCTGTGCACACTGTCATCTTTTTCTATTTTCATTTCTCTCTTACTCTTCTGCTCTTCACTCCCGTTCATACCCATTTGAACACCTACCACATGTCAGTTAGTTGGGCATCCCAGCCTGACCTAAGGCATTCCTCCTGCCCTTGGGGTGTCTCACCTCTAGGCAGGGAAGGGAGCTATTTGTGTGAAGAACTAATAGTGACTGGTAGTATGGAGAGCTGTGTGTATGTGTTTTGGGCTGGGAAGATGAGGATGAATTGAGGTAAGGTAGGTATTGCATGTGGGTAAGTATTGACCAAGGGATAAAGTTGCTCCAGTGAAGAAACAGACTCTTCAAAGTCAGGGAGATAGGAAAGGCCATAGCTTGAGTGAGGAATGGGTTGTGTGACTGCAATAGAGGGGACCTGGTGTCAGTCAGGAGTGATTCAGATGAGACTGGAAATGTTGATGAGGACTGTATGGGGGAAAGTTCTTTTATGCCTCTTCCAACACACATGGGAGTTCTCCTGTGGAGTCCAGGGGTCCCATGAAAGCTTTTAAGCCAGAAACTGACAGAATTAAATTTGATTTTAAAAAAATAGTTAATTCTGGTGATAGTGTGGAAGAGCGGCTTCCTTACGTTTGGTCTTTCATCTAAAATGCCAAATCTGGTTTGTTCGCTGTGTTTTGTTTTTATAGTACTGGGGGTTGAACTCAGGACCTTGCCCTTCCTAGGTAGGCACTCTACTGCTTAAGTCATACCCCCACTTTCAAATTTGGTTTTTAAGATACTTTCTATCATTAACAGTGAGTGTGTGTGTGTGTGTGCGCATGTGTGTGTATTTCTGGCAGTATATACCACATAATATTACAGTAGTGCATTCGCAAATTTATAAACAATATTTTAAGTGAAATTACATTTATGACCACACTTTCTCTGGAAAAATGGATATTGAGTATCATAGAATAAAACTTGATGTATGAGGTTTGTGCCCTGGTGATCTTCTGTGTTAGCCTCTGCCAGAAGCCAAACTCAGATCTCTGATGCCTTTTAAAAAATGCTTTACTTTAGTTTGAAAATAGAACAATGAAACCTGTTGAAATTATTCTAAGGAGATGAGGGGAGGGGATGAGGGAGAATGATGGAGAGGGTGAATCTAATTAAGATACGTTGTAAGCACATATATAAACATGACAGTGATGCTCCCTGTGTTACTAATATATGCTAGAAATAAAATATAATAAAATAAATGCCTTTGTTTTTGTGTATTAAGAGGAACGATGGAGCCCATGATTCAAAAATTGCGAAGCAGTGATTCAATGTGTTTGCTATCATAGGTAGCACAGCTGTTTTATAAATGTTTATCAAAGTGTACATGGATATTTTGATATTTGAGAATAGGTCTTTGAGCTTGTCATGGGAGTTGCATAATTTTAGAAATTAGTTCTTAACCTTTGTTCACATTAAACTCTAGGATAGCTAGAGTTTCTGAAGACCAGCTGTTGAATGTATTCATTCATATTTGATTATGTTTTTGACTGAATTAAAGATTTGAAGACAATATTCAAGTTCAAGGAAAAGAACATGCCTGAGCTAGAGCTTTGCATATTTTCACATTCCTATTTTGAGGGTCATCATTTCAATGTACAACACAATTACAGTTGCTTAAAGAAAATGACAAGATTTTAAACTCTATCAGAGGTAAATATGAGATTGCTACTTAGGCTGCTTTCAAACTTTTAAGCTTCTGAGCCTCATGATACTAGCAAATTAAAAACATGGACTATTTTTTTTTTGGGGGGTGGTGCTGGGGTTTGAACTCAGGGCCTTGCACTTGCTAGGCAGGTGCTTTACTACTTGAGCCATGCCCCAGCCCCAAAAACATGGACTATTGAACTACTCATTTCAGTTCATCGAGAACTTTCACATTTCTTATGAACTAGCCAGCTCTGTGTTTACTACAAATGAACAGCATTTATGAAAGCTCTGCTCATATGAGTGTATTTACCTTTATTCTCTTAAGTAATGCCTTTGGCAGTCACCATACAGTTTGACCTAACACATCCTGAATTCACCTCATTGAAGGGGAATGATGTGTTTATGATGAAAGAATAAAATAGTTTCTTAAAAGAAAAAAGAAACTGCTCCTTGAGTTTTTCTAGCTGTCAATATAATAAGGCATGAATAGGAGAATCAGAGTGCCTGATGGCCTTCTATGTTATTTTATTTTTCTGTTCATTATAATAGGTGGAGACAGATCAGCCAATCTGATATCATCTAGATTTTTGTTAAGTTCTGTTTTTGTTCCATCAGTGACTTCTTTGTTCATGTTTGGACTTTTTTTTTTGGAGGGCAGTTTTCCTCACTTACCAGTGGTGACAATGGTGGATGTGATGTGTCAGTTGCCTTTGCAAAACCGCAGGCACATAACCTTAAGTGTGCACTGATTGTGTGTCTGGGATCACAGAGGCTTTGCTGATCTCGCACAATCCTGTCCATGTTCCTGGGGGTTGGCTGGCTGTTGGACTGGGTGATGTGACTGGGTGACTTGGCTCTGTTCCACATGTCTGTCATTCTTTAGTACTTGATGGCAATGACAGTGGTTCTCAGGAGCAGGCCCCAGGGCATAAGCACATGAAGCTTCCGCTTGCATCATATTTGCTGACAAAGCATGTTACTTTGGACTGAGTTGAAAATTAAGGGACAGAGTCAGTCAGTCCACCTATGGTATGTGGCAAAGGTCACGGACACAGGCAGGAGTAAAGAACTAGGGCCAAAGAATGAAATTTATATGATTTATTTTCATTAATTATTTTTGATGTGGTAAGGTTCCAACTCAGGGCCTCACACACACTAGCTAAGCACTCCACCACTGAGCCACATACCCATTTTGCCTTGCGAGGCTGAGAATTTTTACTGAGAACAATTGATTTCACTTCTTAATACCACGTTTATTGTCTCTGCTCTCTAGGGCTTTATTAGGAGTTACTTGGAGGTAAAGAACAGTAAACCACTCAAGTTGACTTTAGGATTACTATACATATAACAAGCAAAGTTACAGACACATAGAAAGAGGAAACCAAGAGGCAGGGCTCACCAGAGCTGGTTCTGGTAGATGTAGACTTTGGAGCTGTTCTCTTTTGTCAGTGAGAGTCCATGTATCTTTTTATTTTTCGTCTCTGTACCTCTCTCTTTGTCTCTTTTACTTATGAGTCAATATGGCCACCTCAGTTCTAATTCTGTGCAACTTTATGGCTGAAACCTCACCCCATTATCTCATTGTGTGGGTCTGATTCACATCCTGAAATCCTGGCTCATGGATTGGTTTTTCCTGGGTCCACTCTTGAGTAGGGCTGAGTTCTCTGTCTTCATCTCTTTCATTTCAATTTCTGATCTGGCCCAGACTCATGAATTTAAATGCTATGTTGATGCTGATGACTGGTAAGTTTCTGCCTCCAGCCCAGACTTCTTCCTTGAACTCAAGACCCACATGTACCACATCCTATTCCACATTTTCACTTGGATGTATCTTGTAAGCATCTCAAACTTGAATCCCACTGAACCACTTAATTTCCTGTTTGTAAACTTGCATCTTCTATCTTTTCTTGGTAAGTAGAAATTTTAATATTTCAGTTGTTTAAGACTTGGTAGTTCCAATATAATTTGTACATTATAGAACAAAGAAAATGAGGGCCCATGCCTGTACTCCCAGCTACTTGGGAGGCAGAGATCAGGAGGATTTTAGTTTGAGGCCAGCCCAGACCAAAAAATGAGATCCCATTTCATCCAACAAGATGGGCATGGTGGAGTATGTCTGTAATCCTAGCTACATAGGAGGCCATAGCTAGGAGGATCATGATCTTGGGCTGGCCCTGGTCAAAAACCTTAAAAAAAAAAAAAAATCTAAAGCAGTAAAGGGCTGGGGATGTGGCTTAAGTGCTAAAGCACTTCCCTAGCAGGCATGAGACACTGGGTTCAGTCTCCAGTACTGCAGGGGGTGGGGAGGAGAGTAAGGGTGAGAACTTTTGGGCATGGTGATAGAGATGCTTTGTATGCACATGGTGCTTTAAGTGGGGGGTGATTTTTAAAGAAAATACCTATAACCTGTCTCCCACTTCTAGCCAATTTCTACAGCTTTTGTTGATCTGTGAGCTATTGGCTCTTCTGGTCTTAGTGGGAAAGTATAGATGCCTTGTCTAACCTCTGATTGACAAAACAGCTTGGTGATTGATGGGATCTCTGTCCTCTTGGCCCCAGATGGCCTTCCTAATGGAGTCTCACCTCTTGAAATTACCTGCAATCACATTTCTGACTGTAACATGAAGGCAATGCCTCATTTGTACAATGAATGCTGGAAATTTGTACAATGAAAGCCAGAAATTCTTTTGTACTGGAGAAGGTCTGAAATCTCCTCATAGCCTCTGTGTAAAAGACAACGAAATACTGAAAAACAATGGGCTTCTTTTCCCAGTTTGTTCGGAATATTTCAGGCATCCTCTCACCTGTTGTCATGAACTTTGGGGGCTCTGGGATTAGAATCATATGTAATAACTTTGTATTCTGGCAGCTGGGTTTATGATGAAGTTATGCTGATGGAAACATTTCGTTAATTCTGAAGGATCTGCACATGCATGAGCAGAGTACCTTAAATGGTCTTCCATGCCGTGGGACAGTGCTTCTGATGTGCCAGTCATGGTGATAATGTCACAGAATTGGGATATCATCTTCATCTGTTCACGCTTCCTCATGGCCTTGAGTTGTCTATTTCAGTCTTACTAGTTGTTAGGATCAATAATATTTAAAACATGGCTGCAGCTACTGGGCAATTGGGATAGGTAACCAGGGGTTTATCAGTTTGTAAGAGATTCAAAGAGGATTACAAATGTAGTCATGGGGGTGCTCCCAGGGTGCAAATGTCCTTTAGTTTCTTGGTTCTTTAGTTTAGTTGGTTACGTGAGTGTATTCTCTTTGTGAAAATTCCTCTTCTCTGCTTAGGATTTGTATACTTCTCTGCTTAGGATGTGTAATACTTCAGTTTTGTTTTTTTAAGTGTTCTTAAGAAAACAAACCAACCATTATTCCTTTCTTTAAGATTTCCTCCTGCTGGAGATATTCAAATAGAAAATCACATATTCAGATTAGTGCTATGGTTAAGGAAAGCACATTAAAGGAGTGTAAATACAAGAGCTCAAAAAACTTACTTGGGGAGAGGAGGAAGAAAGTCAGGGAAAAGGTTTAAATGGGATTTATCTGTCACTTTTCCCAGCTTCCTCCATACATGATAAGGATTTCTATGAGGAAATTGGAATAAGCAAGTTATATTCCAGGTCTGTAACAACCTGCTTGGAATTTAACATATGCTTGGAAGATAAAATATTATTGCCTAAAAAAGCAAAAAACAAAACAAAACAAAAAACCCATGTAAAACATCATTACCTTTTGGAAATTTGCTGGTGATTATCTCCCCAGACTTACCTAGCAAGGATGAATCAGTGGATGACATGAATAATAACTAAAGCCCAATGTAAATTGCCCACTGATGCATTTTTGTCATTGCAACGTATTTAAGAGCTGATAGTAATGCTGTATGGGAGCATGAGGGTGGTGGTGGTGGTGTGTGTGTGTGTGTGTGTGTGTAAGAATGGTGTGGTAGCAATGGCTAAAAAAGCTGACATCTGTTTTTAAAAAATGATGCTGTCTGTATGTATAATAGATTTATAGTCTAATGACAATGATTTTATTGTCTCTTTTCATCCTAATGGATGAATGAGCACAGTTATAATAGGCCGCAGTTAGCAAGAATTGCAAGATGGTATAAAATGTAATTCTTGACTGTAAGTACAATGAACCCATGGAAGGAATTGACAGGTAGCGAGTGGAACTGTTGAGCCCTTGGCATCATTAGAATAGCTAAGACCCAAATTGGTCTTTGAATAGTAGGTTTCAGACTTGAGGATACCTAAGAAATGCCTTGGTAATAAGTTGAAAATATGGATTCCTGAGTTCTCCCTAATTCTGTGGGTGTGGGGTGAGCACTAGCTTACGTATCTTCACAAGGAAGGGTAGGTATAGGTGGTTCACAGGCTATGCAAAAAGAAGGGATGACCAGGAGTTTTCTTGGGGCGATATGGCAGCATTGGTGGAGGGCAAATGCTTGGAAGGACACAGTGGCTTTCCGGAAGGAACCAAACAAATTCCTGAGACAGAAAAAGGAAATTTAGATGTGAATGTGGCAGGCAGCCTGTAGCCTCTGAGGGATCAATGGTGGGACAGGTTCTGGCAGTTGGGCTTGCAGTCCATTGTGTAGTTCATGTTTTTATTTGAAAGCAGCAAAACTGGAATCCTCTTAAGAAATTGGTCCCTGCATCACTGGCTAGGGTCACAACTCTGTTAGCTCAACAGCAGAGAGTTCCTGATTCTTTGTCTCATGAGTGCAATCAATGCAATTCATGGACAGTGGAGAGTGAGAGTGTAGATAAGAAGTTTATTAAGAGAAAAAGCAAAGCTTCCATGTGAGGGGAGGAGGGGTCCCGAGCAGGGTGTCAGCTAATTTTGAGTCTGGGGGCTTTTGTTCCTGGGAGTAACTCATTCTATATGATAATTAGGCATGCGGGAAACATCATTTGGACTGTCTTTACCCACAACCTTCTGATGAGACCATGGTCTCACATGTTCTCATTTAGGTCCTTCCCGCCTTCCTGCCTTTCTCATCCACCTGAGTTCTGGGGGTGGGGGTGGGGTTTGCTAGGGAAGCGGGTTATTGAGGGGAGTGGTATCTCAGCAGTTCAGGTTACAATGGAAGTTTCCCAAATGGCCCTTGGTCCTAACTACACCTGCCTGATTTTAGCTAACTACCTAGACTGTTCTAGCTTCAGAATGGCACCCACATTTCAATGAAAATATCACTCAGAATTTTCATGTTAATACAGAGTTGGAACAAACCTTCAGATGATCTTCCATACTGTCATTTAGGAGAGAAGACTGGCCTCTAGAACCAAAGAAGGAACTTACTGAGGGTCAGCAGAGATTTAGCTGAAATTCAGAGATTTATGATATGTGATCACTGGTTTGGTCAGTAAGTGCTTATTAAGTAGGTAATTACTGTATGCTGTCTTGGGCAAGGCCCTGGATCCCACTGTAAAAAACAAAACAGACAAATCAGTCCAGCCCTTGCCCTCATGGAGTTTATTATCTAATTAAGGTGTCAATAGTAGACCGGGTATGAGAATTTCTGCCCTGGTGAGAGCCAGGATGTCCATCAAATATAACAAGTTGTTTTTACTAGGACACAAGCTTTGTGTGTCACAGATCCCTACTGGTTACAGTATTATTAGAATGGGGACCAGGGTATACACTATGAGGTGTGCATTTCTCTACACACCTGCACTGTTTGAGTAGCAGGTTGCTAGTTGCCCTGAGTTCCTTCATTTAATGGAATTTGCTTTGATTTTCAGGGGATGGTATACAGTAGCATTTCATGAACTTTAGTGTTCAAGGCAGTCACCCAGAGATCTTGTTGAAATGCAGATTCTGGCTCTGCAGTGAGTGCTAAGGTCCTGTGTTTCCAGCAAGCTCACAAGAGTGCTGCCAGGAGGTGGACCATACTGCTTAGCAAAGGGTATAGACAGCTGGAGATGTGAGAGGCCTCATGGGTTACTGAAGATCTCCTGTGATAGCTTGTTTTCATTTGTCTTGACCCATTGATTTGTAATTTCTGTCAGCTGTGATAATAAACTATATAATAGCTTATAACAAGATTCTCTATTACTACGAAAATACCTTTGCTATTGAAATTTGTCCAGAAAAATGGCTTCATGATTGAAAGTCCTTTCCCCTCTAACTTCTCTTCATGAAAAAATTATAACATCATTTTGGATAAAATAAGATTTCTCAAGTTCACCAAGTCATGTTACGGCAAAACAGACTAACTACAAGTGTGACTAATGTTATAAAGGAGATATGAAGGGTGGTAGGGGGTATCTATATTTGGGGCCTCTAACTGCAATACATTTGGATGATCGCCATCTTGGTTTCTTGTTCTCCATCATCAGCCCCCAATCTTATATTATTGCATAACATTGCACATGCTGCCACAGAAAATCTGGAAGGGTAATAGCATCTTTACTTGATGCTCATTCAACAACCAATGATGACAAAACTGTGCATTTATACACATCTTAAAATACTAGCCCTAATGAGAAAAATGATTACTTTCACATTTCTATAATGCTTGACACTTTTGGGCT
This sequence comes from Castor canadensis, assembly GCF_047511655.1. NCBI lineage: Eukaryota > Metazoa > Chordata > Mammalia > Rodentia > Castoridae > Castor > Castor canadensis. Next base: position 136,335,318 of record NC_133395.1, read on the forward strand.
TTTTAAAGGTTGAAAGTGAATATACTGAGCTTTTGTGTAGGTAATGTTTCCTTTTTAAAACTTTGTTTGGGGCTAGGGATGTAGCTCAGAGGTTGAGTGTTTGCCTAGCATGCATGAGGCCTTGGGTTTGATCCCCAGTACAGCCCCGCCTCCAATGTTTGATAGGAAGTTAAAAACTTAACTACATAAGATTCTATAGCAAACTTTTTTCCTGCTTTTTAAAATTTTCTAGAGTGATTTTTATTGTCTTTTGAGTGAGAGTATGAGGGCAAAAATGTTGGTGGAAACTGTTCAGTTCTACCATAGTGCATTGGCCTCTGTGTTCAAATGAAATGTTCCATGTCAGACAACAACAGGTTGCCTAGCCAATAAGAACCATGGAATTCATGATATCCCTAGAGCTAGAAAGGGCATTGGTGCTTATTTGGCCTAGTGGTCCAGCATTCTGTGGTGGGCTTCTTTGGTGTTTGAGCCATCATTGGTCACAGGGCCATCTGTTTCATAATCCTCTAGCTAACATTACTGCATTGAAATTTTGAGGGGCTCTCCTGGTTGCCATAATGAAATGAGTAGTTTCCAAGGCACAATAAAAGAATTACAGATGACCAGACCTTATTGTGGCTTGTTTTAGTTGTGAATTTTCTGTGTATATTAGGTTTTATGTGTGTGAGCACACAGATCTTACATGGTTCTGTGTAAACATATAGTAACTGAAGTAGATAACAGTGAACTTGGCAGTGTCATTGAGAGTAGGACTCAAGGGGTCAAGGCATCTTTTTTTTTTTTTTTAATCATGTCATTCAGAGGCTTCTGTAGTTCTGACTAGAATGAAAATTTGTGATATTACTGAATTCAGTCTATCAAAATGTTTCATTCAGTTCCATCTCCTATTAGTGATTCTGTAGTTGTTATAAACTGAATGCTGTGATTCCACGAAGCACCATTTGGGCAGTGACTTTATGCGATAGGCTTGAGGTCATACTGCTTGTTTTCCAGCCCAGCAGGTCATAAGCTGTGTGACACAGGCAAGATTCCTTAAACTTTTCCTGCCTCGGTTTCTACTAAAAGGTGTGTGTTCTGATGAGATGAGATACTGTGAAGTATGTACATAGTTTGTACAACATTATAAGCAGTTACTAACCATAACAGCATTGAGCATTTCTTGCATTTTGTAATTATTAGTTATATAATATAATACCATATTAATATCAGTAAATATTTCCAAATCATCTCTCAGTAGCCATGACTCCCCAGAAGTATCAAAATTAGCGCATGTGTCAGTCTGTTATATAAAATGGTGCGTATATCCTTCACACATCCTCCTGCACACTTTAAGTCATCTCTAGATTACTTATAATACCTAATCTAATATAAATGCTATGTACATACTCGTGAGATTCTTTCGGGAACAATTACCAAAACAAGTCAAATCATGTTCAGCACAGATGAAGTTGGGTGTTTTGTTTGTTTGTTTGTTTGTTTGGTATTTTGAGGTAGGTTCTTGCTGTGTAGCTCAGACAGGCCTCAAGCTCGGTAATCTTCCTGTCTCTTCCTCCCCAGTGCTGGGATTATGGGAATGTGTCCCCACAACCTGGTACCAGATGCAGTTTTTTTTCCAAATATTTTTGGTGCACAGTAGATTGAATCCATGGATATAAAATGTGTAGATGCAGAGTACCAACCGTATTTCTTATCTCTTTAGACAGCTTAATATAGCTAGAGTGTATGTGTGTAGCACATATATATGTTACACAGCTGAAAGTTAATAGTAGAATAGAGGAAGTATCATTTAGATTATGTAACTTGATAAAGAGCCATCTTCTTGAAAGTTTATTTTTTCCTTTCAGGAGAAATGGCACTGAAATTGCTGGTTGCTGTCTTGGGTTTGCTCAGAGAAAAGGAATATTGGTCAATCACTAATTGAGTGTGTCTGTCTTTGGTTGTTTCCTTTTATTTATTTTTTCCATTTTTATTCAGATGTATTTGTTGTACAGGGGGGATTCATTGTGACAATTCTAAATAGCCTTACAGGTACATTGGTTAGATTGACTGTCATCTCCCCTTCCCCGTAAACCTCCTTGCCCCACTTAAAGCAATTTTGTGAGTTTTCATCATTCTATTTCATATATGTCTAGAAGTCCATCAACCATACTCCCTCACCTTCATCTCCTCCATTCACCCTCTCCCCCCCAACACTGCATCTATTTTACAGTCCTGGCTTTCATTATTAATTCTAAAGTCAGCGCTCAAAGGATTCTCTCAAAGTATCCCCTTCCATTACTCTCCCTACTGATGTAGGTCTCTCTGTGGAAAAGCTTGCTTTAGACAGTGTATTGAGCTGGAGTTTTTGTTTTAAGGGAAAAAATTGATAATTGGTGTTATCAGATGACATGATGGTACACAAGTCTTTTTTCTGATGTATGGAATGAGGTTGGACATAGATTTTTATGGGAAATTATCTTCTTTTGTTCCTTTATTTTGTAATTATATCCCCATCCCCTACAGATTACAGGTTTTTTCTTTTCTTTGTTTTTGTGGGGGGCAGTATTGGGGTTTGAACTCGGGGCCTCGTGTTTGTTTGGAAGGTGCTTTACCACTTGAACCATGCCCACATCCCTTTTTTGCTTTAGTTATTTCTCAGATTAGGTCTTACTTTTGTCCAGGGCCAGCCTTGGACTGTGATTACAGATGTGCAGCACTATGCCTGGCCCTACTGGCATGTTTTATCTGTACTGGACTGTTGGCTGTAACTACATTTTTAACATTAAATTAAGCCTTTAAAAAATCTTAAACCATACAATGTTTCTTTGTGCTCGTGTTGGAGAACACTACCATTATTCGTCATCATTCAGGTATGAAGAAGAAGGTTAAGGTTTAGGTTGAATAAGAAACTGTCTATTGTTTCAGGCGGGTGGTGTTTCAAAGTTTTCACCCAACTGTTCCTTACTCCCTTTCACAGAGGAGACAGAGCAGGAAAACCCTACAACCCCCCCCCCCAAATTGTTTTGTAAGAACCTCTGAACTAATTGTTCAAATTAGCAAATGATCTAATCTCCTAATATCACTAGCAGGGAGAACAAGTGTTACAGGCAGGTTATGGGGAGGTTAAAGAGAGAAGTGGAGTGCTCACTCTGCCTGTGCTCTGTAGCTCACTACTAAAGCATGTGAATGATGTGCCTTTCATTCTTTTGTCCCACAGACTTGTTTAAAGCCTCCTACAGCTGTCCTTACCACCTTACCCTTTGTAGGGACAGAGTTCCCTTTGGCGAACTAATTATAACACACCCTCTCTGTGGGCCAGCAGCAGGGGCTGCCCTGAGCTTGTCCAGACCTGCCAGTCACTGAGTGGGGCTGCCTTTCAGTGGGAGTGGGATTGAAGAGGGTGCAGAGACAGGCTAGGAGTGGTGCCCTTGGCCCCTCCATGTGAAACATTAGGCAAGAGGAATGAAGTTCCCGCCTCAGACCAATACATATGTACTGTTTTCTGGAAACAGGCATGATGTGGGGTGTCAGAGCAGTTTTAATTAAACTTTCTCCCTCTGGACACCATACCCAGTAGGACTGGAATGTAAACCAGTCTCCAGTCTCCAATCCTGCACACACCAATTCAGGTGTTTCAGAAAGAGAAAATACCACCTGTTTCAGGTAATGGTAAACTTTCCAAGTAATTTTTCCTAGAACCCTTTGGATGGGACCCAAATCAATCCTAATAATTGGGTCACCTTGGAGGGTGGCTTTTGTACAGGCAGCTAGAACAGCACGTATGAAGTCCATCCCCTGTGATGTTATGGTTGTCTGTGTTTGTCTGCCCTGAGCTGCACTCTCCTGGTGTAGGGTTAAAAACTCCCAGCAGAGACTTCTTTGCATCTCCCAGATCAGCATGGTATATATCGACTACTTTTACATTTATTTTTATGTTGCTTGCCATATTCTATATTAAACCACTTTTAGGCAAATTTGGGAGGACAGTGGTGATCTATATTGGGACCATCCTAATTCAGTATTAAATAAGTCTGGGACAAGAAGCAACGCCCACCCCATTACAAGTCTTACACGAAGCAAACATCTATTTTTGCTTAGTGCAGGCTTCACTGTATGAAATGCTAAAAATAACCAAATGCTCAGAAATCATTTGTGATGCAAAAATGACTGGAGGGGGAACCGTGTTGTTTTCTGTCCTGGTTACGACTGAATCGTACAGGCCAAAAATTGTGTCCTAGAACTACTTTTGCTAGGTCGTTCCAAGGTTTTTCTGGTATTGAAAGGACCTATAGTTGTACCTGTCAACTTGAAATACCATCTTTACTACATGTCCTGTTAAAGCAATTTAAAATAATTCTGACAGGTTTTTTTTTTTTTTAATTGCCTATTTGGGTATTGAAGATTTTCTGAGGTTTTTTTTTTTTTTTGTAGGATGAAGGCATGGTGGGAATAAACAGACCACAGATTAGAGTTACCAAACCCTGGGTTACTTTGCCTTTTAAAATGCTTAGGACATTACCTAATGCTGATACTGTCTCCAAAGCTATGCTATGCATGAGGCCTGTATACGCCAGTGCACCTGTACTGGCCTGAGCTGTGTCATCAAGAATTGTGTCAATACATTGAATATATGTTGTCCAGTCACAAAACTGCCCTCAGAGATCAAGCTCTGAATTTGAAGGTTTGATGCCTCCTATTTTTTATCAAGTAGGCAGTTTCCTGCTCCCTCTAGCTGATAAACAAGCTTTCGGATCCAGAATGTTGGAACATACCAAAGGAACAGCTGGTTAATTTAATGCCTAAAGGCTGGGTTCCTGCTGTGTGTGTAGGAAATCCTCCCCGCCCCCCCAAGTCTGAGTATGTCTAGGATGAGCCAGTTGACCCAATTCTCCATGTGCTGTGGTGCTGTGAGGAGATGGATAACCACCTCCTCCTCTGCCCACCCACCAGCGTGTGTGCGTTTAGCTTGTTCCACGGTGTGGGTGAAGATGGATATAGTCTTGTGCGCCTCCTATACTGCTATTTGTGGTATCATCTTCAAACTTCAAATGAAAAAAAAAATCAAGACAATAAGTGAGTGACCATGTTGCATGGAAAGGAAGAGGATAGAGAGGACTTCATCCTGGAAGGCACTAGCAATGTATTTTTTCTAAGCCACTTAACCCTTTGTGTGTATCCCTTATGGATGTGACAATTTCTTACCATCTGTTAGAGTTTTCAGTGAAATGATTGCTTTCTGAAACCTACGTGACTCAAGGAAGGTGAAAGCTATATTAGTCTTTCTGGAAAACTCTGGGGAATGTGCACTCCTCCTCCCAGCTATGTGCAAATCTCTTTTGCTGTAATATGTCCATATGCTTTATATCATTGGCACTTCTGAAAAACCTGAAAAAGATAGTGGAGAAATCTAAGTCAGAACTCTGGAGAGAGCTTTTGTTTGTATACCCTTAACCTTTATTTTAGCAATCTTTCTCTCTAATGTTCATTTAAAATTTTCTCAGCATATAAAGGACTTCTGGCATATAGGGTGAGGAAAATATTTAAAAAAACCCCCAAAACCCAAAAACCCCAAGCCATTTCTTCTATAAGGGAGATTTTCTAAAACAGGAAATTTGGACTTAATTTGGAAGCAAAAAAATACATTGAAAGAAATATTTAAACGGAAGTCGTCTTGTAAATATTTTCACTTTGAAAAATGAAAACTCATCGTGTAACTTCATCTCTAATAACATCTGGCTATGTTATATCAGAACTTTATGCTATGAAACTTTGCAAACGTGGACATGAAAAAAAAAGTGTGCATTACGTGTTTCACGTGGGAGTGTTTAGCTGCTCGGCAGGGATGGAACTTCCTGAAGGTTGTGGCAGAGACTAAGATCAGCACATCCCAGGCTTCTCCCTGGCGCAGTGTTCTTCCGTTTATAGTTTCTTAGCATTTTCTCTTCCGTGTGCAATCCAGGCTAGTAGAGTTGGGATAGTCACATTTCTATCGTCCAGCTGGCTAGGTTTAGGAAGAATACAGCTTGAGCCTGTTCCTCCTTGGCTTTTTGCTTTCACTTGCCTTATTTGGTAAGGTTGTGGGGTTCGTTGTCCCTGGAAAGGGCTGTTTCACTAGTTTCAAGGACTATTTCCCACCTCCATCTCCTTCTAAGCTGAACTAGAGCTTGCTTGTGGCTCTGGGGCATCTGTTTCCATCTGGGGCACTTGCAGACTTGGGGTATCCTTAAGTATTCTCATCTGATACAGAACTGATGGTGATGGACCGCTTGCTATTGATAGGTTTACTCATAATCCATGTAGTTCAGTGTAAACTCCTTTTGAAACTAGGGGGCTCCTGAATCAGCAGGCCTTTTGGCTTTGTTCGGAATCTGAAATGGTCATGCCCGTCTTGCTTTTCCCAGGGTCAAACTGTCTAGATTGCCTTTTCCTCAATTGTTCTGCATTCTGTATTGTCTCTGCATCTTTGGGGGCTTTTTCTTATCCCTTATAAGGAATAGATAGTGTTCTCATGAAAGGGCCCCACCCCAAGGCTTAACAAAGCTCATGGTTTATTAGTCTCCAAGTACCCCTTTTGTTGACATTTACAGGAAAATGCATTCTTATCATGTTGATGATATATGAAGCCATGTTCTCAACTTCCCAACACCCCCCACTCCTTAATCAGGTGGAATCCAGAATCCTGACTGTGCTTCCTTCTCCGGTATCTAAGAAGCATTGCTTTAAAAAATAATTAGCTTAAGTTTTAGAGAGATGAAGTGTGGCTTATTTCTTGGAGCCTATATTTGCTTTGTGTTTTAGCCTAAAAAGGAAGTTTGTAGACCCTCAGACAGATAGTTATAGCATTCTGATAGAAGGTGGGGAAGGAGAAAGGGGAGGAGAGGAAGTGAAGGTGATGTAAGTTGATCTTGCTCCTTGCCCGGAGAGCATTCTGCTCTTTCTCTCTCTGTCTGTCTGTCTCTCTCTCTCTATCTGTCTGTCTCTGTGTGTGTGTGTGTCTCTCTCTTTCTCTCTCTCTCAGAAGTTGAATTTGTTAAGGGATGGAGGAAGGGGGCCTACAAAGGAAATGTTTTCTTCTCCCAGAAAGTGGAGGCTGCCACTCAGTGGGAGAGTTAGTGAAGCTCCCGAACTCACTTTCATTTTCAAGAAGCTGTTGGTGGAGCCTTTTTTTGTCTTGGCTGTATTTCCGTCTTCCAGTCCTGCCTGTCTCAGAAAGACTCCCTGTTCTTTGTCCTTCCCCTGTAGCTCACTTTTGGAGTGTGTGAAGTTAAAGGATGCTGGCATCATCATAGACATCCCCAAAGGCTAATAGAGAGGCACCTGGGTAATAGCTGAAAGTTCACTGGCATGGAGAGAGGGAAGGAGGAAGCCAGATGGACAGCCTGCTGAGTGTCCACCACCACAGTTAAACTGACCTTACTGTTGGCAGAATGCATTTACTCACGCACCCAAACCAGGTAGACACATGGTGGTGTGACCCACCCTCTCTGGGTGCCAGTCATGTGCTGTGTCCTGCCTGAGCAGCTGTTTTGGCATCTGAATGCTCTGTTTGGTCCTATCTAGTTTGAGTATTTGTTTCTTGTTTAGAAAATAACAAGAAAACTTGAGACGATTTAGAGTAACTTGATAGCTGTGTTAGGAACAGGTTGGCCTGGTGCTCAGTGAAATGTGTGAAACCAGCCAATTATCCGTCTCTGCAGGATCTGTACGATTGTTCTGTTTAACTGCCTGAAGTCCTTCTGCTCTAGAGATTAATGTCTCTTGCCTGGAGTTAGTTCTTTGGTCCTTCTTCTCTTTCTCATTCTTACCTATCCTGTGCACCCAGAGGCTTGTTGTAACAATAATGAGCACTACTACTAATAGGTATTGAACATGACATGGCACCTGCTCTGTTCTGAAGCTTGACCCACATGTTCCCATCTCTCCCTTGAGGCTGGTTCTGGTCAGATACTTGCTTTACTTTTTTGAGGAAACTCAGGCTTAGAGAACTAACATCCCCAGAGCTACAGTTAGCTGGAAACGTTAGCCCCGACAGCCTGGCACTTAGAAACGGCCTTGCCTCCTAACACTGTCTGAGTGGCCATCTGGCAGCAAGTAGCCTTTAGTGCTTTTCTTGTTTTTCTAGTCTCTGGAGCTTGGGTACAAGGGCTGCGTAGATTAAATGCACATTAGTTATTTTAGTGACTGCTGTCAATTCCATAAAGTCACCATTTGCCTTCTTTTTTGTTCCCTGTTTGCTTTTAAATTTTCTTTTCCTTGTTAATTATTTTGCTTTTTCTGACCCTTGCTCATCTGCCACTTGAGTTTGTCTTAGATCTGCAGATCTTCTATGGCACTATGAAAGTCCTGGGACTTTCCTGGAAGTTTTAAACATTATATCCTCATGTTCTATGTCTACAGTTGGTATTACTTTAAAAAAAAAAAAAAACTTTTCCTGGAGATTGTGATGACTAGCTCTGCCTTTATTTTAAAGCACTGTTCTTAAACTACAGGCAAACTATCGTGACATTGTTGAATTGCAGATTTAGATATAGTCATCTGCTGTCTGATTTACATAGGGCAATTATACCCTGTGTTTCTAACAAGCCACTAGGGGTGTTCTCATTTCTCACTTTGAGTGCTGGGGCCTGGGCCGGTAGACCTTGTATCTTGTCTGTAATTCTTCACCTTTTCAATCTATTTAAGTGAGTTGTATCTCATAGTGGCTTCTAACAACCTTCCAGAAGCATTTTCTTCCAGGGCAAAGGGAGAAAAGTGAGCAGGGTATGGGAAGGAGAAACAAGTCACCATTTGGGCAGGACTTGTTCAAAAGGCATGTCAACAATTAGTAGTTGAGTAGCTAATCTTTGTTACTGAAGCCTGCAAATCATGCTGCCTAGAGTCTTCTTAAAGACAGCTTCTAGCTGCAGAGGTTTTTAACACCTCTCATCTGACTTTTGTTAAATAGCCTGCTGGAGTCCAAAATAGAAGCTGTGTAGGGAGATTCTCCCTAAGTGTATTTCAGCTGCCAAGCCTGCTCTGTTAAGATTGTATTGACTCTCACCCCCCATGGTATGAAATCTGTCCATAAAATCACAAAGTTCCCAGAGACACTAATTCTATCTGACACCTGACGTGGGACCATCCCCTTTAGCATCTCTACCCACTGACCCTTAGTCTTGGCTGCCTATAAGAGTCATTTAAAGTTTAAAAAATGTTTTGTTTTGTTTTTTTTTCAGTATACAAGAAGTAGATATAGATGAAGGTGCTGCAGCAAAGATTTAAGTCTGCTTTTCATCCCATTCATGACCCTAGAATTAGCCACTATTACCACATTGTCTGTAACCTTCTAGACTTTTATTCACATGCACTCTTGTGTGTGTAAAAAAAAAGTATACTACTGAAGGTATATTTTAACATTATAGTGGTGTTTTAAATCTATATTCAAAGCAGCAACTGGGTCCTTTTTTTCTGCTTGGCTGTGCAGATACTGTTCCTGCTGATTTCTGTAGAATTTCCCTGGGTCTACCTTCAGGGCCTCCCTGACTACCTTCCCCTCACGTCTAACTGTTGATCTGGTCCCTGGCTTCAGCCTTGGTCCTCATCTCTTCTCCATTATATTTACTCTAGCTGATATCACCCAGTCCTGGAGTTTAAACGTTCTGATAACTAACACATCTCTTTTGCCAATCCCCATCTGTCTCCCAGGAGCTGACCCTGCATTAACAACTCTAAGTGACACCTCCCCTTGAGCCAACCTCAGAGGCAGCTCATCTCTGTATCTCCTTGCCCCAAACCCACTCCTTCCCCTGGATCCCCATCTCATTGTATGGCAACTTTTTTCTCAGGTGATAAACCTTGTAGTGGCTGATTCTTCATCTGTCACACACCACCTCTTAGCCATCTGAGGCCTGTTTGCTCACCTTTGCCCTTATATTCCACCCACCTGAAATGTCCTCCTCTGTAGTTTTGAAGATCTCACTCCATTACTTCTTTCATATCTCTGTGAATATTCCACCACCTTGGAAGAAGAGCTTCCTGTCTCTCTACCTTGTTTTTTTCATCGTCATAGCAGTTATTACTTCCAACACTGTTGTTTGTGTTGCTTCTTTCCGTATTTACTCTTTTTCTTCCCCTGTAGAGTTTAAGCTGCATAAGGACAGAGACCTTATCCTTCTTGCTCACCTCTGTGTCTTCAGTACCTGGAACGGTGTCTGGACAAAGGAGAAGCAGAATTAGCATTTCCGAGGGAAGGAGAAGAGAGTAAGAGGTTGACTATATTACAGGTTTCCTGGCTGTCTACTGCTGAGTCTGCTCTTAATGGACAGAAGGAGAAAGAATACCTTGTCCCTAGTAAACTATCCCAGATGGCCTGTCTATGCATTTTGATTCAGGACAGTGTTTCCTTGTTTCCTCCCACGGAAGACAATAGGAGGAGAAAGAAAAATAGCAGGTAATCTCATCATTTTCCTGATGTAATTTGTCTTCAGGTCACCAGATATTTGCCTTGAGTTGGCTTTACTTTTTGGATAGGGTTTGGAAGAGTTTTTTTCACTTAACCTGGGCATTTTATTTTTTTAAAGAGAAGCTTATGATCACCCACAGTGTTAAGATTGATAGCAGAGTATTAAATGTCAGAGGTTATTCTGGCTTGGATTTGGAGGTGCTGTATTTAACATCACGACTTGCTTCAACTTAGTTGAATTTTTTTTAAGTCTTCATTTGGAACAATGTCACTTTAACGTCAGATGTGACAACTGTATTATATAATCAGACATTTTAAGGATGCAAATTGAAAGGGCTTTGCGGTTAGGCTTTAGAACTTCTTTTTTTTTTTTGCTTTGAGGATTGGTCTTCCTGCTTTTGATTCTTTGCCCTTGATGTATCCTTCTTCAGTAGGTTAATTCAGAGCCGGGGTTCTGAGGGATTCTTGAGCTTAAAAGAGAACGCAGTGAGAATAATGTCTGTATAATAATGAGACTTGGGCGAGGGCAGGGGACTGTGTCAGTCTTGTATTTAAGAATTACTACCAGTGCCTACCTGCCACAGCTGGGAAGGCCAGGAAGTTGTTTGAGTAGCCTCAGAGCAGGTGTGAGATCCAGTCTTGATCTCAGGCTGACTGTCCTGTTTAATGCTGTCTGTTTAATAACTTAGTCTCTGTTTTGCACCTGTCCTTTGGTTCTACTACATTGATGGTGTTATTGAGCACAGATCAAACACGTGCAGCACATTCTGCTCATTACATATGAAATCTATGATCTTTGGTCTGCTGTGGTACCATTGCTTCTGTTTAGTTGAGCGGTTCCTCCTGTTTTCCCCTCAATCATGATCCTTGGAGGTGCAGACAACCAAAAGCTCATACAAGCATTTGTTAGCTCACGTACCTGACTGGGGCTGAGGGCTGAAGTGATGATGTTGTGTCTTAAGAGGTGGACTCTGCCATCCTCTCCATGTTTCGTCTTTGTTTCCCTCTGGGTGGACCTTGTTTTCAAGCCAGACCCTCCTTTATGGTCAGCAATTGTCTGGATGTGTATACTCTCCTCAGCTATGCTGGAGGACGGTCGACTCTGCCCAGTTCTACTGGTTGGCTCCACTGACTCTGTGTTCACAGGCTTTTAGCACTGGGGCGGGGGTGTGATCCCTCTTTGACCAGTGCTAGTCACAAGCCACTTTTGAACAGGGAGATGGAGTGAGCTCCTGATAAATATATGGACTCTGAGTGCAGGAGGCTGGTTCCCTGAAGAAGTGTGTAGAAATACTGGAATAGTAGGGGATTGGCCTTCTGTGGTTGTGGTTAGAACAGTTAGCTTCTTTGTGATCAATGGAACATGATTCATGTTCTCATAACTGGGACATGCTGTGTGCTAGAAGAAAATTTGCCCAAAGGCAGGTGATTTCAGCTCTATGTGTGTGTGTGTGTGTGTGTGTGTGTGTGTGCGCAGATGTGATGTAGAAGTGTAGGTGCTTTGTTATTAACTCACTGAACAAGATGTGGTGTTAGGTTGAAGGAGATTCTACATTATCCATTGCTGGTGCTTTATCCTCCAGAGCCACCTGTCATATTCACAGGGCTTGTGAACTGAGACACATCAGTTCTTTCCTCTGAGTTGCTGTTAACCTTTATAAACAGAAGGCTTGGACAAAGTCACTTTGAGCTCTAAAACTTGATACTATCGTTTAGGTTACTCCCTCCATTAGCAGAGAAGGAATGGGAGATTTAAGAAGGTGAGTGACTAGAGCAGGTTGGTTTTTCTGGGTTGCATTTTAATATTTTATTGTGAACTGAGGTTACAGAGGAGTGAAAACAGGGCTACGGCTCAGTGGTAGAGTGCTTGCTAGTGTGTGGGAAGCCCTGGGTTCTGTCTCCTGCACTGGAAAACAAAGCAAACAAAACAACAAGGGGGCTGGTGACAGGTTGTTTCTTGTAGCATTGGATTTGATTCAGAAGGATGAACTGAATAATAATGTGTAAAATTCAGAGGCTACTTCCTTGGGAAAACATATAAATGAGTAAGAAGGTACCATACTGCCTGATGGGCAGGTAGAATACTATAAAAGAAAAGGGGCACCTGTATTCTATTGTATTTATTTTATAAGACATCATAAAAATAAATATGTAGTAGACTTTCATAATATATCAGGTGAGCCCAGTGGAAAAGACATGTAAAAGACATGTAGACTCAGGTGAAGCTGGAAATAAGGATTGAGGCCCTATCACTTCAAGTGATGGTTTTTAGGAGCTCAGGCCTTTTTCTTGGCAGTGAAAACTTTTAAAGATTTCTGGGAAGTCAACAAGTGTTTCAAAAACCATTTTTGGAAGACAGCCAAGAAATTGGAGCCAGGGAAGCTACTGGGAGGGTCCCTTATGGGAGATAGTGGGATTTGAACCTCTGGCAGATGCAGTATGGACAGTAGCAGTGGCCATCGTAAAAGACATGCTCTCTTGGGCTTGTTCATTGGCCTTGGGAGATGTGAGAGGAAGAGGGAAATTGAAGACAATTTGAACAGTCTTCTTGACTTACCAGGACAGCAGCAGTACCCTGTTAGTAAAGGCAGAAGGAATAGATTTTGAGTGGGACTGGGACAAGGAATGAGTTGGCACTGGTTCACATTACCATGACTTTGAGGCATATTAGCCACTCAGATCCTCCTAGGAGCAGCTGAGATCTGAACAAACTTTGAGGTATACACCAGGCACTTAAGTCTGGCCTGACATCAGGAGAGAGGTTAGCACTATCTATAGATCAAATGTCTTTGGCTAAGAAGTAGCAATCCTGAGGATTAGGTCAGAAATACAAGATGTTATATGCTGTAGTGCTCTACCTAGAGGCAGAAACAAACCATGTTTGTTTTTTTCCCCTGGTCTTTTCTTCCTGTGGTCCATATCTCTGGCTTATCATCAGATACCCATCTTTAGGCTGTTTAGTCACCTTGCCCTAAGACTCAGAGAACCCAGAGTTCTGGGCAGTCTTTATCTTTCCCCACCTTCACTGAGGACTAACAGTACAGAAGAATGAAAGCCCAATGACCTAGCCTGAGGTCAGGACACAGGAAACATAATTGGTATTCTAGAGGTCCTCATTGGGTCAGGCTGAAGTCATTCTCTGTAGAACTTTGCCTAAAATTCCACCTTAATGGGCTTTGTCCCTTCCCCACTTGCTTCCTCCATCTCCTTGCAGATTTATCCTTAGAGCACTTTCCTAGTAAACCACTTTGAGATGAGTCTGTTCCAGAATCCCCTTCTTGGGGACACAACCCAAGGTAGGGGTTTATTTTTATCCAGGTAAATGAGATACAGCTCTGGTGCAACAGCTCATGGTTAACAAGAGCTAGGCCCCTTGTCTCTTTTTGTTTCCCACAGTTAGTGTGTACATATCTCCAGGTTGTCTCTTATAAGATGGCTACTCTAGCTCTAGCTACCATGTTCACATTCCAGGACAAAAGAATAAACCAATCCACTGAGTGGGCCTCCTTTACAACCCCTGGCCAAAAGCCCCTTCCCCTGGCCATCTTGCCACTGATAGGGGCTGGGAAATGTGTAGTGCCTTGTTTTTTCTTAATCTGGACCTCTTGCCATCTCCATGATGAAGTGGTCTGGTAGTGAGGAGGAAGAGGGCATTGGGCACCGATTAAGCAGCCAGTAGTCTGGCCTCAAAAGTTCAAGTAGAAATTGAGAGCATAGATGGTATCATGCCTGGAAGAATGAAGAAGGGGAGTTATGCAGAGCAGCTTAGGATATGGGTTCTGTGTTTAGACCTGGAATGAAATCCTTTCCCTGCACTCATATTTCTCCAACGTACATCTTGGACCAGTTGCTAAGCCTGAGTTTACTCATCTGCAAAATGAGGTTGGTGATAATGAGGGGTCTAGCTGAAATGTCATTATGAGGATTTGTTAAGGTGGACATAATGGAACTCTCAGTGCAGGACCTGGTATATATTTCAATTCATTTTGGCCATTTTATATATGAGGAGCAGGGCCTCAGCCCAGGGCAGAGAAAGAGAAGATTGAGAGGAGGGCTGGAAAGGGCCAGTGACATAGGAAGGGAGAAGCATGGGAATTGCAGGGGGAGCTTTGTGGACAGGTGATGGAGGGTGTCAGATGGCACCAAAATTGGGGAAGATGAGATCCAAAAAGCCAGTCGACTGCAGCATTGAGGTCATGAATGACCTCTGAGAGAGTTTTGGTAACTTGGCTGGGGTGGAATGTTCTTATGAAACCAGAAGGGCCATATGTGCCCCTGAGTTCATAGAGGAAGGTTTATGTTATAAGTTTGTTTTTCTTTAGAATTTGTTTAAGTGCTCCCTGTCCTGCCACACCTCCACCGATCCATGAAAGTAAAACCAGAAATTTTACTTCATTATGGACGCTAGCAGCATTTATGAAATTGTGCTAAGCCATTACAGGCAAATACTGTTCTAATAACTTCTCTACATTCCAGAAAGCTTATCAGGTGGAAGTTGGTATCTATGTCTTAGACAAGTCTCTTCAGTAAAATTCCCTTACGAGCTAAGAACTGAGAAAAAGTCCCCAAGGGTTTATTGTAATGGGCCTGCCTTTATAGTTGAAAAACAAGTCTGTACACCAACAGATAAACTTTCCATAAGTTTTCCTTTTCTACTTTTAAAGTATTAATTCTTAATAATGTTTATGTCATCATTGGTTCCAAGTGTCAGACTCAGGAGTAGAGTGAAATAATAATCTGTTATCTCTATAAAGTGGTATTTATTGCTTTGCTGATCCCTTGTTTAGAGGGCCAGTGCTGGAACACAGGGTTTATTTATGTTCTGTTGGACTTAGCAACTGGGCACAGATGGGTTCTTACCAGGTTGTTATTGTAATAAAGGTGCACCGTGTCACTTTTGTAGTTTGGGATTATGTAGATTAAACGATTGCTTCTTTGCTAGAATTCTTTCAGTTCTAATATATGGAACTGTCTCTTCCCTAAAAATCTTAGTTAATGTCTTATGATTAGATATACTGCTAAGCTGCTGGTCTTCCCACAGTCATATTTCATTTGTGTACTTGGTCAGGGTTAAACCCAGCAAGTCCTCCACACTGCTTACGCAGGGCAAGGCAGAGGTCTTTCCATGGGGCAACAGGAATGTGGTGTAATTCACATTAAAATATGTTGACTTTGTATTCTCTGGGTAGGTACAAATTCTAGCCTTGTAGATGCTGATTTTCTCCATGCGTGGGTATGTCACTGGAGCCTTGTGGCTTACTCATAGTCAGTAAGCATGAGTTGGGACTGTAGAGCAGAGAGTGAATAAATTAACTCACAGAGGACAGGGCAAATGAGAACATAGGCAGATAGCCTTTCCAAAGGGGTCCTCTTACTTCCAGCTACTTGCTACTGTACGGAAATAGAAGCCCAGTGTAGCCAAATCCCAGTGTTTTGTTCATTTTTTAAAAAATGAAAAGCAGTAGAACTGGATTTGAATGTGAAATTGTCCAGTTTTGAAGTAGTGACAGTTAATACCAGTCTGTTTAAAACATCAAACAGGCCAGATAGAACTTTGTCTGTGAGCTGGATTTGGACTAAAGTTCACCAGCTGGCAAATTTTAGTATAGGTAATTTTTTTAAAAGTGAAGTGTAGATTAGGTTAGTCTGTGTATTCATGTATGCAGAACAGTGGGAGTGGTTTTGTGGGGCTTGGGGTATAATAAGTAGGAAATGAAGATATCACTTGAACCTCTGTTGAGCTCATAGTATAGCGTAGAAATTGGACGATAATCCAGGACCATTTATGAGAAGTGTTGTAGAGAGGGAAGACAGTGCTGTGGGAGTTCGCAAGTTGGAAATGACTTTTGGCTGGCATCACCAAGGAAAGGGGACATTTGAGTTCTGTTGGGAAGGAGGCGGGGCAAAGGTGGCTTGTTTAGGCAGCTTTCCATCACTATAGCAAAATACCTGAGGCAATTTACTTGTGAAGAGAAGAGGTTTATTTTGGCTCATAATTATAGAGGATTCAGCAATCATTGGTTGGCCTCATTGCTTTTGGGTCTGTGCTAAGATAGTGCATAATGGTTCATGGTGGAACAAATTTGCTTATGTCATGAACCAGGGAATGGAAAGGAAAAGAGAGGGGGCTGGGTTCCACAATCTCCCTCAGTGACCTAAAAACTTCACAATAGGCCCCACCTCCTGAGGATCCCACTACCCTCCAGTAGCGCCATCCTGGGAACCAATGCTTTAACACATGGGCCTTTGGCTCACGTTCAAGATTTAGACTATAGCAGGGCAATTCTAAGCATCCAGGAATGAGTAAAGTTGTAGAAGTGAGAGAGAGCAAACTTGTATTGTGGAAATGGTTAATGACCTGGTTTGGCTAGGGGCCAAGTGGTTAGTTTTTATCTGAAGATGGGTGCGATCCTATTCAGCTGCATTTCACTGCAGGCCACCTCCTAGCTTGGTGGAATATTCCTGGCTAGCCAATCAGAGTCTAAAGTGCACAGAATCATCACGGGGTTTTCTGACTTGTGTTAACCCCTGCACAAGGTTTTACAAACATCTGTTGAGACCTGTGCATTGGAAAGCTGACACTGTTAGAAGACAGGCGTGGGAGAGCTGGGTTGACAGGCCATCCTTGGGCTTGCCTGCTATGTGATTCTGACAGATTCCCCGCTGAATCTTTCTGTGCCTTGTTGATTGCAGATGGCATGGACTTTCAGCACCTAGCCAAGATGTGTGCTGCCTCGTGTGGCTTTGCATGGCAGGGCATGCCAAGCTTCGGTGCCTCCTCTTAAGACATGTACCACCCTTACTTCTCCTGGTTGCCAGGAAGCAAGCCCTCTTGTGACTTGTCATTGTGCTGCTTCTGCACGTGTCAGTGGAAGTCAGATCTCTTTCATTAGCGCATGGGATTCTTGGGTGCAGCCATGAGGTCTTTTTCCACTTGCTTCCCTGAGAATGTTTCTGGAAGTCCAGGTTTGGCATGAGAATTAAGAAATAACGATGGACCGGTTAGGAGAGTTGCTCAGTGGTTGAGTACTTGGCTAGCATGTGTGAAGCCTGGGTTTGATTTCCAGCACTGGGAAAAGAAAAGGTGGAAAATTAGTCATTATTTCTACTTTTGAGATACTCATGAAGCAAGTAAGTTATAGTAAATGTTCTGCAAAGTCTTACAGTAAAGAAATTGTCTTAACCTTGTCCAGATTACAGTTTTCCAAAATTTCACCTAAATGTTTGGTTCTGGCTTTGGCGTGCCTCAGTTGAGGTGGAACCTCACGTGAGTCACTTGGTGTCCTTGAGCCTTGCTTTCCTCTGAGGACACTGTCAGACCCCCTGGGCATCTGGGTATCTTGCCAGGCCATATCCAGTTTATCTCTACTCCAGCAAGGCTTCCAAAACTAAAGGTCAAGTTCCAGGTGTTTTAGTGTTCAGGATCATTACGAATGAGGTTTTGTGTTTGTTTATTTATTTGTTTATTTTGGCCTGTTTTGGGAAGAATCCGTTTTGGGAAGAATCTGTTGAGATGAGGTACTCTCATTTGGAGAATAGTACTCGCAGTTTTTACTGAGGATTTTGTGTAAAACATTTCATCATTCCTCCATCCTCAGATGTGGATCTTTTACTATTTGCTGCATTTTGCTGCTGAGGTATAGAATCTCAGAGGTTGATATATTGCTTCAGGTCACTGAGCTAGGAGTCTGTGATTGCAGTCTCCTTCTTTACACTTGTAAAGCAGCCCATCAGTTGGTGCTTGTTCATACTTTTGTCTAATTTGCCATATTTTGAAAAACTGAGTTAGTTTGTTTACTCTTGAAATTTAGGAGATGTTACATAAAGGAAACAGCAACACATTTCTGGTCTGGTGTTTCTTGCAGGGGAGAGGTGGGGCTTTAGATCCAGCTATATTGGTTTAGCTTCACAAATGGCAGCACTTGTAAGAAACTGAGTAACATCTTTCCCTTTTTGAGGGGGCAAGGACTCTACAATTTTCTAACATTCCTCTACTTTCTGTGTCCCTTGTCTTAAAATTTTTTCAGAAGAGGGACTGGATTTGAGTTCAGGGCCTTGTGCTTGCTAGACAAGTGTTCTACTACTTGAGCCACTTCCCCAGCACCCTTACAATTCTCGAGCGGCAGCTGTGGACAGGTGGAGTTGTGATGATGTACTTGCTTGGTGGAAACTGGTGACAAGAGAAGTATTGAACTCCAGATGTGAAGATTGCTGATGCTGAAGCCCTCACCTTCTCTCACAGTAGTGACATTGTTACAGTTAGGTTCTTTGGGGTCTTGGCCTTGATCTCCCTGGTGCTGACATGAGACAGATCCATTCTCCACTGAATCCATCTTGGGGTAGACACTGTCATGTCAGCATGTTAGTACTGTATCTATTCTTGTACAAGAGTAAATACAGTTGTGGTTTTTGTGTTTTAATAGCTTTGTTAAGATATAATTGACATATAATAAACCCCACGTTTAAAAAATGTAGAATTTGTTAAGTTTTGACACATAACCATCTGTTGGTGAAATCGTTAGTCAAGATCATGAAGACCTCACCCCACAGTCTCTTCCCTGTCCCTTTGTCACCCCTTCTTCCTGCTTTCAGGAAATCCTGATCTGCTTCATCACTATGGATTAGTTTGCGTTTCCTAGAGTTTTTCAGGTACTTTCTCATCTGAATAGTTTTAAATCTCGTAAGAGTTATTCGTGTTGTTTTATCAATAATCCAGTCTCTTTTTTAGCTGCAATATATTATTCTACAGTGCATACTTCAGTTTCCAGGCATAGTTTTAGACACTATGGCCCCTGATTCTCATCTGCACAGTCATTCATTGTGTATATACCTCACATTCTCCAGTGGGTTAGAATGGTCCTATAGTGATTCTGTGGTTTTAAGGAAATACCAGGCCTTCCAGTTTTGTTTTGGTGTCTGTCTGCTATAGTTGGATGTAGAATGTTCCTTAAAGGCCTGTATATTAAAAGCTTGGCTCCCAACCTGGTGTTGCAGGAAGGTGATAGAGACTTTTAAGATGTGAGGCCTAGTAAGAAGCATTTCAATCACAAGGGCAGATCTTTGAAGGGGATTGTGGAAGCCTGGTCTTGTTTTATCTTTTTTCTTTCATTCCTTAGCTGTGAGGTAAATAGGTTTCCTCTTCCATGTGTTCCTGACATCATATGCTACTTCACTATAGGCTCAAAAGCAACAGAGCCAGACACCAGTGGCTCATGCCTGTAATTCTAGCTACTCAGAAGGCAGAGATCAGGTGGGTCACAGTTCAAAGGCAGCCCAGGCAAATAGTTTGCAAGACCCTATCTTAAAAACAAAAACAAAAACCTTCATGAAAAGGGCTGGTGGAGTGGCTCAAGGTATTGGCCTTGAGTTCAAACCCCAGTACTGCAAAAAAAAAAAAAAAAAAAAAAAAAAGGTAACAGAGCCAACTTGGCATGGATGGAAATCTCCAAATCTGAGCCAAAATAAACCTTTACTCTTCATAAGTTAATTATCTCAGATATTTCTTGCAGTAATGGAAAGTGATTAACACATTGTCTTAGTGTATTTTCTATTGATATAACAAATTACCACTCAGTGATTTATAAACAAATTTATAGTTTTTGGAGGTTCGAAGTCCAGGAGCTTGGCACTAGTATTTGGCAAGGGCTACTGTGCTGTGTTGTGACACAGCATAAGGACAAGCAAGCACATGTGAGGCAGAGAGAATCTGGGGCCTAACTTACCCTTTTGAGTGGGAACCTGCTCCTGAGGTTCTGGCACCTATCTGTTCATTAGGGTGTTGCCCTCATGACCTGATAACCTCTTACAGGGTCCACCTCTTAATATCATCACAATGGGAGTTAAATTTTCACATGAGCCTTGGAAGGGACAATCCAACCATCTCAGTGGCTGTGTTGGGATCATGTGGATGAGCTCTTTGAGGGTCCCAAGGCTCAAGCTCAGAAAGAATACCACCTCTTTGGACCTCTCTGTTTGGTGTTTTGTAAAGAAGAGTTTGAATAGCTTTAATTTTTAGCTTCCAAACTGGGAAAACTTTTCTGGCATTTGTCAGATATAGATGAATGTTTCAGTAGTCTACATAAAATGGTAGTCTGTGGGCTGGTTAGGCACTGCAGTGTGGAGATGATGCTGTTAAGTGTGGTATCCTGGGAATATAAAGTTAGTGATGGTAGACACAGTCCTTGGAGGAATTTCAAGATTGTGTCATAAGAGCTAATTTCTGTGGCTGTGCCTCTGAGATTGATTTGCTTGCCTAGGGCAAATCCATAGAGCATCACTAGCCTGCACAGCTCAGGAATGGAGAAATAAAAATGTGAGCACCACTTAATTTTTTGGTTGTGCAGTACAGACCATGAAACCACATCGTGATTTTATGGTTCTCAGCAAAATTAATTTGGTGTTACAAGCTGTATTTATTCCTGCAAGAGCACTTGGTCAGAGGTAACTTTGCCAAATATAGTATCATATGTTTCCTGAAAAGGCTTTGACTAAAAAGAAAAGTGGCCCAGGAGTGTCTATTCACACTGTCTTATGTAATAAGAGCTACTTTGAAGACCCTTCTTTCTCTCCTTGTCTCGGAAAAGCTGTATTTTCAGACCCAAGTGTACCACCTCACATTCTTACATGTTAATAGTGCATTGTGGTGTTTTTGTTATTGTGTGCTGTGTTTGTGTAACTCCTAGGGAAATTATACTAATTTATTTGTAGGTTTTCTTGGTGAGTTTCTAGAATGTTTTTCCCCTGCAGTGCTGGGAATTGATCCCAAGGTCTTATGCCTGCCAGGTAAGTGCTTTACCACTGAGTTACACCCCTCAGGACTAGAATATTTTTCCAATAAATAATTGAGAAATTCTCTTTTGTTAGTATAGTTGGGTGTCATGTGGGTTGATGTTAATCATTTGTTACAAGTAAAGAGAGAAGAAACCCATAATTTATCATCCCTTAGTTTTTTACATAGATGCAAAACAACTGGGGTCAAAGTGTTCTTTTCAACAAATGGTACTATGACAACTGGATTTTCACAGGCAAAACAAACAAACAAACTGAAGAAATTGGACACCAACCTTACATTGAATTTAACTCAAAATGGATCATAAGTCTGAATGTAAGAGCTAAAATTGTAAGCCACCTCGTAGAAAGTACAGGTTTAAATCTTCATGACCTTGGGTTAGGTAATGGCTAATTAATGGACATGAAATGCATAAGTAACACCAGAAGAATTAAATTTAGCATCATCAAAGTTAAAAACTTTTTTTTTTGTGGTACTCAACTCTTAACCACTGAGCTACATCCCTAATCCCTAAATTTTTGTGACTCAACTGATACTTTCAAGAAAGTAAAATGGCTAGAATGGAGTTGAGTAGCAGAATGCTTGCATAGCATGCACAGGTCCTGGGGGTCAATCCCTAGCACCATAAAATAACAAAAACAGCAAGCTCACAGAAAGGAGAAAAAATATTTGTAAGTCATTTTTTTGGATAAGGGTCTAGTATCCAGAATATATAAAGAACTCACACAGCTCAACCAAAAAAAGACAATCCAATTTTAAAATGGGGAAAGGATTTGAATAGACATTGTACAAATAAATTGTACAAACGGCCAATAGGCACATGAAAAGATGCTCATTATCATTACTCACTAGGGAAAGGCAAATCAAAACCACGATCAGAAATCACTAGGGTGGCCATAGTAGAAGATGGGCAATAATCGGTGTTGATGAGAATGTAGAGAAAGTGTAACCCTCACACATTGCTGGGATGATTGTAAAATGATATATCAGTTTTTTCAAACACATTTGCAGTTCCTCAAAATGTCCAACATACTGCAATCGTATGACCCACCAGCTCCACCTCTAGGTGGAACCCAAGAAAATGGAAAATGTCTATGCACATGAAATCTTCATGTGGATGTTCATAGCAGCACTATTAATAATGACCACAATATGGAAACAACTCAGATGTCCATAAGATGATGAATGAACAGACGGCATGCAGTGTAGGCACATCATAGAATATTACTCTTCTGTAAAGTAGAATGAAGTGCTGACACATGCTACCGCCTGAATGAACCTCACAAACGTCGTGCCAAGTGAAAGAGGTATTCATGAAAGGCTACATGCTTTATGATTTCACTTATGTGAACTACTCAGAAGCCATAGAAACAGAAAATAGAATACCGGTTGCCAGGGTTTGAGGGGAGAGGACAATGGGAGTGACTACTTTTGTGCATAAGAATTTTTGGGATGGGGATAATGCAAACATTCTGGAATTAGACAGTAGCCATGGTGGTACCAACTCTGAATTTTCTAAAAATGCTAAATTATACTCTGAATTTTGTTGGATGTGAATGAAATGTCAATATAAATGCTACATGTAAGATGTTCAAGTTTGATGGTCACACAACTCTGCAAATAAAACAACAGGGACATATTAAATAAAATAATTAAATAATCATCTTTTGACTAAAAGGGAAATAAGTGAAAAGAGAAGTAAAAGGGAAGGAAATAAGGCAAAGCCTGCTTGTGGGATGAAGTTTGAATGTGTCTGAAGATATGTTTTACATGGGGGGGTACATCCATCTAACAAAGTGATGAATAGTATGCAGAGCTGTGCTTCCTCTCTTAGAGGGAGGCAGGTAGATAAGATGGAAGTCAGAGTCCTTGCTGCAGTGCCAGGAGACAGGAACAATGCATTCTCGAAGATGGGCCAAAGTATTTATAAAGGCATTGGGAAGAAGTTACAAGTGGATTACTTACAGTGCTCCTGTGTGTCTCCTCCATTTAGGAAGGGCCAGAGGGTGTCTGATTCTGACAAAAGAATGTCTAAGAAATGAGAAGGGCTGTCTAGCTCTGTAGACAAGCACAGTGAGGGAGCATTTCACTTCTGCTACATTGGCATCAGTTTGAACAAGGAATTCATGCTTTCTCCATTGGTCAGACATAGGCTACATATGAATGTACTGGTGTGGGGTCGACTTTGCTGGAAAAGGGGGTACTGCACAGAGGACAGCCTATGGATGAAGTGCCAGAGCTTTATGGCTGAGGAGGGACTGACTGTGACTACCAGGGTGGATGTCTTTCCCCCTGGAGTGGGAATGCAGAGAAGGGACTTCTAGCAATGCCAGGCTGATCTCCAAGATGCCTGCTAAAGTGCTGGAGACAGCAGATGGGTATGGTGAGCATTCAAATGCAATGCCCTGTAAGGGTAAATCATCCCTTATGTATATTCCAGCTGGAATCTCATCACAAGGAGATGTCAGACAAATCCATGTGAGGAACATTTTACTTTTTGAAAACAGGTGTGTGGAGCTGTAGTCTTTGAAAATGTCATGGTCATAAAAGATAAGGATCAGCTGTAGAAAGATTACAACCGCATGCAGTACTGATCCTAAGTTGGATCCTGAGCTGAGGGTGGAAGACCATGCTGCAAAGGTCATTGCTGGGTCAAATGACAATGGGAATTTGAATTATAGATGAGATAAAAGTATACTCACTGTTAATTTGCTGAAGTTGATTAACTATGGCTGTGTCAGAGAATATGTGTATTTTTATCAGTGCACACTGAATATAGGGATGTGAGTATACAACTCTCAGATGGTTCTGGAATTATTTCATATGTACATGTATATACACACACATACATATGTACATGGATAGGAGCGTGTGTTTGTGTTTATTGCTGGAGATCAAACCCAGGGCTTCACACATGCTAGGCAAGCACTGTACCACTGAGCTCTACTCCTCAGCCCATACGTATGTATTTTACGTACACTCACGCACACACGGATTATGTATAGTAAAGAGGTAAAATGTTAATAACAGGTGACTCTGGCTATGGAGTACTCAAAATACTATTAAAACTTTTGGGTAAGGTTGAAATTGTTTCCAAATAAAAATCTAGGAAAGAGTGCCCATGAGTGAGGAAGTCAGCTTTAAGCATCTCTCCTTGAGACCTGGAGTGTGAAGCCAGTTTGACCCTATAGCCTCTTGTTGTCATTTGACCCACCTCTTGCCCATCCTCTGCATCCTCCAGTTGAGGGAGGCAGCATGAGAATGGGGTTGGGGGGATGTAGAAAAATAGAACACAGAAAAGAGACATAGGGAATGGAAGTAGAAACTTAACTTGAGATAATACTGGGAGCTTTAGTTGTTCAGTGATCTGGATACTTTTAATTTCTTTCTTTTCTCCCTCCCTCTCTCCCTTCCTTTCTTCTGTCCTTTCTTTGGCTATGGGATCGAACCCAAGGCATTGCACATGCTAGGCCAGCATTCTACTACTGAGCTACATCCCAGTCCCCTTTTAATTTCTGAATTGGCACTATTTGCAACTTTTATCATCAGAGGATTGACCAACTTTTAACTTAAATATGAGAGCAGTTGAAAGAACCACCCCCACTGAATTTTAAAACAGCAGTAGAAAATGGAAGAAAGACATTTTCTAATGATATCACAGAAGCCTTTAATGGTTAATGTACCCATTACGTAGGCAATTTATGAGAATAAAGGCACTGTTTAGAAAGAATGATAAGCTCGGTAGAGTAGGCTAGGGGATAGGAAAGTCTTCCTTAGGGAGCTGTACTTTGAGGTGAACTTCAAGTATTGATGGATGGAGATCATCCTTGGGGAAGAAGTGGCACTAATGCTTGTTGAGGTGGTGACTTGGAATACAGTTTCTGGCAGGAGGAAGGGAGAAACAACTTGGGAAAGGCCCAGAAAAGTGATACATGGTACATGCTTATAAGAACCGTAGTGACTTTAGAATGGCCAGAGGGGGATATTTATGGGGAACCATCTTAAAGAACTGGAACCTGAGTGGAGAATGGGCCAAATGAAGACCTTGACTTTCCTGAGTTTTTTTCCACAAGAGACCATATGATTTTCATTGCAAAGTTGCCAGACTGTCCCAGCATCCCACCTTGATTGTCAGCAGTGACTTGTCTGCTTTCAGATGAGCCCCAGAATATCAGCTTTGGCATGAATGGAGGCTTGTTAAAAATGTGGGCTCCTCCCAGACCTCTTGCATCACAGCCTGCAAGATCCCCAGTGATCTGTTTGCGCTCAGCAATTTGAGAACAGCTGTGTTGAGAATTCAGTTATCCTGCAGGCAAATGTTTCTTAGAGTGTGGTTGGGGGCCACTTGCATTAGAACCACCTAGAGAACTTGTTAAAAATGAGGGTTCCTAGGTTCATTCCTTCTATCCAGGCACCTGTATTTTAATGAAGTCCTTTGGTGATGGTGACGTTCACCCAGATTTGAGCACAACTGCTGTGATGTAGGATCCAAAGGAGTAGTGCCAATTGAAATCACTGGGGAAAGTTGGGGAAAAACCATTCTTCATGTTCCACCTCCAGATCTGTGGGCTACAGCGTTGTATTATCTTAAAAGCTCCCCCTTGTGACTATAAGGAGCAACCAGAGTTGGGAATTGCAACCCTAACGGATTTTAAGCAGGAAGTTAATCTTAGAAAATTCCAGCCAACAGATAGAGTTTCAAATACAGCAAAGAAGCTACTTTTGAGACATAATTCAGAAGGGTCTGGAATGCTTTATGCCCTTCTCTGTTGTTTATGTCTCTTCTCACTTTTTTGCTCACACTAAGGAAGGTTTAATTATATAGTCTCCAGAGGACATTTGACAAAATCTGGAGTAATTTTTTAATGTTACAATTGTGTGGGGGATGATGTGGCTACTGACAAGTAATGTGTAAACCCAGAGATAATTTGTTTTGTGATACTGTATCAAAATACTGGGAAACTTACAAATTAAGAGATGTATTTGACTCATTTGATTCTGGTGACTGGAAATTCCACTAGGCTGCACACAGAAGGGCCATATGTGCAAGCAAGGAAGTGAAAGAATGTGGAGAGGCAGGGCTCACTCTTTATAGCAACCACCTCTAATGGGAATCAGTCTACTCCTACCAAACCTGACGCACTCCCGGGTTCCCAGGAGACATCATTAATCCATTCTTGAGGATGGAGCCCCATGACATAATCACTTCCCACTGGGCTGCACCTCATTTTTTTTTTTAATTGTACTGGGGATACATTGTGACTTTACAAGAGTTCTTACTGTATATCAGTGGAATTCACCCCCTCTGTCATTTTCCTATCTCCTCCCCTCCCCCCAGTTCCTGGGATAGGTTCAACAGGTCTCATTTTTATATTTTCATACACAAGTACATAATATTTCCACTAGATTCCTGCACCCCTCCTTATATCTCCCCCACTCACTGGTACCAACCCCTCCCTCCGCAGGACCTGTTTTATCATCTTGTCCTCTATTTTTGAAAACAGACATTTAGCTTCATTGTGACATTTCCATGTATATATGTATTATAACTGGAATTGGTTCATCCCTTCTATTTTTCTCCTTTCTACATTAGTCTCCTTCTTACGGTGATTTCAACAGGTTTAAAAATTCTATATTCATTCTTGTATAGAAAGTACATTAACCAGATTCACCTCTTACCTTCCTTCTTTTATGCTCCCCTTCTCATATGTGACCTCCCCTTAGCATGACCTGTTTTTCATAATATTGCTGTTTGTATTGGAGGCTGCACCTCTTACTGGTCTCGCCACCTCTGTACTGCCACACTGGGGACCAAGCTTCTAACGAAAGAACCTTTGGGGGACAAACCATCTCCATGTCACAGCAGTGTCCTGAAATGCATAGAGCATCCCTTCCTAAGAATCACAGATAATACCTAAACTGCAAATGGTGGTGCTGAGAAAGCCTCTTGTAATTTAAGCACCTTTTTTTTTTTTTTTTTTTGATGATTGGCATTATTCTTGATGTATCTTCCTGGAAGATTGTTACAATAAAAAGCCACTATTTGGGGCAGGAATGTGTCATATCTTTCAGGTAGGTGTTCTGGGGGAAAGAAGAAGCCCGACAGTCATTCTTTTTGGCAGATATTTTGGCTTAGAAAGGAATTTTGTGTTTGCTAGGGTAAATATAAAGTATAAGCAAATGAAAAATAGATCATGAAATAAATTAAGAAAGCACCCATTCTATTTATTTAGGGTACATGTGTGATGTTTTTGAGGGGGTCCTAATTTGTTTATTAGTTTCTTTTTGCTTGGCATAGGACCAGTGAAAGGCCATCTTTGTAAAGAATCTGTTCATTGAGGGTAGGTTTAACATGTAGAAATGTCAGAAATATGTGAGGGAATGGCCCAGCCCACACATGTCAGGGGCTGAGTGGGAAGTGCTGAGATGGAGGAAGGATTGAGGTGCGTGGGCTTGGGTTGCCAGGTCTTCAGAGGAGAAAAAGAAAGAAAGGAATGGAGCGAGACACCTGGGTATTGTCTTCCTAAGTCCTTCTTGTCTGTCCTAGGGGAAAAGGTTGCAAACCAGCAATGACAGCTCTGCTTAGCCAACCATGTGGCCTTGTATTCTGTGTGGGCTTGTAAGTAAAAGCCTTGTTGTGGTCTAACAGGATGTATGACCCAGGCATGGGAGGGAAGAGAGACAGCAGGTTGGTTATACTTGTCATTCCCACTTCTAGACAGTGGGCCATATCAAGAGGTCTGCACAGAAGTGTAAATTAATTCTGGGATGCTGACTGGCTCTCATGCAATCCATTCCCTGGCTACCTGTTCTTTGTATAGCACTTGTTAGTCCCCGGCCCACACATTAGCTTGTCCCTTAGATCCTGCAACATTGAAATCAGGAGCCTCCTCTCAGTACCTCTCCCAGCCCTGCTTGGGTGGGGTCAGGTACTCCTCTGTGTCCAAATGCCCTGGGATTTCCTGTTAGCTCTTCTGCCTCCCCATGACACACCAGATCAGGTTTTACTGACTTTGTTTCTCCAGCACATAGGCACTTAATAAACGTTTGTGGGGCGAAAGACAAGTAAAGTGACTGCAAGACAAACAGCTTACTTTTCCTTTGTATAGTGGACTTTCTGGTGGAAAAAGTATTTTTCAGGAGGCTCTTGGGATGACCAGCCCAATGGCTTATGTAACTCCTTTCGTGCTAGCTGTTCCAGGCCTTCCAAATGCCTTTGTCAATGCGATCAATCCTTAGAGGTTCTGCAGTGCTATGGTTTTGAAATGGCTAGGGCTATGCATGGTGAGATTACACTTGCCTTTGACTCTGAGAGGTGCTGAGGATGTGGGGTTCTACACAGCAAAAGTTTTTAACCCAAGCTCACAGTGTTGTTTGCTGGTCACAGATCTAGGGTAGAGCTGGGTATCTTCTCTTATTTCCTTCTATTGAGTCTCTTATTTGACAGGACCAGTTGGCTACATTCTCTTTTCCTGACTATACTGGTTTTGAGGTGTGAGGCTTCTCTCCTTCTTTCCTCCCTTCACATTGAATTAGGACTTACGGAAAAATAATATTAAGCTGGAGTCAGTGGCTCATTCCTGTAATGCTTGCTACTTGGGAAGCAAAGATAGGAGAATCCATGGTTTCAGGCCAGCCAAGGCAAAAAGTTCTGAAGACTACATCTCAATTAATAAAAAAAATACTGGGCATAGTGGCATGTGCTGATATCCAAGCTATAGAAGAAGTGCAAATAAAAAGGACTGCAGTCCAGGCTGGCCCAGGCATAAACGAAAACCTGTCTCAAAAATAACCAAAGCAAAGAGAGAGTGAGAGTGAGAGAGAGAGAGAAAAGAAAAAGCTGGGAATGTGACCCAAGTGGTACAGTGTCTACTTAGCAAGTGCAAGTTCCTGAATCCAACCCAGTCTTGCCAAAACAAAAAAATCTTGCTTTGAATTCACTGAATACTTCTGTTTGACTTTTATAAAATGTTTAAACTTGAAAGTAAATTTCAAAGATGATCTTTAAAATTTTGTATTATGCAAAACATATAAGCCTCATAGGTCAGTTGAGAGAATAGTAGCATAATGAATCCCCAGGTACTTAGCACCCACCATTAACGATAACCAATCTACGGCCAGTGTTTTTTCTGTATTCCCCTTTCCCCTTGTCCCTGATTATTTTGAAGCAATATCAGGTATCATTTCATTAGAGATGACATTTTAGAACCATTGCCCTTTAATGTTGTAAAGCTGTTTGGATAGGACAGGGAATCTGGGGAAAGCCTGCCTCTGTCACAGTTCTTCTGGGCCACTAGGCATTGGGTCAGGGAAGAAGGGTTGCCTGAGTGTCTTGTGGGTGACACAGATGACTAGGTCACAGGGGAAGTCAGTGATGTCACTTCTCTCCCTTCCCTTTTCTTCCTCTCATTATAAAACAGTCATTCCCAACCTCAAACCCTGAGCAAACAAAGCATGTTTTTCTTGTGATGGATATCAGGCAGTGTTAACCTTTTCCATGAAGGGAAAACTCATTTTGTCCTTATCAGCAAGATTTTCCTCCTTTTTATGAAAACATGAAAATATTTCATTTCATCTTTTTTTAAAAATAAATTTTTATTAGGATATATTCATGATACGGGGGGATTGTAGTGATAATTCCAATTAGACTTATATTGTACATTAGTTACATTGTCCCATTGTCTCTCCCCCTCAGCCCCCTCCCCACCCCACTTAAAGCAATTGCAAGAGGTTTTCTAGTTCTGTTTCATATAGATATATGAAGCTCATCTACCATATACCATCACCTTAATCTCCTTCCTTCACCCTCCCCCCCTCACTAATACCCTCCCCCCACACTATACCTATTTTACAGTCCTGATTTTCATAATTAATATTGAGTTGAGGGCAATGTATGCCCTCTTTGTGTGTGCTTTACTTTGGTTTGTTCAGTCCTTTCGAATACTCTCCCTTACCCCTTTACCTCCCACCCCCGTTTTTCAACATCTTTCAGTACACATCCTTATGTCCTCTACCTTTACATCTTGTGGTAGGTGATATTACTGTTGCTCTGTCATTCTTTTTATCTTTTACTGAGGTATTTTAAATAATTGTGTGTGCACATGTATTTGTATGTATATATGCTCAAACTTTAAATGTATTGCTTGATGGAATTTTATACCCATGTGGCCCCTACCCAGGTTGAGAATGAGATCATTTAAAGTTCTCCAGAAAACTATTCTGCCTCTTAAAATACCACCTTACCTCCATAAAGGTAACCACTGTTTTAATGCTGGCACTAAAAATTAGCTTTGCTTGTTCTTGAACTTCTGATGAATGGATCTCCCCAGTAGAAAAGGACCTTTTTTTTTTTTTTTTTGGAATACTAGGGGATTGAACTGAGGACTTTGCTCTTGCTAGCAGATGCTCTATCACTTGAACCCCACCCCTACTCCTTTGTTTGTTTGTTTGTTTTTTTCTTGGCTTACTAGGATTTCAACTCAGGTCTTTACACTTGTAGTTATTTTTCAAATAGGGTGTCATGTTTATGAGAGGGCCGGCCTGTACTGAGATCTTCCTATTTATGTGTCCCCCATGACTGGGATGACAGGCATGTCCCATCACACCCATCTTTTATTGGTTGAGATACAGGGTCTCACTTAAACTTTTTGCCTGGGTTGGCCTCGCACCATGATATTCCTGATCTCTGCCTCATGAGTACCTAGGATTATGAATGTGAGCCACATTTGGCTAATGAGCTCTCTACTTCAGCATCTTTTACACAAAATACAACGTTTGTCAGCCAAGATGCCCCACTACTGACGAATGGATTAAGAAAATGTATCTATACACAATGGAATTTTATGCAGCCATGAAGAAGAACGAAATGTTATCATTCTCTGGTAAATGGATGAAATTGGAGAACATCATTCTGAGTGAGGTTAGCCTGGCCCAAAAGACCAAAAATCGTATGTTCTCCCTCATTTGTAGACATTAGATCAAGGGCAAACACAACAACGGAATTGGACTTTGAGCACATGATAAAAGCGAGAGCACACAAGGGAGGGGTGAGGATAGGTAAGACACCTAAAAAATTAGCTAGCATTTGTTGCCCTCAACGCAGAGAAACTAAAGCAGATACTTAAAAGCAACTGAGGCCAATAGGAGAAGGGGACCAGGAACTAGAGAAAAGGTGAGATCAAAAAGAATTAACCTAGAAGGTAACACACATGCACAGGAAATTAATGTGAGCCAACTCCCTGTATAGCTATCCTTATCTCAATCAGCAAAAACCCTTGTTCCTTCCTATTATTGCTTATACTCTCTCTACAACAAAATTAGAGATAAGGGCAAAATAGTTTCTGCTGGGTATTGAGGGTGGGGGGGAGAGGGAGGGGCGGAGTGGGTGGTAAGGGAGGGGGTGGGGGCAGGGGGGAGAAATGACCCAAGTGTTGTATACACATATGAATAATAAAACAATAAAAAAAATACAACGTTATGGAATTACCATGTGCTTGTGTGTAATAATGGTTTATTGCTTGTGGCTGTGTGGTCCCCCAGCATTGTAGGTTAGCATGGATGTGACGTTTGTTTCCCATTTCAGCATGGTGGCCATATTTATTGTTTACACTGTGCTAAGATCTGTTTGAAGGGCTTTAAGTGAAGTAGTTAAATCTTTTAAGTTAATTCATGAGTTATTCTTTGTGGTTATTCCCTTTATAGGCAAGAAACTAGAACGTATAGAGGTTAGATAATTTTCCCTGCAATTATACAACTAAACGTGACAGAGTTGGGGTTTAGACCCAGTCAACCAGATTCCAGATCAGTATACACTTGGGCACTCATAGGCAGGATTTTAGATAGTTAGGTGACATGGAACATAAGCTTCCACATATTTCATTGTCTCTTAGGACTCTGCAGTCCCTCAGGGATGATCTTGCCCACGGAAGAAGACACACAGGCCTGGAGAGGTGTAGTCATCTGGTCAAGGCTACACAGCCAGTGAGGGGCAGAGCCAAGGCTGGCTTTCCAGATTCCCTGTATCTTAGGGTTTTTTTTTTTTTTTTTTTTTTTTTTTTGCATTCTTTTGGCGATAGTGAATGCTTTTGTTTATTTCCATTGCCAATAGAATGAAATATGTTTTTCCACTCTCCATGTCACCTAGGACTTTTGGTTGCAGACAACAGAAAGTGACTAACCTAAATCTGAAAGGAAGCTATTGAAGAACATATTGATCACAAGATCAATAGGTTGGCCAAGGAGCCAGGCTTGGGTGCTGAAGCAGACAGGACAGTGCAGCAGCTTCATGCTAGAACTCTTTGAAAGGGCTGCTACCCTCCCTCAGTCCTCCTTGACCTTCTGTGCTGCCCCTGGTCAGGCAACCCTGCTACGCCAGGCAGTCTTCAACCAGCTGCGATCCTTACAGCCGTCTCTCTAGGTGCAGAGGCTGGGGTAGAATATCCAGTTGTCCCCGTGTAGGCAGAGGTCTACACTCAGGCTTCGGGTTGGAAGGAACTTCTGGCCCCTTTAGTCTTCTACAATAGGAAGAGTTGCCTTTCCAACTCAGTTGTGACTGGCCTTCTCCCTATGCAGTAATTCTTGCAAATAGGTAAATAAAAGTTTAATTACCTGAGCTAGAGTAAGTCAGAAAAGAAGTTCCTGCTTACGTTTTCAGTTTTTAAATGTGTTTGTGAATGATGGTCCTATGAACAGGAAGGGTGACAAAACACAGAGGGCAGTAGCTTTGTGTGTTGTCAGCTTGAGATTTCTATTCAGAGAAGGCATCTGGTCATCTGAAGTGGAAAAAAATTACCTTGTTGTTCTTTGTCTCTTAATGACAATGTTTATGTTTTGTGCAGAGAGGTAATGGAAGGTCTATTTGGCAGTCCCATTTGGAAAATGTCACTTTACTTCAAAAAGCTGCTGTTACGGCTTGAGAAATGTGATCAGCATACAATAGGCACAGTGTGGTGTGGCTGGTTTCTGCTTACAGTGAACTGCAGTTAGTAATTTGGTCATGGAAGGCATTTGTTGGAAAGATGTGTGAGGTTTCCTTTTGCCAATTGCCTTTCAGAGTGCTCTTTCACCTTGGATGTCTTTTCATTTATTCATTGGCCCCATTTTTGCTACATGAACTAAGGTCAGAATAACAAATAAGGCAGAGAAGCCGTATTCTTAAGAGGCTCATAGTCTAGTAAGTTTGCATTGGGATAATTCTTAAATATGGATTAGCTGTATTTCTCTTTCAGTACTGCATTGATGGTAATGAATTATCTTGGTGGGATTAACACTCCCCCTTCTCTACGTTAAGCATATTGTCCTTCTGAAATTTTTATTGTGTTGCTTCTTAACCTTAAAAGAGGCAAGCTACAAATGATCAGTGCTTACGTTTTTCATAGTTGTAAGGTATATATATATAGATACATGTACACCCCTTTTCTCTTATATATAATTGCATTTATATATGTTGGCTGAATGAAGAATTTTTAAAACAGTGGTAGTTTGTGGATTTATCTTTTTGCTTGCATGAGATGGATTTTAAGAGTTCAAATTCCATAAAACAAGAGTCTGTTTTAGTGCTTCAGCTCCAGCCAGTGGATGCAGCTGCAGGTGAGATGGTAAGAGAGAATGACGCAAATATTGTAGACCTCAAGAACAGATTGTAGCAGAAATCAGCTGGACACATAGCAGGCTTCCTTTGTTTTTTGCTAGCCACACAGCTGAATTTCATGTCTCAGCTCCTTTACTAAGTGATGGGGTCACGTGATAGGTTATCACTGATCACTTGTGAGTGCAAGTGTTCTGTCTCTTCCCAGCCAGTGGTTAAGAGCTGGTATGCCTTCTCATTGCTCTCTTCCCTAGCACCCTCCTACTTGTGGATGTGTGAGGTCTGGGGCCTGCACAGGACTTTCCTTGGAATGTATGCCTAGTAGCCTCATTACTTGATGATATCTTCTGGGTTGTGTATATGCACTTATTTTGACTCTTACTAGGCCGCCTGCCACAGTAGCTGCTCCCAGTTTGTGTACCCATCAACAGTGCTGAAGGGTTTCTATATGCTCACTAGCATTGGGCATTATCCAGGATCTTAGTCTGTTGTGCTACTGTGTCAGAATACCACAGGCTAGGTGAATTACAATGAATAGAAATTTATTGCCTGATGGTTCTGGAGGCTGGGACATCCAAGGTCAAGTTGCTCACAAGTTTGGTGTCTGCTAAGGGCCTAAGCCTGTGTTCCCAAGATGCTGTGTCCTGCAGAGGGGAAGAACACTGTTTCTCACAGAAAAAAGTAGAAGAGCCAAGAGCAAGAGCACACCTTCCAAAGCCCTTCCATTCAGGCATTGAGCCCAGCCTTGAGGGTGTAGCCCTCTTGACACAGTCACCTCTTAAAGGCCTCACTTCCCAATGTCTTTAACATTGGCAATTAAATTTCATCATGAGTGTTGGAAGAGACAAACATCCAAATCCAACAAAAAGCTTATTGCTTTTTGAGAGTCTGTAGGTATGAAGTAATGGCAATAAAAACTAAGCAATAATTGAGTGCCGGAAGGTAGTTTAAAATTTAGACTCGGCATTGTGGCTCTCACCTGTCATCTCAGCTGTGTGGGAAGTGTAAATAGGAGGATCATGCTCCAGTAGGCCCTGGGCAAAAATGCAAGACCCAATCCAAAAAAATAACTAAAGCAAAAGGGCTGTTGTATGGCTCAAATGGTAGAGCGTCTGCCTAGGAAGTTGAAGTGCTGAGTGCAAACCCCACTCGTTCCCCCCCAAATTAAATATTTTCATATACACATGTGCCTCCTTTACAAAGTCAGATGTGAAGGATGGGGGTTAATTTCTTAATAGGTACAGCATTTCTTTTTAGTGATGATGAAAATGTTTTGGAGATGATGGCTGTGCAATATTGTGACTATACAAGTGCCACTGAGTTGTTCACTTTAAATGGTTAATTTTATGTTCTGTGAATGTCAGTTCAAAAAGTCAATATTTATAACATGCAGAATAAAAGTAACAGTGTTATTTCTGATATCTTATGCTTTCCCACTTACCACTGGCAACAGTTTCAAATATCCTAACATTTTCTTCCAGTTTTTGCCACCCTTGATGTGTGTAGATTAATCTATTTTAAATATCATTTGTTGATTTACTGTTATTGTAGCTGCAGTTGGCTTTATGATGCTTTTCTGTTCCGCCTTTACTTTCCCATTAGAGCTTTATATATTTATGACTGTGTAAATATTGTTCACTGTGGAGCACTGGATTTTAATATGCACCTTTCCCCTGGAGTGAGTTACTGCTTCTTTTTCTTTCTTTGCATAACCCTTTTGTAGCATTTCATGAGTCTTTTTCTTTCTTTTTGAAAGCCTCAGTTTGTTTTCCAGGTGGCTGTGCATCAGATCTTCCTTTGCCACATCTGCTCTGGCATTGACAATCAGAATAAGGGTGCTATCCCTGCCAACAGAGCAGGAGCTAGGTCAGGACAACTTCTTTTTTTTTTTTTCTTAAAATATCTTTATTAGTGTATATTGTAAAAGTGAAGGGTCTCATTGTGATATTTCCATATGTGCATAATGTACTTTAGTCACAGTCACTTCCTATATTACTCTCTTATCTCCCTTTCTCCAGCCCCCTTTTTAAACTTTCTCATGAAATTTAAAAAATGAGTTTCATTATATCCTTTCAATATTACATACAATGTACTTTGATCATATTCTCCTCCTTTTTACCCCCTCCCTCTGGTTCCCTCGCACAATGGACTCCCTTTTTTGTTCATGTTCTTTGTGGTTTTCTTAGATCTAGATTCTGTGTGAGAGAAAACATGTTACTTGTCTTTCTGGGTCTGGCTTACTTTGCTTAACTTGATGATCTCCAGTTCCATGACATTACTGCATTCTACTTTATGACTGACTGATAGTCCTGTGTGTGTGTGTGTGTGTGTGTATGTAATATATATGAGTGCATATTTCCTTTATCCATTCATCACTGGATGGGCACCTAGGCTGATTCTATAACTTAGATATTTTGAATAGTGTTGCATGGGTGTTCAGGTATCTCTGTTGTAGGCTAACTAACACTCCTTTGGTTTTATGTAGGGCAACCTCTTTAATGACCAGAAAAAAAAAGTTTTTAAAAAATCTTTTCCGTGTTTTGTTGGAGTACACCCTCTAAAAGTTTTTAAAAAGTCTTTTCCGTGTTTTGTTGGAGTACACCCTCTAGCAGCTTCCTGATTTAAGACTTGACTCTGATGCTTTTTTTAAATGTAGCAAGTGTTGGAAAGTAAGCTGAGAAACTTTCCCAGAAAGTAAAAACTGAGAAAGGGAGGGGAGAAAGAAAGGCATTGACAGATCAACTCCTACCTCCCAAAACCTAAGAAGAATTTCAGAACTAGACATTGAAGGTACAGAAATTTTCAAAGAGAATATCCTGGAACGGAAGGAGATGGTTTCTTCTTGGTGATCCTGCAGAAACACAGACTTCCATTTCTTTTTTTCTGTCAAATTCTACCCCTCCATCCCCTTTCCATCTTCAAATTGCAACTCAGGAAGATGGGTTTGGGTTTCAGAGAAGATGGTGTTGAGTTTTTAACTTTTTCCCAGTACTGGGGTTTGAACTCAGGGTCTCATGCTTGCTAGGCAGGCACCCTACCCACTTGAGCCATGCCCCTGCCCTTTTTGCTTTAGTTATTTTTCAGATAGGGTCTCACACTTTTTGCCTGGGCCTGCCTCCATTGTGATCCTCCTACCTCTATCTTCCTTGTAGATGGGATTACAGCTGTGCACCACCACACCTGGCTTGTTTTTTGATACAGGGTCTCAGTAATTTTTTTTTGCCTGGGCTGGTCTAGAACCCTGTTCCTCCTATCTCCAGCTCCCTGAGTTTTAAAAATTTTAAATTTCCTTGTATTTTTCCCCCTTTGGGGTTGGAGAGTAAAGGGAATAGAAGGGTCTTTATTCTGCCCTATGAAAACTTTGGATTAAAGTTAAGCTTTTGTAAGCCTCAAATAAACATATATTTTTAGATTTGAATAGGGAGAATGAGATGTCCCTATTCCCAGATGGATAGTTGCCTTATATTTATGATCCTGACTTCCTCAACTTTCCTTTTTCCTCCAACTCCCCATGCTTCCTCTTCTTGTGTCCTTTTCACCCTAGCATCCTTAAGCAACTGACTGTTTTATATTTTCAACCTGATAATTGATGATTGGACTGCTCATTACTCAGCATGTCAGCTTAGACGTTTTCTAGGCATTGAAACTAAGCATAGCCAATATAAAATCTGTGATTTCTACTCCTTTTCCCCAAAGCTACTCTTCCCCAGCCTTCCCTTTCATATTAGGCACCATCTCCAGTAAGAAAGCTCCCTTTGGGCTAGAGGTGTGGCTCAAGGTGTAGAGTGCCTGCCTAGTAGACAGGAAGCCCTGATTTCAAATCACAGTAATGAAAAACAAAAACAAAAAAACTCCCTTAGAAATATCAGCCAGACCAAGTTCTTCCTTGCTTCAAGCCATTGATTGGCTCCCATTGCTTTGGTAATGACTTCCTTGTCCCACCATGTCTGTACAGTGCTGTGCAGTGCAGCCTCTGCTTCTTGTCCAGCCCTAGTTCCCAGAACTCTTGCTTTTGCCCCCTACTCTCTAGCTCTTCTTTTCTATTCTTTTGGCATTGTGGATATTGTTTTCCAGCTCAAGGTCTTTGTACTTGATCTTCTTTCTGCCTGGGAGGCTTTGCCTTCAGATTTTTTTTTTTTTTTTTTTTTAAGTTGAGGCTGGCTCCTTTCCATTCTTCACGTTCAGATGCTTGGTCCTGATGACCCTTGTGAAAGAGGTTCTCCACTGCGGCCTCACTGCTTCCAAAGACAGTCTTTGCCTCCAATTCTCGCTTTGCTGTGCCATCCAAATAGCAAAGGCAATATGGAGACACTGAACTGGAAAATTTTGGAAGATTACTGTAACATTGCTCTTGAATTGCTTCACTTAAGTTTCAAGAACTTTTAACTTGTTGCAGTTCAACTTACCTCTTTGATGTGAGTGTCTTTCTCACTAAGATTGTAATAAGAAACTCATGTGTCTAGTTCATTGTTCTATTTTTAATATCTGATATTGTCCCTGCACACATCAGGCACTTTAATAAATAGTAATTGAGTCAGTGAATAGACTTGTGAAAGCAGAGAACTGGAAGTGACTTCGGAGACTTACCTGCTGTTGTTTCTGGAGCCCTAGGGATGCTAGCACAGTTAGTTCATTAATTCAGCACCTTTGTTGGGTTGCTGCTCTATCCTTAGGTCTTGAGTCCCTGCCCTCAGGGACCTTAGTTCAAATTCATGGTTCTAGACATGGGGAGGGGTGTGGTGTGAAGACAGAGCAGTGTCATCTTTGGCAGCCTTTATTCTCTCATATAGTCACTGATAGGGCTACCTCTGAAGGGCTACTGACATTTTTCCTTTCTTTCCGCTCTTCGGCTCCATCCTAGAGTGCTCAAGACACTCTGTGACTCCTCGTGCGCCCATCTTCTTTTTAATTGTGCACCAGAAATCTTGATTTGATAGTTCATACATGTACTCCCGCCGCTGAGCTCTGGAATGCCATTTAAGCCCTGGAAGATATCCTATAGCTTGCTCTGTCTGGTTTGTAGCTCACCCAGCCCTTCAACGTTTAACCCAAGCTCTCTTTCAAATTAATCCTCCTTGCTTACTCTAAAACTTCAGAATACTCCAAAGCTATTTTTTGAAAGCTTAGGTTAGTTTATTCCTCAATGACCAAAATAATACCTGTCACATAAGATTCCTTTGTGACTTTTCTTTGTGATGAGACCAAACTACAATGTGTATGCACATATGTGTCCATATACACACACC
The DNA here is from genome assembly GCF_047511655.1 of Castor canadensis. Taxonomy (NCBI): domain Eukaryota; kingdom Metazoa; phylum Chordata; class Mammalia; order Rodentia; family Castoridae; genus Castor; species Castor canadensis. The sequence goes on from NC_133395.1 coordinate 136,374,362, forward strand.
TATATACACAGGTATTCTTGCTCCCCTCCCTAGATGTAGATGTGTTTTGTATACTTAGCACAGTATTAGGACTGAGCAGAATTTCATTTTTACCCTGCTGTGCCAGCCAAACAGCAAAGGGCAATATGGAGCCATCAAATTGCTGAATTTCAGAAGGTTACTTTAACATTACATTTGAATTGCTTAATTTATTTTCACTTTGAATCAGTTGCTAAGCAACCGGGAAGACAGGGCAAAATCAGCAAGGCTAATTTGGTTCTGTTAGTAGTATGTTAGCATCTCTTATATTTACATAGACAGTTGGTTGTAAATATATTTCATCCAATGTGATGCTCTGTTTTGTCCAAAGAAAACAGTTGGTGTGGAAGTTTTAGCAAGGCTGTGGTCTGATTGACAGTTCTTAGATTCACACTCTCACTTTAGGTAAGTGTGAAGTTACCTGAAGTTCCAAGCCCCTCTTGTTCCATTTGTTTGTTAAGTGACTTGACAGTGACATGCACAGGTGTCAAATGGTCCTTGCCACCATAATGAATGCAACCTGCTTGTTTCTCACACCAACTTATATCAGGTTTTTGGGGATGCCTAACCATCTAGCTATTAGTATATAAAATAATGTTACAGAAAAATAATAGGTCATTTTATTCTCTGTGTCATACTGTGGATGAAAATTAAAATTGTTATCCTCATTTGGTCTGATCAGAAGTTAATGCTGGTGACCAATATTTTGAATGCTTTTTAAAAAGTCATATGTTTATTTAAGGAAGTCATGCTGGCCCAACCTAGACATGCTGTCCTGTGTCAAAAGATAGGACATTGAATTCTGGCCAGTAGTCTCATTGTGTGTGATTATTCATGAGGTGTATGGAGAGTTCATATACATTAGGCTGGGAGAAAAACTGTCTCTTCCAGTGATGTCATTAAGTTGTCACTGAGACAGGAAATGACTGTGACCTGTGCCTTTCAGTAAGAGGCCGGGGAAAGCAGCCTTATCTTTTAAACTGGTTTCCTGTTGAATCCTTTGTTCCATAAAGACCTAGACAGGATTTTTCATATATAATTAAAACTACTTTCAGAGGGGTGAATCAGATTCTTGATGAAGGTGAATATCGGTGTCCCTGTGTTTATCTTGTAACTGCCTGTGACTAGGTAGAAATACTGAATTCTCGAAGGAGATTCTAGAAATGCAGAAAGTAACTTTTGCATCTACATTTAAATAATGTTTTGTTCTTAGTAGTGTTGAATATAGTATATTCTAACAATTAATTGATCCTGGCTATAAGAAAGAGCCATCTGAATTAGAGGACGATCTTGTTGTTTATGTACTTGTCAGTGAATGAATTTTTCTTACTTTGAGACTGTTATTTGGCTAGGAAAATAAGTAAGTATTTACTCATGGAAGTTCCTTTCAGGGAATCTGAATGAAGAGACAAGAATAAGTGTCATATACAGTACTTACCTATGTGTAGGGTGCAGTTTTTCCAAATCTGAGCATTTGCTTCAAGCTTATTAATTTTACAGATACCATTTGTAAACTCAGTATTTCAAGCTGTTAGCTTTTCAGGAGTGAGTGCCAATTTTAAAATATAGGTTTCATAATGAAATAATTTCTGAACTTTTGTGTGCGTGAGGGGGTGGAGTGGAGGGTGATGGGGATTGAACGCAGGGTCTTGTGCATGCTATGCTATACTGCTGAGCTATGCCTGCAGTCCTCTGTACTTTTTGGATGGCATATCCTCAGGAAAGTATTTTGGTGAATATACCCCTAAGCTCTGTGTGTGTCTGTATTTTAAGTTACATGCATGTGTGACTGCCCTAGTATATTATATACATATAAAATAATTAGGACAGTGAAAGTTAATGAAAAAGGTGAAGATCAAACAGTGTCATGTCCAGTTAATCACGAAGACTTCATATACTCGTTAATATCTCAATGTACATGGATGCTGTAGGGTAAGGGCCATTGTTAAAGACATATTCTCAGTGGTTTTGATTTTTAACTTCTGGGTGATTTTTATTTAGACCTGGTTAGATCATCATTATTTTTACCTTAAAGTAGATGACAAGAGGACTAAGGGAAGGACCAGTTCTTCCTTTCTCTTCCTTACCACTAGTGTGTTTAGCATTGTAATTTCTTTGTAGAGATCCTTGAAGCTGCTTGTCCTGTTGTAAGGGTTGGTTATGCTACTTAAGACAGCGTATGAAGTCATGCAAGCATATTGAATGGAAGCACAGGATGGTGCACTGATGATGAGGAGACAGGGTACATCCTGTGTCCATGGGAGTTCAGATATTTGCTTTCTGTATTCCAGAGGCTTACTTTGCTCATGATGCCGGATAGACCGCTGCCCTGGCAGGATCTCCAGACAAGCTAAATATATATTGCATTTAAAACTTAAGTGAGGGGACTGAAGAGATTGGGGTTTGTGTAAGGAAATCCTCATATGTATTGTTGTGTACAGTGAAGGCTCTTCTTCCTGTAATTGTCCAGTGTGACGTGAAGGCGTTAACTGTGGACAGTTGTTAAGAGCACTGGATTTGGATACTGTGTCACAGCCCTGCCACTAATGACCATGACCAGTTAGGCTCCCTTTATGTCAGCCTCAGTTCCCTCATCGCTTGCTTTATACAATGGTGGTGAGAATTCAGTTTAAAAAGGAAGGTGTATAATAAGGCTTTGTACCATCATTGACATGTAGCATACTTTCCAGTAGCTTGTATAAATAACATTGGAAAGCTATTGCCCATAGGTTGAGTGTATGTATCCTTGGTAACAGTTCGCCTTTGTTTCCCTTCTAGACTGCCTCTTCAAGCTATGTCCTATGAATCGCTACTCTGCCCAGAAGCAGTTCTGGAAAGCTGCTAAGCCCGGGGCCAATAGCACTACGGATGCAGTGCTGCTCAACAAGCTGCATGTATGTATGGCGATTGGGTGTCCACGGTGGTGTCCATTGGTGGTGTCCATTGATGGTGTCCATCATGGGGGTGTCAAGTGGTCATCAGGGTGGTGTTTGAGAGACCAGGGAGGGATTGGTGTGCCACCCTCCAACTCTAGCTCCCAGCTTTCTTCGGTTCTTTCATAAAGGATTAAGAGGCAGAGGACCCTAAGAAGAGGTGAGCATAGCCATCTTGAGGTATCTGGGGAGCCCCTCTTTTCTCAGCTGTTCCATTTTGGGATTGGCTTTGGACACAAGCTATAGAAGAAGACTGCCTAAAACTGAGTCCTGGCTCTTCTCATTAACAGGTGACCTTAGGCAAGTCACATAGCTGTTTCCCAACTCTGCTATTTCCCTGTAAATGGGGATGATGATAGTACCAGCATTAGGAGGAGGGTGTAAGGATTACATGAAATGAGACAAGAACAGCATATGAGCACCACTCAGCACATAATAAATGCTTTATAAATGTTGGCTATTCTTTAATGGGTTTTGGCTATTATCCAAGTATTTATCCCATAATTTGGCATGTAAAAGATGTGTTCATTCTGCTCCTAGTGTACTGTGTGACCACTGCAAGCTTTTGAGTCTCTCTGAGCTCATTTCTCATGCAAAACAATGATAGAATTCTTCTAGTGCTCTGTGCTTGGGAACTACTCTATGTGGAAGTTCTTTAAGGTGTTCAAAGGGAGGATCTGATCTTCATCAAGTGTAGTGTTACTGAAATTGCACCCCATTCTTGCTTCAGTTTTCTTCATGTCACTTATAGTCTTTGTGACATGCTTTTTAAAAAAATTCTGATTGTTTCCTGCTCCCTCCTAAAACGTCAGCCAGAAGAAGGCAGAAGGTTGATTCCAACCTGCTTGGTCCTGTGCCCTTCCTGCCTATAGCAGGGTTTGGTGCATGCTAGGTACTCTCGTAGTTGACTGAATAAACAATGATGTGTCTTGGTGCTCAGGATCTTGGTTCAGGATCGCTGAACACGGGGAGATGGTGAGTATGGAGGAGCTCACAGGTCCTCCATCTCAGCCTGCTCTGTCTTGATGTGGCAACATCTTAACCAGCAGTATTTGGTAAGGTTGTGATCAAGAGACCTTTTCATGCAGCATGTACTGTTCAGGTGTGGACCCTGTGCTCAAGGTAGGAGCAAGGACAAGGTTGCAGCTTCCTTCCTTCAGTGAGCTTGTAGTTAGCCTCATATGAGGACGTGCAAGTGTCACTCCTATTTTCCCTAAAATGAAATTAGGCTTTTTGTGGTTATGTATAAGATCACACATGCCTGGACCCTGTTATTCCCTCTGAAGCTTATAAATAACACTCTAGCCTTAGTAGCTTTCATTTATTTTCTTTAATTTTTTTGAGCACCCCAATCTCATACCAGTCTTGTGACCTTTTTCACCATTTGTCCTGTATAGAGTACCTTTCTCCAGGCTGTTGTTAAGCTAGGACCTTTGCATCCTTCATGTCTCAGCTTCAGTGTCATCCCCACAAAGTCTTCCCCACCTCCTCATCTAAGAGATGTTTGGTCAGTTTTTCTTTCCCACAGCTCCCTGTTTATGTCTTTCTCAGCCCTGATCATAGTCTGCAATTATATTTAGCAATTTCCTTAATTATCTGTCACTCATTAGAATGATGAGTTCTACAAGGTCAGAGGCAACATCTCTTGTTCACTGTATCCCCAGCTTCTGTAAGAGTGTCTGGTGCATTGTAGGCACCACAATAAGATTGAACACTGTGCTAGGTGCTGGTGGTAGAACAGTGTCAGAGCCTAAAGCCCCTGGGAACTTCATAGGAAGTAAGGATTAAGGAGGTAATGACAAGACAGTGTGACAAGTACTGTATTCCATGACAAACCACCTGAGGCTGGGGGAGTACATAGAAAGGGTATAAAAATCTTCTTTGCTGGGTAAGGGCATGCAACACAGAGGTCAGGAAGGACTTCCTGGAGGAAGAGGGAAGTGACAGGCAAGCTTTAATTGAGGCATCTGTTGGAGTTAAAGAGTAGAACAAGAAGAATCAATGGGAGCAAAAACCTGCAGGCTAGAGATTGCTTTGGAGACTTCAGGAATTACATCAAGCCCCATGTGGCACATACCTATAATTTCAACTTTTGGGAGGTTGAGGCAGGCTAATCAGAGTTCAAGGCCAGTCTGAACATAGTGAGACTGTCTCAAACAACCAAGGGCTGGGAGAAGGGTTGTAGCTCAGAGGTAGAGTGCCCGGAATTCAATCACCAGCACTACAAGAAAACCAAACCAAAAAAAGATTACATCATCGTTACCGTAATGATACTAAACTTACTCAGCGTTCCAAGACTCCTTACTCCCTCTTGATAGCAAATATTATACAGTGTTACTGAAATTCCTAGACATCAATTTTGTTTTTGTTTTTGTTTTTTTAAACTTATAAAGGCAAAAGGAAAGGAAAGTAGAAAATTGTATAATAAATGGTTTACTTAATGCTTAGGGACAGGTCCTCTAGGAGACATAAGGGAATCAGCACTTGCATCTTTTTGTATAAATCCCATGCTTGGGACAACTGTAGATCATGCCTGATGTAGAGTGTGTAGTACTGGTGACAAAAAAGCATGTTATCTGTGAGGTGAGTTTTCCAAAATGGCCAGCAGCTCTTGGTAACGTTAGGAGGATGCACAGTATTTTCTTCTCTCCATTGAACAATACGTGCACTTTTGGAAAACGTGCTGATGATGTACTAATAAAACCCACAAAGCCATGCTTGTTGTTGATATATAAAATGGAGTGAGGTGCTAGGTTCAGGGAATTGCAGATACGATTTAATCTGTGTGGAGATACAGCCAGCCATAAAATTGGGTGGGATGAATGTCGGTTCCTTATTCAGGACTGAAGCAGGCATTTTACCACATCCAGGCTGCCTGGTTACTGTCTGCTGAACTCCTGCAGCCCTCACCCCCACCCAGTTTGGCTCACAGTCTTCCTACCAGTCAGAAACCCCTGAGGTCTGTTTTGGGAACATGGGCTTCTCCTTGAATGGGCAGGGAGCATGGAAAGGGAACCTCCATCCTGCCTGCTCCTGGAGGGAGCTATTCAGGGCAGATGCCTGGGGTCAGCTTTGTGGGAGGTCAGTTGTTCCTGCTTTGCTTCTCTGGTATGAAGCTCATTCTGTTTAATGAGATCTTATTAGAACATCTCAAATTCTTCTCCTATGCTTCCACAGCAGGGGTTGCAGATTCAACATTGCTTTAGGCCAAGTAGGAAGCCAAAAGGAATAAAGGTGGCTTGGTGAGCAGTGTTGCCATGTGGGGGTGGGGTGTGCAGGTGTGGGAGGGCTCCAGAGGGCAGACCTACCTCTGCAGCTACTTCGTGGGAAGGTGGGCCAAGACCTGCACATGTCTTCTGCTCTGACGAGAAGATGAAAATCCATGCTTTTATGTGTAATATCCCAATTTTTAAATCATGTTGGCAGTTAATTTAATAAATTTAGGCTTAAGCCATATGTTCAGTAACAACCTAGAGTGACTCAGGCTCAAACTGGATGTGAATCTTTGGTCCTTTTTCCAACCTGTGATCTATGCTATATTTCATCAGCAATTCCTTTTGATGCTCCTTCTTGCAAATGAACTGTGAAAAACAGTACAGTTTAAAAAAAAAAAAAAAGTCAATCCTAAAGGTGATAGTGAACCTCTAACTTCTAGGACCAGGTTCAGTGGCTGACCTCTTTGATCCCAGCTACTTGGGAAGAGACTATGATTCGGGGCCTGCCTGGGCAAAAAGTTAGCAAGACCCCATTTCAACAAATGAACCAATGGTGGTGGCATGTACCTGTCACTCAAGCTACAAGGGAGGCATAAGTAGGTTTGTGGCCCAAAGAAAGCCCTGGGCAAAAAAACAAACTGAGCCCCCATCAGAAAAATAAGGCCAAAAAAATTTAAAAAGAACTTTTAACTCCCTGTGTGTGAGAGAATCAGTTATCTCTTTCATGCTGTTTGTGCTTAAAAAATAAATATAAAAGGAAACCAGTTCTTTGCTCTGACTTAAGATTCCTGATGTGACTTTGAGGTCTTGAGTGCTGATTTGTACTAGACTTTGTGTGGGGCTTTTTCCCTGCGTAGTTGGAACTTTCCCTCTGTTCTCTGAAAGTAATCTGCATGTTTCACTGCAGTCATTAAAATGTTGTATTTTGGGCAGCCACTTGCCTTTGGGGGCCAGGGGCCAGTCTCTAGTGGGTTTTCATTTTTATTTTTGTCAACTTACTGTGCAGCACCCCAGTCAGAGGTCAGATTATTTTAAATTAATGCCATTTAAGGAATTAGTTGTCTAGACCACTTTACTTCCTTTTCACTAGGATAAGCAACAAAACAGCACTCTGAAGGATGACATCTAGTGGCTGGTTACTGTGTGTGCTCATTCCTTCTATGAGAAAATGGGATTCTCACTTTGGGTCATGATTTCTCAAGAGTCTCTTGGCAAAATGATCCTCCCTTGCCCTCAAATCACACAATAGGTTTCACAGACCTTGGCTGTTTCCTAACAGCAGTTACCTCTTACCTTGAAACAGGCACCTGCATTGTTTGGACTCAGAGGTGATCATTTAAGTTAAGCTGACCCTTGACAAGCTAGAAAGAACCAGAGGAGTGACAAATCTTTATTGTCCTTAGAGCCTGGGTTGTGCATTGCTTATTTTCTGACGATGAATTCAATATCATATTACGTAATTCAGAGCTTGTTGACCTTTCCCCACTGTTCCAGTGCCCTTTCTATAGTAATTTAATAATGGTGTATTTATTTCTGAAATAAAGTAACAGGTGACTATAATGGGGTTGACCCTGATGTTGTTTAAGGAACATGGTAATGTCAGTGGGGAATAATAATGGTAGAAACCATAGCATAGGGTGTTTTCTTCCTTAGAAATTAAAAACAGTCCTCAGTTCATTGTGCAAGGGGAAGAAGTAATAGGTATTTTTATTTATTGAGATTTTTAAAGAAAGCAAACATAACAGATTTAAGATGGCTTTTTTCTTGTTTTTATTATTGTTGTACTAGGTGTACATTGTGACATTTACAAAGTTCTTACAATATATCATAGTTGAATTCACCTCCTCCATCGTTCTCCTTTATCCCCTCTCCCCCCACCTCTTGGAATAGTTTCAGTAGGTCTCATTTTTCCATTTTCATACATGCGTATATAATATTAACACCATTTAACCCTCCTGTACACTTTCCTTACATCCTCCCCCCTCCCACTGGTACCAGCCCCACACACAGGACCTGCTTTGCCTTCCTGTTCTCTGTTTTTGTAAAAAACAAAATGACATTTTTGTTTAAGATGGCTACGCAGGGTGTTCTATTATGATATTTCCATGTATATATGTAACATCCAGGCCACTTGCCATAGAGGCACAATGAAGATATTTGTGGAGAAGTTACACACATGAGAACTACAAGAAAAGACTAAAATATACGAATAGAAGGCTGCCAGTAGGAGCATGCTGTTTTCCATTGCTTTAATGTGTTTTTTTTTCTACTTTTTCTTAAATAAATAGGAAGTTCTAGTCTCATTTTTAATGGCTACATGGTTACTACTCTGTTTTTTGTCAATATTATGATTTCAGATAATGAGTCCCTGTGTAGGGAGAGCAGTATTCAGAATCCTGACAGTTTTTTACTGTTTTGGAAAAAAAAATTGTTAATGGTCTTGTACATTTGTCAAGTTATCTATGCAAGAGAAGCTCCTCGAAAAAGAATTACTTAGCCAAAGTTATACCAATTGAAAACCTTCATGGTCTATATTCCCAGATTATTCTCCAGAAAGTTCAGTGTTACAGTGCAGACCCATTCTTAGAACACACTCAAGGGACTTAACAAACCATGATCTCATTCTTTTCAGTGTGGAAACAACCTTGGTCTGTGGGCCCCGTACAGTCTGGACCTTGCTACCTTTTTATCTACCTGTTACTTTGCCTGTTGAGCCTAAAAATAATGATGAATGCTTTTGTTTAAAAACTGAGTTTGATTAGAGGTATGGCTCAAGTGGTAGAGTGCCTGCCTAATAATCAGGTGGAGGGCCTGAGTTCAAACCCCAGTACTGAAAGAAAAGAAAAGAAAAGAAAAGCTGAGTTTGGTTTTGTGAAGGGAAAGATTGAAGGGCCAATGAGTAAACTTGAGCGAGCGCAGTGGCCATTTATGCACTTGACCAGAAGGTACCTTCACGACTTTTCTCCTCAGATAAAGAAAACCTGTAGGAAAAGTGCATTCTTAGAATGGTTCATAAGCTTAATGCTTTTAGTGTTTACTTGGTAATGATATGTAGCCTCAGTATTCATTAAACTTGTTAACAGAGATAAGAGTTTTAACTCTTAATTTAATAGAGTTTTAACTGAGTTTTAGATGTGATATTCAAGACTGTCTTGTTGAAGTCCTTAGATTCTGTTCTCCAATATTTTTATTTTCTGTTTTTTTCTTTTTAGGCAAATATATTTGCTCTTTAGAGCTGCTGGTGTTTAATTAGTCTTTAAGAAGGAATAGACACCTTTTTGATGACTAACTTGATATTTCTTTTTTAGCTATGGCAGTGTCCCCTGGGTTGCTACTTTTATACCTAGTTTAAGCTTAGGTAGGAAGTTAATATTTTAGATAGGTGTGTCTTAAATTGAGGCCATTGGAAATTGTTGAGAGTAAGGGGAAGGTCCATGAGAGAATTTTGCATCTTAAAGAGAGGCTCTTAAATCATTTGAGTTAAAAAAATGGTACTTAAGAATTTTCTGTAGGTAAATCTTACTAGTGTAATGTTTTGAGCACAAAGAACTATTTCCTTTGTGGAAAATGTTAGATTTTATTTTTCTCATCCACTGATTTTCCTCCCTTTGACATGTTTTCCCTCTTGAATTCTGTCAGTATTAGCTGAGAACTGCTTAGCAGAAAGAAGAAATTCCTCTGTACTAAGTATAAACATTCACTCCAAGTGGATCCAGTCTGGTATTTTGTTTGGAAAACTACCTGCAGAGTCTGTGGATAGTGTAGAGATGTTTGGAGGGGGTGAAACACAGGCATGAAAACTGGGAGAACAAAAGATGGTGATCAATTAAGGAGAGGATTTAATGGAAAGGAAAGAGTATGAGAAGAATTGTGCAGAGGGCAGAAGAATTATGGATGCCAAGGGCTACCATGTTGTCTGTACTGGTATTATTGTTGAATGTGTCTAGAACTCAGACTGCCTTTATCCTTGTGCAACTGAGAATGACCATTGGTAACTAATTCCAAAAGAAAACTGGGAGGCCTGTGACTGAAGCATGGTTTTCAAGAGCTGATGCAGATATGGTCAACTTGCAGCAGTCTACACTGATATAGGCAGATAATTTCCCTCCTACAATATAGTTTTGCTTGGGGTTATGATTGCTTCCTGCAGTTTTCTCAAAAGATGTGCCTTTCTGAAATTGTCTACAGTTCAGGTATAGCTAGAACAGAAACTGAGTTTGAAGGAAACTGAAAGATTCTTGATCCAGCCAACTTAGGTCACCTTTTGAAATTTTTATCAGACCATTTCTTAGTGTTAGAAACTTCTGTACACTAATAGTGGTAAACATCTTTTATTGAAGGGACCGAGGGTTTAGCTCAGTGGTAGAGTGTTTGCCTAGCATGAGCAAGGCCCTGGGTTTGATCTAGTACTGCAAAGTAAACAAAGAAATAATTATTGGATGTCTATGATATATCTGACTTGCATTTTCTCTAGTCTTCGCAATAGCCCTAAAAGGCGTAGAGTTTCCCCATTTTGTGATGAGAGTACTGAGTGAGACTGGGTGAGATTAAGTGACCTGGACTAGATGACAAATTTGGATGTAAAGGTCCAGAAGGGCCTTGTGAAAAAGCAGACATGTTACTTGGGAAAGGTATGCTTCCCATTGGTATCTGTTGGCCTCTTGCCTCAAAGAATGGGGAGACTCTAGGAAGGGAGTGTTACAAACTCTGCGGCAGTACATTACTGGGTTTTACCTTCCATCAGATTCCACACTGAATTTCTTTCCTTATTTTACTTTTATCTAGCTTAGGGTTGGGTGACAGGTTGGGACAACAGACTGCTGATTGTCTAGGGTGTACTAGTTTCCCTGTTCAGAGTTGCTCAGTAAAATGAACCTGGAGCCTATTCTAGAACCTCTCTTCACCGTGTTTCCTGGTATGCTAAATTTGGACTGCTAATATCTCTCCACCTTATTTGTAATTCTACACATTTAGAGTTAACCCAAATGTGGATCTGAGGATTATCTCTGTCATTGAATAAATGCGATTAAAAATTTAAACATCATCAAGCAAAATTTCAGATGTTCACAGAAGTAGGAAAAATAGTTAACAAACCCACATTTGTACTCATCGTATAACTAGCTAGTGATGTTGGTCAAGCTTTTTAATTTTGTTATTTCTTCTTAAAGATCAGGGCAATCATCTTCCCTTCAAGGGGTTACTATGAAATTCAGTGAACTAATAATTAATGTCTAACAATAATAGCTAATAACCCACATGGGCTACAGTGATTGGACTCTATGCCATGTGGTTTATGTGAGGTGTAGGTTCCATTCTTACCCTCTGTACAAATGAGGAAATAGGCTCACAGATATTAAATAACAAACTGGAGGTCACAAGACCACAAACCACCCCAAACCAGCATTGAAGTCCTGTTTTATTTTACTCCAGTGCCTTAAAGAGGACATTTTACAAATCACGAAGGGGAATGCAAATTTCCCTCCTGACCTTACTCCTTTTTCTTTAAAGTGTATAGGATTTTGACTTGCTTTCCATAAGAAAATGTCCATGAATCCCCTAAAAAACCCCTCATTTTAAAGAAGCTTTTTGGCTTTTTTTTGGGCAACAAAGCCCAGGCAGGGTAGATGGCTTTGCAACCCTTTGGCTCACTGCACATAGTCTTAGGGTATGCTTCGGGATTTGCTTATTTCTGTGGTTCTGGCTGGAGACATTTGGTTTGCTTTGCTGCAGAGGTGTATAACCCATTGTTTCCTCTTTGTGACCAATCTTCCCCTCTCTGTACAGCATGCTGCAGACTTGGAAAAGAAGCAGAATGAAACAGAAAACAGGAAATTGCTGGGGACAGTGATCCAGTATGGCAATGTGATCCAGGTAGGTCAAGGCTGCTCTTCTTTTCTGGAGCTGAAGCATGACAAAGAATGAAGCAAGAAAAACACACGGAGCAAGGTTTGGATTCCTTCATACTAGGAATCCATGGAAACAGGCAGCCTGTGTATTGCAAAAATCCTAGTGCTTCTTGTTACATATGATGGACTCTTGGGCCTTGATTTGGTTGCCTCTTGGTGTGAGAATCTCCTTTCTCTGCCTGTAACTGATCATTTGTGTGCAGATATTTCAAACAGGAAACTTCCTGCCTGAAAAGGAGCCTGGCTGTTGGAGTTTTGCTTAACTTGCATTGCTTGAAAGTTCTTTTTATTTGGTGGAAATTGATTTTCCCGTAACTTTTATCTTTTGCTTAAGAGCTGTTTTCTAGAGATAATAAAAGCAGTTGTGTATTTCAGATTTTTTAAAAATCAGCAATAGTCGGGCACTATGGCTTATGCTTGTAACCCTAGCTATCTGGGTGGCAGAGATGGGGAGGTTAGTGATTTGAGGCCAGCCAGGGCAAAAAGTTCAGGAAATCCCTTCTCAACCAGTAAAAGCTGGTGTGTTGGCATGTGCCTGTCATCCCAGCTCTGCAGGAAGTATGAATAATAGGATCATGGTCCAGGCTGGCTCAGGCATAAACGTGAGACCCTGTTTGAAAAATAACTAAAGCAAAAAAGGGCTAATACCAAGTCCTGAGTTCAAACCCTGTTACCACCAATCAAAAGGGAATATTTATCATTTTGATACCTATATAATATTTATCATTTTGATTTATATAAGTCAAAAATATTTGATGATTGTTTTCACACCTTATGGGTTAGGAGGTTTACTTGCTTATTTTCTGTGCCTTTAAATTGTCATGGGACAAAACATAATCCTAGAAACAGTGTCTATAGGTCTTGCTCAGAAGATCCATCTGCATCCATCCCAGGCTTGTAGAAGATGTTAGAGGGAACCCAGGGCCCAGAGGCCTTCTAGATTTGTCCAGTTACTGGGTCATTTTGATCCAGGCACAAAGAATAGTAGTTATCAACTTTGAGAACCTAATCCATTAGATTATCTTGCTTCATTATTTCCCTTTTTGATTTTGCTTACTATGTAAACTGCACACATTACAAAGGAATTCCTTCCATTTTTATTGCTATTAGGTATAGAAAAATAGTAAAAAGCAGCCTTACTAATTAAATGGGTTATTTACGTTAGACCTTCTGGAATAGTGAAGGTAGTTCCTAAAAGCTGAAGATCAGGTCCAAGTTCCATCCTGTTGAGAATGTCCACAAGGGTCCAGGTGAGCTCACGGTTCTGTATCAGCTCTATTACTGAGAGGGCCAGGGCCTTGAGGCCCAAAGTGCAAGAACCCCCCTATTTGGTTAGATTGGAGAATGTTGCTGGAACTGAAGCTGAACAAGGTGCATAGGGGCGAAGGGCATAAACTCCTAAGTGCATTCTAGTCCAGGTGTTGTGACTTACTGTGAGATTCTGGGCAAGGGATCATGCCATTCTCAGAGAATGCAAAATAGAGATGTTCAGGCTTCATAGTAACTGGGACTATATAGTAACTAATCTTAGTTTTAGTACTTCCCTAAGTCTGGATCTTCAGACTCACCTGTAAAGAGATGTTGGTTTATAAACCAACCAAGTCTGAAGTCTGAATTGGTCACTGGTGGTCATCAACCACCTCCCAAATGAGGGTTTGGGAAGACATCACCTTTTCCTTGTTTTTCTTGCCCACGGGTGGTCCAGGGCTTATAGATCAGGCAGGTTATTTCTCCATCCTCACCAGTCCTGTTACAATATCTGGGGACTTCACAACGGCACCCTAGTAACTGTAAATATTAACATGCAAACAGGGGATTATTGGCAGGTGGCAGTAGAATTATAAGTGGATTCTTCCATTTCTCCAGGGACTGTGCAATCTTTCATATTCCCTCCCATTTTTTCCTACAACCTGGGAAGCCTTGGTAAGCACTTTCTGGTGTAGGCCAACTGTAAGATAAATTTTTCCCCATTTAGATCTTTCGTCTTTCCATCCCCTTTATGTAACCATTTTCCAAGAATCAAGAATAAAGTGCTTACAACATTCAAGGTCTATGGCCACCACGTTCTTCCAAATGAACTAACAACCGCCTAATGGGGTTGTCTTTGAAATCAAACTGTTTCTGTGTTCAGAATTCCCTTCCTTTGTTCCCCCTTGTTGCCTGGGCTTGTTCCTTAGCCCCTTTAAACAGGGTTGGGCTGTTCCCCTAACAGCTGGCAGATATGGTCCAGTTAACCTGAGTCACATCCATCTTGTCCAGGGCTATGTTGAGAAAGAAAAAAAAGGTTTTTTTCCTTCTCTTCTGCCTTTGCTCCTGCTCCCCTTACTGTTCTTTCTTTTCTCATCATTCCCAGCCTTAGGCACTGTGTGTTTCTTCTATTTCACAAGCAGCTCAGTGGTGGGAGGAATGTTGGATACATATTTTATGTAACTGACAGAGGAATAGTAGAAACTCAGAGATTTGCTGATACTGACCTTATTCTCTTGGCTGGTTTTTTAGCTCCTGCATTTGAAAAGTAATAAATACCTAACTGTGAATAAGAGACTTCCAGCTCTGCTAGAGAAGAATGCCATGAGAGTAACATTGGACGAGGCTGGAAACGAAGGATCCTGGTTTTATATTCAGCCTTTCTACAAACTGCGATCCATCGGAGATAGTGTAAGTGCAAACCCTCCCTCTCCCAAAAGTGCTCCATGCCATGCCTCCAGTCATTACTGTATATTAGGCTCAACTCGGAGAAGTTTACAGTTGAAACCACAGGAGTATCCCGGATGAAGAAAAGAGAATCACTATGGAAACTAATGTTTGGGAAACAAGGAAATGTGTAGAAGAGTGTGACCTAAATACAGTCTCTATGTTTCTCCTGTTGGGCCTCTGAAAAAAATCCCACGATCAGCCCATTACTTCAGTGATATTACCATAAAAACATCCATCCCATATATATGTCCTGGGAGGGTCCCTTGTCATTCCAGATCCATTAGTAGAATAGAAATGTCTGTATTTTGGAAATAAAGTTAGTAAAGGGCAGAGGATGGAAAAGAATTAGCTGTAACAGGGAAGGAGAGTGGATTGTAGGATTTGCTTCATGTGTTCTTGTGTCAGTAAGCAGGCTACCTCTCCATCTCATTATGCAACAGCAGTTGGTCCTGATCCGGCCCCCTGTCCTGCAGGGTCTGTAGAATATAAAGCCATAGGAATCTTTTTCAGGATGACTTAGAACAGTTCAGATATTTGTTAGCTAAATTAGTCAGTCATTACGTGGGCACATATTTAACAATGAATGTGTTTAAATCTGTCAGCTATATTCTTGACCTTGTTAAGGTTCTAGAATAGTTACTATTTTACCAAAAGGAAATTTATGCCTTAAACAGTGAGAACTGTTCTGAAAATAATCAGCCTAAACTAAAACTGGGTTTTAACATTTTTTAAAAATGTGCCCATTTAAGTATACAAGCTTTGGACAGTTTAAATGTATCTGTGTACATATTATGTAACACAGAGCAGCTCATTCCCTCACAGTCAGCTTAGAGTGAATATTGATCCTAAACTGAGAACCCAGGAAAACATCTAGGTTTCACCACAAGTGATGGATTTATTGAATGGAGTTAAGTTCATTTGGAGTTAGAGAAAATTTCGTTGTATATGCTCCCCATATGTATCAAATTGAAGATTAGATGAGTTTTCCATTTTAAGAAGCTGTTCTCTCCACTCCCCTTCCTCCTACCTCTGTAATGAAAGTAAATGTGCCTTGTTCTGAATTTCATTTTCAGCAAACCTTTGCTTTCCTATCATTTAATCTGTTTAGCTGTGACTTAGTTGAGAAGATGACTTGAATATTTATCCTTTTAGAATAGAACTTTTCATACTATAGGGATTGACCCATTTGTAGGTGATGGACTCATGACAGTCACTTTAGAAAATAGCATAGAATCAGGCCATACTTACATAATGGTAAGTATTGACAAGGAGAAACCTTTGCTTCTGATATTTACACGAATAAACATAAATAAATAAAGTATGTATTGCTGTATACGTATGAATGAATCATAGTAGAAAATGTAATTTTTTTTTTTCAGTACTGGGGTTTGAACTCAGGGCCTATAACCTTGAACCACTCCAACAGCCCTTATTTTTTGTGATTTTTTTTTTTTTTTTTTCAAGATAGGGGTCTCTCCAACTATTTGGCTGGGGTGGCTTCAAACTGTGATCCTCTTGATCTCTGCCTCCTGAGTAGCTAGGATGGCAGGTGTGAGCCACTGGTGCCTGGGTAAAAGTGTATTTCTTAATATATGTTGCAGTCACAAAAGTATGAAGGTCATTGCTCTGGAAACATAAAATTATAGCTTCATTCTTTCAAAGTAAAGACAACTTGGGAAATATCCCAAATTTATTTATGCAACTTCTTCAACTGGATGTCTCAGAAGAGGTTTTTCTACTTCTCTGACTGATATGGAAAATATCTCTATAGAATCAGTGATAATCATGCACCAATTCAGCTGTACCCTTCTGAAGACATCCCCTGGCCTACATAGGGTCAGGCTTTAAAAACTGGGCCATGTGCTTTGCATCCCTCTGCCGTCGGAGATGGATCTTTTTCAGTCCAGGCTCCCTTGGCTCCTTGCAGAGTTCCTCAGTAATCAGTGTGCATTTCTGATCTGCTCTGTTTAAAGTTCTGTTGCTCCTTTCCTTTGTAGGTGGTCATAGGTGACAAGGTTGTTCTGAACCCTGTCAATGCTGGCCAGCCTCTCCATGCCAGCAGCCATCAACTGGTGGACAACCCAGGCTGCAATGAGGTAAGGAAAATCAAGGGAATTCAAGTCTTGGTGTGTGGATAGGATTGCCTTATAGGAGCAGGCCTTCAGTGGGCCCTGAGCTTGTGTGCACCGAAAGTGATGTCAGCTGTGACTTAGGACACTGTGCCTGTTTTGCAGGTGAAGAACCAGAGGCCCAGAGTTGAGCTGCATGAGGTTGTGCTATTCTGTGTGGTGGTGATGGAGGGGCTGATATTCACCCCAGTGCTCAGTGTGCTGAGCTTTGCTTCACCAAGAGATCACTTTCTGCTTTTTTAAGCCTATGAGGTGTCTGGCCACAAGGACACCCTTTTTTTTTTTTTTTTTAATTTGTCTCCCTAAGTAGGGTACTTTTTTCTAATTCCTCAGAAGGGTGCATTACAGGACATGAGCAGCCCCTGCAGTGTGTCTTGCTTTTGACAATATATCTGCTTAGCCTCTAAATTGGAAATTTTAGGACACAAGATAGTAGTGTACTTGTGACATGAATATTTGTCTCATGGCTAAGGACACAAATTTGGATTCAAATCTCAGTCTGTCCTTTTCTAGCTCTGGGACCATAGATTAACCTCTGTGCATCAGTTCCTAGTCTCCCAAAGATGGGTGGTAGTTGTATCAGTTTTTTAGGGCATTGCTGAGGATTAGATTAGATAATGTGTTAGTATGTGAGTAAATAGCTCAGAGTGCTGCATATATTTAGTGCACAAATAATGGCTTTGTTAACTGTGATCATCAACATTGTCAAATGTGCACACTGGACTCACTTCTTGCCTTTTAGCTCATTACATTTTGTAAGTAGTTGCTTTCACTTGGCCTTTACTTTTTGGCTACAGAACAAAAGACTTGGAGGAAAAGGGAGGTGGGAAGTCCTGGTTTCTTCAGTCATGTTTGGAGCACATGCAGTGATGCATGCAAATGAACCATTTATGACCCATTACTGTGAACTAGCCAATTGATTTTGCAGGTGCCATGTTCCCAACAGTGTCAGTCTTCAGAGGTTTAGGCTGAAGCACAGCCTTGCTTCTTGGGTTACACTTAGGAATTTTGGGGCTGGATGTAAGAGTTGTGAATGGTATGGAAAAAAAAGATATCTGATGGTTTTTTTAGGTCAATTCTGTCAACTGTAATACAAGCTGGAAAATAGTCCTTTTCATGAAATGGAGTGATAACAAAGATGACATCTTAAAAGGGGTAAGTTTGATGCTTTATGGGCTGGGCAGCTTTTTGACAGTTGGAATTTCTTGGATTAGGCAGTTTAATTTTCTCTTTAAACTAATTTTTCCCTAATTTCCTCTTCTGTTGCATTTAGGGTGATGTGGTGAGGCTGTTCCATGCTGAACAGGAGAAATTTCTCACCTGTGACGAGCACAGGAAGAAGCAGCATGTCTTTCTGAGGACAACTGGCCGGCAGTCGGCTACATCTGCCACCAGTTCCAAAGCCCTGTGGGAGGTGGAGGTAATGAGTGGGGCTGGAGAGTGGGGGAAGGGACTCAGGGGTTCATAGGATTTAAACTTGTCTGTAGAAGTGCTTATGAATCACACCCAAGTGCTTATACTTACTTCATTCCAACAATGGCTTGGCCTGACTCAGCGAAGTGTGTGTTCCATGATGTAGCAGAAGGATGCATTGTGCTCTTGTGGCAGAAAATGTTATCTCCTTTGAAAGCAAACTCAGGGTTAAGATTGAAAATCTCTGGCCAAGTAATCGTCTGTTTTTTCTTTTCCTTGCTCGTTTGTCTGTCACAACAATTTTTTTTCAAATGTTTACCTGACTATGATACATGGGTGACTCCTGTAGTTATGTTGGGACCCAAATGGAAAGATAAGGACCCAGGTAATTAGAGCACTCAGCAGGATGACTTCAGTGGTAAGAGGCACATTCCATATGCTCTGGAGGTTTTGATAAAGGAGAACGTACTGAATGGGTGAGGAGATTAAGGAGGTAGCATTTGAGCCCACGCTTCCTGGAAGAGTCATATTTTGGAGGAAAGAGAGGAATGCAGTGGGTCACTCTGTGTAAGAGAATGGCTTGGAAGTGGACATATGAGGCAGCCTTGGGATAAAACTCAGTAACCTAGTTTGATGGGGAGCATAGGACCAACATGGGAAATTCAACAGAAACTCCTGTTGGAGACCAGAGCCTGAAAGGCTAGATAACCAGGCTATATGGAGTAGAATTGAGTTCATAGCCAGGGGAGAAATGTGGAAAGTTGTTTTGAGTCAGGGAGTAACATAATCAGTTGTTGCTTAAATAAGACAGATGATTTTGTCTGTAGCATGTAATTCATTAAGAGGAGGGTACTAGATTTGCAAGACCAAGAAGAAAATGATTTGAATGCTTGATAGTAGAGGTTTATAGTAAGGCAGAACTCTCCTCTTTACCCTCTCTGTAATTGCAGCTTTCTGGATGTTTCTCTGTCTCTGCTTGCCCCCTTGCTCTCCTCTCTCATGTGACTTCCTCTATGTCTAGTTTACATACAGTAAAGAAATCAGATCAAGAAACACATCAGTAGTGCAACCCAAGAAGGTCCATCAGGCCTGTTTCTAAACAGTATCCTCCCTTTTCCTCCTAGAAAGATAGTTTCTAATTTGATTTTTCTCTCCATAAATGACTATTGCTTGTTGAACTTATATATGTGGAATCAGACTATATAGTCTTCCTGGAGTCTGGTTTTTTTTTTTTTTTTCTTAGCATACTTAGAGATTTATCTATGCTCTTGCATGTATCAAGCAGTTCATTCCTTTATATTTCTATGTAGTGGAACACATAGAAATATATTTGTATATAGATATTTGTTAGTCTGCTTATCTGTTGATGAACATTTGAGTTGATCCTAATTTTTGGCTATTAAATAAATTTATTAAGTAAAGCGTCTTGCGTACAAGTTTCTATTCGGACATTTGTATAAGTTTCTATATCTTTTTGGCTAAATACCTAGGAGTGGAGTAGTTGGATCACATGGTGAGTGTGTTTGTAGGAAATTACCAATCTGTCTTCTACAGTGATTAGACTTTTACATTCCTACCAGCAATGTATGAAAATTCTAGTTTTTCACATTCTCACCAGTGCTTGGTATAATCAGTGTTTTCAATGTCATTTAAATAGACGCATAGTGAACTCTCATTGTGCATTTAATTTGCTTCTTTATGGCTACTTATATTGACCATTTTTCCTTGTGCTCATTTGCCATATGTCTATCTTCTCTGATGAAGTGTCCATTTCCAGTATTTTTCCAATTTTAAAATCTCCTCTTTTTACACAGATATGGAAATATCATGTTCATCTTGACCATTGTATAGAAAAGTTACTACAGTTATGATAAAAAGGAAGCTACATAAATTTTTTATTTCCACCATTTTCCTCCTTGCCTCCTTCTTTCTGCATCCATAGTATTTGCTCTTTTACCCTCACCTCCATGTAGGGACACTGTCAATCCTATTGCATTGTAGACTCCTTGGGAGCTAGAGCTTTGTCTTGAAGTTTGTTTTTGTCATTGATGTCCTCATTGTTCCCAACACACTGTTTTTGTATTCAAAACAGTCTCTCAGAACCATTTCTTATATGTGATTTCAGTAATGGTTGAGAAAGGAGAGAGGGAGAGAGAGATCGAGGTCCTTGTCTTGCCATGGTAACTTAAAGCAGAAAATGCAAATGAAGGAAAAACTGAAAATCAAGAATAAGGAGGAAACAGACTGTTATTTCACCAACGTAATGTGCCCACTTCCATTGAGTCAGAATATTTTTGCACAGTTGGCATCATTTTATAATCAGTTTTTGACCTTGCTTTAATATGCTATTGTAAATGGAAAAAATGTTTAACTGTCAGAACCCTACAGAAGTCTCTGTGGTAAACTTTAGTGCCTTAAAAGCAGGTAACCTGTCTTGTTCATCCAAAGGTGATTGAAATGAATAAAAGATGATGGCTTTCTGTGGGGATTTTTAACTTAAAAGTCCACTTCAGAGCATTTCCGTTTTTTCCTCTGAGAAGAAACAGCCGTCTACTTCTTACTCCATTAAAGCCTGTTTCCTGCCAGTTTTCCCCCTGAATTTCCTAGGAAAATGTTTAAAGTCTTCCTATTTGAATTTTTTTCTGTGCAGATCCTGGAAACTTAAGTGTCCCTTCAAAATAAAAGAAGGAAGAGAATGTCACGCATTTTATGTTTTCATTAGTGATCTGAAGTTTCCAATATGTGTGTAACTTTTTGCCAGCCAGCTTTACGTAATGCTATATGGGTAACATGTGACACAGCCCTCATGATAGTTCTCTTCTGTTTCCCTTCCTGTCCTTTGTGTTGCTGTTGTCATTTTATTTCTCTGTCATACCCCCCACAGTGTATTTTTATTTGTTTTACCTGTCACTTATATTTTAAAGACATGTAAACATGAGTACACAGGAATCATTCATATTTACTCATATGGTTATTGTCCAAGCTCTACCTTCCCCTCTGTAGATCCACATTATTCTTAGGTATCATTTCCTTTTTCTAAAGAAGTTCTTTTCATTTCTTCTTCTTCTTCTTTTTTTTTTTTGGTACTGGGGCTTGAACTCAGGGCCTTCACCTTGAGCCACTCCACCAGCTCTTTTTTGTGATAGGTTCTCGTAAACTGGCTTCGAACTATGATCCTCCTGAGCAGCTAGGATTACAGGCGTGAGCCACCTGTGCCAGGTCTTTTCATTTCTTGTGTGCAGGGCTACTATTGACAAATTCTTCCTACCCTCATTTGTGTGAAAGTACCTTTATTTCACCTTCATTTAAAGCATGGGTTTATTTTTCCTTTTTATATATGTTGTTTCTTTTCTTTTCTTTTTTTTTTTAAAGCAGTACTGGGGTTTGAACTCAGGGTCTCCTGCTTGCTAGGCTGGTATTCTACCACTTGAGCCACACTACCAGCCCTCCTTTTAAAAAACAAAATTAATAGCTTTATCAAGATGCAATTCATATGCTACATGAATGACACACTTGAAGTGTAAAATTCAGGTTCATAGGAGTGTGCAGTCATTAACATAATAGATTTGAGAACATTCTTATTCCTGAAGAAACCCTGCTACCCATTAGTGGTCACTCCCCCCTAATACACACACACACACACACACACACACACACACCCTGCTCCTGCTGCCCTGGAAGTTTTTCTGCTTTTTATTTCTGTGGAGTTGCCTTTTCTGGACATTTCATATAAATGGAACCCTACATGTAGTTTTTGTGTTTGACTTCCCTTACTTAGGATAATATTCTAGTCTGATTTGGGCTGTGAAAACATAATACCGTACACCAGGTGGCTTATGACTATCAGCCCCTTATTTCTGAGGGTTTGAAGGCTGAAAGGTGAAGATCAAGGCACTGGTAGATTGGCTGGTGAGGTCTCGCTGCCTGGCTCATCTGTGGTCCTCAAGTGGCAGAGAGAGAATTAGGGAGCTCTCTGGGTCTCCTGTGTAGGGGCACTGATCCCATTCATGAGGCTCTGCCCCCATGAGCTCATCACTTCCCAGATACTCACTTCCTAATCCCATCACCTTGGGGGTTAGATTTCAACATTAGAACTGGAAGGAGAACAAACACTCCAACTATAGCAGATTGTGTTTTTAAAGTTCATTCTTACTGCTACGTATATCAATACTTGAGTTCTTGTTATTGCCAGATAATATTCAATATGAGTAAGTGTGTGTAAACCATTTTTTACTTATCCATTTGCAGCTGGATAGCATTTGGATAATTTCTACCTTCTGGTTGTTGAGAGTGTTGCTCTGAACATTCACATATGCTTGTGTGAAAGTTTTCAAGTATTTTACAAGTGGAATTGTGGGTGAATGGTTCAACCATGTGTAACCTTTGGAAGGGCTGCTGGGCTGCCTTCTGAAGGGGCCACACCATGTTATATTCCCACCAGCAGTTATCATGGTCTGATTTCTCCCAAGTGACCTCTATTTCTGAAAACTATTTTTGTTGGCCATAGAATTCTAGATAGTGTTTTCTTTTTGTACTTGAAGGATTTTGATCCTTTGTCTGTCTTGCATTGTTTTGATGTGAGTGCAGTGTTTTAAAATCTTTATTTCCTATGTATAGTGTCTCTTCCGTCCCTTCTTCAGTTGCTTTGAATATTTGTCTTTTTTATTTCTGCTTTACATGAATTGATCATTGCGTGCCTTGGTGTGTGCATCTGTTTATTCTTTCAGAGCTCCTTAAATTTGAATCTGTAGATACGTATTAAAATGGGAAAAGTTTGAGTCACTATTTCTCAAATATTTTTCCAACCCTAACCAATCCACTCAGACATAAGCTGGATCATGTGAATTATCTGACTGCGTTTATGGCTTACCACTTTCTGATTGTTTGACTGTGTATTATTTTATGATTCTTTGCTGACACGGTAATACTACTTTATTGGGTGTCTGGAATCCATCGTTCGTTTAAGAAGCAATGAGAGTTTTGTTTTGTCAGACAGTCAAATTACTGTGGATCAGCTTGATCCCGAAGATGCTCATTTTCATACTTTATTAAGGTCAAAGTAGAGAGTACCAATGGTCTTGGGGCTGGATTAGCCCTGTAACTAAGGGAGCTTTTGATGCCTCCATTAATGCCCAAGATGGTTCATAGACTCTCTTTGTCTTGGCTTGTCAGAGTCAGGACCCCTCCCAGCCCTGTGTGAGCTTGGGGACTGTTTGAACTTTAGGCTTTCTTGTTGTTCTGTGTGTGTGTATTTGTGAGTGTGTGTGGGGTGCTGGACCTTGAACCCAGGGCTTTGCACATGGTAGGCAAGTGCTCTACCCCTAGCTACACTCCCTGTTCCATTTGTTCTTTATTTAGTTTTGTGAGGTCTTTTCTTATACATACATAGTTTGATATTCAGCCAGAAATTCGAAGGAGATCCCTGTTGTGTAGATTTCTAGAGCTTTCTCTATGCATAGATCCATATCCTCCAGAACTCTTCCTCTGCAAATTGCAGTGCCTTAGTCTCCCTAAACTCTGATCCACCTTCTTCACTCCATGAGCCCAGTTCCCTCAGGTTGGATTATGCTTCTGTTCAAAGAGGATTCAGACAGAAAACCAGAGAAACCTGATGCTTACCTTGTTTCCCTGTTCTCGGAGACCACAGTTGCTCACCACCCTTTGTCCAACAAACAAACATGGTTGTTTTGTATATTTTACCCAGTTTTCTACTTTTCTTCTATTTTGTGCAGTGTCTAATTGTTTATGGCACCAACTACTAGTGCCAGTTGCTATATCAAGGTTAGAAGCTGAAGTTTTATAAGAAGTTGGCTTAGACTCTCAGAATTTCATGTTTCAGAGCCCAAACAGCATGCGTTCCAGTACACATATGCAGGGAAGTGTACTTTGAGAGTGCTCCTTGAGATTTGTTTTTTATCGGTCATGCATTTTGTGGTTGAATTTAGGATCTTAACTTCTACTTCGCTAATACCAAGGCAAAGAATCTGAAAGCCATTGTAGTTTTTACTCCAGTCATTGCATGTTAACTCGGGGACTCAGTTCTCTCTCTGGAGAAACATCTTAGTATTTCCATGAGTTTGAGTTGGGATGTTACATGTGACACCTGGCACAGGTTTGTTGTATGATACTGATTTTTTTTTCAGGTTGAAATTACCATTCCTGAGCTATGAGTCTCAGATTCATTGTCATCCTAGTATAGGTTGACATCTCTTCGACTTCTGTTGATCCTTCTTTCCTTTGCAGGTAGTCCAGCACGATCCCTGTCGGGGTGGAGCAGGGTATTGGAACAGCCTCTTCCGTTTCAAGCACCTGGCTACAGGGCATTACTTGGCAGCAGAGGTAAGTAGCAGCCTTACGGTTTTCTCCTCGAAGGTGTACACACCCAGTTGACTTTTCTCACTCACTTGTAGCCACTGGGTACCTGGAGGCTCAAAAATGCTGTCACTTTGCTTTTCCTTGTGTTTTTCTGTTTCCTTCTGCCTCATTTTCCTGTGAAAGAAGAGGCAAAAATGACTAACACATTGTAGGACGACAGGAGTTCTCATCAAGATGTGGGGAGAAAGTAAGTTAGGAAATACTGTTGATGTAGGTTTTTAGGATAATTTTTCTATTTTCCTCTTGCATAGGGCCCTCCTCACATCTTATCCATCACTCCACTCCTAACTCGAGTGACTGAGACTTGGCCACGTGAAGACATAGTATGTAAAGTCACAACTGTTGAAACATGAAGAACTAGAGAATTTCATAGAGAAATCTGATTCCTTGGAGCCTTAATGGAATAGATAGGGGCTTACCTTTTACTTGTAGGATCAAAGAAATTAACTTTACCTTAAATGTCCATGAGAGCTTTTGAGGAAAGGAAAGACTCATTGTTGAAGAACAAGCGGAATTTACCTTTTAATTTTTTTATTAAATTAAGAATCCATCCTACTGCGTGACAGATGTTGAGTTTTACTCTGATCTGCTGGAAGATGTACAATGCATATTCCTAACAGATTCTAGTCGTACATCAAAAGATCCCTCCCTGTTGTCCTGGCAAAACTGCTCAGAGATTTCCAAGGGGATGTGTGGGTACTGCTTGTACAAATGACCTGAGGGATGTGGAATCAATGTGGACCTCCCCTGGGGTACCTGACACTTATATGAATTGATGATATTGAGACATTTAAGAACCGAAGATCAAAAAATCTAAGTTGAAATTCAAAATGGATCCTTAGGAAGTTACTGCCCCAGCTAATCAATTGTGAGAAATGTTGATTATGTGGTTTGCTAAACATTAATGGTGGTTGTGTTATCTGTCATGTTTTGAGGTGAATGTAGCACTTCCTAGAGGTCTAATTTTTCTTTTTCCTTTTTAACTAAAAATAAGCAGGGTTGTTATTGATTGCGTATTGAGCTTGTATTTATCTGAGGCTTTTAACTCTTGCTTTGCTAGTGAATTCATTGTGTTTTCATTGTCTGCACTTGTGAGCCATCTCTTGGTAACTGGTGGATTGTTCTGTGTGTGTTGCACCTGTGTGACCTGTGTTACTGTTGTGGCATGCTGGTTCCATGAATAGAGGGAAGGGACAAATTCTTAGCTGTTCAAGGATGGCTGCAGGCATTGAAGTCTCCTGCAGATGGGTCCCAGTCCTTGAGAAAGCAATGGATGTTTTAATTTCCTCATGATTCTTTTTCATCAGGTAGACCCTGACTTTGAGGAAGAATGCCTGGAGTTTCCTCCCTCAGTAAGTATGGGCAAGAGCCTTCATGTCTTCATCTGGTAGGGTGAGGCCAAATGATCTGGAACCCCATTTAAGAAACTATCACTGTGGCCTTTGATTGCTGGGGAAGGGGTAACCTTAGGCTGCCTTAAACAGGCCTTATTCTTTGTCTTTCTTCAAGGAAGTCAGATCCTTCTATGTCCTGATTGGTCCAGGCTCTGCTGGTCTTAAAGCTCTTCCTGTGTGCTTAGTCAAAAATCTCCAACTCCAAGCTGAAGAAGTGCATGCAATCTCTTGGAATATACCTAGCTTGAAGACGGTGGTGGCCCATGTGGGAGTTGGACTTTTATAAACAATTGTCTTACCACAGTTGACCTCAATCTATTACATCAGTTTCTCAAGGCATAGGGTGAAGCGGATAGTATCTTTTAGACTGTGGTGGTAACACATGAAACCTGTTACACCTTGCCTCTGATAGGGCAGTCAGTTGTCTGTCCCTCTGTCCCTGCTTTCTCCAAAGTCAGAAACTGGTTTTAGGGGATGATGTGATTTATAATGTGTTTTGAAATTTTAATGTGCAATACATTATTTTTTTTTCCATTGGAGAACATATGGTCAATGCTGATATGTAGGTACTTGGAGCTCAGGTATCTCTAGTTATGGTTGAAGAAGTCAGTGGTTGTGTTTATCAGTAAAACAGTTTTCTTGTGGAGTGCTTGATTCTGAGCAAGCATTACAAAAACCGAGACAGTTGCTTTCTATCTGATGCATGATTCTTCATGGTGATCTCAGAGGTAGGTAGGCAGGTGATATTGAAGGTATTTGTTTTTCTTAGACAAGTTGAGAAACAAAACAAAACAGGAGGAACTTTAAAATAAAGCATCACCGAAGGGAGTTGAGGTGGAGATAATTCAAGATGTAGTTGATTTGGAAGGTGTTGTGCATTCTGCATTAATGGTTAACTGTCTAGTTACTTTTGGGTTGAATGTTGGCTTTGAGAGAAACTCAAAGGAGTTATAACTGGCAGCTCCTGGTTGTGAACATGTGCAGTTGCCGGGTCCTGAGGTTCATCTTCCTCTTTGCATCTTTGTTACGCTTACTTTGGGAGGCCATTTTGAAAGCTTACGTTCAACAGTCAATCTGACTTGGAAAACGATCTAGTCCAGCTTGCTGCCAGTGTGCAGGGAAATCCATTGTAAAACCTTTCTGCCTGGTGCCCATGGCCCATGTTGTTGTTGTTTGAGCACATGGCCTGGTTTTATTTTTTTATATGACATTTCTTAATCTTTCACCTTCTTTGTTTGGAGAGAAGGAACTGCCTTCATGTGACTTGCATCCAGTGACCTCAGTGCTGCCATCTGAGGTGACACAGAGTAGGTCTCACCTCTGCAAAGAACGGCTTCTTTCAGTGAGAGTTAATGACCAACTGAACCTCGTGTGGCCACTTACTTGGTTCCCAAGGGAGACAAAGGCTAACCTGAGGCTGGCTCTTCTGCCAGTCTTTTGCACATGTGCCTTTCTTCCCACTAGGTGGCAAACTCTGACTGCATACTGAGAACGTGAAGACACTGTTTCTCAGTCTCATTTCCAGACACAGTGGACTTATTGTAAATGCAGTTTTCCCGTAGACTGCAGGTATCTGAAATGTCACTGCCAGCCTATAGACAAACCCTGTATCCTTGTTGGGTCAGACTTTATGTTGGAAATTAACTCACGGTTACAATAGCTAAGAGATACAGAGGTTCCCGGAACTGAGGGGTCTGTCACTCTCTGTTATTTAAGTGTAGAGAAAATGAAGCAACTCATTTTCTACCTAAGATGTGCTTAGGTAGAAGTACAGAGTATTGGAGGAGAAAGAATGAGGGAAGGAAGAGTCGGGCGTTTAGATATTAATAGAACTTTTTGAATTAATTTTTGTTTATTTTTTGAGACTGATCTAGATATATTGCCCGTGCGTATTCCTATGCTAGTCTTGATCTCCTGGGCTGAGCAGTCCTCCTCCTTTTCTCCCCAGTAGCCCACCATGCCTGACTAAAGACTTTTTTTTTTTAAACAGAAGTTGGGGCCACTAATGAACTGACAAAGCAGGTTATTGCTCCTAGGTCTCAGGCCCAGAGATGTTAAAATTCTCTCATGTTCTGTCTTTGCCTTTGATTTGACTTTGTGCTTGGTGGGTTTTTTTGTTTGTAGGACTGGGGTTTGACCTCAAGGCCTTGCACTTGCTAGGCAGTGCTCTACCACTTGAGCCATGCTCCCAGCCCTGACTTCACATTCTTGATTCTTGGGTCTTCCTGGTCCATTCTCTGTCTTCCTGGTTAGGACAGGAGGCAGAACTTCACCTGAGAAGCAAGGTAGGAACTAGGAAAGTGTAGTGTTCCTGGTACAGAGAGGGAGGTTTTCATCTTGCAGGGATGTTAAACATTAGAAAAGAACTCCATAGGGGGATGGTTCATCCGTGTAATCCTAACTACATGGGAGGCTGAGATCTGGAGGATCACTGTTCAAGGCCAGCCCAGACAAATAGTTCATGAGACCCCCATCTCCAAAATAACTACAGCAAAATGGACTGGAGGTGTGGCTCAAGTCGTAGAGTGTCTACTTTGCAAGTGTGAAGCCCCAAGTGCCAACCCTGGTCCTACCAAAAAAAAAAAAGATAAAAAACCACCCATGTACAGTCACCGAGCTGAGAGACATCTTGCAAGGCTTATAAGAGGGTGATCCTAGGCTAAACCCACTCCTTAAATCTTCTTAGGTGCATGGACTTTGGAGCTGAGAATGTGTTTTTAGTTTCTCAGGAGTTCTTTCGTCACTGTTTGTCAGCCTTCACTTTCAGAGACTTTCTTCATCTCAACCAAATCCCGGTGTAGAAGAGAGACCCTTTTTCTCTGTATTGTCACAGCAGCCCTTCTAAATAATACTTTTCAGGGCTAGGCTGATTTGTCAAATATACATATTGGCTATATTGGAATTGGTGCTTATGAACACTTGGATTCTGGATTATTGTATTTCTTCTTCTGGAAAGTAGCTGTCATGTTAGTAGACAGCTATCACTGCAGATTAATGTAACTGTGCGTAACTAATTCCATGGAGTAAATTTCCTCAGAGTGCTTTCCTTGCCCCACAGCTGCTGCAGGTGGATGTAGCTATGTGAAGGTCTTTATTACTTATAACTCTCTTTCCATGGACATCTTCTGTTGTCACACCACATTTCTTTAAGCATTTTTATTGCAACACAAGGAGGTAGAGAGAAATATTCATGGCTGATGATCACCTTATAACACTGCTCTGAAGCTGTGGTTCCTTTCCTGCCAACCGCTGACACTCACTATCGTTTCTCCTTGGTTCCTGTGGATTGTGGAATGATTGTGGTCAGCGAAAGCTTTTGCAACAGAATTGCTGACTCAGTGATGTTTTGCCCTCAGGTGGACCCAGATCAGGATGCTTCTCGAAGTAGGTTGCGAAATGCCCAAGAAAAGATGGTGTACTCCCTCGTCTCTGTGCCTGAAGGCAATGACATCTCCTCCATTTTTGAGCTAGACCCCACCACTCTCCGTGGAGGTGACAGCCTTGTCCCAAGGTACGACTTTAAAATTATATATCCCAAGAGAATCAGAGGTGGTCTTGGTGGCTTGGCCATGGTTCTTGAAATCCAAGTCATTATTGCCTTTTTCTTAACCTTTTATAAAGGAATTGGGAAAACATTTGGACTGGGTGCCTATATGGCATCTGATTTTTTATGTCGGATCAATGGTAAGTTCTTTATAGGTGGATAAAAGTGCTATATTTAGGTGAACAAGCCAAATCTTAAATCTAAGCAGCTCAGTAATTGTGTTACTCTCTTTTTTCTTCTCCAAACCTGGGCGATCTCTTGGTTGATTGACTGAATAGTTGAAAAGAAATCATAGAAAATTCACTGTGTGCATAGGAAGTGTTATTTTAAAGTATTGAGAAGTTAGGCCAGTATTCTTTATTTTATTCAGTTTAACTCTTGGTTTTGTTGCCTAAGTACACATTTTTTAAATAATTGGACTATAAATGGGACAAAGCTTATTCTTAACAAAGTCAATAATAATATCATTAATGCCCAACATTTTTTGAGTGCTGACTACATTCAGGCACAGTGCTACGTACATATACTTGACAGGAAACCTTGTGAGTTAGGTATTACTATCCACCCTTTATATAGACATTGAGGCTCAGAGACTTTACATCAGTTATCACAAGTAAGAGAGTCTCAAAGCACAACCCAGAGCCTTAAACGGCTAAGACAGAGTTATGTGGGCCCTTCTTGTAACTCTTCAATACAGCATTGCTTGGTAGAAATATCACTTCCATTTGTGGATTTATATTGGGTCTCTCTATTAATTTGTGTTTCATTATTCATGTATGCATTGCTACTTTCCTGTTCAACCTGAGCAGAGATGTGAAACTAGGAACCGTAGCTTGGGTGCTATTCAAATTCCAGGAGACCCTTGGTTTGTGCTGAGGGCTGTTCCTTGCATAGGATAAATGTAAGTCTGTGCCCACATAGAAGAGAACCTTACAAAGCAAAAACACCTTTCTTTGCCATTCAGCCAAATGATTGCCAGTTCCTAAACTTTGCTGGATTGTTAACCCTTAAGGACCTGAGGGAAGCTAGAGATGTTCTCTCAGAAAGTCCCAAGTGTGGGCACAGCTTTTCACCCTCCAGGTCTGGAACCCCTGGTTTCAAATGCCTTTAAAAACAGCCTGCTGGGCACAGTGACATCTGCCTATAGCACCAGCTTCCTTTTTTTTTTTTTTTAATTTTTATTGTTTTATTATTCATATGTGCATACAATGCTTGGGTCATTTCTCCCCCCTGCCCCCACCCCCTCCCTTACCACCCACTCCCCCCCCTTCTTCTCTCCCCTACCCCCTTGATACCCGGCAGAAACTGTTTTGCCCTTATCTCTAATTTTGTTGAAGAGAGAGTATAAGCAATAATAGGAAGGAACAAGGGTTTTTGCTGGTTGAGATAAGGATAGCTATACAGGGAGTTGACTCACATTAATTTCCTGTGCATGTGTGTTACCTTCTAGGTTAATTCTTTTTGATCTAACCTTTTCTCTAGTTCCTGGTCCCCTTCTCCTATTGGCCTCAGTTGCTTTTAAGGTATCTGCTTTAGTTTCTCTGCGTTGAGGGCAACAAATGCTAGATAATTTTTTAGGTGTTTTACCTATCCTCACCCGTCCCTTGTGTGCTCTTGCTTTTATCATGTGCTCAAAGTCCTATCCCCTTGTTGTGTTTGCCCTTGATCTAATGTCCACATATGAGAGAAAACATACAATTTTTGGTTTTTTTGGGCCATAGCCTCAGCTTCTTAAGAGACTGAGGCAGGAGGATCTCTTGAGTCTCGGAGTTTTGAGATCAACTTGGGCAACATAGTGCCCAAGTTCTTCTTAAGAAAAGAAGAGAAATAAAAGAAAAACCCTAGGCTTTTTGAGCTATAATTCACCTATATAAAGTGCTGTATTTCACTAAGGGGAAGTCACTAACAGTAGAGGGAGGGTAAAGGAAGGAAGTAAAGAAGGTGAATATTGTTGATATGTTTTCTATACAAGAATGAATATAGAATGTTTAAACCTGTTGAAATCACCATAAGAAGGGGACCAAAGTAGAAAGGAGAAAATTAGAGGGATGAACCAATTTGGGTTACAATATATGCATACATTGAAATGTCATAATTAAACACCCTCTATAGCTATCTTAAAAAAATGTCTTTTTTTTTCAAAATTGGAGGTCAGGGAGGTAAAACAGGTCCTGTTTGGGGGTTGGTACCAGGAGGAAAGGGGGAATAGAAAGAAAGGGTGAAGGAGGCTGAATATGGTGGAAATACTGTGTACTCATACATGAAAATGGAACAATGAGATCTGATGATACTATTCTAAAGATGGGAGGAGAAGAGAAGAGAATGATGGAGGGGGTGAATTTAACTGTGGTATATTGTAACTATGATATATTGCACTTTTGTAAATGTCACAGTGTGTACCCCCTGTACAATAATATGATAATAAGTTTTTTTTAAGTGCTTTATTCGTTGGTTTTTAGTAGATTAATGGAGTTAGGCAACCATCACTGCAATCAATTTGGGAGTATTTTTATTAGCCCCCGAAAGAAACACCATACGCATTAGTGGTCACTCATTTTCCACACCCTACCCCCAGCCTTAGACTAATCTACTTTACTGTTTTCTCTTTCAAAAACAATTTTATTAGCATACAGTAGTTATAGAGAGGTGGGTTCATTGTGACCTTTCCATATTTGCTTACAATGTACCTTAGCTAGGTTTATCTCCATCATCATTTCCCCTCCTCCCCCTCCTCTTTAACTAAAATGATTTTGACAGGTTTCAATGTTCTGTCCTCATACATGTATATAAAATACATCAACCGTATTTGCCCTCTTCTCATGCACTTTCTGACTGGCTTGTTCTGGGCATTTTATAGAAATGGGGTCACATGTCATGTGATGTTTTGTGACTGGCTTCTTTTACTTGGTGGTGTTTTCAAGATTTATCCATGTTGTAACATAGATAAGTATTCCGTTTAATTTTGAATCATACTCCATTCTGTGGGTAAAACCACGTTTCATTTATCCCTTTATGAGCTGATGGCCATTTGAGTTGTTTGTATTTTTGGCCTATGATGAATAAGGCTGTCGCTAACATTTCTGTACACGTTTTTGTGTGGACATTTATGTTTCTCTGGGAATTAAATTGCTGTGTTTAACCTTTTGAAGAACTGCCAGGTTGCTTCTCAAACTAGATGGACCATTTTACATTCCCATCATCAGTACATGAGAGTTCCAGTCTCTCCAAGACTTGTCATTATCTTTTTTACTGAGCCATCCTAATTACTGTGAAGTGGAATCTCATTGTGATTTTGATCTACATTTCTCTAATGGTTGGTGATCATGTGTTTATTGGCCATTTGTACATCTTCTTTGAAGAAATATTTACTTACATCCTTTGCCATTATTTGCCTATTTTAAAAAGTTCCATTTTTTAACTATTGAGTTATAAATGTTCTTTATTCTAGATATAGATAACTTATCAGATACCTGATTTGCAAATATTTTCTCTCATTTTATCTTTCAACTTTAATGGTGTCTTTTGAAGCAAAAAAGTTTAATTTTGTAGACGTTCAGCTCATTTTTTAATTTGCTTGTTTTTTTGACTTTTTACCTAAGAAACCATTACTAATCTAAGCTCACAAAACTTCATGGTGATATTCTTCTAAGAGTTTTAGCTGGGCTTGGTGGCTCAGCCTTGGGCTGCAATACCCTATTTAAAAAATAACTAAAGCGAAAAAGGGATGGGGAGATGGAGACCTAGCTCAAGTGATCGAACACCTGCCTAGCAAACGCTAGGCCCTGAATTGGAACCCCATTAATACCAGGAAAAAAAAAAAAGGAGAGGGACAAAAGAAGAATTTTATAGTTTTCTGTTTTTACACTTAGGTCTTTGATTCATTAAAAGATCTTTAAAAATATGGTTTGTTTGAGGTTGATCTTGCTTTTTAAAAGCTGGCTGCCTGCTTATTACCTACATAGGTAGAGGTCTGTAAAACCCAACTGCATTTCAGTTCAAGTGATTTTCCACATGTTGTGTCCTCAGTTCTGAATATTATTTAGTGAATTTTTCTTAGGACCTCAGAAGATGGAGGAATGACATTTATATTCAATGCTAAATGTGAAAGTTTGTCAGGAT
This sequence comes from Castor canadensis, assembly GCF_047511655.1. NCBI lineage: Eukaryota > Metazoa > Chordata > Mammalia > Rodentia > Castoridae > Castor > Castor canadensis. The sequence goes on from NC_133395.1 coordinate 136,408,105, forward strand.
AGAACAGAGGAGAAGCATGGGATTTAAAGTATCACATTGTTCCATCAGATACAGAAGACAGCTGCTTGACCTGTATTCCCTAGTGGTTTGGAAATCCCCATATTCCTGTGGGAAAGAAAAGTTGAAGTTTCTGGGTCCGCTGGCTGAGCAGTGTTGACTGGTTGGAGTTCCCTCCTTCACTCCTTCCATTCATTACTGTTTCTTTATTTGCAAACTTTCTTTGTGGGCAGGTGTCCTTCCCTAGACTGATTGTAAATTCAGAAGCAAGAGAAGCCTTGTGTTCAGCTTGGTGGAAAAAGTGTTTGGCATGGTGCTCACTTATGATCTTGGACTAGCTCTTTGCTTTTAAATTTTTTATTCATTCTTGCTGTTGGCTACCAAACTCAGTGCCAAAAGAGAAGTGGGTCTCACTGTTATTCATTGATCCTGTGGAATCATAAAAGACTTCAGCAGTAATACATCCATTTTCTTCCATCTGAAGTTCTGAATTTTGTTTGCTTGCAGATAAAAAAGTCTAAGGTTAGATATACGAACATCTGTGAAATGTTACCAGCAAAGGCATTTTGGGGATAGTCACTGATTAAAAGAATCCTTTGGAGTCAAAGTGAGAGGGATAATTTCCAATCCTGGATACAATAAACAAGCTAGAGAGATTTCAGTGTGCATAAATTAGATGCACTAAATGAGCATTGGGATATTATCCATCCCTGTGGCTCTTTTTGTGTTTGTCCTGATAGCATGGCTTCTGAACTAAGGATTAAGAATGGGACTTCAGAGGAACTGATAGAGTGTCTTTTGTATCTTAAATGAAATTGACATAAAACTCTATAGAATGTAAATCAGCAAGCTAAAACCTAATCTCCAGGCTTTGGTTATGTTTTAAAAATAAGGAAAATGAATCCAACTTAGAATCAAAAATGAAAATCTTTTTGTTAAATATCTTGTTAGTGTTATTTCATATTCATTCTAGTTATAGTAAATATCATTAGGTTTTCCCTCTTGTGGCCTTGTGGCCTTACTTGGAACATTCATGGCAGTTACAATGGAGGAGGGCAGAGGGCCTGGTGACAGTAAACGTCTGATTTGCTTTGCTCCCCTGGCCTTTCCATGAATGTGATGTGTCACTGTCCTGAATTCCTCTTAGTATGAATGATTTCTGTTGTTCTCCCCTCTCTGACCACCACCCTACCAATGTTTAAAGTTCCAGACCAAATAGTCTAAATTTTATATCTGTGACAGAACCTTCACAACTCTCTTGAGTCGTCCTTGACTGTTTCCCAACATAGTGTTTTTCAACATCTGTCTTTTTTCACTTCCCTCTTGTTTGGTATACATTCATCTAGTTTCACCAATGAAACGGTAGGCTCTGTAGGGCAAGAATTGTTTTTACTACTTCTTCTTTAAAAGAAAAGCAAAATTGAAAAACCTTGTAAACCTTATAATGAGCAAGGTAATGCTTGCTCATTATAGAAAGATACAATAAAACAACCATCTTTTAAAACCCTGTGGAGAAGGAATAAGTAAAAATTACATACAATCCAGCCATGCGTAATTAACCACTGCTAAGATTTTAGTTCAGCTGAACACTGATGGCTCACACCTGTCATCCTAGTTACTTGGGAGGCTGAGATTGGGAGAACCGTAGTTCGAGGTCAGCCTAGGCAAAGAGTTCGCAAGACCCACCCCCCATCTCCAAAAAAACCAGAGCAAAATGGACTGGAGGTGTGGCTCAAGCTGTAGAGCACCCGCCTTGCAAGTGTGAAGTCCTGTCCTCAAATCCCAATCTCAACAAAAAGAAGATTTTGGTTCATGGAGGTTCAGACAGGTCTCTGGGCATGCAGCAGTGAGATCTAAATGGGACCATAAGTTACTTTGACCAATTTTTTTTTTTTATGGAATCATGTATTCTGTGTGTGTTTCCAAGTAAGTGCTTATTGATTATCATCACGTTAAGTAATGGTAGAATTCTATAGTATGCACTGTAATTAGTCCTTATTAAGACATTAGATTGTATAGGTTTTTACAATTATAAGTAATAATTTGTTAAACATTTCTGTGCCACCTTTGCACCTATGCTATCGTTTCTTAAAGGGAAAAAATTTAAAAATGGGATTTCTAGATGAAAGGATTCAGGCACACTACAAAGTGCCAGGCTCTTTTCCTGAGCTGTGCCTGATTACAAACTCACAATATGCAGGGCTGGGCGCATAGCTCTGTGGTGGAGCTCTTGGTTAGTATGAGCAGGGCCCTGGGCTCAAACAGCAGCACCAAAAAAAATAGTATTCAACTCATTTCCCTAAGCTCTTGTTGATACTTTTATCAGTTTTTAAGATTCATAGACTGTGATAGGATAAAATGATATGTTTTGTATATATTTGTATGCTAAGAAAGTTGACTGGGTAACTTCCCTGTTTATCGGTTATTCATATTTCATTATTAAATTATTGATTTATGCACTTATCCCACTTTCATTTCTGTTATTCATGCTTTTCTTATTGATTTGTGTGAACTCATTATATATGTGGATTAATAACCTTTCTATGTTGTATTTTACTCTTTTTCCTCTGGCTTTTTTTTTTTCCAATTTCCTTTGTGAAATATGCATACACACACACACTTGCTCTAGAGAAGACTTAACACTTAGATAATCCAGCCAGATACCAGTGGTTCATATCTATAATCCTAGCTACTAGGGCGGCTGAGTTCAGGAAGATCACAGTTCGATGACAGCCCGTGCAAAAAGTTCAAAAAAGCTAGGCACAACTGTCATCGCAGTGATGGTGGGAACCATAAAATAGGATTATGGTCCAGGCCAGCCTGGGCAAAAAGTGAGACTCTGTCTCCAAAACAACCAGAACAAAAAGGGCTAGAGGTGTGGATCAAGTGGTAGAATGCTTGCCCAGCAGCACTTAGGAAATAATAGAATAATAAAGTTTATTCTTCTTCTAAAGAGTTTAGACATTATTGCATGCTTCAAATTTTCTCTACCACAAGATTAGTAAATATTTACTCATATTTTCTTCCAGAAATTTTATGATTTCCTTTTTTTCTTTATTGAACTATATGAAATCTGTTATTGCTTTATTAGCTCTTGCGACAAGCACTAATACATTCTCAATTCTTGATGCTCTGTTTTCATGCTGCTTGTATAATTAATTCACATAGTATGATCTTATTTTTAGAAATAAAACATGTTGCAACAGCCTCAGTGTCATTATGAATTATTTTCTGTTGTAAATACATCAGAATGTGACCTGAAACAGACCCTTACTCCTAAGTATATACTGTCTAGTGAGCAGAGTAGAGAACCATTTTGTGTCCCCTTCTATTTTGATTAGAATATATTCTAGACAGGTGACTACAGAGTAAACCCAAATATTCCTGTTCCTAAAATCTTTTCTTCTCTTTAGGAACTCCTATGTCCGGCTCAGACACCTATGTACTAACACCTGGGTTCACAGCACAAACATTCCTATTGACAAGGAGGAGGAAAAACCTGTGATGCTGAAAGTAAGTCCCAGAATTTGTCTACCTCCTCCTGGCCCCTCGTGAAAGGGCTCCTTTGAGAATAAACAGAAGAATATGAAGCTGTGAAGTGGTTTTTGTTCTTTCTTTTTTTCCCCTATGAGTGCAGTCATGGCCAAACTTGAATGCCAGAAAAGAATTCTCTCTAAGGGTCCTGGGTGAAGCAAACTTAGGGCTTTTGAAATAACCAGAACCTTTTATTTTATTCCATGGCTTCTGCTCTAGTGGTGAAGCAATTGTCTGTATTTCATGTCTGTCTGACAGATGATTTGGGCCAGGGGAATTTTTGCTTGTGCCTTGAGGTATATCAAATAACTACTTGATTTTTCCCAGTCTTTACTATTTCTCTTTTTCTTTATGTATTTAAGCATATCATTTATTTCTTGAAAGACCTCTCAGCCCCCTTTTATCTTTTGTCCTTCCCCTCCTTCCCCCATAGTCTCTAGGCTCATAGAGCATAAAAACATGGGATTTTTCAAAAAATGGAAGGAAAGTCTCATACTTGTTGTGGTTGTAGTGTTAGAGAAGGTTTTAGATTTTTTTTCTGCTACCTTTATGAACATTTTCAGTTTATAGAAAAGTTGAAAGAATGGTACAGTGTCTATCATTATGATACTCTCTGAGTTAATAATCACCATTTTCCATATTCACTTTTCCTCTGTGAACAGCCATGTTCTTTAACTGTAGGAATCTACTATGTTCCCTGTGATAAGTGAAGCTCTAAAATGATAGCAGTGCCCCTTCCTATCTTGCTGGTCCCCATAATAGCAATTTCCAGAGATGAAAACTATTAACCATTTAGTACAACCTTCCAGAAGTTTTCCTGTATCTAGTTGGCTTTAACTCCAAGATAGCTCCAAGGTTTTTGTATTGCCCAGTATCTTGTAAATGAGTATTAGATTAATCTCTTACCTGCTCATTCCAAGATTATCCTACAAAAACTACTTTGAATTTCAGATTGGCACCTCTCCCGTGAAGGAGGATAAGGAAGCATTTGCCATAGTTCCTGTTTCTCCTGCTGAAGTTCGGGATTTAGACTTTGCCAATGATGCCAGCAAGGTGCTAGGCTCCATCGCTGGGAAGCTGGAGAAAGGCACCATCACCCAGAACGAGAGAAGGTGAAGACTTCCTGCATGTGTCCTCATAGTGGTCTTTAACTGATACAGATTTGGAAAATTCCTTGGGAAGTGAGAGAATGGCAACTCAACAGCTATGTGTGAGCGTGGCAGGCCTGAGCGTTTATGGGTGGCTTCAGTTCTCTCCCCCCCTCTCCCCCCCCACAATAACCTTCACCTCCTTGTCTCTTTCTCTCTCTTCTCCTCTCCTTCTTCCTCTCCATTTTCCTCTCTTTTCTCTCTAGTTTGGTCTCAGAATCACTTTACTGAATGTTAGGGATTAAGCTTACTCTGAGGAAATTTGATGGCTGACACTGCATAACGGTGATCATCCTTTTATGGAAATGCTATGTGGTTTGTGTTTCATTCTTTTTGGTAATTGGCCTTAGCTGTTGATTTCAAGGAAATTGGAAAGAACATATTCTGTACTGTTGAACTGGTTCACGAGGCCTGAAGCTTCTGAGGTGAAGCTCCCAGACTTGTTGAGCATTGAATGCTGTCTCTAATGGTCTCTTTCCTTGCAAGGTCTGTGACGAAGCTGCTGGAGGACTTGGTTTACTTTGTCACTGGTGGAACTAACTCTGGCCAAGATGTGCTTGAAGTAGTCTTCTCCAAGCCCAACCGAGAACGGCAGAAGTTGATGAGGGAACAGAATATTCTCAAGCAGGTCTGTGAGATGTATGTACTTGGAGGTTGGGTTTGTTAGAAATCTGAGGTAGCTGAGGGGACCATGGATGATTCCCACCTGGAAGGTATTTGTTAGAGCGGTTTTAGGTTCTCCTGTGCCCTTTCCTCCTCCCCCTGCATCCTGCACCAGAGTGGAACAGTTGTCACTGTCAGTGAACCTGTACTGACACATCATTATCACGCAAAGTGCATAGCTTACATGCACGCCTGTTGTTGTACATTATGTGGGTTTTGACAAATACATAATGCCATGTATCCACCATTACAGTGTCAGGTAGAATAGTTTCACTATCCTGAAAATCCTGTGTTCTACCTGTTCATCTTTCTCCTTTACCTTTGACCAGCACTAATCTTTTTTTCAGCCTCCATGGATTTGCCTTTTTCAGACTCACATAGTTGGAACTGGATAGTATGTTGCCTTTTCTGATTGGCCACTTACATTTAGTAACATGCGTCTAAAGCTCCTCCATGTCTCTTCATGGCTGGATAGCTTGGTTCGGTTGATATTTACTGTATTTGTTGAGTGTCAATCATGTGAGAGTTCACCTAGTATGACCCTGAAGAAGTTTTGAGTTGACATCTTTATGCTCCTCAGTGCAGTGTATCCTTAAGGTTATTTAATATCTTTAGGGGATTTGGAATATATAATAAACCCAGGGCTCCTTATGGGGATCCCTATAAATCACTACAGAATCTTTCCATAAAGAAACGAGTAGTAGTTTACAGGAAATACATAAGTGGAATTATTTGCTGTTGTGTTAGTCAGCTTTCTGTCCTATGAGAAAAATCAGCTTAGAGCAGCAAAGGTTTATTTTGGCTTCCAGTTTCAGAGGTTTCAATCCATGTCACTTGTGTTGCTTTGGGCCTGTGGTATGGCAGAACATACCATCATGGTGGGGCTTGTGGAGGAGCAAAATTGCATGCTTCATTGTGGCCAGGAAACAGAGAGGGAAAGCTTGCTTTTATAACCAAGTTCCTCCCCTGAAACCCATTAAGTTATGAATCCATTGATGAGTTTTCATGACCTGAGCGTGTCCTTAAGGACCTCTGAGCCACTGCTGCACTGGGGATCAAACCTTCGACATAGGAGCTTTGGGGGACATTTTAAGATCCAAATCATTGCAGTATAAACATAAACTGATGAAAAGACAAGTTAGAGGCAGGAAAAGTGACTAATCCAGGGTGGAGGATGTACACAAAAATGCATATAGTAGACTGTTGTTTTCCATGCGTATGTGGGTCCAAGGAGACCACCATTGAGGAAAAACCACAAATGCTTGGGGTACACAGAGGTCAGTACTGTACTGTGGGTGCCTGATTCGTTTTTTCATAATGACGCCTAACTTTCTTTAAAGACATGCTGCCTTTCGATAAATCTAAAAATTTTATTTCATCACTTAAATTAAGCACATTGCATGCCCTTTTTGGCTTGGGAGGATCACCATAACTTTTATCTTGCTTTAGGGGCCATTTACTTTTTGGGGAGGCATATTTTCACAAAATTAAGGGCAGGGAAACACTCGCAGATCACACAAAGATTTAAACACTACTGACGATAATATAAGCCTGACACAACTTCTTTCATGTCAACTGAGCTGCCTAATGCGTGTGTAAGAATTTAAAATTTCTTTTGAGTTTTAAAATTAATAATTTTTTTCTGACCGCACAGTCAAAACCACGTTTAATAAATCCATCAATTAGGCAGGTTTACTGTACCATGCAATTCTGTAAAGCTGTTGCCTTGGAAATTCCTGGCTACTAAAGCTAAAAGAAAAGCATATTAATTACAAGCCCAATGCTCTCCATGGGAATGTGACATTTGGGGATCCTGTTCTGTTAGCCCATGATAGACAAAATTCATGTTTCAACAAGGGTTTCAAGTCCAAGAGTAAATTATATCCAACTGTTTCATGTGTTGAGTCAAAATCAGACTTTGGGCTTAATGCCTGTGTTCATTCTCACAATAGCAATTCCTTTAGGGGCCAAAATAATGTGACTTGGTGGTAGCACTCTTCACTGCCCACTTATAGGGCACTATACGTACGCAACTCAGTTATTACCTGCTTTCATCCTTACAGTAGCTTTGCGATACAGATAGTATTCTTTGCATTTTCCTGGGGAGAATACAGAAGGATGTAGGTATTGTTCACCATGATCAAATCAACGTAGATGAGAAAAAAAAGAAGAGTTGCATTCAATTTGGTCTTACTAGGATTGAAATCCAGGAGACACCAAAATTGAGAACTCTTGAAGATGTGCTTGGAGGTTTTGAGAAGATGGTAGCCATTTTTGTAGCTTACACTAATCTCATTTGTCCAGAATTGTGGTTGTATGGCCAAAGTCAAACTGTCTTATAAGAGAGGGCTGGATAGAGTCTCAGGAAGCAAGGGTTGGAAAGGCTAGTGAATTTCCTTCCCGAAGTATCAGGTCAGCCAGTTTGCAAGGCTGGCACATACCTGGTTGGGCATGTGAAGACAGCTCAGTTTAGAAGGTCACTGTGGATATGTCTGAAACCTGGCTTCACGAGGTCTTGTGAATCCATTTCAAGTGCTGTCAGCCAGTGCTATTCCACTTTGATTTTCCTCCCTGACAGAAGTAATAAAGGTGCGTGATCTCACCCTTGAAGCTGCCCACACCAGTCAGTCTGTGCTCTTTATTTCTCATTAAACACTGCACCAGCACCTCTGGGAGGACCAGATGGTTCCAGGTGGTCTGCATCAGTAGGTGCCCAGTCTCAGCTGATGAACTGAATGCAGATTTCAGGCTGTTGATGTGTTTGGATAGAAGCATTTTTTTTGGCCACAATCTTACAGTTGTTCTTTCCAGACAGAGGGTTAGCTTTTAGGAACACTCAGCAATGGTAGTTTTACTCTGTATTTTCACAAACAGATCTTCAAGTTGCTTCAGGCCCCCTTCACAGACTGTGGGGATGGCCCAATGCTTCGATTGGAGGAGCTGGGGGACCAGCGGCATGCTCCTTTCAGACACATCTGCCGGCTCTGCTACAGGGTCCTGAGACACTCTCAGCAGGACTACAGGAAGAACCAGGTGAGGATTAAGGATGCATGGGAAGTGATTGTCAGTTTCCTTCCTGAAGTTCACGACCTTTGTTCATGAGTTCTAAGTGTCATGTATGTACATACAGTTAACATCGAACTAGTCCCTATTTATTAAGTTTACTTTTGAAAAGGAATCACAGATTGGTTTGCATGCCTGGCAAGAATATGTATTGCAGAATCCTTAAGAAAGTTAACTGGAAAAATACCTCATTAGCGGTTTTTAGGTACCAATTAGAAAAACAAAAAAAATAAGAAGACCAAAAATTTCTCTCTTGCAGGGGGAAGAAATGACCCAAACAATGTACGTGCACATGTGAATAAATGAATAATAAAAAAATTTCTCTTTTGCAGCCACCTTTCAGTGAAATTTCATGTTTTTGAAATCAGTATTACGTTTATAGTATTATTATTTGGTGATACTGAGGTTTGAACTCAGGGCTCTGTGCTTATAAGGCAGGCACTCTACCACTTGAGTCACTCCCCCAGCTCTTTTTGCTGTAGTTATTTTTCAGGTAGGGTCTCACAATTTTTTTGGCCTGGGGCTGGCCTTGGACTGCCATCTTCCCAAACTCTGCCTCCTAAGTAGATGGGATTACAGGTATAAGCTACCTCACCCAGCCCCAAATTTTAGGGCAAGTTCCCTTCAGGCTTAGGGGTGAAATGGTTCCAGGTCTTTTTCTTGAAGATAGAGTAGAATCTTTCATTCCTGTCCTCTTTAATATTTTCCATCTCTGCCAGTAACTTTTTCTTTGTTTTGATTCTAGCTCATGTTTGTTGACAGTCTGTTATTATCTATAAATATATGTATATATGTATAGTACAGTATAGAATGCATATTCGTCATGAAATAAATGTAACGTTTTTGGTAATTTCCATACAGTCTTGAGATTCTAGAGGAACTCAGAATTGTATTGCTACATCATTGGGTCTCAACTAGAAGCAGTTTTTTCCCAGTGTCTTGTGACCCTTTTGAGTGTTCCAGGTTGAGAGTGTTTCTAGTAAACAGAAGTTAGAGAAACTCTAAAATGTCCAATAATTCCTAAGATGCTTCTCCACAACAAACCTGTCTGACGCCATATGTTACGAGCTCTGAAATTAGGGAAACCTGCCGTCCATACGGTTTTGTAGATGGGCAGGATGTTGCTCATTATAGTCGTGACTCTAGTCACTTCACGTGAACTTTCCCTGCCTTGTGCTACGGATAGGTTTTGGTTTTAAGGTGTGTCACTCTCTTGCCTTTCAATTTAAGCTTTTTGTTGTGTCATCATGAAGATATTGTTAATCCTAACTAACCATATCAGCAAGTGTGGTTGCTTTAAATCCTCCTCTGGTACATTATACCATACTCCGTGCCAAAGAGATTGTTGTTTTTGCAGGTCTTGGTTTTTGAGCTCAGGGTCTCACTAGGCAGGTGCTTTACCTATAGTTCCTATGTATCTGTGATTACAGGCACGTGCCACCTTGCCCAAGTTATTGAGTGAGATGGGATTTTGCTAACTTTTTCCCAGCTGTCCTCGTGCCTTGATACTACCAAGCTCTGCTTTCCAAATGGCTGGGAGGAGATCTTACTGCACTCTTGCTAAGTGTGTCCCAGGACACACTGCCCATACACAGGGAAACTAAACCAGTTTCTCTTGCTGCTGCTGGGTTGGGTGTCTAGTTATTTATGGATCCTGTGCCAGTTGGCAGAGCTGTATCCCTGAAGGCCGATAAATTCCCAAACATGCATCCTTATTGAGAATAGGCTGAAATGTGGCCCATGTCTGCCATGTTCGTTCTGGATAGTTCTCAGGATTTAGGAATTAATAAAAAAAAATTAAAGCCGGTTTTGAACTTTGAGCAAGCAAATAGTCTTGGGCAGGGAATAGCTTAGGTGGTTTTTTTTTTGTTATTTGTTTTCAGTTCCTGGGGATGGAACCAAGGGCTTCATGTATGCTAGGCAGTGCTCCACCACTGAGCTACATCCCCAGGGAATTATCTTTGAATAGAAACAAATAACTATTCATAAGAGGCTTCCTTGAGTTTTCTAATATTTCTATGGAATGTGATGTCTGTTCCCAAAAGAGAGAGAAGCCAGAGATGGGTTCATATGCCCTATAAATATGATTGATGGACTTAGAAACTCCTGACTTTCCTCTACTACCCATTGACTTTAAAAAAAAAAAAAAAGCTTTTACCCAGAAGAAAACATAATGGGCTACCATTATTTCACATGTCTAGATAGACTTAATCTGCATTTATTCAGCCACAGTGAGGAATGGGGCACAGTTAAGTCCTCTTAAATTAGTAATAAACTCTCAGCTGAGTAACAACTTCTGACCTTTTTTTTTTAAATAAGTCATTAGATTAAAATTTGTTCTGTACACTTAAAGTGCCCATGTGTAAACATAAGGATTTTTGCATAATGATGTTTGTATGGCAGGTTTAGTAAAATAAAGGATTGAAGGGTGTTCTGCCATTGTCCTAGGGTAGAAGGTTGGGGAAAGCTGCTCTGTCTAGGGTAATTTGCCTGTTGAACAGTAGCTCTTATCAGGGGATGTTGCTTCTTTGATTGCTTTTAACTTTACTATCTTTGTGTCTTTTTGGCTAACTTTTCTTTTCTCTCCCGGAAAGGAGTATATAGCCAAGCAGTTTGGCTTCATGCAGAAGCAGATCGGCTATGATGTGTTGGCTGAAGACACTATCACAGCCCTGCTCCACAATAATCGAAAACTCCTGGAAAAGCACATCACTGCAGCTGAGATCGACACTTTTGTCAGTCTGGTGCGGAAGAACCGGGAGCCCAGGTGAGGCACCAGCGGGGTCGGTGCAGCAGAATGGCGTGTGCATTTAAGATGGGAAAACTGAGCTTGCCAGGGTGCTGGGCTTGCTGTCCTTGGGGCTGCCAGTGGCAGGCTCTGATTAGTCTGAAGTGGCTCTTTGATGAGTAGGAGTAAGAACATGGTTTGGAACAAGACACCTTCCCTCATCTGCTAAATGTTTAGTTCTGAAAATTATGCAAGAATAAATATCTGTGGAGGTGCACAGTAAATGACAATTACTGTCTTTTTAGAAATCCTCCCCCCATATCAGTTAGAAGATTTTTCCAATATCACAGTAAATCTTCTGAGTGTTTCATTATATTTAAATTAATTCTACCCTCTCCTCTCTTTCACATAGATCTGTGCCCCACCTTGCCTTCATTCCTTCCCTGCCTCTTTCCTCCTTCTAATTAAGACCCGCACTATTTAAGTGAAATGAGCAGTTCACAGTATTGGTGTCACAAATGGTCCCCCTGGAGAGCTGATAGGGTTGCTGTAAAAATAACTACTACTACCCATAAAAAAATAAATTTCCTAGAGTCTGCTCATGTTTGGGGGAAGGGGCTAAGAAAGCATGGATTATCTCATTTACTCCCGAGGGCAGTCCTATCTTTTTTCTGTACATGAGAAAACTGAAGCACAATGCTAAGTAATGGTCTGTATCAGAACCCACCTGGTTAGCATCACAGCTGGACCTCCAGCCTGGGCAGTCAAGTTTCACAGCCTGACCCTGACCACTCTGATGGCACCACGTCCCTGTTATTTCCTCCTGCTGTGAACTTCTTTCACATCCTGCTCTTCTTTTCATCTTCCCACCCCATCACGTCTTCCTTGGCCACAGTCACAGCCATCTTTACTGTTCTGCTTCTCTCCTCCTTCTCTCTGATGTCTGGGTTTCCTGTGGTACCATGGGCACTGGCATCAAAGCCCACAGTGTTCCTGACTTGTCTTATTAAATGAATGTGGGGCCTCTATGAGGAACAGGCAGGCTCAAAAAACTTGTGCTTGCTTTGCTGAAAACATTTTGTTTTCTATTTCTGGGTAGGTTCTTAGATTACCTCTCTGACCTCTGTGTGTCCATGAACAAATCGATTCCAGTGACCCAGGAGCTGATCTGTAAAGCTGTACTGAATCCCACCAATGCTGACATCCTGATTGAAACCAAGTGAGTTGGGTCTAGGGCCATAAGCTAAAGGTGAAGAGGGGTTTAGATGGAAAATGTGTGGTTCAGTGGATGTTTGTGCTGATGGGTAACCCCTCCATTTCTTCAGACTTGGTCCAAGGTTAGGTTAGCTGGCTTTCGGTCTTTGTTTTGTGGGTCTTGCTGAGAGGGCAATGATTGAGCTTGCTTGTGGTGTGGCATTCTGTGCAGAATGACCTCACTTACTTTGCATACTGGTTTTAAAATTGTGTAACCACACCAGGGAGCCTTTGACACTTTGTTTAAATTGTAAGAGTTGAAGACTCTTGCAGTGTGGTCATCAATGAAAAGTTTTAAAGGACATAATGAGTATTCAATGCGAATATTATTAAGTCAATGTTGAAAAGACTTGTAAATTATCACTGTTCAAAAGTGGTTGTTGGTCCACAATAAAATGGTAATAATAAAATGGTAATTATTGTTATCACCTTTATGGCAATGGCAGTAATTTATTTTTAGCAAAGGAGCAGTTTTCCTGGTAAGTATAATACAGCAATGTACTTAATGTTAAAAAGAAAAAAGTGCAGTAATGTTTAAAAACATAGGCCTTCATGTTTTTTCTTAGGCTACTTTTTTTTTTCTTGCCATACTAGGGTTTGAACTCAGGGCCTCATGCTTGCAAGGCAGGCACTCTACTGCTAGAGCCATTCTGCCAGCCTTGATTTGAGTATTTTCATGGTAGGGTCTCATGAACTATTTGCTCTGGCTGTCTTTGAACCACGATCCTCCTGATCTCTGCCTCCCTAGTAGCTAGGATTACAAGTATGAGCCACCAGTGCCCAGCTTCTTAGGCTACATTTTATTTCTTAGATTATTTTTTGTTTCTTAGGTGTAACTTAATTTGGGGCTTGGGTTCTCAACCTCAGCATCTTGACATTGGGTCTGGGTAGTTCTTGGTGGTGGGGACTGTCCTGTGCATTGACGGCTGTGGAGCAACACCATCCACTGGGATGACAGAAGTGCTCCTCTTTCAGTTGTGACAACCAGAAATGCCTCCGTATACTGCCACATGTCTCCTAGGGTGCAAAATCACCCTAGTTAAAGTACATAAAGCAGTGCATCTTTGACTCTTTGAGGCTCTGCCTGTGGGAGAAATCAAAACAAAGTGACTTTCTGTGGGTCTTGAGAAAGCTAAAAGAGAAGATAGATTTTCTTTCTTTTTTTCTTCTCTCAGACAGGATCTTACTTTGCAGCCCAGGCTGACTTGGAACTCAAAGTCCTCTTGCCTCACCCTCCTGAGTACTAGGATTACAGGTGTGTACTGTCATAGGTTTCTAGAAAGCTAGATTTCAAAAACAATGAGTTCTCCCTCCTTCTCTTCTTGTCTAGGTTGGTTCTTTCTCGTTTTGAATTTGAAGGTGTTTCTACTGGAGAAAATGCTCTGGAGGCAGGAGAAGATGAGGAAGAAGTGTGGCTGTTTTGGAGGGACAGCAACAAAGAGATTCGTAGTAAGAGTGTAAGGGAATTGGCACAAGATGCTAAAGAAGGGCAAAAGGAAGATCGCGATGTCCTTAGCTACTACAGGTGAGTGGGAGACATGTGCTCTTGTTGGGGTGCTCTCAAAGGCGGCACTTAGGAATATATTTCTTTCTTGTTGATCATTCCAGGAATCACATGGTGTCATTTGGTAACAGTGTCTGGGAGACACATGCGTATTTTGTGAGTTAAGAGTGTAAGAGTCCAATGATTCTTAGTCCATTAGTATCTGGGTGTATCTGGGTCACAAGGGGAAGCCTTGCATCAGCCCCTAGTTAGAGCAGATACTTAAGCAGCACTGCACATGCATGTTTTGGCAATGAAGAGTCAGGCTGGGCATCAGGAACTAGAAAAAAGGACAGTTAGAGATGAATCAACTTAGAATGTAACACATTTGTACATGGAAGCAGTGCTAGGAATCTCTCTGAATAGCTATCCTTATCTCAACTAGCAAAAACGCTTTGTCTTTCTTATAATTGTTTATACTTTCTCTTCAACAAAATTAGAGATGAGGGCAGAACAGACTCTGCCTGGAAGTGAGGGTGTGTGTGGGGGGGAGAGGGAGTGGATGGGGAGTAGAAGGGAGAAATGGCCCAAACGATGTATGCTCATATGAATAAATGAATAAAAAAAAAGAGTCAGGCTGGGGCTCAGACTGCATGGGTTCACATCCTGACCTTTTTCCTTATTAGGTTTTTGACTTTGGTCAAATTTGCTTTATCCTCCAGTTTTCTTTTCTGCAAAATAGAGATGATGATGCCAGTCTTCTGCAACATTAATAGACAGAGCTAGAAAAGAGCTGTGTGTACATACATTTATATTTGTATAAATATTTGTACATCGGTCTATACAAATATATAATAAAACCATGAGGTTATACTAATGTAGGTGGAACAGCGCTAATCCAGAAATCTGAAATTGAAATCCAAAATGTTTTAAGCCCCAACATGACACTCAAAAAGTTTCAGGTTTTGGAGCATTTCTGATTTTTAGAATAGTGACAGTTGACTGCTAAAGTCTATGCAAGTATTCCAAAACCTGATACTTTAGTTCCAAACATTTCTGGTAAACAATTCCATTCCAATACCAAAGGATTTATCCTAGCCTTCACTCCTTCTGTTTTCATAACTCCCTCTAGTTACATAATTCCAGGGATATTTACCTGTTTGCTTGTGCCCATTGTATGTCACCAGTCTCAGCTTCTGCTGGTCATCTCCTCCATCCCCAGTGTCTGCTTGACTCCACTCTTAGGCCTGCTAGCCCTGCCACCTGAAGGGAAGGAAAAGGAAAGAAAAGAATGGAAGTGAGCGCATAGATACTTTTAAAAGAAAAGGGAAGGGAAGAAAAAGCAATGCTCCTAGTTTCTTTTTTTTTTTTTTAATCACTTGAGCCATTCCACCATAGTTTTTTGTTTTAAATAAATAAAACTTTGCAGTTAAGAAGTCTTACCTTCTGAATTTTAGTCTTGTCTCTTACATTCCATATAGTGTTCATCCTTTCAGTTTTTTGTGTGTTTGTATTGTTACATGTACATGCAACTATAGTTCATATATGATATTTTGTCCTTAAGTTTTCATATAATTGGTACGCTATACCAAATACTGTTCTAGAACTTGCCTTGTTTATTCACTGTTGTTTCTGAAATGTATCTGTGGTAATAGAGGTACATTGTTTCTTTAATTTTGACTGTTGAGTAGATTCTGTTTTATTATTGTACCACATTTTCATTCATGTTTGTATTCCTCTGTATGCCACAATTTATTCATGTCAGGGCACCTCCTTGTTCAAGTTTGCTCTGTATATGCCTTAGTTTTTTCATTCCATGGTGAGAAACTGGATTGGTGGGTACTCAGACTTTAAACTTTACTAAGCAATGCTAACCTGGTTGTTGGAGGGTACAGTCTCGCTAGTTGGAGATGATAACTTGTTTCTGCGTGTCTTTGCTAACTTTCAATGTGGTTATGCTTTTTGATTTTTTTCAATCTTCTGAGTATGAAATACAATCGTGTCTAAACTTGGATTTCACTGATACATAGTGAGGCTGAGAATATTTTCAAATTGCAGTTGTTGGCAATATATAATTCTTAATTCAGAAGCCAGTATTTGCCAGTTTAAAAGCCTGTAGCTTTTTTTATTATGTCATATTGCAAGTATCTATACTATTTTTAGGCTTGGTGAATCTCTTTACAGGTGAATTGTAAAAAGACTTTTTTTTTTTTTTTTTTTTGGCAGTACTGGGGTTTGAACTCAGGGTCCCAAGCTTGCTAGGCAGGCACTTTACCACTTGAGCCACTCCACCTGTAACAGGTTAGTCTTTTTACAGTGACTGAGGGAGTGCTCAGCTGGTCGAGTTCAGGTTAACAAAACTGACTTGTGGTTGGGTGAGGAAGAAAAGTGAGGAGTCTCCAACTTATGTACATCAAATGTTTTTCATCGGTGTAGGAATTAATCCGTAACTTGCATGCTATAAGATCCTACCGTGCTATAAAATTCTCTTTAGACTTGAAGTGGATAATATCCTTAATTTCCGCACGATTGTTAAAGTAATGTATAAAAATACAGCTGAAGAGGTAGAACCACACCACCATCTAAGACCTATTTTTTCCTATTTATTTTATAAGATAAGCAAAGGCAAAATGGAATAAGGTAGTGACATAATCGCTCTAACATGGCGAGACAGACATGTAGGTTGGCTGTCAACCTACACTTTATGCCATAGCATGAACTCTACCTCTGTTTAGTACAAAAGCAACAATTTGGTATATAAGAGTTGTTCAGGGGTGGGATGTATAAGTTCAGATGGCCAGATGTCACTCCTATGAAAGCTGGGGCTCCTGGACTTCCCCTGTGTGTTTCCGTTCATCCTGAATGACTTCAGGAGCAAGTGCCTTACGTTGCTTTTGTTTTGTCAGGTATCAGCTGAACCTCTTCGCAAGGATGTGTCTGGACCGCCAGTACCTGGCCATCAATGAAATATCAGGCCAGCTGGATGTAGATCTCATTCTTCGCTGCATGTCAGATGAGAACCTGCCCTATGACCTGAGGGCATCCTTCTGTCGCCTCATGCTTCATATGCATGTGGACCGAGACCCCCAGGAGCAAGTCACCCCCGTGAAATATGCCCGCCTCTGGTCGGAGATTCCTTCCGAGATCGCCATTGATGAGTGAGCCTGACTCCTCCTCCTTGTCAAGACCTCATGACACTTTAAAGCCTTGAATTTATCACATCTTAGCAGCAATAGATAAACTATACAGGGTTTATAAAATCATAGAAGAAAGATTTACTTTTTTTAAGCTTACAATTAAATGGCTGGAAAATAGTTCATTCCTCATGAAAGTGACAGATGGCATGATTGTATTTTTCTGTCTCTATTTCTCTCTTTCATTCTACAAATATTTGAGTGAGTACTGTTTGCCAAGATGGTGGAATATTAGAGAACAAGCTAGAAAACTATCTCTATGTTAGTAGGGGAAGATAGGCAATAAAAAAATAAATGGCTAAGATATGAATGTGATGGTAGGTGTTAAGGAAGAAAAATAAAGTAGGGTTTAGGAATTGGTGGAGGAAGTTCACTTTTGAGGCTAAATGACTGGGAGGATTTCACTGGGAAGAATTTACATTTTATTTCCTTCTCTTTCTCCTTTCCTTTCAGCTATGACAGTAGTGGAACATCCAAAGATGAGATAAAGGAGAGGTTTGCTCAGACTATGGAATTTGTGGAGGAGTATTT
Organism: Castor canadensis; assembly: GCF_047511655.1. Taxonomy (NCBI): domain Eukaryota; kingdom Metazoa; phylum Chordata; class Mammalia; order Rodentia; family Castoridae; genus Castor; species Castor canadensis. The sequence continues at coordinate 136,425,700 of NC_133395.1, forward strand.
AAGAGATGTGGTTTGTCAGAGGTTCCCCTTTTCTGATAAGGAGAAAAATAAACTTACATTTGAGGTAACTCATGAAATGACCTATGTGTTTTATGTTTTTCAGTGTTTTCTTTTTATGAGGGAAATAGAAAATATTTTATTTGGTGGTGATTTTTTTTTTATCAAGATGCTCCAGCTTTATAATGAAAAAGGAATTTAGCTCAGTTTTGTTCCAGGATAAAATAGCATTGTTACCATTCACTTAGTCTAGTAATAGTTCTGCTCATAAAAGAAATATAGAAAGAGAGCTGAATCATGTGGAATGAACAATGGAACATTATGTATGCTCTGTGCTTTGTATTAAAAATGGCAGGAGAGAAACAGATTGTTCTTGAGTTCTGTGTGAGGAACATAAATCCTTTATTACCTTTGAGTTAAAATGTTTCTTAGACCATTTTTGCCTTTTAGATGTTATATTTTCAAGGTCTGCAGTGTTCTTATCTGTGTCCTTCTTGGGTATTATTTGGCTCACCAAGTGTGATCCTTGGCAAGCTGTGCCCACTAAATGGTTAGGTCAGTTTTAAATTAACTAGTCATGAAAGCAGAGTGGCTTTGAAGGCTTTCTTTTCTTACTTTTTTTCCTTCTTATGAAACAAAATGAAATTTTATTGGAAATTACACGCTAAATACATGCCTTCTCATACCATACATACAGTCATAATCTATCATTTGTTAACCAGGCAACAGAAGAAAACAGTGTACATAATACCATCTTCTTTTTTAAATACAATAGGTTGTAAACTTGGCTAGGAATCTCATATACTTTGGTTTCTACAACTTCTCTGACCTTCTACGATTAACCAAGATCCTTCTGGCGATATTAGACTGTGTGCATGTGACAACAATCTTCCCCATTAGCAAGATGGTGAAAGGAGAAGAGAATAAAGGTAACAATGATGAGGAGAAGCTGAAGAGTGAGTATCTGATGGTGCCCATACTGAGAGATGCCCTTCCAGCCTTTCCTGTTACACTCACATACCTCACCATGGAATGTTGTGTTCTGTCTTGTCTGTTCCTTCCCACCTCTTCATCATGTGTCAGATATAAAGCCAAGCTGAATGAACTGCTCCATATACTCCCAAAACCCATGGCCTAGAGTCAATGATGATTAGATTTTGCTGTCTTCCCTTTGCCTTTGTAAGAATCTGTGTTTACATGAATATATTTATTATTTTTATTATTTTTTGACAGTATTGGGGTTTGAACTCAGGGCCTCATGCTTACTAGGCAAGTGCTCTTACACTTGAGCCACTCCACGAGCTCTGTTTTTGTGTTGAGTATTTTCAAGATAGGGTCTCATGAACTATTTGCCTGGGCTGGCTTTGAACCACGATCCTCCTGACCTCTGTCTCCTGAATAGTTAGCATTATAGGAGTAAGCCATGGGCACCTTGCTCTGTGTTTATATTTTGTTGAACAACTTCAAAGTTGCATATCACTTTAAATGGTAGTCTCTGAAAAATACATGTGTATCATTATTCTTAATATATATGAGGCTGGTGCTGATAGTATTCATATATGGTAAAATGAAATCCAGGCGTATATCTTAGTATCTGTTTCAATTTTGTGAATAGGAAAATCTACCTTTATATTTTTATTTCGTCCTCTGTTTTAGGGGCAGAGTGAGCAAATAGTAGGTATCATGTATCAATTGTTGTTAACTGGTTTTTTGTGGCTTGAGTAGAAAAAAATTGTTCACTGTTTGCTAAGTGCTGTGCTGTGTCATTTTGTATACATTATGCCATTTAATTCTGTCAGGGAGCACTTTTTACATGTGAGGAGACCAAGCCTCTAAGTTAATATAATGTACCTGAGGTCAAGCAGCTTTTGGTAGCAACACCAGGGTTTATGCCTCGCTGATGGTTATATCCCTGTTTCTATGTGCAGTAACAAGCACAAATGGGTAACCAATAAAATTCATTAGGTGAATTAATGTGCAGAAATGCTCCTTTGTGGATGTCAAACCCATGTTATTTCCACTGCTCTTCAAAATCTTAAATTTTTGATGAGTAGTAACATTTTCATGTTCTTCTGGTCCTGAGAATGTGTCAGAACATGAACACGTTAAATAACTTGACCCTATTCCCCTTAAAAGGTGCTCTAAGCACTCTCAAAATGTCATGACCAAGGTCTGTCCTGATGTTTTCTAGGCAGTAATGTGATGAGGTCTATCCACGGTGTTGGGGAGCTGATGACCCAGGTGGTGCTCCGGGGAGGAGGCTTTTTGCCCATGACTCCCATGGCTGCTGTCCCTGAAGGTGATGTGAAGCAGGCGGAACCAGAGAAGGAGGACATCCTGGTCATGGACACCAAGCTGAAGATCATTGAAATACTCCAGGTGGGTGATGGGTGGGAGGACTCAGGGCGCTGTTCAGATCCCCCTGTGCTATGATGGAGCCCAAGGCTTTCTGGGAAGAAAATGACAAAACATTTAGCTCATCTTTCCATATCACTTATGAACTGATTCCACTTAATCCCTTTACTGTTACATCTCTACCCCTTCCCAGTAAGGCCTTGTCCCTTTGGCCATAGTAGGCCTTTGTTTAGTTAACTATAGCTTTCCATTGTCATTGGCCTCTCTGTTTTGGCCCATGTTGTCATCTTTGTTTAGAGTTCACTCACTGTGCTTCTCCAGGTGGTTGAATTTCCTGCTTATTGTTCATAATTCAGTTCCATTAACTTTTCAGAACCTTCTTCTCTCCTTTTTTCTTTCACTCACTCCATTCATTCGACCAACAAATATTTATTGAGATCAGGTAGTCTCAAGTCCTTTTAAACACTGGTGAGCCAGCAACTGACAAAGTACATTAAGTTCCTGCTCCTAAAGAACTTAATGTTTTAGAGCTGGTGGAATGGCTTAAAGTGGTAGAGCTCCTGCCTAGCAAGCATGAGGCCCTGAGTTCAAACCCCAGTACCACAAAAAAATTTATGTTTTGATAAGGAACGTGTGCAAATGTTAAAAAACAATCAGTGCTAAGAGATATTAAAATATAAAAGAAGGGTCAAGATGATTTGGAGGCTATTGGGGCAGAGAAGCAGAGATAATGTTATTTGATGGGGTTTTCAGTGAAGGCCTCTTGAACAAGGTGACATGATCAGAGACTTGAAGGAAGTAAGAAACTGGCCATGTGGATATCTAGGAAGTCTCGAGGCAGAGGGGACAGCAAATACAGAGTCAGAAACAGGAATAAGTTTGGGTTTAAAAGGGAATTGGAGATGAATCAGGTAGAGTAAACATATGTCACTCTTTTGTGTATTAGGCTAGTTAAGTAGCAGTGGACACACGATGCTTATTATGTGTCTGCTTTTACCCTAATGTAATTAATAGAAGTCTTTCCACTAAGAAGCATATGACTTGAGGAATAAACTTCCTATGTGGAGCAAAAAAGGGGGAACATCAGCCTTGAACATTGGGGGAGTTCAAGCCTGTAGGAAGGCCAAGAGGGTCTCAAACCTAGGACAAGCCCTCCTCATAGACTGGGTCTCTCCTACTCCCAGCACTAAGACTGTACTCATTCTTGGAATTAGTCTCTAGCTCATGTCAACAAGTTTTTCTTCTTTCTGTGATTGTTTCTATTTGCTGTGCAAAATTGCTATAAACTCACAACTTAAGAAAATTACAACAACAAAAAATGAAACCATTTTGTTACCAACAGTTGCTCCCTGCCCATTTACCACTTCTCTGTGCCCAAAAGGGTTATATGTATTTACTGCTGTCAGCTGTCTTTAACCCATTCAAGTTGATACCTAGAAGTAAACTTCATGGTTTGTTTTGCATAATACTGAGTTTGAGGCTCAGGGAAGAAACCAGATGGAATATAGAAACAGTCAGTTGGGACAATAAACTGAAAGCTTGGAGGCAGGTCAAATGTCTGTCTCTATCTGGGAGAGGTGACAGCCACGAGAATGGGTAAAGTTGCTAAGAGGGCTAAGGGGAGGAAAGGAGAAATGAGAAAGAGGGATGTCAGTAAGGTCTTAAATGATACCAGCTGGTTGATGGTTCTTTTTGGTCCTAGCAACAGTCATGGGGAAAGTGGCTCTACTGGAGTAGAAGGGGAGGAAATACAGGAAGTCAAACAAAAGAACATCTGGGGGGTTGTACTTAAATCAGAACAAGCAACCAGAAATACATTGAAAATATAAACCAATCTTATTCTTAGTAGTAAAAACAAAATTTCTCTGTCAATTGCCCTAACCTCAAAGCAGCCAACTTCATTCTTCTCAGTGTGAGGCCTGGCATTGGCATTTGATCTTTGCTGAAATGAAGTCATGTTTCATAGAGAATGGAGCACAGAGTGTGAGATACAGGGTTCCATTATTAAATTGATTGCCTGGATACTGGAGTTGACACTAGAAGCTAAGGTGCTGTGGGCAGACTTGATATGCCCCATGGAAGTCTGCTTGTGCTAAAATGACTGTTGAAATTTAAGCCAAACATTTGGCTTACTTAATGCTTGAGGTAATTGATGTAGCTGATACCAGGCCCTGCCAGAGAGCTGTGGCTTGGCAAAGTGTTAAAGGTGATGTGTTAATGTAACCAATCTGTTTCCATTTCCACTTGAATCTTTAGTTTATTTTGAACGTGAGGTTGGATTATAGGATCTCCTGCCTCCTGTGTATATTTAAGCGGGAGTTTGATGAAAGCAATTCCCAGACTTCAGAAACATCCTCCGGAAATAGCCAAGAAGGGCCAAGTAATGTACCAGGTTAGTGAATCCACATGGGATTTCACCCATAGAATGGGACCTGGGTATGACAGAAACTGGGGATCCAAATGATAACTTGTAAAAAAAAATAAATAAACGGGTAAAATGAGTTTTTTTTTTTTTTTTAAGATTACTGTATTTTACAGACAGACTACTGGGACTTGTTCTTTTTGGTCATGAGAATATTGGAAAGAACCAAAAATTGCTGCTGGGATAGATCTTACTTCCTTCTGACTTGGAGAGTTAAGACAACTAATGTTTCTATGGTTGGAGTCACTTATGAAGTACCCCAAAAATGAGCTCAGTGATTAAAAACTCACCAAGAAACCTCACTGTTCATATGCAACTTTTACTTACTTTTGGAGTTTCTCCATGCCCAGAAAATGATGGGGAAGGGGAAAGGTCCCCAAGCTTCCTTGCAATGAGTCTGTCACTCTCCTTTAGCAAGGGGAGAAAATGGCAGGAATATGGGACATTGGACAGTGTCATGTGGGCTAGCCTGGCTCCATAGCTTTGCAGTGTATCCTTCTGGAAAATTTGGGGTTAGCCCAACAGCTTTTCTCCTGCAAAACTTTTGGGTAAGTTCACCAACAGCTTGTTTTCAGACCTTGCTCTGTCTAAAGCTATATTCTCTCACCTTTTCAGGTGCTCTTGACTTTGAACACATTGAAGAACAGGCAGAAGGCATCTTTGGAGGAAGGCAAGTTTACTTTCAGTTATGGCTTTTTGTATATAGTTCTACCATATGGAATGTGGCTTCTCTATAACTGTCAAAGCTTAAATTACACCTTTGTTAACATTGTGCTTGGTCAAAGCAACTCCCATGGCCAAATGCAGAGTCAGCATAGGAGGAGCTATATAAGGATGTGAATAAGGCAAAGACCCTCAGTGTTGAGAGTCTGTGAAATGTGAATTCACATTCTGAGTTCAGAAATAATCCATGTGCCAGGATGACTCAGGTCTTTAGCCATTTTCCTCATATTGAACAGCAGTGAAACTTCTTCACATTTTGCGTACACAGCAGGAATACATTATTCATATGTTTAGTCCTTACTGTCCTTTTTTTTTGTCAGCCTGCAACCATAAAGGGCTCACCAGTTGCTGTTCATTTGATTGTAAACACAATGCAGGTGCTGACACAGTAATTGACTTGCAATGCCCTGTTGATCCCGAATGTGCTTATTAATGTTTAATTATATAAATCACACATTCAAGTTATCATGGATATTTAAATAACCCAGGATAATATGTTGATTAATCCCAGTTTGAAGAACACCGAGTTTTACTGGTCCATGGCAATACTCTCAAAGCAGGGCCCATGAATCCACAATGCTTGTTACTGGTTTGTGACAAAGTATATACAGAACAGTCATAGTTTAGGGGCTTGTATTTGATCTGCTTCTCATCCAAATGCATGGCCAGCAGACTTGGTATAGGCCAAGTATCTCACAGCTATACTCTAGAAATTAAAAAAAAAATAAAGCTAGTCCTCACTAAATGATTTGATAATCACTGAATAAACAAAAAAAATAACTTAGTCTCAGACCACAGATGAAACTCAGCAGAAGCACATCTGAGGTGTTGAGTACCTGATTGTCATACCAGTCTTGTTAGTTTGGTTCATACCAAACTAACAGTCTTCATACTTTGGTTCAAAATATGACAATTACAACATTATAATTGTCCCTCTCACAATATACTTGAAGATAAAGCAAGATTGCACTGTGAAAGGAGCTGGTGAAAAGTGAAGTCACTCAGAAGAATTAGAATGTTAGAGATCTAGTTTAGGTGCTTCAGGGCCCATGTGCATGAATGAGGCATCTGTGGCTCATTTGTCCTCTCTCCTTCCCTGGGCTCCCACAGTGAGGAGAACACTCCACTGGACTTGGATGATCACGGTGGCAGAACCTTCCTCCGTGTCCTGCTCCACTTGACGATGCATGACTATCCACCCCTGGTGTCAGGAGCCCTGCAGCTACTCTTTCGGCACTTCAGTCAGAGGCAGGAGGTCCTCCAGGCCTTCAAACAGGTAGGTCACTTGGTGGACATGTGTGGGCTATCCAAGAAGCTGCTGTGTGTAACTAATGGATTACATTTGTTAAAGTTTGTGCAACTAATGGATTATGTTCATTAAGGTTCAACTGCTGGTTACTAGCCAAGATGTGGACAACTACAAACAAATCAAACAAGACTTGGATCAACTAAGGTCCATTGTGGAAAAGTCTGAGCTCTGGGTGTACAAAGGGCAAGGCCCTGATGAAACCATGGATGGTGCATCTGGTGAAAATGAACATAAGAAAACTGAGGTAAGTAAAATACAAGTCAGACGTCTCAGGGCATTGGATGGGCTTCTTGAAACAAGGAAATGTCCTTTTCTGGTTTTAGATGTAAATGCAGTTTATAGACAATCTTTATTTTCAAGAGATCTGCTTGTGAAGTAGCAAGGGTAACAACTGTTCTAGGAAATGAGCTACAAAATTAAAGTTCAACCATGTTTCCAGGCTGATCTAGATCATGTAGAAGAAACTCGGTGGTTGAGTGAATTAGCACCAGGTTTCCCTCACGGAACCACTAGGAAATAACCCTGTTCTCTGGCCATGGCCTGACCCGGCACCCTCTTCCAAGGGAGTTGAGTATAAGCAGATGTCTTGGGCATAAACCCAACATGAATAAACCCAGTACAACTGTTGTAAAACAGGGCAAAACTCCCAGTCTTTCTTTAAGGGTAGTGCTTACCCTAGCAATCCAACAGTAGCCCAAGAATTGTACAAACCACAGCTGTGTTCATTTTGGTCCCTAGGAGGGGAATAACAAGTCACAAAAGCATGAAAGCACCAGCAGCTACAACTACAGGGTGGTAAAAGAGGTAAGCACCTCCTCTCCCCTTTTTCCTTCCTTATTAATTCTTTAAGGACCTTTAGTTAGTGATAGTCAAGTTAAAGGCACCAACACTTTAGCTTTTTTCTTCATGTAAAATTTAGCAGAGAGAAAGTAGAGCTCTTTGGTTGAGTGCTGCATGGGTTTTAACATCAGGTCTGAGTTTGAAGCCCAGCTGTGCTTATTATTTGTGTGTCTCAGTTCCTCCCTTTTATAGGCACAACCTTTTTATAGGTACCACGTGTTTCTGAAGTTTTGCAATGGAATGAAGGATTAGCTGATGTAATTTCCCAGGGCTTATCTTGGTGCCTGGTTTTAGAAATCTTTGCATAAGGCAGTTTGAAGTTGGGTGATTAGTAGCTTTGTGGTTTTTACCCCAGAGCAAAGCTGTCTCCAGGACTGGGCAGTTGATGCCAGGTCATAACATTTTAAGTGGTCTGTGAACTTGCCACACTTGCTGTTGAAGTCACTACCTTATTGCTTATGCTTCAAGACATAATCTTAGTCTTGCATGGGCTAGATTTAGTGCAACCAACAGGGATAACTATATATTGGAGGAATTTCCTTATGACAGATTTTTAATGTATAGTGATCCCTACCCTGTAATCTTTTTCCAACTGTATAGTCCCTGTTTTTCTGAGGTTGATTTCTTTCTCCTAGATTTTGATTCGACTTAGCAAACTCTGTGTCCAAGAGAGTGCCTCTGTGAGGAAGAGCAGGAAGCAGCAGCAGCGACTGCTGAGGAACATGGGTGCACATGCCGTGGTGCTGGAGCTGCTGCAGATCCCCTATGAGAAGGTGGGTAGGACCCTCACCATGGCCGCTGCACCTGAGGGTGGGCCAGGTCCCTCGATTTTCCTGAACCTTTCGTGTCTAGATACTGTGGGTGAAGGCATGGAACTGATGAGATTGTTGTGACCATAAAGAAATTTTAGGTAATTTATGTGAAACAGACATATCCCCACCCCAGCCCCAGTGCAATTTTAAGATTCTAGAAATAAAGAAGACTCCATTTATTCTGTCTCACTTCCACAGCTACTTGGGATAGAGACAGCTAGGTCTGCATCAGAGGTCAGAGCTATACCTGTATATGGCTGGTGCTCTGTAATTTCATTTGCAACATTCCTGGAGTAATGTAAGCACTTCATGTTATTAAATACATATGGGACCATGGGGCTGACCAGTTTTGTGGTCTTCACTAGTGTGCTGACATCTGGGTGTATATTTGGACCCATCAGGTGAACTTGGATCAAGGTCTCCTTTTCAGTTGCCATATGTCGTACTTTGTCTTCTGTATTTCACATTGGTGTTTGTAGTTGGTGGAATTTTGATTTAGGGGATCAGGACCCTAACTACTTGGGCATCTGTGTAGACTGCCAAAGCCCTTGTGAAAACATTCACTCAAGCCTGAAAAACCCAGTGAAGCTTCATGCTGTATGCACTTGACAGATGAGGAGACTGAGGCTGACACAGGTTTGGAGTCTAAGTTCTTAGACACATGTGTTGAGTTCCCAGGGATGGTCAGAAAGGCGGACTTGCTGTGGAAGCATCTTCTGAAGGCTCACTGCTGAGTGCTTGCGGGCTCCTCAGCATGGTACTGCACCTTAGCTCATGTCACTCTGCAGACATACTGATGAGACGGTGGTGGTGACATTGTCCTCTCTTTAGGTGAGAAAATCATGGCTGGGGAGGTTCAGGGTGACACAGCTGCATGCAGTAGGGCTGTCTCTGGTCCTCTGTGGAGTTTGGACCTACTGTCTTACATTCCAGAAGTTCCTTGCAAGGAGACTTCTTCCTCAGTCATGGGACACATGTGAAACAGGTGAACCAGGTCTTTCACACCCACAGGGAAAGGCACAAGCTTAATTCCTCTAGTAGGTCAGGCATGTAGCTAACTTGAAATTAGTGTGTGTGTCACCCAAACTTTGGCTGCCTTTGGACTAGAACCAACAGCTTGATCTGCCTCCCTGTGTGTGAAGAGTGTGAGGAGATAGTTTGCTGACTCTAACTTGGTCTTGTTCTCCCATCAGTTTCCTAATGAGCAGTGTTAATGTATGTGCAACCAGGTTGGGTTGGAATTGGGGACTCGAGGACAGAACATTGTGTGTGTAGGTATGTTTGCTTACTTTAGGATGGGCACAGACATCCCAGTGTATGAGAACAAAGGAGGAAACCCACCACCGAGTAACACCTTCTGATGTGATGTCTCCCAAGCTTGCTTGCCTTATAAAAATCCACTTCAAATTCCAAAGTGCTCTCCTGAGTACCAGGACATTCCTTTTTTAGTAGAAGAAATGGAAGTGCTGGACCATTTAAGGTTATTTCTGTCAACCAGCAGCGTCTGTCTGTCCTGAGCTTTCTGATTTTTTTATAGCTTGAGCATTAGCCATCACCACCCCCATTAATAAGAGACATATGTAATACTTTGCTTTTGAGTGATTGTCAAAGTTGGTTGCTCAAATTCATTCTGTCACTATTCCTGACAGGAATTCTCACAGGGTTTTTTTTTTTTTTTAGGCCAGAGATTTGCAAACTATAAATATAGGACAAATCCAGCCCACCGCTTAATTTTGTCCAGCATATCAACTCAGAATGGCTGTTAGGTTTTGAAATGGTTATATGAGTACCTGCATAATGTATTTGGTTTTGATTCTTAACCCACTAAGCCTAAAATATTTACTGTCTTGCCCTTTAAGAAGTTTGCTGATCTCAGTCTAGACCAGAACCAATAGCTAACATTTACTGAGTAATCACTGTCTAAGCACCCCACATGATTTTTATCATTTATTCTTTATAACAACCACGTGAAATATGCACTTCTATTCTTTCCATGTTACAGTTGAGGAAATGAGAGGTTAAGTGACTTACTCTAGGGCACACAGCTAAGTTACCATGTGGGGTAAGGGTTCTCACCTCCATACTTTCCTGCCTCTGGATGAGGGCGGATATGCAGTGTCTCAGGAGGACTGCTGTGGGCTATAAGAATGAAGAATGATTTTCATTCTGGGGATTCTCATTCTGTTTCTGCTTTCTTATATGTGTACATATTTACCATTGGGCAAAATGATGATAGGTTTAATATCATTGTCTTGATGAAAATTTTTAATAGACGAAATCATTTTAACACACAAAATGAAGGTCACTTAGTTTTGTCTGTGGAGAATCACATAACCAGTCATGTGGAATGCCTGAGGCGGGCAGTGTCCCCATTTTGCAGATGGGAAAGCTAAATCTTAGGTTTAAGGGTGTGCCTGAGTGACCAGGAAAGGAGTTTTTGCAGGTGCACTTGCTCTGATTTATAATCTCAGGGCATTTCTGCCTCCCCACTACCTGTTGCTGATGTTAATGTGCCAGTCAGTTGGTTGGGAAACTTTTAAGAGGTGAACCTGACAGCTGGGGACAGAATGACAGAATGACTCGCCACCAGGGAGGAACTTCAGAAGTTTCAACTATTGCTAGACAGAGGAATCCCAGAAGCTTTCACTCTGTTGCCTTCTTCCTGAATAAAATCTTCTTGTTTGTGCCTGAGGCTAGGGATAGAGAATTTGTTTTAATTGGTGAGGCATCAGTAAGTTACTGTGGTCCTCTCCAGGTAGATAGTGCAGCCCTCAGGGTTTACACACAGCGCCTTGGCACACACCTCCCCCTCCACCCCGAAACCTTCCCATGGTAGGAGTTGATGGGGTGGAGAGGAGCTGGTGTCCTGGCCTAGTGACCAGTGCTTTTCATCTGTCTTCCCATACAGGCTGAAGATACCAAGATGCAAGAAATAATGAGGCTGGCTCATGAGTTTTTGCAGAATTTTTGTGCAGGCAACCAGCAGAATCAAGCTTTGCTACATAAACACATAAACCTGTTTCTCAACCCAGGGGTAAGACTTGAGGCCTGTTTGTAAACCTGCAGTGGGAGGAGAGCAGGGAACAGCTTGTTCTTTTGCTGTTGTGCTTCTGGACCTTATTATCATGCAGCATTCATTCCAAAGGGGAACATTTTGACCAACTGTCCGGAGGACATAAATACTGCCTATATTTTGAGGATAAGGTGGGGATTGGGTGTAGAAAGGAGGAGAGTGGTATGGGCAAAGTAAAGATAGACTTCTATTTTTTTTTAATACATCCCTATTATGTCAAACTTAGTAATACAGAAATGTCTGCTCTGACTACTTAGCCAAATATGCAATATATCCACGTAATTAAAGTTATAAAACATAGTTACATTACATTTGAGTTTGTTAAATATATATTTCTACTTATGTTAAATATGTATTATACATTTGAAAAAATAGTGCCACACTGTATACACTGTCTTGCATTTTGCATTTTTTCATTTAGCAAATTGTGGCTGCCTTTGGAAATCAGAGATATAGATATTTTTCTCACCGTTCCTGAAGTTGCTTTTTTTTTTTTTTTTCCAGTACTGGGGTTTGAATTCAGGGCTTCAAGCTTTTGAGGCAGGTTCTCTACTGCTTGAGCCATGCTTCCAGCCCTTCTTACTCTTTTTGATGGCTAAATGGCCTTCCATAAAACATGGCTGTAACATTTTCAAAACCATTCTCATATTAATGGGTAATTGGTCAGTGTCTAACTTTTTGTTTTGTGAATAAAACTTCAGAGTACATGTTTGTAAGTGTGTACCCATACAGCACTCAGTAGTAGTGCTGGAGGATAGGGTATTGTAACCTCTTTGTCATGTTAAGAAAAATGAAAGACAAAAGAAAAAGATTGAAGAGCCTATCTTGTACCAAAAATAAAGCTCAAAGCTCTCAATAACTCTGAGTAGAGTGAAAAATTAAGCTTCCTGAAAGGTAACATGAGAATATTTTCATGACTGTGTAGTAAGGAAGGTTTTCTTACACAGAATCAAACATCACTAATTCTAAAGGGAAATATTCATTAAATGGATTTTGTTAAAATTTACTCTTGGTCATCAGATGTCACCATTCAAAGCATCCAAAGGCAAGTCGTCCAATAAGAATTCAGATCTATAACATACACAACAGATTAAAAAAAAAAGCCCATAAGCCAAAAGACAAACCAGCTATGAAAATGGACACTCCCTAGTAGAGAATATTCAAATGACCAGCAGATGTGACAGGTGCTCAACATGAGCAGTCATCAGAAAAATGCAAATTGACTTAGATATGCACAATAAAATAGAACGAAAACTAAAAAGTCTGACAGTAGTAAGTATCAGCAAGGACGTGAAATAGTAGCTGTAGTACAGAATGTAAACTGTTACCATATTTCAAAAGCTGTTGGATAATATCTTCTAAAACCAAACATATTTATACTTAGTGACCCACCAGTTCTGCTCTTGGGTATAAACCCAACAGAAATGTGTGTATTATATTTATCAGAAGACCTGGACACAAATGTTCAGAGCAGGACTGTTGATAATGTGTAAAAGGAATAGTGTCCCTGTGTGTTAAACCTGGGTACTCCCCCAATGCCCATCAGCAATGGGATGGAGAATACGTTGTTTCGTATTCATGCAGCACAACGTATGTGTTACAGGGAGTGCATGAGATTCAAGGGCAGGCAAAGCTAACCTGTCTGCAGTGATGGTAATGGGGAGAGTAGTGAAATTGTGTAATGGGATATGGAGGAGGCCTGCTCTGTCTCTTGATCTGGGTGCTGATGTTCCCTTTGTCATCCGTTTATCTGAATGGTGTTTATTTTACTGGTGTGTATTGTATATCACACACAGTAAAAAAAAGGCTTGCTTAGGAAAAAAAGGTAGAGGGCTGGAGCATGACTCAAGTGGTGGACACCTGCCTAGCAAGTGTGAGGCCCTGAGTTCAAATCCCAGTACAGCCAAAAAAATCTAAAAAGAAGGTAGTACAAAAGTGACACCTGTGTGTTTTTACTGGTCTGTTCGTTCTCTCTGTGTCTGTAATCTGCTCTAGCCGCCCTCCTTTTGACCGTTTCCCTGTGCCCTTGCCCTGTGCCAGATCCTGGAGGCAGTAACTATGCAGCACATCTTCATGAACAACTTCCAGCTTTGCAGTGAGATCAACGAGAGAGTGGTCCAGCATTTTGTTCACTGCATAGAGACTCACGGTCGAAATGTCCAGTATATCAAGTTCTTGCAGACGATTGTCAAGGCAGAAGGGAAGTTTATTAAAAAGTGCCAAGACATGGTCATGGCTGAGGTAACAGTTATATATTTCTATATACTTCCATCTGGTGGTATAGAAATCTAAGAATTGCTTAATCTTACCTGTATGAACTAGCACCCTCTTCAGGAGCCATCTGGAAGGGCAGAATGTAATTGTGTGTGTGTATATGCACAGTTTCATGTTTGTGGTCTTAGACAAGAGTCTGATCTGATTTCTCATAGCAATAAATCTATGACTTACAAGGAAGCTTGCCCTGGATTCTTTTGGGTGGGACAGGGACGCAGAATAGTCCACCAAGTTACAATGAATGTAGATTGAATGTACTTAGGTTAGGACTCACGCAGCTAGAACAGCTTCCTTTCTTGTGGATTGTGACTTTTTCTTTAATTACTCATCAACTCAATTAGCTTGTAATTTTTCACTTGCTGATTCACAAGGAGCAACTGGTCTGCGAAATCAAGGCCAATTTTTATTTGTTCTTTGTGGGAAGTCAACCCCTTGTGGATGTTGTCCCTGCCGAACACAGGACTGTGGCTTCCACACATATTTAATTGTTCTGCCTTTTAAAAACTGAAATATGAAGTAAGCTCACTCTGTGCTTGGATTTATTATATCTCCTACCTGTGTGGTTCCAATGGAAGCAGGGGAGTGTAGTTAGTTACAAGTTGGTTCCCACCAGGATACTAATGTTGACTGTGTGACTTGGGTCACGTTACTCGATGTCACAAACCCTCAGAGAGCATTTCTGTAAATGAATATACAGCAGAATTAATGTATATTAAATGAGATGAGAACAATAATAGTTGATATTTACTGGAAGTCTATGATACTCGAATACTTTTCTAAGCAATTTATACATAATAATTTACCTACTCTACATGGCAGCACTCCAAGTCAGGTGTTGTGTTTGTCCATATTTTTATTTATGAAGAAACTAGGAAACAGTGAGGTTGGAGAATCCATCGAAATGTTTGTCTTGGTATCTGTCACATAGAGCTCATGAAAATTAATAAGTAAATCATTTTGATTATATTTATATTAATTTCTGTGCTAGCCTTTAATTGATCTTTTGTGTTTTGTGTAGTGCTGAAATTGATGTATTCTGAAAGAGACTTATTAGAACCTGTATCCTAGGGAATAAATTAGGAGTAGAAAGGTCTTGACTTTTTGATGAGCGTTGAAAGGAAACATGTCTTAATGAGAAGAGGATAATTTGCAATTGAAGTTATAAGACATTGGATGAGACTTGAAAAGGGATGCTTTGTAACACATAACAAGAATGGAAATGGAAACATTAAAATAGAAATATCATAGACTTGTTTTTTGATTTGGAAATACAAATGCAGGGTTGCAATCTATATTTTTACTTGATGCATACGTGCTTAGTATGTAAACTTTATCTTCCTCAATAGATTTTTAGGACCACTAAAGTATTTTGTATCTATAGGTTAAAATGATGCTCCTAAAGATTTTTAATTGGTTAGTTATATTAATGAATGAAATCTGGATGAGTTTAGTAATATTGGTAAGACTGATTTGGGAAGATAAAAGCCAACAGAACACCTTTCTCTGCAAATGGAATTTTATAAGGCTACCCTACCCCTGCAAAGAGGCCCTATTTTTTTGTTCTTTGTGTAGCTGGTCAATTCTTTTGATACAAAGAGGCCCTATTTTTTTGTTCTTTGTGTAGCTGGTCAATTCAGGAGAGGACGTCCTCGTGTTCTACAATGACAGAGCCTCTTTCCAGACTCTCATCCAGATGATGCGGTCAGAGCGGGACCGGATGGACGAGAACAGCCCTCTAATGTACCACATCCACCTAGTGGAGCTCTTGGCTGTGTGCACTGAGGGCAAGAACGTCTACACAGAGATCAAGTGCAACTCCCTGCTCCCGCTGGATGACATCGTCCGTGTCGTCACTCATGAGGACTGCATCCCTGAGGTGAGCCAGCTTGGCACTGGGTATGCCCTTCTCGTCTGTCTTGTCTGCCACTGGGCTGTAGCTTGGTGGGAGATATGATGGTTGATCAGATGAGCCCTCAGGGTTTTGAGACCTGTGGCTCATATTGCAGAGGAATTTCACTTCACTGGAACAGCATTTTCATAAGCATCTGTTTGTGTGAAAGGAGCCTGGGGGAAGTTAGTCTTTCTTTCTGCTTTCTGAAGAAAAGTGGGAAAGAAGATTCAGCTCTGTGGCACAAATTCAACCAGTTGAGCAAAGAGGATGTGCCCTGAATGGATTTCTTAGAAATAAGGTTGAGTGAGTTGAGATATAGGTCATATCACACTTTGTAAGTTAATTCTTTAAACAAAAACTCTTATTACCAAAATAATGAGTGACCATTACAAGAAATTTAGAACTGTAGGTAATCAGTAAGAAAATAAAATAATTTATAATTCTACTACCTGTAAGGAGTACCTGTTAAATTTTAAAGTTAATCCTTCCAGGTTTTCTTTTTCCCTGTTTGCATATACTGGTAACAAAAAATGGACCATACATAATTTTATTTGTGTATTTAAAAATATATAGTCAGCATATATTTTAAACTAAAAGATGAATCATTTTATAGCATATATAGTATATATCAAACATACAGTATTGTTTTTAGATTTTTTGCCAAGTAATACATTTTGAAAAGTTCAGATATTTCAGACTATACAGGGATAAACCATGAAAATTCTTGTAGTCTATTCCCTGTATCCACCTAGAAAATAATTTATTATGTTCTCATATATAATTCCATTATTTTGCATGTATATATGTATTTTATATATGTATATACATAATTTATTTCTCCACCCCTTTTTTTTTGATACAAAAGGTGACATTCTAGGTAGACTATTCTGAACCTTAACAACTTTAACTTCAACTGATATGGAAAGGAATCGGAGATTCCAGGGTCTTTTTTCACAGTTGTATAAAAGTCCATCATGCAGATATACCATAACTATCTTCAGAGTGTTGAATCAATTTGTAATATAAGATAATAATAGTTAATAATTATAAGAAGAAAAAGTGAGATTGCATTTTTCTTACATCTTTGCCCATACAGTATGTTACCAAACTTTTATATTCTCATATATCTGATAGACAGAAATTGCTTTTCATCAGTTTTAATTTACATTTCTCCTTTGACATAAGGGAAGAATAGAGCATTATAAATAGCATAGCTAGTATTAGCAATGAGGGACGCATAGTATCTTAACAGGATTAGCTGGGGTTTTATCCCTTTTTACTTGCAGTACAACAGAAGTACAGAAAAGTACGTACATCTTAATTACATAGTACAAGAATGATTATGGAGAGGCCAACTTAGTGACCACCACCCAGGTCAAGGAATACAGCAGAAACCTTCTCCATGCCCTTTTCCTGTCCTCTCCTTTCCGCAGAGGACTCCTTCCTCAAGGTGCCATGAGCTGACTTTTCTGTGATCATGAAGTTGCTTTTGAGTATGTATCCCTACACGGTACAGTTCAGTTTTGCTGGGTTTTGTCCCTCAGTGTATTATTTTGTCTTTGTAGCTCAGCTTTGTGTCCTCAGGATGCATCCATCCTGGCGGGCCTTGCTTTAGAGCGTTCCACTGCAGTATGATTCTGCATGCATCCTGACCCATCTGCCCACTTCTGTCCTACACGTGCTCTCAGAGGAGGCAGTGCTGGGCTGGGGGAAGGGGGCTTGCACTTTTTCAGGTCACCTTGATGGTGTTCAGTTGTCCTGACAGACTTGTTCCACTTGCCATCCCTTTCACTCCAGAGCTCTCATTGCCCCACAACCCTGCCAGTGCTTGGTATTATCAGATCCTTGAAACTCTTTTGTGTGTGGGTTTTTTTTTTTGTTTTTTTTTTCAATTTGGTGGTTGTATCTCAGAGTGCTTTGCTTTAGTTTTGTAAAGCTTTATGGAAACATTTACATACCATGTAATTCACTCATTTAGACTGTACAATAGAGTGGCTTTTAATATAGTCACAGGGTGTGCAGCCACCATCATAATGCAGTTATAGAACATTTTTATCACCCCAAAAAGAAAAACACCATACCCATTAGGAGTCACTTACTATTTCCTTCTCATACCCCTGGTCCTAGGTAACCACTAATCCCCTGTGCCTCTTTTGAACACTCAGTGTAAATGGGACCTACAGTGCATGTCCTTTTGATTGAATTCTTTCACTTGGCATACTTTTTTCAAAAAGTTCATGCAAGTTGTAGTATACATCAGTGCTGCAGTTACTGCACCAAGTAGTATTTCATTATGTAAGTGCACCACATTTTATCTGTCTATCAACTGGCAGACATTCAGATTGTTTTCACTTACTGACTATTGTGAAAATGCTGTTGTAAAATTTATGTGGAAGTTTCTGTGTGGATATACGTTGTCATTAATTATAGTAGTTTTAGTTTCTGTGTCCTGGATTACTAAATGATATTGAGCCTCTTTCCATGTCTTTTTAGATATTTAGTATTCCTTTAAGAAAATGCTTGACCACATTTGTTATCTATTTTTTTCTCTTGGGTGTCTTGTATGCACAGATCTAGGCATCCTACCTTGGGTCATACATTACAGATATCTTATAGCTATGCCATCTAACTTCTTTTCTTTTTTTCTTTCTTTGGTACTGGGATTTGAACTCAGGGCCTCACACTTACTAGGCAGATGCTCTGCCACTTGTGCTATTCCACCAGCCTGCCATTTAACTCTTGATGGTACCATCCATGAGCAGAAATTCTTTAATGTAGTCAAACTTGTCCTTCTATGGTCAGAATTTTTGCAGCATTCTTTACCTTCATTTCATGAAAATACTTTCTAAAGATTTCTTTTTTAAAATTCGATAATTATTATAAGTTTGGGGGGAAAAAAAGATCCCAGAAATGAAAGCTAGAAGGAAAATGGAATGATCATCTTGATTTGTGTTTCTCACTTTGAAGAAGATGCACCTAATTAGCTCCACACATACCAAGTTGGATTTTCACAAAAGCTTGTTTCTGCCTTCCAGGTTAAAATTGCATACATTAACTTCCTGAATCACTGCTATGTGGATACTGAGGTAGAAATGAAGGAGATCTATACGAGTAATCACATGTGGAAATTGTTTGAGAATTTCCTTGTGGACATCTGCAGGGTAAGGCTTTCTGGAACTAAAGAGACAGAATTAAAGTAGGTGTGTGTGTGTGTGTGTGTGTGTCTGTCTGTCTGTCTGTCATTCTGTCTGTCTGGCATCCCTGTGACAACTTAATGAAAATAGTCACATCATTTCTCCTCTAATTCCTGACACAAAGAGGTAGTTGAGCTCTTATCTTTTCTCACATCTCATTTTTTCCTGCCTTTTTTCGTAGCCAAGGATAGACTTTATCAAGCTTCAGGAGAGATAGGTTGTTTCTGGTTTTCATTTCACCCTGATGGATGGATTCTTGAATGATAACCTAGATGATATCACAGTGAAATTCATGAGGACTTCTTACCCTGGATGATATGTCTGGGCTTAGAGACCCCTCCCTAAACGTTTATCTCCTGCAGCCTGCTGCTGGGGATACTGCAAAGCATGTTGCCTGTCTATTGCTTTCCCAATCCAGAGTCAGGGTGGACCTCAAGTCACTGACATGTTTTTACACTGAGCTTAATATTTATTCTAAAGCCACAAGACTGCAAAGTGTAACATGGATTTAATATGAGTTTGTGGTGGTGGAGTTGGGAAATGGAGTAGGTAAGAAGATTCTTCAGAGAATAATTGTGAAATATATTCCAGTTTTGAAATTTGGATCAGAATATTATATTAAAAAGAAGTAATAGAGCTACTTTATGGAATCCTAGAATACGGTACTTTCTGCTTCACTTTATGATTCCTAGTATGTGACAAGAACCTGCAAGAACTTACTTTCCTTCTAATGGACTATGTAATAGTACTCAGATGGTGGTGTTGCAGACATAGAGACTTCTTTTAAATCTCAGATATCTCTGAGTCTTTTACACACATTTGTCTAGGGTTTGAAGCTTGGAATTGGAGGCCTTCTCTGTTTCTTTAAGTCAGTATTCTGTGAAGTTTTCTGTAAAGACCAGATAGTAAATAAGTTCCACTTTGTAGACCATCAATCTCTATTAAAACTACTCAGCTCTGCTCTTATAGCACAAAAGCAGCCAGGCCAATACATAAACAAATGGGTGTTCCAATAAAACTTTATAGATGGCCACCAGCCATTGTTTTGCTGATCCCTCCATTTGATTGTTCAGAAATGCTATAAAATCAATTATTAACTTTTTTTTACTGTGAATGTATTCTGAAACAGTCCAATATTAAGGTTAGAACATAATAGTCTGCTAACAAAACTTGGCTTTTTAATCCTTTATTTCATTTTTTTGGCATAAGCAATTTTATGTGTCAAATTATAGAACTAATAAATTTGTTAATAAGAATGTATTTCATAATCCTATAAATGGCTAATCTTATTTTAAATAACAAAATTAAGTAGAGTACAGGTGAAATCTAAGGTATCACCTCACCCCAAAGCCTGAATGGTAGCATTCCAAAGTATGGCCTGCTGTTTTGAACAGCGTTTTCTAGTAAATTTTCTATAAAATGATATTGGAGGACTGGAGCCTATCAGATATGCTGGAGCTCATGATGTGCTTACTTTCTTGATTACATGCTCTAGAGAACCCGGCCTAGAGAAGACAAATGACTCTCTCAGGGGGGGCAGCTTACTTTTAGGGGAAGTTTGAGACATCTGTGTTTATGATATCTTAATGTTCTTTGTGATTTTTAGACTTACTAGACACGGGGAGGAAGTTACAATCAATGACCTTGTTAGTCCCTTATGAATTTTAGTGTTTTGTGAATCAACACCATGATATCTGAGCTGACTTTGCTTCTCTTTTACTATTATGTGGAATATATTTTTTGCTATAGTTTTCTCTTATGGGGATAAATACTGACCTGTAAGCCCCCACTTTTCATTTTTAAGGGTAATGAGCAGGAAGGATTGTGGGCTCTTACATTGTAGAGTGGCTTAAGTGTAATGTTTAAGGCACCCACTTGTCTTCCAGGCCTGTAACAACACAAGTGACAGGAAACACGCAGACTCCATTTTGGAGAAGTACGTGACTGAAATTGTGATGAGTATCGTTACGACCTTCTTCAGCTCTCCCTTCTCAGACCAGAGTACGACTCTGCAGGTAAGAATTACAACACGGAGCGGGGAATTCATGTAGACTTATCAGCAGGGAGGTTGATGCGGGTTGGTTGAGCAGCTGTAAATGAACCACTCTGCAGCACGGGTGAAAGATGCTCTTGTCTTGGTGGAAGATGGCTTTGACAGGATCCTGTAGGGACAGAAGTGCAGTGTCCCTCAGTATCTGTAGGAAATGGTTCCAGAACATCCTGAAGCCCCAGATAACAAAATCCATGGATGCTTAAGTCCCTTATACAAAGTGAGACAGTACTTGCATACAACCTAACACCTCCTTCCATAGACATTGGATCATCTTTAGATTACTTACAATACCTAGTGCTATGAAAATTGTTGTTATACTGTATTATATAGGGAAGAGTGACAAGGAAAAAGTGTGTGTGTGTGTGTGTGTGTGTGAAATACAGACCCAGTTTGTTTTCAATCCTTGATTTATTTTCAATCCGTGATTAGTTGAGTCTGTAGATAAAGAACCTATGGAGACAGAGGGCTGGCTGTACGTAAGAATATTGGTTTTCTCCTTAAAATCCTTTAACCCCTCCCTTCAGTATTCCTCATTCCTCCCTCCAATCACACGGAGAGAGGAAGAACTTCTTAAACAGGTGCTAGTATAATACAACAGCAAAAAAAAAAAAAAAAAAAACCCATCTGGAAACGTCCCTTTTAACTGGGAGTATGCACCTAGAGTTCATCAGTAGTACAGTGTGGGTGCAGCAGAACTTGTTTATCCACAAGAGAAGGGGGGCTATAGCACTGAGCTCTACCTTCACCATTCACATGGAGCACCTCCTGCAGTTGTGCTCAGCCATGCAGCCTAGCATGGTGATTCTAGTGTATTTACTGTGTCAGAGCCTGGAATCCTTCGGTCTAGGGAATGTTTTGATTATTTTTATTTGAAAATATCACTCTTCTTTTCCTAACTTATGTCTGCATCAATTACTGTGGCAGTCTTAACCACACGCCTATTTGTACAGGCTGCGGGTTGAAAAGTAGATTTGATCTCCAGTGGCCAGAAGGGAGAGATTAACTGTCCTTGTCATGGAAAGAGGTAGACACTGGCTTGGGCTGATGAAGGTCCTACGGTGAATAAATTATCAACAGATAATAGAAGTTAATGGGAATTCTACAAGGGAAGAGCAATTCATGGTCAATATGATACTCATTGTTACATTTATTAGATAGTGCTGTATTCCAGTAATTGTGTAAAAGAGTTCATAAAAGCTTAGCATAGGCTGTGAGGTAGATGGAATTATCTCTATTTTGTAACTGAGTCAAATCAGTTCAGAGGGTTTAATTGCCATGCTCACAGATGGTATGTGATTAACCATGATTCCCACCCTGTGTTGTCTGACTCTAAAACTTGATTATGAAATTTTTAGTAAAGTATATTTGCTTAGGGACTAATGGTAACCTTTTATTTAGTTTAGAAATAACTAAAAGCCAGCAGTTAAGCCAGAGTATCATAATGTAGTTACAGTGCTGCCGTTAAAATGTCTGTTGCTACTTTTTGAGCAGTAAGAGAACAGGAGCTTATTAGATGCCAAGCACAGGAGTTACTGGAAGTACTCCTTGCTATGAACTTTGACACCGAACCTCCAGGAAAAGCTGCTTGGTTGGGCTTGTTTCTCTTGTAATATAAAGTGACAATTGCCATGGCAATGGCCCTCTTCCTATAGATCATGAAACAGTGTTGCAAAACCAGTTTGTCAGAGTACATCAGACAGGAAAATTGGAAAGCTATTAAACATGCATTTTGTGTTATTTTTCACCATAGCCACGACACTTTCCTTCTTATCCTACTTTGCTGTGGACCAGTTTTCACTGCAGCTGATAAACAGGAATTGTCAGAAGTAAATCGTCCACATAAATAAATGTTCTGAGCTTTTAGCAACACCCAAGTTGTCCACATATCTTTAGAATATAAAGTATAATTTTTCAAAAAGGTGGCCTATGGATATCTGCTAAAAGGCACGGCTTATCTCCCTAGCTCCACTCCTCCCCCTCTCCCTCCTTCCCTTCCTCCCTCCCCATTTGTGAGGGAGGAAAATGATGGATTTTGCTTTGGAGGTAGTTTGTTTAAGTTGCCAATGGAATGTTCAAGAGGCAACTGAAATGTGGAATCCAGGGAGGGAGAATAGAATTTTGGAGGGCTTTAGAGTAGGACAGAGTTGGGTTCAAATCCCCATTCCGCCCATTACCAGCTCTGTTAACATGGGTAGAATGCTGGACTTCATTTTATAAAATTGTATAATTTAGTGGCTTTTTTTTCTCTTTTTATTATATTATTGTTGTGCCGGAGGTACATTGTGACATTTACAAAAGTACTTACAACATATCTTAAATTTACCCCCTCCATCATTCTCCTTTATCCCCATTCCCCCCACCATTCTTAGACAATTTCACCCTACATCATTTCCTCATCAGAACCTCTTATCTATCCAACAAGGACTTAATATCAACCTCACAAGTTAGTGTAAGAATTAGAGGTAATGGTTAGGAAACATCTAGCACAATCCCAGCACATAGCAGGTGGAAATGGTAACCTGTAGTTTTTCTTGCTAGACCAGAAGTTACAGGAGGGCAAAGTTAAGCTGTATTAGCATGGTTGTCTCCTATATTGCCCTGTCCTTCGTACCTGGAATTGTGGCTAGCACTTGGCTGCTAATTATTGAGTGAGCAGATGAGACTCAGAAGAGTGATAGAGACCAGGATGAATATCGAGTAGTCGAAATCTTCACCAGGAAAATAAAGTGAGGGACTAGAATGGGACTAGATAATAACTAAATAATTATGGGCAGGATGTAAAAGTAGACAGAATGTGAGACATTCAACATCCAAACCATAGTAGACATGTTCTGGAATCCTGCCCCTTATCATTCACCTTCTTCCACTCTTGCCCCAAGGTCCATTATCTTTCATACAAGGCAGTACCTATTTCTGATCAGGTTTTGCATGTTATACAAAGTCTTCTTTTCACCTGCCTCTCTTGACTTCTTGTGCTTGCAGACTCGCCAACCTGTCTTTGTGCAGCTGCTGCAAGGCGTGTTCAGGGTTTACCACTGCAACTGGTTAATACCGAGTCAAAAAGCCTCTGTGGAGAGCTGTATCCGGGTGCTTTCTGATGTAGGTAAGATATCAAGTCAGTTTGGATGTGATGTGATGAAAACAGATTGCCTACCATTTACGAAGCACTTGCTTTAGCTCTTGTAAGATTACATAGACTGGATATTGCAAAGCCAGATGCAGAACCAAGTTCTTCTTGGTTCCTCAACCTCTTTCTTTGCCAAGACAACTTCTCCCACAGCAAGAACCACTGAATCCCAAAGTAAGATACTTTTTGAAAAATAAGATTCCATGGTTAAATGTTTGGCAGTTCTCGGCAAGTTACAGTACACATGGGAAGTCCCTCACTCAAGACACTAATTTGTCTAATCCAGCAGATGTATTTGACCATAAGGAAACTTTCTTTCCTGTAAAGCACTGGTCAAATCCCAGGGAACACCCTTTCTCAGAAGTGGTGCATGGCTCCATCTCCTGCTGAAATGAGTGGTTCTCTGTTCCCTCCAGGTCTGTTTCTCACAGACTTCTTTGAAAGGAAGTTATAAAAATTACTTCTCCTTTCTCTCCAACCTTTTCTTTCTTGCCTGCCTCTCTCCATCCCTCTTTCCTTTCTCTCCCTCCCTCCCTCCTATGTTGGGGGTTGCACCCAGGATCTTGTGCATGCCAGGCAAGCACTCTACCACTGAGCTATACTCCCAAATCTTTCCAAAATCATTTTACTTGACACAAGAATTGTACATATTTCTGGGATACAGAGTGGTCATTTGATACATGCATACAATCTGTATGGATCACATTGGGGTAATTAGCTTCCTTTGTGGTAGGAACTTCAAACCCCTGTCTTCTAGTTACATTGAAATATATGAAAATTGTTATAACCTATAGTCACCCTGCCATGCTGTAGAACGTTAAAACTGTGAATACTGTCTTGTATTAGGTTCAATTTAAGTGAGAATTTCATAGGTTGTTGTATACAACAACAAACCTGATAATGTTTAGGAAAAACAACTCACTGGCCAAATGAGTTCCCTGTCTTGATGAATACACAACACATCAGCATCCCTAATAAGCCATTCATTGAGGAAACGTTGAGCTGTCACTCTGACTTACCCAAGTTTTATTACCTGAAAGAGCTACTGTCCTCAGAATTCACCTTGAGAAACCCTAAATCTAAGTTGAGTTCCTCTGTTTTCACACTCAGTCCCATGCACCAGGCTGTGATAGGCACAGCAAAATTGGCCTGGTGGGTGACAGGGAGTTAAGGCCATCCCTGGGGCATCTCCCACAAAAGCTGTATGCTCATGAGCCATCTGTCTTCTGTTCAGCCAAGAGCCGGGCCATAGCCATTCCTGTGGACCTGGACAGCCAAGTCAACAACCTCTTTCTGAAGTCACACAACATTGTGCAGAAAACAGCCATGAACTGGAGGCTGTCGGCCCGTAACGCTGCTCGCAGAGACTCTGTTCTGGCGGCTTCCCGAGACTACCGGAACATCATTGAGAGATTGCAGGTAATGCCTGGTGCTCAGAGAAGTGGACTTTAACCTGGACTGAGGGTGGTCCCCACACACCCAGCTGTGCTTCCCAGAGCCAGGGGACATCCACGGTTGGCCACAGGAAAGTGTCAGTGTGGTGAATGAATAGTTGCATATTAGAGTGGACATAGGACTAGGAGTATAAACTACTTAGAAGGACCTAAGTTCCTGACAGAGTCTTGGTCTTTAAAGGTTGTACGTAGCTTGTAGCTTTCTTTGTAAAGAGTGGAGCCTCAATTCTTACTAGGAAGAGATTTAAGTATTGTAAGAGGAGCTTAGAATAAGAGCCTAAAGTTCCACTTTTTCCACACTGGGTTGAATCAGCACATGAACAAGTGTGGCGATTAGAGCTTTATATCAGAATGAGCCAAAAGAAAACAGATTATTTAAGTATAGCTACATTATATTATTATTTTTTTTCTTAGTACCAATGTGAGATCTGTTCTCTCTT
Organism: Castor canadensis; assembly: GCF_047511655.1. Lineage (NCBI taxonomy): Eukaryota > Metazoa > Chordata > Mammalia > Rodentia > Castoridae > Castor > Castor canadensis. The sequence continues at coordinate 136,451,664 of NC_133395.1, forward strand.
GTGGTCTCAAACCAGAACCTGGGTTCAAGTCTTGGCTCTGCTGCTTAACATTAATGTAACCTTGGGAAAGTTACTTAACTTCTGTGATTCAGTCTCCAAGCTTGTGAAACAGACCCTCCATTGTGGGGTCAAGGTGAACATTAAGAGAGTTGATTGATACGATGTTGCAGCTGTCTAGCTCTTAGGAATCAAATTCCAACATTTAGTTCTGCCATGCACACTTGCTCAGGGTCTTTCTTGAGCTTGCAGTCCTATGGTGGCTGTGGTCAGACTCACCTTGACACCTTGACACCTGCTCACTCACATGTTGAGCAGTTGATGTTGGTTTTCAGCTGGGACCATGGTTGGAGCTGTTGATATCTGCATGGAGCCACTCATTGTGGCCTGGGCTTCCTCACATCCTTACAGCTGAGCCCAAGATAAGAGATGAGTGAAAGCTGTATTGTCTTTATCACCTAACTTCTGAAGTCACATAGCATCCGTTCTGCTGTAGTCTTTTGGCCAAGCCAGGCTCAGAGGTTCACTCAGATCACCGTTCAGTGGGAGAGATGTAAGAAGAATGTGTAAGCTAGGATATATTGTGGTGGCTAACAATGGGAAATACAACCCATGAAGTACGTAGAACAGTGTCTGCCAGACAGAGAGCACTCAATTAAGGGCGATTATAATTGTTATTATTATGTCTATTGCTAATGCCACGACTATTATATAATATTATTATAATAGTAATATAATATAATATATTAGTAATATATTATATAGTAATATAATATAATATATTATTATAATGCCACCTAACAATTACTATTATTAGGTGAAGTAACTGAGTCTGTGTGCAACTGTATAACTTACATGAAGACAAATGAGTTCACTGGGTCATTTATCAGCCCATGCTAGGCACTGAACTGTACATGGTGAGAAAAGCCAGAAGTGATCTTCTCTTTCCTATAGTTGTCTCACGTTTTGGCAGGGAGACAGGGATTAATGCACAATTCACACAAGTCAGATGCTGCAGAAAAGTGGGAAGTGCTTGGAAGATGCTGATGAGGGATGAGGGGGCCAAGAAAGACTTTGCTGAGGAAGTAATATTTGAGTCAGGGTCAGAAAACTGTAGGATTTGGGGCTAGAGGTGTGGCTCAAGTGGTAGAGGGCTTGCCTAGGAAGCATGAAGCTCTGAGTTGAAACCCCAGTACTACCAAAACAAAACAAAAAACAGGATTTCAAAAACTAAAGGGCTGAAAATAGCATTGTGAAGCCCATTGTACAGAAAAAATATGATGCATTCAAAGGAAAGGGAGCTCAGTGGCTGGAGCCCTTGGGGCTAGGGAGATTAGTGAGGCTTCATGGGTCAAGTTAAGAATTGCAGACTTTACTGTGATAGAACAAACTCTTAAGAAAATATAACTTAACTCCTAACAGAAAGCTTCCTGACCCCACTGTGCTTTTAGACATAACTGTGAGCACACAGAATTTTCTTGCTGCCCAAACTACATATGTTGTCTGTGGTCAAACACACCAATGTCTTGTGCTCTTCTTAGATTTATTATGTATATTCTTAAGAAATGAAATAGAATACTTCAGTAGGTAATAGTGTTATAAAGACTTGATCGGTGGCTTACAGGATCCTTGTTCTGTAATTATTCATTGTGTGAGTCCCTGTCCTTATGAGATTACCTTGTACAGCAAAAGTTGTCATACAAAGGCATAGTCACTTGAAAACTGAGCGCTTACATGGTGACTCCCCACGTACACACCCGCTCATCACATCAGCATCTTCCCTATCCATCGCTTTGCTGTCTCTGTTGGTCTCTCCCTGGTTGCTGAGTTTCAGACACTTGACCAAACAATGCAAATAAATTACAATGTAAAGTTGAGATGTGGCAAAAGATGCAAGAAATCATGAAATACATGCATGTGATACAGAATTCCTTCCACCCTGTTCAAATGCTGTAGGCAAACAAAGATTTGCCATAGTTAGGACCAGTCACTGGTGAAGAGAGAAGGAAGGGAGAAAGAAGAAAAAGAACAATTTTCCCAAAGAGGAAACTGATTAAAACTCTCAGAGAATTTTGTGACAATGACCCTCATTTTGACTTCCATAAAGATCATATGAATTAAGGAATGTTACAGTCTATTTTCTTCCTTATTGGGAACCCCTCCAAAGAAATTATTCTTTATGTATCCTAAATATTATTGAGCTATTACAATTATCCAAATTTTATTAAACATAAGACAAAATTATGTTCATGTGGTTTAATTTTAGTTTCTGGATAAAAGAAACTAAATCCTTTCCCAATGGAGTCTACAATTGAGGCGAATCTTAGGTGGCTTTTCCCATGCAAATCTCCTTGGTTAGCCAAGCCCTCCTGTATTATCCAGTGTGCTGTTTTGCCCCCTTCTTAGCATGCTGCTAGTTAAGTCCTGAGTCAGCAAGCCCTAGAGCAGGTTTTAGCATCTTTTGAAGATAATTTCTCATCTGTTTTCTATCATTTGCCTGTAAATGGTGTTTGTTGTGTTGGTTTTGCTGCTCTTTCAACTTCTCTCTGTTTTCCTTTCCTGCAGCTATATGTTTTGCATTTGAAGACCATCATGCTATCAGGGTACATGTATTTAGCATGTTGATACAGCATGTTCATTCATTTGTGTTCTCATGTTTATATGACTTTATTATGTAAATAATTCATGCTCATTGAAAGTAATCAGACAATACTGGCAAATATCACTATATAAAAGATTAGAATCGCCTATAATTGCACTACCCAGAGAAAACCAGTTGTAGTGATGTCTTAATAGTGTACGTGTCTTTTAGTGCCATAAAATCCATATTGTTGTTTGACCATTTTTAAGCTCATCTTGTAGGCACCTTTCCATGTTGTTAAAAACATTTTTGTATCATATTTTAAAATACATGGAATGATCCCTTGAGTAGCATAAAACTGTGCCAGAAGAAGGGGAGGTGGGGGTGTTGAATTGTGTGTACTTTGTTTTCTGCATTAGGAGGCAATGCTTCAGGTAACCATTGGGCACCGTCTAGTAATTTGAGCTTAAAATCGGACAGCACTAAATTTACTCTAACACAGCCTTGCCTATGCATCGCATTTCAGGGCAGAAATCAATGCTTGACCCTGCTGTAGTCAGCGTCAAACCGGCACTGTTGACTAAGGCATGCTTCCATTCTAGGACATTGTCTCTGCACTGGAGGACCGTCTCAGGCCCCTGGTCCAGGCGGAGTTGTCTGTGCTCGTGGACGTCCTGCACAGACCCGAGCTGCTTTTCCCTGAGAACACAGATGCCAGAAGGAAATGTGAAAGTGGTGGTTTCATTTGCAAGTAAGTGAACTCTCTCTGGGGTGGTCAGTGGGCAGAACCCTGACAACCAGACAAAGCCTTTGTTCCTGGAGAAGACTTGTCCTGATTTTTAACTTTGATGACTGCAAGGTCATGTGCTAGAGTCCTGTTCCGACCTTCCCAGAGTAAAGTGTGTCTATCAAATCCTACTTACTGACACCTTTTCTTTTTGGTGAGAATTTTTCATTGTAATTTCATATCTGTTCAGGTGTTTTGTTTGTCATTCAGCAAATCTTGACAGCACTCAACCATGTGCTGTGGTACAGACATAAAAATATCAGGATCCCGGTCTTTCCCTTACATTATTTTAGGTTCTTAATTTATGCCATAGGGCATAATCTAAAAGCAACCAGTAGTTTCATGAGTAGATATCCCCATTTGACTTTCATCCTAAGGTTGTTTGTCTAGCTTGGGGGTGGGGTTTGCCTAGATGTTTTTTATGTTTCTGGATCCCTCTCAAAACAAGGGGACAGTATGTGTTTGCTCAGTCATCGTCCTCACAAGATTTCTTTTAAACACACTCTTGGCATATTTTAGCAGTAATCCTGAGGGTATAAACAGCCATATTTTATGAGTGGATCTCTGTCTGCTTTCTCCCCTCTTTAATGTGGCTGGCTCCAGCCCAGCGAGCCTGTTGGCTGTTCCTTACCAGCAGGTGTCACTGTTGCAACACAGTTTGTGACTGCCTCTCACTGTACTGAATGCCCTGGAGTGTGTTCAACCTGAGAGTCCTTAATACATATTTGTCCTTTAACTGACTAGTTACAGTAAGTTGCTTGTGGAGGGCTTTTAATTGAAAGATAGTTTCAGGAATGTAACCTGTGTTTTTCTCTCATTCAGGTTAATAAAGCATACTAAACAACTGCTAGAGGAAAATGAAGAGAAACTTTGCATTAAAGTCTTACAGACCCTCAGGGAAATGATGACCAAAGATAGAGGCTACGGAGAAAAGGTAACTGCATTTTACTTTCACAGTGAAACCATGCTTTACTATTAAACTGAAGGGTAAGGGTGTTTGGAGATCAGGCATTATTGGCTGAGAGTTTAACTTTTTTAAAGCTATTTATGCTGTCCCTAACAGCAGCTAAATCATTTGTCTCTTTAAAAGTCAGATATGCTTAGTCATTTATTAAAGTCTGCTGGCCAAGTAATCTAAACATCAGAGAAGCAACAATAAGATTTTTCTTATTTAAATTCTTAGTGAGATGTTAATGCTTCTTGTGTATCAGAGTCTGGATTCCTGAATTTTGGTTTTCAGCTAAGCAGATCTGTGGGTTTACTTGCTTCTTTCTGGTGAGATGTTGCACAATCTTACCAGTGCATCAAGAAACTCCCTCCACCTCTAACTGGAAGTAAGGCAGACAAACACATCAACGTTGATTGACATTGCGAAGTGACGGTCTCCAAGATTTGACATTTCTTAGTATATGCAGTGAGCAAGGATGTATACAGCCCATTCCTCATGGCTCCCATGTGGGGCAAGGAATCATGGGTATGAGTTTCAATTTTAACAGTTTTCATTTGAAAATGAATAATGTTCGTTATAATGTTCGCTAATTGTCCTGCTGTCCACTTTTAGCCACAGTTTCTGATCTCAGGGACCTATCAAAATACTTAGTAACTCATTTCTCAGTTCTGGGAAGCAGTCTTGATAATTAAATCACAGCCATTGTTCCCAGGATGGCGTCACCCAGGTCATGAGTATAAAAGTCTGCAGCCACCTCGCTTTCTAACATATATAACTCTCATTAATTAGAGCAACTTAACAAGTGAGAGTCCTTGGAGGCAAAAATGGAACAGAAAGGTATCCAACCCTTCTTGCACTACACATTCCTCCACTGTCCCCAAATCACAAGGCTTTTCAATGTCACTCTAAATATTTAATTATATAAATGGTGCATGTATGTTCACTCATTAGAAAATAGGTTTCTATAACTCAGTGGGAATTTTGTAGAGGCAGAGATTTTTATAAGTATAAATATTTGAAGTGAAGAGCCTTAGTACAGGTGAAAATGGTGGGATGGTCTGATCATACAGGCATGCGCATAGACACATGGGTAGGCATTGCTCTGAAGAAAAGGAAAAGGACAAAAAGGTGGTGATGGCAGCCCTGGGGATAGGAGCAGGGTTAGAGGAAAGTAGTTGAAAAGGAGAGAAAGATTGAGGGCAGATAGATGGAGATCCTATGAAAGAGGAAATTAGCAGGGTTTAAAAGAGGTGCTTGGGTGCTGGGCATGTGGCTCAAGCAGTAGAGTGCCTGCTTTGCAAGCACAATGCCCTGAGTTCAAATGTCAGTCCCACCTAAAAAATTAAAATAAAGTAAAATAAGATATTCTTGGGCCTTTGCTCAAATCCCTATTGAGGTGGTGAAGAAATTAGTCACACCCATGCAGAGAGGCTGAGGCTGGGAAGAAAGCTGACCTTTTATTTCAGACTAGTTGGGCTGCTATTCCCCTTCATGAAAATAAAAATACTGTATGCAAGGAGGGGAAATGCCGTGAAACCAAGGAAGACTTTCTAGAAACCCATGTTTAGTCTACAGTCCCTAGACTTGTAGCTTCAGCTACATGCTTCTAGCTTCTGGCCCCATGTTTTCACTCTCAGAAATGCTTCTTAGTCATTTGCATCAACAGAACTTGGTTAAAGTGGATGGAAAATCTTTCTTTCTCTCCCAACCTGGTAGTTGGTATTAGCTTTGTTTCATTAAAGATTTGGAAGATATTTTTGATAGTTTATTGTCACACTAAAGAAGCATTAACACACAGGATGGGCCAACTTTTTCAAGGGTGGAAGAAACTCAGAGCCAAAGAACTAAACTTTCTCAAGGAAACCAGTTGGCTTTAGTTGATAAATTAAATGAGATGTTCCTTGGCACGGGTGCTGGGGAAATCAGGTGAGTGTTGTGACTGTTCCCCTCCTCCCATCTCAGTTTTCCTGTCAGTTGCCACTTACAAGGAATTTGCCCATGACTAATGCCTTCCTGGGGATGTCCAGGGCTGTTCTGCCCCTGCTCTCTGTCGAGTCTTCTCAACCATAGAATTGGATCTGGAAGAGGCCTCTGACATCAACTTACTGGGCCTCCCCCTGCACAGGAGGGGGCCGGGCTGAGAGCTGAAATGACTGCCCAAGGAGTCATGGAGACTTGACAGTGGGGTCAAGAATGGATCCCACGTTTCCCACATCTCACTGCAGGATGCTTTCCAGCCTCCCCCCACGGGGTGTCCAGGAAATGTGGGTCATGTTTTTCTTGTCTTTTTTTTTTCCTAAGCCACCATCCTTATAGGTGATGAGGCTTAGGTGCTTTTCCCCATCTGTACTGTTTCATTTGACTTTAGGACTTAGTGAAGGTCACAGATAGAAAAAGAAAAGAAAAGAAAGTTTAAATCATACTTTATTCTGTCCAGAAACATTGGTGTGCTTATATGGATCTACTTGACCTAAAACGACAGCACTGAGAACTGTCACCTGTACCACCAAATAATCTAAAACATAACAAAATTATTGTAAGACTGACTTACACTTACACCCACTGGTTTTCCAGAGTATACCTTTACTAATGATGATAACATTTATCAACTCTTTTTATGTGCCAGCTACTACACTAAGCACATCTCCTACCTTATCTCAGATCAGCCTCGGAGAGAGATACCATTATTATTAATAGTTATTTTTATACATAAGGGAGAAGACATAGGCTCAGAGAGGTTGGAAACTTGCCTGGGATCACAGAGCTAATACCAAGGGAGCCAGGAACTTAAACTCTGACAGACAACCCAGCTCCAGAGATGTAGCTATTTTCCTCTGTATCGTAAGGAAACAGATTGACAATGCTTCAGTGTTTCACAATCCACCTACACTTTTAGCATCTGAGTTTTCATTATGTTACACAATTATGTAAATGTCAGGGGGTAGTGGCCCAAAGAGCCATAAATGTGGCAGGACTTAAATATCTAGGTTTTAGCCCAGTTTGGCTTTCTCACCCAACTGAAAACAGTCTCCAGCTGATAGCAAGTAACTTTGCAAATGGTGATTGTATTGGGGCCATCTAAAACCTGTGACTTTCATTAGATCCCAGATGAGGAGTCAGATTAGTACATAGTGAGTGGTTCGAAGTCTTGGCCACTGCCCCTGAGCAGTAACTCTCCAGAAACTGTCACAGATGGTGATGAAAGGTAGGGGGCTGGTTGAAGATCATCACAAGATTTGAATCATGATTGCTATGTTAGTTTGCTTTTTCTGTTACTATAAAGAAATGCCTGAGGTAGTTTGTTTTATAGAGAAAAGAGGTTTATTTAGCTCTCAGTTTTAGAGGCCTAGTGGCCTCTAAAAGCCTAGTGGTGAATGGCACCATTTCCAGGTGACAGGAAATTGGAGAGGAACTCAGGGTTGGGCTTGCCCTTAGAAACACCCTGCTCTCATATGAACTTAAAGAGTCCCAAGGAACTACCTAAATTCCTTCTAAGAAGGGGCACTTCTAAGAGTTCCTCCAGTGACCTAAGGGCTCCCACTGGGTTCCATACCTCAACATCACACCACTGAGCTCCAACCCCCTGACACATGAGCCGTGGAGGACACACTCAAACCATGTCCATATTATACCAGCTACTTAGGAATAAAATTTCATCTTGAACAATTAGGACTTCAAAATACAAAGAAGCAGCAGTGCATCTTCTTCTCAGAGTGGTAAAAATAAATTACGAATGTTTAAAATTGTCTCCAAAACAATGGTGAGATATGTTTTCGTACGATGCTTCTTGTGTCTTTCTATCTTGTGTATTCAAAAGAACTAAACTTTAAAATTACATCAGGACTTTATAAATACTTTGTATGTGAAATACCCACTAAACCTTGCTTTTAACTTACAGATTAAAATGTGTTCATATTTTTAAAAAATTGCAACAGCTAACCCATCTCTAAAATGTAATCCGAATCTTCCTATAACTAATAGAAAATCTTCAAGACCTCTAGGCCCTGTCTGAAAAGGGAGTATAGTTTATGTATGGCTACTCTGTAGTTTACTGTAAGTTTTTATGAAGCTGTTTTTGGTTTAAGTTGGTAGTCAAAAAGCTTTGGAAAGAAATTCAGAGGCCAGGAATTAATGTAAAAGGATACCTCAGAATTTATTTAAAATTCTATTTTCCCTTCTGAATAGTAGTAGCTGTTTCAGTCCTAGAGAGTACATGACCTCAGGGAATTCAGGGTTTCATTTCATACAAATTCTCAGTCCTCTGTTAATCACCAAAGCTTCTTTGTTCTAGGTGAATAATTAGCATTTCTTACTACTAATGTTTCTGACAGTCACTTCAATTTGCAGATGTTCTAAATACTAAAGGAAGCGTAATAAAAATCACTTGAGGATCATCCATCTTTCCTTAAATAAGTATAATTGTGATCATTCTCTTGTGCTTTTTTTTATTTCCCTTGGATTTGGTGCTAATAAATCCTGTGTTACTAACGTCACTTGAATCGGCACTTATCATTCTGAAGGGAAATGCTATCTCCATCAGCCATCGCCAGCATAGCAGGCTTGGGAAATGTTGATGGTATCACCTGCTGAGGTCTAGCCTGGTCCTGATTGAGCTCATCTGTGATTTGGGCTGTGTACCCTCAGTGAAATCTGCAAAATGAGTTCAGAGAAGCAATTTTCTTTGAGTTAATCCTACCATAGTGTTTCATTATGCTCTTCCCTACCCGCTTGTGAAAAACATTGCTGGGAAGATTGACCTTTGTTTCCTCCTGATTCAAGGCCTCATGTTTATAAGTGAGTATGAAGCTCTCTGAATACTTGGCTAAGGAACTTGGAAGACTGATGCCTGGCATGTGAATAAAATTTGTTCCAGAGCAAATGTCACTCTGAACTGTGGCAGTGTCCACAATATCCAGCCCCTTTAAAATGGTCAATGTCTAACAGTGCTTTAAGGTGAAACAGTCATTCTTAAGGATACATTTGCAAAGTTTCTAACAGTTGTTGGCTTCTGTTTCCTTTCCTAACGTATTTCTCTTTCTCCCCTTTTTTTCTTTTCCAGCAAATTTCCATTGATGAATTGGATAATGCTGAGGTTCTAATTTTGTTCATTTTTTTTTGTTGTTTTTTAACGTCCCACACTGGTGTTTTCATGACACTTCCAATTAACCCTGTGCTCTGTCCTTTGGTCTCTGCCACATCTGGTATCTGGCTTTGTGTAGTGTGCCTTCCGGGAGTGAGTGGAGTCTGTCCTCTGTGTTAGCATTTCCCATGAGTATGTTTGCCGTTCGTCCTTGGAGATCCCATCAGAGTCTAGATAAAGATTTTCTAAACTGCCCTAAGATTTCAGTCATTCCCTATCTAGAATCTCAACTAAGTCTGTGCTTGATGCTGGCTGTGACCTTATCTTTGAAGCTCACTTTTGATGTTAACCTAAAGAGCTTTTCTATCTGTTGTGTAAACCATCTGACCCAAAGAGAGATGATTGCATTGGCGTGGTTAGAAAGCAGGAAAACAAAAACAGAGCAAAAAAAAAAAAAAAAACAAACCCAAGCCACTACTCTCTTGGTCTACGCATTGAAAAACATTGAGTGTGAGGGCTCATACAAATATTTTCAAAAGGCCATGTGAATTTGAAAGTACTGTTGGAGGTCCACTCCTGGGATTAGGAATATACTGGTTCTATGACTTCTAGAAAAGTGAGTGGTCATTTTGTTTGAGATTTGGAGGCCTTTTACATATTTTCTGTTTTGTGCATTTTTAACATTCTTTCATGTATTTTTAGACTTGGATATGTAGTTGGTAAATGGTACCAGGGAAAATTAAATAGAAAATTAATGTATGTAGTTGAGAGTGTTTAATTGGCTGGCAAACTGAGCACGCTGGGATAGAATTTTACTTGATTTTTTAGAATCCTTTTTCTGGTCTACTTTAGAGATCTGCTCCTCCTCTTGGTAGACCAATCAATGCCTTGTTTTGGATGGGATAGAGTATGTCACCTACTATTATGTCTACTTTAATACACCATAATTTAAGAGGTATTACCAAATGTTTCAGATCTACCTAAAGAGGGTTTGAATCATGGGCTTAAAACTGAAAACATGACTGAAGGTGTGACTGAGGTGGTAGAGCACCTGCTTTGCAAGCATGAAGCCCTGAGTTCAAACCTCAGTCCCACCAAAACAAACAAATAAACAAACTGAAAGCAACACAAGTGGTTATGAATTTGGTTCAGTCACTTCAAGACAAGAATGGAGCTCAGAAAAGGTAAATGACTGGTTGTAACCCACATAGCAAAAGAGTGGCCTAACTAGTGCTAGCAAATGACTGTCCACTCCTTACAGTTCTACACAGTGAGTTCCATAACCACAGAGTTGTCCTTATGTTAATCAGACATGAACAAGCAAGGAGGCCTTCTGGGATGAATAGCATGGGATAGGGTGGGGGGACGACAAAAGGGAGCACAGCAGCTTAATTAGTTGATTTAACTACAGTGACTTTTGCTACTTCCTATTTAGCTTTTACACTTCTGAGTTATGTGTATGCCAAAAAATATTCTGTGCTGAATTTGTATCTTGGCACCCTTCAATATCCTTGTTTCTACCTAGAGTTATAAACGCCTCACTCATTTAAATTTTTTCCCCTGAATTAGTGAGGCTGAGTTTCTATTTGCTTAAGTACAAATTAAGTCAGGGAAGGAAAACCTTTCCTAATCGGAGTCTGCAGTGTTATTAATACACTGTTTTGTACCATAGTAATCAGTTGATGTGTCTGCTTGCTCAAGATCCAACTTGGTTCTCCTGGCTGGGAGTTTATTGCTTGCTTATGGAAAGATTCCACAGTTGGAGCAGGTGTGTTTATAATTATACTCTAGGAAATAGAATACTGTCTGTTTATAAAAGAGGAATGTTCTGGCAGGCACTTGGATTCTTTGAAAATTCCCTGAGGAAGCAACTGTGGATCCCCTCTGCTTTGTTACCCCTGGCAACCGTCAGAACCCTGGGACACCAACACCCTGTCCCCAGTCCCTCAAGCTGTTGGCTCTGTCCGGCTGTGCAGAGATGACTGATGGGCCTTTACCATCAGTACTGTTCTGGAAACTACCACAGCTCCTGTGGTTTCCCCCCCACCAAGCCTTCAGTCAGTGTGCGCTGGTGGAAGCCTGCAACCCACAGCTGCAGTTCTGCAGAGGTTTAATGAGAGCTCATGCTGACTGGGGATCTGGGGTGGGGGAGGCCTCACACCAAAGCTGCAGGCCCTCGTTTCAAATCCTAAATGCGGTGGGGAAATGGTCCTGAGACAGCGTAAAGCATGACTGGTACCACATGACCCGTGATTGACAAAGGGCCACTGCTCCTTGATGATAAAGGCCAGCTGAGCATGTCAGGAGAGGTGTGCAGGGAACTGCCTGGAAGAAGGCTTAGCATATCCTGTATCCCCGTCAGGGCTCTGAGCAAATGGTGAAGTGAGGGCAGAGGCACTGACTCCCTGCAAGAAACGTACATGGTATGGGCCCTTTCCAGCTGTCTCCTAGAATAAAATTTCACGTGACACAGGAAGTGGAGGGTGCTTTTTTGTTTTGTTTTGTTTCTTGGCAAGTAAAGAGGCAGAATCACTACCCTTACTCCCCTCCCCTAATTTGATCTTTTCCACTGCAGGTGTGAGGGACAGATTGGGGGAGGGCAGGGAAAGGAAGCTGCTGGCATTCATGTCCCTTTAGCTCCTTCTTCAGTTTAAAGCTTGATCGGTTGTTACATGTGTGTACACTGGGGTAGCCATCCCTCAAGTCAAGATATAATAAAATATTTTCATCACCCCAGAAAGACCCTTTCTTGCCTTTAAACAGACACCAGCTGATGTAAAGACGTTCATTTCTATGACTAATTTTTGGGTGCTCATATGTTCAAGTCATAGTGTGGGGGATTGGATACCCCAAATATACAGTGTCTGCCATGCTGGAATGTGTAGTTTTCTTGGGACAAATAGTAATACAAATGAAAATGACAGCTGTCCATTGTGAGAAATCTAGGAAGAACAGATGGAGTCATAAGAACATATGTCATCTGGGGACTCCTACCTAAGCCAGGTGAGGTAATAGCTTTGGAGGTCAGGCAAGAATAAGTGAGTAGCTGTGAGACAATCATGTGAGTCGCTTTTCTAAACCGTGACGCGCCATGCTGTTCAAAGAGATGATTGTGCTTAGGCCTGAGGCACAGGTGGTGAGAAGCACAGTGGTTCTTCCAGACTCCATTTCCATGTCCTTGGAAAGGGCTGCTGTGTTTAGGAGGTGCATGCTGGAGCTCAGTGGATATATTTATTTCCATGCATTTGACGTGGGAGCACCATTGGATTGCTGTCATTCACAGCCTCTAGTGATAGCTAGCAAGTTTGCCTTCCTGCACTGCAGCAAAAAACGAAACAAAACAAAACAAAACAGACAGACATTCCTAGTTATCTATGCTGGCTGCAGCCTGCTCTTACTGGATCTTCAACTTGTCCTACCTCCAGTTTCTTCTTCAAATAAGAGATGCCTCTGACAGGCAACTTGGTAAAATGGGGGTGTTGGAGGGGAGTGGAGGGGGAAAGAGTGAGAGAGAATCAGAAGAATTGTTAAATTTCACCTTCAGGGGGCGTTCTCATGACGTCCAACCCCGGTGGAGGTGTCCTACTTTTTTGCATTGCTGTGAACTGCTGAGTTGGGCACCTGCCAACATTCAGGCGGCAGTTACATAAGAGCTGCTTTTTTTCCTGGAATTTAGGCTCACTGCTGATGTGTGACCTTCAGCTGTAATTGCCAATAAGTGCAGCAGGGCTGTTTACTGTTAGACACTGGCAACCACAGAGCAAGCTCAACTCTGAGCAGACAGAAGCTACTGCAGAGTCTGGGGAGGGCTTTTTCTGTTTTGTTTTGTTTTTTTTTTTTTTTAAATACTGAGATTATTCCATCACAACTGAAGTTGCATAATTTAGTCAAATTAGATTGCATTTTTAAACCACACTATTGATGAACCTGTTCTATAAAATATAGTTGGAACAAAATAATTTTTATTGATCTTTGTGTCTAAAAACAAAAATGGTGAAAAGAGAATTGTGTTTGCAGATGTCAGAGTTTGAAATTGTTCTTCTAAATTCTAGATAACTTCTATTTTGGTTCAATTTTCTTTAAAGCTTTCTGCTCTCTTTGTTGAAGGACAGGGTCAGGCCCACAAGCCTACTTGCAAGCTCATTCCCTGTTGTTTTTGTTTCCTTCCTCTGAGGTTGTGAGGGGGTAAAAAGAAGCTGAGGGCTGGAAAAGAAACCCAAGGAGGTAGAAATTGTAAATTCTCTCTTGACATGCTGACATTCAGGTCTATCATCCACCTTACAGGAAGAGTAAAGCCCAGGGGTTCTTGTTTGTAGGCTGTGCTCTGTGCTGGCCTGCAGTAGTCTCACCTGCAGTCGATGGGTGGAGAGCTGGACAGGTATGGGAGGACAGTGTATTTAAACATGAGAAATAGTAACCCTAACAAGGTCTGTGGGCTTACTTTCATTTAAGAATTACAAAGTATAATTTCCTCCTATGACAGCAGAAGCGCATCCCTTGGTAAAACGTTAGGTATGTTATATGTTGAAAGCAAGTATGTGAGCATCTTACGTACACGTAACTGGTTACTCAGGTGCCATAGTTAGGATGCCCTGGATATTGTCCTCATTCAGGAAGGACACTTAGGACTCAGTGACTTGAGATGTTGTTTGAATTGCTACTTTGAAGGTAGAATCTTTTTTTTTTCTTTTTTTTCTTCTTCGGGTTTTAGACAGGATCTTGCTGTTTAGTCCAGGCTAGCTGGAACTAGCAATCCTCAGCCTGCTGATACTGGAATTATAAATATGTGTCCCAATGCCCAGCTCCTCTTTTTTTTCTAGTGAGTTAGATTTTGCAGGACTTACCTGAAAATATTGGGAAGATTTAAGATCAAAGACTAAATATGAAGAGACAATTGGGGATAACACTTGGCTTTCAAGTTCAGAACTAGAAACATCAGATCACTGTTTACACCTGCTGGTTTGGGAGACTTTGCCTGAGTGTAGTAATTGATCCTGGCACAAGGAGGAAGAATACAGGACTGGTGACATTCAGACATGCCTGCGTTCTCAAAACATTCTTCCTTTCAATGTTCGTTGAAATCTTCATCTTTCATGTAAAAAAAAAAAATCTTTGATAGTAGTAAGACTGTTTCAAGAAAATTCATTTATTAAATATTACTCTTCACTCTTGGTATTGTGCATTGTATTTATATAGCTGCTGTCTTCTTTGAACATGCATATCTTAATAATATGCTTGTATTTACCAAAATTGCAGCTTATTGCCATGAAAATCACGCTATCCTCAAGGAACTGTGATTGCAATCCTTAGGGGAGGAGGTGCTGGTATAGGCTGGTGCTTGTTTTACCAAATTGTGTACTAGGTTTGGTCTGGTCTTTCCCATGCTTGGAAGCATTTTTTAATGGAAGAGGTTGAATTATTTAGGGAACTTGCCTGTTAGATTTTATGAAATGAAATTCACTGAAAACATACCAAGTGTTACTTGATATTTTAGCTGGAAGGCATTCTGAAAGAATACCTGCTCTAGTCTCCTTGAATAGGTGAGAAGATGGAAGCCTGAAGAGGTTCAATGATGGTCACAGAATCTCACAGAGAGCTAAGGCCAAACCCTGGATGAGCCCTGGTCACGTGACACCATTAGTGCTCTTGACTTTTTCATTCACTACCACAAATAGAAAGCAGTAAAAGTTGTCCTTATAATTAGATAGTGATTCCAAAGGCTGCAAAGCATCCTCTGCTATCCCAAACAGCTTTATGAGATTTTCAAAGAGAAAAAAAAATAGGTAGCTAATTAGTTTAAATTTAATTTTTGTCTTAAAAATCAAACTGATTTTAAAGCAAGCACAACAGTCATTTAGGGAGGAAATCGACTGTGAGAACAATTGTACACTGCCTATGGCCACTGTAAAACAATTCAAGATGCTTTAGTAGAGAACTAAAATGAACAAAAAGACACACCAGTTCTACTTCCTTCTTTATTTCTTTTGGCTTTGGTTTTGATTGACAAAGGAAGAAGAGAGTCACTACGTGAGTTCTGCAGGAAATCCCTGCCTGTAATCCTTTCGTTCCAGTCATATAGGATAAACCTAAAGGATATTCTAGTGGGAGTATGGCCAATGCAAATGGAAGATCATCTTCTGTCTATCTGTGGCTGCTCTAAAATGTATGGACAGTTGTTTCGCTTCTGATTTTTATGTGTCCTTTTTGTACTGAGAGAAGAAAGCAAAAATGTTATAAATTTTAAAGTAAAATTTTAGCCTAAAGCGTATGGAATGTAAGGGCAAAGTTAAAAGTGCATTATTGGCTCATTTACTATTTTTATGATTTTAAAAATACATACACCTGCGCTCTGTTTCTATTTTTTTGCCACAATGTAGTACTTTCTACCATTCTGCACCTCCCTATGTGTACCTGGAGGCTGGGTGCTTCACAGGGAAATTTTCTCCCTGGGAGTAGTGGTGTCAGACTCCCGAATGAAAGATCTTCTGTCCAGGACTGAGTGAGTAGGCAACCCTCCATTTTTGCCTCACTGTCTCTGGCGAAGCAGTATAATCCCATCCCTTTCATTTTACCCAGTGGGAAATTTTTGAAAAGAAATTTTTAGTTTGCATGATAGCAGCCTTGTACTGGAATCAAAACTACCAAAGCCTTGAACTGGCTTGAGACACCCCAGACCTACAGCTTCAGTTTTCCCATGTGTTCAGCACCCGCTCTGTCCTGCCACTCACAGCCACCTTCTGGCCTCAGAAAGGGTGTGCCGTGTTGCTAGAGCAGTCCCAGAGGCCAAGGTCACACAGTTACAGCGTGAGCCTTGGCTTCATTCCTTGGCCCCCAACTGCACCTTGCACCAGTTAGGCATGCCACCGGTGCGTGGTTTAGATCCAGGGCAGCCTGTGCAAGGTTTGACATCAGTTCCCTGCTTCAAGCACGTGTCCTTTGGACAGATTCGTGGCACTGTCTTCTCATGGAGTATTGGACTTTTCTCTAACCCCACCTTTTAGCCACCACACACCCTCAGGTTCAGTCACATGCCCTTGGGCTATGGCTTCTTATCTCTCCTCTGTTAGAAATTTTGAAAGAAAGGGGGAAGGGGTAGAAGGGGATGTCTATATGGTATGGAAAGAAGGAGGTCAGGGAACTCAGTCTATGAAGCTCCTCCCCATCCCAGGAAAACTTAAGGATGGGATGGGCCTCTACAAAGTGCCCTGAATGCAGGCACCTCCCTTCCTTTTCCCAGGGATGCTGGAGGAGGAACCTTCATCTCCTAAGCTTGAGCCAGGGCTTTCTGCTGCAGGACAGAGTGTGGAAAAGCAAAGACACAGGAGAAAGTATAAACCCACAGGAGACATTTTCCCAGTGGAGTGGCAATGCAGAAGTTTTCCCCGACTTGGCTCTGCTGCCATCTCACCCCCTGGTGCCATTGATGAGCCTCTGGTACCCACAGCATTGCTTCTCTTCTCTCAGTTCAGCAGGACACCCATGTGCAAAGTCTCTTCCTTTGGTTGATGATGCTGTTTCATTTATGACGTAGTTCCTTCTTGGTTAGCAGTAGCCTTTATTTCTTTCCTTACTTTAAATATGTTCCCCCCCATCTAAGAATGATCGTCTCTTCCAACAGACCACATTCAGTTTAATTTAAAAGAGCAAGTATTTGGTCACCTCAATGGCCAAAGCCCAGGTAGTGAATGACACAACAAGGTTACCTCGTCTTTGATCTTTCCTTCTGTGTTTTGTCCTTGAGTGTTGGTCTCTGGACTTTTCTGTGGCCTATGAAATAAATGCAAGTGAAGTAACTAACATGCTTCATTTTACTCCCACCTAGCTGCCACAAGCACCGGAATCCGAGAACTCCACAGAGGTGTGTCGCTCACCTATATTTGCAGTACCAACAAATATGGGTGCTTCTAAGTTGTCCTGGCTGTCTGAATTGCCATGATGAGATGTGTGTCCTGGTGGTAGGCATGGGAGGGAGGTCATTAGTTGACTGAGAGCTGATCATTGCTGTGGTGGATGTAGCTTTGGTATAGAAAGAAAATTCTCAGGAGAAGGCATTAAACCAAGCGTCCTCCAGGTGAGAAGATGTGCACCTCTGAAGGTCTTCTCACAAAACCATCTCAGTCTTGCAAAAAGTTCCACTGAGAAATTCTGGAATGTTGACACCTTTATGTTATATTGAATTGACCTTGGATCCTATGCAAAGGTGACACAATTTCAAAATTCTAGATACTAATTTATAGTTGTAGTAGAAACTGCTAAGAAATTTGTAGTTTCACAAGGTGCTCTTTCTGTTCTGTCCTTCCTGCCACTAACTATACTTGCTAAATGAGAATTTATTAAAGTGTGTGAGATCAAAGAGAAGCTTTTGGGGGAGGCATATTTCCAGGTGTCATTTATTTCAGAAACTGTTCTAGAACCATAGGAGTTTAAGCTAGAATGAAATGAACTTTATTTGAAACAAGTCTATTGGGAATCTTTAAATGAAACACAAAGGCTAGGATAGCTAAGTTGCAGTGTGGATGTTTTCTAATGATCAGTCTGTGATATTCTAATCAGAGCTCTGCACTAACAGTTTTGATTAGAATACTTATCCACTGGTGGGTTGCGGAGAGCTGTGGTCCCATGTATATGTCTGCTCCAATCATGTGCACTGATGTCCTCCTGCATGTGCTATGTATAGTGCATGTGTAAGTCATAGGAGCTGCCTGGTTGAGTTTTGCTTTACAGCCCCTTTGAAGTTAATATGAACTTCCATTCTTAATCTTGCAAAAAGCAGCATTGGCCAAAAGGTCCTATGTCTGCACATTTTAAATAATGCAGTGGGGTTGGGGTTTGGGAAAATTAAATGATTAAGCAGAGTCTAAAATAATTGAGCATTAGCACATGGGGGGGAAGCACAAACAGGTTGGTTCTTTTGTGTAAACTTGACTGTGTATGAGCTTGGGATATATTTTGTTTGTGACTGATGCTGAAGATGGTAGTGTCTCAAAATGGAATTTCTGCATGCTTAGCAGGAGCTTGAACCAAGTCCACCCCTGAGGCAACTGGAAGACCATAAAAGGGTATGTAGTCCTGAGTCTTGTGTGTTGGGAGTTAATGATCTTACTATACCCTCAGCCACACACAGGGATTTCACACAGCTTGGTTGTTGATGATGTTGTTCAAACATTATTTGGCTCAGTACCAATCACAGTCTTTTATTTAAGTGAAACCAAGTGGCAGGTCTACCTATCACGGAGCACTGCACCCAGCCAGGCTCCAAATAATGACCAAGAAAACTTTTCATGTCCTCCCTTTTCCTGTGCTGGCGTTCTCCTTAGGTGAAGTCCAAACAAATTTTTTTCTGTAGTAACTGATGATTATTATTGATAGCTTAGAATAAACACAAAAATATAATGAAGACAGTTCCTAATTACACTACCCAGCTTTGAAAGCTGCTGCCTTTTCCCTGTTTCCTTCAGTCCCCTTTTTACCCCTGGGAGCATAAAATGCACAACAAACACTTGTGCATCCTTATCACCATTGAAGTGTTGTAAGCGGACAACTTTTCACCCTCCTTGGTCATTTAGCATTATATCAGAGGGATTTTTGGAAAGTCTTTGAAAGTTACTGGCTGCTTAAAGTTCACCAGATTAACAAAGGGTTTGTAGCTTTTTCCCTTTGACAAGGAAATGAACAAATATTTATATCTTTGAATAGATTCCAAGAAGGGGAATTCCTAGGCCAAAGGGAAGATGCTTCATTACATGCTGTCATGCATCACCAAATCATTTTCTAGAAGGTTATGTATTTATCCATAAGTATGCTGGCCAGCACTGATTTTCACTTTGTCCATTTTTGGAAGATAACCAGATGTCTTGCTTTTCTGAGCATACCATATGCTCATTACTGTGCTATGAGTGTGTTATATGTTCTCGCATCAATTTTTATTAATGCTTCCACTGACCTTATGATAAAGGCGTTCATGTCCACTTCACAGTTAAGGACGGTGAGACTTGGAGAGATTGAACACCTTATCTGAGGTCACAGGGTTAGAAAATGAATGGTAATTGTGAAGACTGCCTTGGAAATGTGGTCCTTTGAGACCTGGAGAATTTATGCCTGAGGTGAATGTGTAGCCTGATGCACCTATGTTTCTACTCACACACCTCAGCCCCTGCCCCAGTCCTGTCCTATTGCAGATCTGTTCTCTTGCTCCAATGGAGAAATAAACTTTATAATTTCTCAGGCTACAACTAGGGAACAGCTCCCAGTAAGTTTGCATTTTGGCAGATTTCGGAGCATGATACTATAGCCCTTCCTGTCTGACATCCCGTATCTCCTGCAGTTCATTGACCAAGGGCACCTTACACTCATGTATTTTCCATTTTTGTCTGCCTCTTAAGAATTAACCTGGGTGTTAGAATTAGTTGGCAAAAGCACCCAGCTGTCCCTTATCCCCTAAGCTCTTAGGGGAGCCAGTATTGAAAATCTTTCAAGTTAGAAACAGGTGCAAGTCCCCTTTTCCAGATACTAGATATGTGATTGGGGCACATTATTTAACCTCTCTGTGCCTCAGTTTCTTTTGCTATAAAATCATCCCTTAGGATTATTATACTGAGTGGTTTGTATAAAGCACTATGTATGGTACCTGAAATCTGATTAAAGGATACTTTAATGTATTCATCAGTCAAGTGCATAGGTGATTTTGTAGACAACAGAAATAGGAAAATGAAAGTATATTTATTTATTTATTTATTCTTTAACCATTTTTATTAGTATATGATAGTTACACAGGGGTTTCATTGTGATATTTCCCTATATACATATATTATACCCCGGTTTGCCTTATCCTCTCCATTATTCTCCCTCCTACTCTATTCCCTTCTTAAAACAACTTCAGCAGGTTTCAGTGTTCCATATTCATATATGTGTGTAAAGTAAATCAACCATATTCAAGGAAGGTATTTTTAAATTTGGAGCTACTTCAATGCTGACTAAGGTGTGAGAGACTCACTGTCTGAGAGGATGATATTGCCTGAAGTCCATGATCTTTAAGTGGCTGGAGCCTGGGAAAGCAAAAGGTCACTTCTCTCTCCTTGGTATGTGACAGTATTAACTGTGTATGATTGTATTCCCACATACTTCATTGGCCACTAGTTTAATTGACACAAATGAAACTCTTAGCACAGCAGCAAGGTGGGAGCTCCCTCTTGTTACTTTGCATCACTGATTTACCTTTGCATTGTCACTGTCTGAACAGGATACCTATTACAAATAGAACTTTGACTTTTCCTTTTCTCAGTCTTAGGTAATAATACGTGTGGAATTTCTTACTATTTGTCTGTATATTGGAGGTGTAAACTGCTGGGGGGAAGTGGATATCATTAATAAAAACAAAATAAAAACTACTCAAGTAGCCAAATGCTAATGCTGAAGAAGTCATTTTCCCCTCTCTACAATCAGATTTCTTAGCCTAGTACATTGTGAACAGCTTAGTGCTGTTGAGTAATTTTGTATCAAGATGATTAAGAAGGCTTTTCTCTGCAGATTTTAATTTTTCTTAAATTAAACCAATGGCTCAAAAAACCAGAACTTTCCTTGGACCTCAGTTTTCACATTAGGGATTTGCATAACTTTCAATAATGCTTACTGATTTTCCCTTCATATCTCCCTTCTATCTAAAATTCTTAGTCTTTATTCTCTCTCTCTCTCTCAAAAAAAAAAAAAAAAAGAAAGAAAGAAAACCCCAACTCATTTGTTACTTAAGAATAACCCAAAACAAATTCCACTTGCTCAATTTTTGTTTTTTGTGTTTGTGTTTTTGTTTTTGCTTTTTTCCCATACATTTAAATGTATGTGTGGAAGGGGACAGAAGGTAAGATGAATAAGTACCAAAAACCTTATAATTAAGACAGGGAAAAAGTTAGTGGGGTGGAATGTGTATCTCTCCCCCATCCCCCATAATGAGTACATTTCATGATATTCTCTTATGGGGAAAATGTACCATTTGATGCATCAGTTGCTATGGTAACGGGTTGGGTTTTCCTGTTGAAGAGAAGCAGAATGGTAATGTGCTATCCCTCTGTGTCTTCAATTTGGCATTCAGGCTGCATAAACATGGACTTCCTGTTCTGGGTCCACGTGCTCCTTTCTTTACCTCCTGCCTGCTTGATTGCAAACTGACCAGGGTCTTGCTCTTCACTCTCAAGATCATGAGGAGGGAAAGGAAAATAGAACAGCAGGAGGCAAAAACCTGAGTCTCTCTGGTCCTAGGTGGAATGTCAGGGAGGCTGTGCTTGTTACTGGTCCCCACCACACTTCCTTTGACTTGACATTTCAGCTCTGTGGTCTTCCAGACTCTTCTCTTGATAGGTCTTTGTCTGAGTGGCTGCAGATCCCCCAACAAGATACAGTTAGAGGCTTAGAAGCATTTGCTGCCAGCCATTCCTCTGAAGTCTCACGCAAACTAAATCAAATAGATGCATCATGATATTTAAAGAGGGAAATCATATTTAATTGATTGTATTCAACATGGTAGTTACCTGTTCTCTCCACTTTCTGTTCTTACTAGTCCTTCTTATATGCTCCTTTAAAATTTATGTTCGTCTGATGAGGTCAGCCTTTTAAATTCCCAATTTCTCAGTGATAGCTTTGGAGAACATTGATGGGAACATCAGTTAAGCTATACCTTTATATCAAAATAGGGTTTTCTAAGCCCCAAAAGAATCTTGTGCTGCCGCTTATTTTTCCTCACTGGCAAGCAGTTTATTTTAAACGCACTTAAAACATTGCAAGTAACTTCCTCATTGGAAGCACTGTTCTAATTTAAAATTTACAGTTAGCCCAGGTGGAAAATGAGTTTCATGAGCCAGTAAGGTGCCCTTCTTTGTTGAAATATAATGAGAGACTTATTTGTAGGTAGAATGGAAAAGGGAAAGTGGGGATTTTTTTTTTTCCAAGCACATTCATTTAAAAATCAGTACTCTTCTTCCATCGCCATCCCCTCTCACCTGTTTACTTGATTCTATTTTGTTCCCATACTCTCTTTGGCTAGCAGCATGAATTAACAAAGGAGATAAACCTGGCAGTGTAGCCCTGGGACTTTGGTTTTGACCGCTGACAGGATTCAATGGTTTTCTGCCTTTTCCTTCCTTCCTTGGCTCCCTGCCTCCCTCAGGATACCCCTCCCCCTCTGTGTTCTCCCTCCCAGCTCGTTTTGCAAACAGCTCACTTGATGTCTCCAGACCTATTCTCAGAGCTTATTAACAAATCACTTTAAATTCTACTGACTCATGTTACAGTTCCCAGGTCTCTTCAGAAGAACTCTGGAGTCTCTATTTTAGAGACCGGCTAAATTTCAACACCTTTCTCTGCTAGACTTCTCACTTACCTCTCTTGATGGTGCACCAGAGGAACTCCATATCTTACTACTTTGTCCCTGTGGAAACAGTCCAGGGGAAATTCATAAAGCCTTTGACTTTTAGAATTTCCAATAAGAGGTGGTCTGGGGTCCTTTGGGAATATGACGGGAAATGTTACAGGATGAGATTAAATCGTGCTTCTCTATGCTAGCTTGCCCATGCACCCTAGATGAGTGAACAAATCCATTTGTTTTCTTCTTTAGAGTTATGAGAAAGAATAATTATATCCTCCGTCCCGGGTTCCTTTATGTTTATATTTTTAAGTATTTTTATTGTAGAAAAGTTGAACTATATATGAAAGAATTCAAGAGTTTAGACAACTCCTATTCATAACTCAGCTCCACCAACTATCAACTCATGTCCTCCCTATTTCTGCTTCTCCCATATTATTTGAAAAGCAAATTCCAGACATAGTGTCATTTCATCCACAGTTCTTATTTTTGATTGACATATTTGATATCTGCCACCAATTTGTTTCCTGTAACATTATTTTTCTTTCCCCATTGACCTATTGATTATCTTTGTAAGAAAGGCTTGCTTTTGACTTATTACATCATTATATGAGCTTACACTCTTGTACTGTGATATGTTAATATTTTCTTGGGGTGTTGGAAATAAACCCAGTGCTTCGAGTAACATTTTTATACTGTTATGTGGAAGCTGACCTGTAAAATTTTTAGTTTGTTAGATTTTATCAGCTTAACCCAAAGGGCTTTTTGTTTGTTTCTGTTTTTGTTAGTTGCTTTTTGGAATTACTGTCTTTATCATTATGTAAGAGGGTACTCAGATATTTAATATTATAGATTGCTACCATTTAAAAAAAAAAAAAAAAGATCTGGTTCCCTGAAAAAACATCGAAGTTGACTTCAGAGTTTCCAAATGCCTTTTTTAATCATTTATTTTTTCACTGAGTGAAACTGGGCCAATTATACCCGAGTACCATTTTTTTTTTTTAAATATTAGTCTCTCAGTTGTGCTTTAAATTCAGAACCTGATTTCATTATCCTGTTTGAATTAAGGGTGAGGCGCTCAGGCAAATTCTGGTCAACCGTTACTATGGAAACATCAGACCTTCAGGAAGAAGAGAGAGCCTTACCAGCTTTGGCAATGGCCCACTGTCACCAGGAGGACCCAGCAAGCCTGGGGGAGGAGGTAGGCTATGTGCTGTGCTAATGAGCTTCATGTCTGAATTAAGCATGTCACATGATAGCTGGTTGCTTCTGCTTAACAGGTTGAAACTTAGATGAGTATGTTTTGCAAGTGTGATTTTTAGCCACTTCTTTCATCTTTGTTTTACTATCAGATTGATGTCTAAACATATTTTCTTGCAAAATAGCATTTCCCTGCAATTAAATTTTGGCTACGTTTTTTTCCTCCCCTTTCCCATGCAGTCATCCTCTTGGTAATATTTGAAAGATTCAAGGAACTGTTTGTGATCACTAGGACTCATGTCTTCCCATAAAAGGATGAGGATATAGGCAGCCAGGATAATGAAAGTTAGCACTTTCTGTATATTTACTGAGCGCCAAGGGGATTTCCAAACACTTTGCATCTTTATCTCATTTTGTCTTCCAGGTTATGATGGGTACTGTCAGTATCCCAGTTTAATAGTGGAATGGAAGCTTTTTAGTGGCTGTTTTATTATTTGAACCAGTTGTGTCCAATTCTAATGCCTAAGCTGCGTGCATCTTTAAACTCTTATAGGAGTTTACAAAAAAAAAAAATCCCATGTAGAAGCAGTTTTTTAAAAATCTTTTAAAATATTCCCAATTATTTGAGGCATAATTACATTTAAGAGCTGCAAAAATATTGAATTCCATGGTGGGTTTTACCTAGTTTAGGTTTTTTTGGGGAGTTAGCAGCTCAGTGCCCGAAACAAAAATGCATATTGTCTGATACCATACCTGTCTTGTAATAGTTATTGTAGGGCAGCTTCAGCTCTTTAGCTGGTTCAGTGTAAGCACAAGAATACTGGGTGTTCAATAAATATATCCTAGCAATTTCCAAGGAGGGAGCTTGGAACTTCTCACCAAATGAAAACTTGAAGTGTGTCTGCTCATTTCATGGACCTATGCAGGCTTTGGTGATTCTTGGGGCATCCTAGAGACAGGAGCCCACCTTTTTAAATCCAAAAGTACCAAGTGATTCTCATGCAGATAAATTTCTCTTTCGTCTCAAAAGTATTTCTGTTTAGTTTCTGTAATGGCATTATTCAGCAGGTATGTGAGGCCTTTGGGAGTCATCATGAGGGAGAAATGCTGCAAGTCAGATTTAAGCTGAGCAAAGATGTGCACCTCAGTTCTTCTGATGTAGTATAAGGGCCATCACCAAAGACAAGCAGCATAAAGGATGTGGCATTTGAATTGAGCTCTTCAGAGAAGTACTGCTAGATGACTTTTTGCTTTCTGAAATTGATCAGACCATATCTCTATGTACTTTAGTATTTTAGTCATTGCCAGTAATAATGTAAGGGAGGTTCTTGAATACATACTTTCCTGAAACAATCAGAATCCATTCCACTGAATGGCACAGTCCGTCTCTTCTTAAAGTACATTCCTGTCGTCTGAATCTCTGTGAAGATGAAAACTTTTTTTGTTCTCTTCCTATCCCAGCTTTTGGTTCCATGTTAACCCCTGAATAAATGAATGAATAGATGAGTCATGTGAAAGCGTGAGTTTGGGGTTAGGGATGGTTTGTTAGAGAATTACAGTGATTGTTATAGGCTATGCCTTCTTGGGAGTGTTCCAAGAAGTGTTTAAGTTTGGCTTGTCTCTTTAACTAGTTCTTGATAATTCTATCTAAAGTCTTTGTGCTTTAATGTGTGAGAGAAAGTCTTGGTTGGGTGACTTTGGGTCATGTAATGAAATTATATCATCCTTCCTTCATCTTTACCTGCCTGAGTTCAACACCAGCTTGGCTACTTTCAAATGAGGCATCCTTGGACAGGCACTTTGATTTCTCTGTGTTGATAAGCATTACTTTTCTTGTGGGGTTTTGAGAGGATTAAAATAGATAATTCAGGTCAAGTTTTACAGCATAAAGTGATGGTGCATAGTGAGTATGCAGAAATGCTAATCGTTCTCACTGTGCTTAAAGGAACAATGTTCTGTCTTTCTAGGGGGAGGCTCCGGATCCAGCTCCACGAGCAGGGGTGAGATGAGCCTGGCTGAGGTCCAGTGTCACCTTGACAAGGAGGGAGCCTCCAATTTGGTAATCGACCTCATAATGAATGCATCTAGTGACAGAGTATTCCATGAAAGCATTCTCCTGGCCATTGCCCTTCTGGAAGGAGGCAACACCACCATCCAGGTAGGAAGGCAGCTTGGCAGCTGGTGTGACACCTCTGTTCTTGGGACCAGGTTCTCAAGGGGAACTTGTTTGAGAAACTTGCTGTGACCAGACATGGTTCAAAAACATGAGTTATATTTAAACACTAAAGATGTATAAAGAAAATTGGCCCAAAGTCTGCAGCTCGTGGGTATTCTATAATGTTGGTTGAATGAATGATTAAATGAAGTTTATTTTTAGTTCTTAGCCAGGAATATAGAGGATCTCATCATCAAATGACCAGAAGAGCATTTAGACTCTGAGTGTTTTTAGAAGATTTAATTTTTTATCCATAGACCCTATAGCTATTGCTGAGTATAAATTTGCCAAACTAGGTTAGTCAAAGATGAATAGATGATTTTTTTGTTGCCTTGGTTTGATACTTATTTTATTTCTTTTATTCGTACGTGCATACAATGTTTGGGTCATTTCTCCCCTCTTTCCCCCGTCCCCTCTCTTTCCCTCCATCCCCTCCCTCTCCCCCTGTACTACCAGGCAGAAACTATTTTGCCTTTATCTCTAATTTTGTTGAAGAGAGAGATAATTATTTTAAAATAATACAAAAAACTAAATTGTTGGTATAAGTCCTTAAAGAGACCATTTTAATGGATTTTAATAATATACAAATACAGCTTTTAAGAAGAAATGGCAATCTTTGTTTTCAGACATGGTTTTCTATATTTGTCTAGGCTGGCCCTGAATTCCTGGCCTAAAGCTTCTTGCTTCACACGTAGCTGGGACTTACAAGCTTACACTACTGTGTTGGATTAGAAATGGCATTTAAAATGATTCCTGTAAATATTTTTAATATCCCCCTCTTCATGCACTCTTCCTTCTTTGTTATCTCACTGAATAAGGGTTTATTTTGTTGTGTGTGGGTATGTGTATACATGTATACACATGCATCTTGATCAAAGCTTTATTGAGTTATAAATCATGTAACACAAGATTCACCCTTATGTATGTATTTGACTTGACATATTCTTGGCCTTGAATTGAAAGTCAGAGTCTGGATTACTAAAGGCTTGGTTCTTTGTGCAAATCAGAAAGGGGTGTTTCTTCCTGTGGGTAGATGCAACTCAGACAAGGACACCTGGCTTGGCAAGTACAGCACGGGTTTGATTTCAGCCCCCGCTCTCTCTTCTAGCCCGGTGCCTTATGCTTTGCACAACTGACTGCGGTGCCCTTTCTTCTCACTTCCCATCCCCACTTGCCCCAACACACACTTCTGAGGTTCATTATTATGCATTGTACTTAAGTTGAGATTTGTGACAATGAGTTAGTCACCTGTACCAAGGGTGAAGTCGACTGCTTGTGTGCATTGTCACATGGGCACACGAGATGGGATTGATGTTGGATTTTGTCTGACCGTGTGATAGGCTGGATCCTGTGGTCCTTCTCATCACTGGGATGTTGCTCCCCATCCCCCACTGCTGTGCTCGTGGTACTTGGGTTCACCTGTCAGGATGGAAGCAGTGCTAAAATGCTCCTCGTCTTTAAACCACATGTTTTCCCGTGACTAAACTACTTGATGTAAATATTCACTGAGCACTTTCTGTGTGTATGTTGCTGTACTGGGGATCACAGGGAAGTCAGGTTTCTAGATCCTGGAGCCAGTGAGTCTGTGAGAATAACAAGTGTGAAAAATAAAGACAGTGTGGTGAATTTATCATAAACCAATGTATTCATTGAATGTCTGACCACTTTATTCTAAGATTATATCTCCAGTTTTTATATGTAACTCTAGTATCTGTAATGAAATGGTATTGATAATGAGGTGATCCCTCACACACACACTGGCCAAATAAGAAACCCTAGTCATTCTGTCTCTTTTCCTGTTTCCAAAAAAGCTTATTAATTTGAGAAATCTCAGAATTCCAGAGCTCAGGATACTGATACTGAATTTGTAGTAAGCCTTTGGGGATATGCACATGGGAAGCTGTGTGTCAAGAATTATGTTTAGTGTCATCCAGGAAGTAGGAGTAATCCTGTGTGACACCTAAGGAAAGGTTGCAGCATCCGCAGGAGGAGTTTGTGAAAGGTTTTTGGGTGAGATGTTCTTTGAACGATGAACATGTGTCTGCAAGAAACTGCATGTGGACCCTGTGGCACGGGGGCTGTGTCACAGTCCATGGAAGAGAAGGCCCAGAAGGGCAAGCACAGTGTGTGTGCTCACAGAACAGGGACTAGGTCTTTTGACATTGAAGAGCATTGCATTGTGTGGTAGAGAAGAGCATCCCATTGCCTGGGATAGAAGTTGGGGTTCAATGCAGGAGCAATGTAGCCCTTCAAGGGACCTCCACACTGTAATTTGGAGCTATAAATCTTGCAGCATAGGACAGATAAACTGAGGGAAAGCAGGGTGAGAAGGAGGTAGTCAGTAATCAAAAAAAAAATTTATTGTTCTAGGTGGGGATACACTATGGCATTTATAAAAGTTCTTACAATATATCAAATATATCATACTTGAATCCATCTCTTCCATGATTCTCCTTTATCCCTTCTCCCCATTCCTGCTATAGTTTCAACAGGTCTCATTTTTCCATTTACATACATGTGTACACAGTATTTGCCATATTCACCCTCCTACACCCTTTCCTCATATCCTCCCCCTTCCCAATGGTACCAAACCCCAGACAGGACTTGCCTGTAATCCCAGCCCTTGGGAAGCACAGACAGGAGGATCACAAGTTCAAGGCTAGCATGGTTAATTTGATTCACTACAGTAACCCATTTACTGTCTATATGTATCTCATAATACCATTCTGTGCACCTTCAACAAACACAATAAAATTTATTTAAAAAGTTAATTAGCAGTAATTTAGGTCAGAGGAAGTAAGAGCCTGAACTCCTAATGAATCTCTGATGACAGCGATCATGACTGGGGAAAGGACTTTTCTTACAAGGGGCACAGGAGAGCCCTTAGGGAGTTGGAAATGCATTTTAAATCATCTTCTGCATATGTGTTACATGAATGTGTTCTTGTTTATGCACTGAGCCGTATTCTTAAAATTGGTTTGCTTTACTATACCTCAATAAAAGAAAAAAGAAAACAGTGGGGGAAGAAATGAGACCCAGACTATGTTGGGGTTGGTGGGAGAGGGAGGAGGGACAGAGTGTCAGGAACAGAAGCCAGACCAGGACCCACTGAAACCTGAGCTTGTGTGAGTTGAAATGGCACCTGGTTGGATATGGTTGATGGGACTGTCATAGGCCCCATTGGCTCTGATGTTTCACATTCTGCAGGTGAGCAGTTTCCCAAAGCTGCTGTTACTTAAGGAATGAGGAAGCCTGGAATGACTTGTGGGGGCTGAGGCCACCAGTGCTGAGCTTGCTGGTGAGATGGAGTCTGGGGTTCTGGCGAGATGCTGTGTTTTTCACAGTGTACCCCTGATGGTGATGGCAAGGCACACAGAAGCTGTTTTTCTTCAAGTTCTTTATCTTATATAGTAATTATGAATATTAGTTCCATGTTTTCACACATTTGTGACTCACATGCTTGGGCTCCAGATGAAATACCATGACGTAGCTACAGTTCAGCTACTTGTGGAGTGGAGCTACTTTTTCTTCAGGGAGCTGGGGTCCTCATGAGTGGGAGGTATGGATGTGGTAGCCTGTGGACCCCTCACTGACATGCAAGGGAAGACCTTAAGGGTTGGAGCTTGTGTTCCCCACCCACCTTCCTTTCCCCTTCTGTGACCTCTGGGGCCCAGTCTGACCTACTGCCTCATAGGAGGCCTGTGGTTCCAGGAAATTTGATTCTAGCCTGGAGATGACTTGTGAGATCCCCCTTGGCCCTGAGTTTCTCTTTCTCTGGAGAAAATGATGTAGAACTAGGGCCGTGTCTGGGGCCTGCTGAGGACAGGAACCCTGAAGCCCCAGGGAGGGTGATTCAGAGCTTCATTTGCTGTAGCAAAGTTGGTGCAAGTAGTAAATGACCAGCTGGGAGGCAGGTCTGGCTTTGGTTAATACTGCAGTGGTGGTTATTAATGATTGCTGAGATACTGTCATCTATGCAAGTCAGGGTTGCTCCAGCTGGAACCCAAGGCCATTATCACTTCCTGTACAGCATGACGTGCATGGTCTCAGGAAGAGAAACTGCTGTGTGGTCAGGTGGGCTTCCTGAGATTTGTTTTGCCCAGTGACTGATGTGGAAAGAGAAATTGCAGGGAAACAGACTGTTCTAGAACCATGTATTGCCTGGCCAAGGAGAGGACTGTGGCAAAATAGCTCTTTTGTTTAGTATCTAGTAGCATCTCCTCCCAGGACTGGGTACATGTTTCACATCAAGAAGAAGAATAAGACCTGCTTTCAACTCCAGTTTTATGTAAGATTAGAGAATTTATCCTTGAGTTTCTGTTTCTGTGTCTGTCAAGTGTGAGGCACACTTGTACCTTCCAGATCCCTTGCAGCTTTGAATCAAGACTTTTCAGCAGTCATTAGTTATTTCCCCAGGGAGTCTTAGCCCCCAGTAGTAATGGGTGGCTGGTTCCACTTCTGAAGTCTTCCTTGACTTATAAAAAATAATTATTAAAAATAATGGTGATTGGAAAAATACCCATACTACTCAGCAGTAAAAATGGAATAAACTGTTGATAAATGTAGTAACTCAAATACATCTCAGAAGCATTATGCTGAATGAAAGAAGCCAGTCACAAGTGGTGACATATGGCATGATTTTATTTATTTAGTATTTTAAAAGGACAAGACTAATAAAACAATAAAAATTTAAAAAATAATAAAATAAAATAAAATATTAAAAAAAAAAAGGACAAGACTAGTGAGAGAGAACAGATCACCACTCACCAGGATTAGGAGTAAGGGGACAATTTGTTTATAACAGAAGAGCACAAGGGAGTGTTTGGGGTAATGGACTCATTGGTGTCCTTTTGGTGGTGGTCACATGAATCTACATGTGTATGAACATTCATTCAGCCCAATACCAAAAAAGTCACTTTTACTGTATGATAATTGTAGAAACAAAAAAGTTGAAAATGTAATGATGATGATGATAATTCGCACATATTAAGTGCTTACTGTGTGCTAGGAGTTATGTGTAATTGCTTCTTGCACCTCATCTCATTTCATCCTTATGATCTTCCTCTAAATTTGATTCTATTATTAGCCCTTTTTTTCAAATGAATAAATGAAAACTCAAAATAGTTATAGAACATGCCCCAAATCATAAAATAGTAAGTTTTATGAAGAACAGAGGTGCCATTTGAACTGGGGCAACTTGGCATCCCAAACTCCTCCTGTCCGTAATGGCTTTGTTCTTCAGAGTGATTTGAAGAAGATGGCAGGTGCTGTAGAAAGGGAGGTGACCTGGCTCTTCCTTACAAGGTAAGTGCTTGTCATCTCCAAAGACAAAGCAATGTGGGTTGGGGAGGGACTATAGAGCTCAGTAGAGCAGGTAAGTATGAGTGGTATCCAGTTTGATTTTGCTTGGTGGCTTACCATTTAGGAAGTCCTTTTATTCAAAGTGTCTGATTAGAGACTCCCAGTTGCTCTATGAAGTATGATGGGCCTGTATTAGCTCCACTGTAGAGATGAGAAAGTTCAAGGAGGTTATGACTCGGAGCTACAGAGATAGACAAGCCCATGGTAAATATACTAAGTCCCACCCACTCACTCATTTTAGCTATCTATTACTGAGTAAGTAACCACCTCAAATCTTAATGGCCATTTTGATACGTATCCGAGTTCTATAGGCTGAGGTTCAGCTGGGTAGTTCTTTTGCTCCATGTGATGCTGGTTGGGTTGTGATCATCAGGGACTTGATTGTAATGGAATGGCTAAGATGGCTTGTAGGACCTTATCAGTTGGTGCTGGCTCTCAGTTGGGAGACCAGCTGGGGCTCCTGCCTTGTGTGCGCGGATTTTCCATGTGCTTTGGGCTTCCTGGAACGTGGTGGCTGTGCTCTGAGAGCAGCATTCTGAAAAACAGAAGTAAAAGCTGCCAGTCCTTTTTAGAGCCTGGGCTTACAGTTCCTAGAATGACCTTCTGCTACATCGGATTAGTCAAAGGCCATCATGAGGCTAGCCCAGTTTCAAAGGAATGGGAGAGAAGTTCTACTTCTCATTGTGAGGAAGGCATGTAGCTGAAAGGAGAGAGGGAATTGTCGAGGGCTGTCCTTGGAAACTTGTTTCCTCACTACCCTCTCCCCCGTTATCATTGGTTGAGCACCTGCTGTGAGCCAGTCAAGCCCATGAACTAATGCTATAGGTGCAGAAAAGGGAGACACCATTGTCTCAGGAATTGAGGACTTTGGTTTTTCCTTGGGAGCTCAATCCCTTCTTTGCAAAAATATTGACACGTGTCCATCTCCTTTTGTGTGGTATGTGAAAATTAGATCCTGTCTTGAGGATAACATAACTGAGGTCTGAAGCTCTCCAGAAATTCTGAATTTCATTGCCCAGAACCTGAAAGATTCAGTTAATGGGAAACCAAAAGTTAGAATAGAGCAGTCACACTGGTGGTGGTGGTTGGGGGGAATTTGCTCCTTCTCTTGAAACCCAGTGACCCATACCATCATCACTCAAAGCCTTCAATGCTTGGAAGTGAAATTGAAGTTGTTTCCTAGTCTGACATAATGGGCTTCCCTAGGGACTCTGTCCTCAAGACTTCCAGAGTCTTCTGTCCCTGCCCTGACTTCTTTGATGGTGGTAACGACTAAGGATGGATCTCACCTTCACTGCTCTCCTGCCTTGTGCATCAGAGCAGCTCAAGCTGTCTGTTTAGAGGAACACGGGATTGTATCACAGCCCTCGGATTCTCCGGAAATGGATGACATGTTGTCAGGTGGTGGGATCAAGTTTGTCTTGAAGAGTGCTTCCTGCTTCTTTGTCCCCACTCTGGTGCCACCCCCTTCCTGCCAGCCTCCAGAAGAAATGTTTCCTTTATGCTTGGTGTTTTGTAGCAAGTGGGAAACTATAAAGTAAGCATTTGCTTATGAATTAATTTTTGGCACACACAGGGCTCAGCAAGCCTCATAGCACTTTATATCCGTCTTTCGAATCCTTGCCAATTTCTGTGTTCCTTCCTCCTAAGATGTTCCCACCAACACCCGGGGGAAGTTCCCTTCACTTCCTCTTCCCTGCAGGAGGACAGGGGTTGAGCTTACCTGGAATATGGAACATACATAGCTTTTTTTTTTTTTTAAGCAAGCACAGATGCCTTGGTATACGTGTGCCAACATGACTGTAGAGAACTTCACAGCAAATATTTTCTTAAATGCTCTTGGAATACTTGATTCCAGTTGCAGAAACACAGTGAATTTTATACATCAGATGACTGCCCACAGCTATTCCTCTGCCAATGTCTAGGTTGCAGACACACCCAAAAAGAGTTTTCCTTTCTGCACGTACGCAGCTAGAGATGGAAAATGTGAGAAGCGCTCCATCCGGAAACTGGCCTGCAAGTTCAGCTGAGAGAGGGATCCCTAATTCATGGGACTTCCCCACCACCACCACTACCACACTCTTTGAGGTTTGCCTGAGAACTGACCCTGAGAGCCAGTATTGGATATGGCATCTTGTACCTCTCCCAGTAGAATCATCACAGAGCAGTGTAGGAGGAACACATTGCTTTGGCTGTCTTTGACCCCAGATACCAGAGAGATGGGGGTGGAAAGGGCAATTTGCTTCTCTAGCTGCGGAAGGCCAGCTTGTGAAGAGATCAGCCTTGGTTTGACAGGGCGGTCACCCTGAGGAGGAGGAAAAGATTGGTGTGTGAGCAAGTTACGTAAATGGGTGTTGTTTTTGGCAGGGAAGTCAGAAATGAGTCACTTGTGAGTGGTGTTTTCTAACCTCAGCTTTTATCCATGTGGGAAAGGAGCTAGCCAGCCCTGGAGTCAGGGACAGTTCTCTCTCCCCAGCATGCAAGGGGCTCAGAGGCTGTTGACATTAAAGAAACGGGGACAGCTGTCCTTCTCCAGCAAACTTCCCCAGAGGCTATGCCTGTCAGCTGAAGCTGAGAGGGCTCTGAACAGTGAAGTTACTCTACGCTTGGCTGGAGGGTGGATCTAGAGACCTCTTCTTTGGGTACTAGCCCTCCTTTGAGAGTTGGTGGCATAAACATTGAGGAATTTAGGGAAAGACCCCAAGAAAGGAAACTTAATCATGTGAAGGAACTTGGTCTCCAGACTAGAGTACTTCCATTGGAATTCCGGCTCTGCCCTGCCAGCCTTGAAACTAGTTCCCTTCCATAAAATGATGGATGACATCCTCATCCCTTCCTTAGGAGAGAAAAGTGCATGGCCCAGATGCTACAGCACAGCTGCTGACCGTACAGCTTTTGTAGTATGGACAAGGCCTGAGTTCAAATCCTGCCTCTGCCCCTAAGTCCCACTCAGGCCTACAGGCAAAGTCCTTTACTTCTCTCTACCTGGTTCCTCATCTGGTGAGCAGCCTGGTGACCGTTTCTATCTCCCTGAGCTCCTAGGATGGGCAGATGAGGTGCTTCACAGAAAGTACCTTCCATGGCAGCTGGGTCTATAAAGCTCTCAAGATGTATGGGGGGATGACTTTTTATTGATCCATACAATTGTTGTTTAAAGACAGGCTTCATCTTGTTAAATTTGTTTTTTTGTCAAAAATTCTATTTCTGGTTATTTTGTTTGGTTTTGTGAAGTGGTTTATCATCCAGTGTTTCTGGGGGATGCTCTGTTTTCTGTTTTCATGCTTGGTTTACTTTAATCCCTTTGTTTGTCTATGTATTTAATATAATTATAGAGGCCCAGAAGGTTGGGATAGGTTATTGCCTTGATATGACTGACTTACACCAGCAGCCATTCTGGATGAAGCAGTCAGCAGAAGGGCAATCCAGTCACTTCTTTGTGGTTGATAGTGTTTCTTGTTCCCTCTGATTCCTTGGCAAAAGCCCATTTCTCTCCTCTCCATTCCTAGGAAACTGGAGTGTCATTGAGCAAAGGTCATTTAAAATTATTAGTCTAAATCCAGGTCTCGAGGTAGAAACTCAGAATTCAAAAGTAGTTAGTTACCATGCTTGGGTACATCAGATGTGAGCAAACTCTCCAGCAAAGGAAAATGACACTCACAAAGCTATGTCCTTGAGATCATTTGTGCAGCTCTCCAAGTGGCAGTGGACACTAGGCAATGCATGGACGCATGAGCACCCAGTTTTGCATTACTGCAGGAATTACCAACATCACTCATGAATGACTTCTTTCCAATTGGGCATTAAAAGTACATCCCTTTTAGGTTGTCCCAGGGGACAGAGTTCATTCAGAGTTGATTCTAGAGAAATCAGATATTATTTTCTTCTTTCCTGGGTGGCAAAGTGAACGATATGAGTAGAAATGGATGGTTACATTTATTAGCCCCATAAGAAGATAGCAGTTGAAAAGAAAGAAGGAGGGGAGTATCTTTGGATGCAGAATTTTAATGTCTTCCTTCATGAGAAACCTATAGGCAGGAATTCATTTCTAAGACAAATGTCTTTGAAGGAGTTGTCATGTTTTCCAAAATATTTAAATATGGAGCAAGGGAAAACTTCCACAGAAGACTTGAAAACAGTTGTAAATTGAGCCATGTTTCATTTCATCTTATTGAGTCCACAGCGGTTCGACGTTTTCCTTCTCACTTTTCTTTCTCCAGGTCTAGTGAGAGGTCTTGCCCTTCCCAACTTTTCCTCGTGACTTCTGAGTATGGGATGCCTCTTGCAAACTACCAAGCTAGCACCAGATTCTCCTCCTTTTGGTTTGTGGTATGTTCAGAGATTGGCAAACAATGGCCAAGTCCAGCCAGTTGCCATGTTTCTAAAAAGGTTTATTAGAACACAACCACACATCCATGGCTGCTTTCACACCAAGGACAGAGATGAGTAGTTGCTACAGAGACTGTCTGGTCCTCAGTGCTTATGATGTTTACATTTGGTCTTTCAGAAAATTGTTTGTCAACTCCTGGGTTTGCTTAATCTTTATTACTAGATATTAAGCCACTTAAGGGAAAGAACCAAGGCTTTACCCCTTCTTCTGTGTTCTTCCCCACCCTGGGGATGGTGATTATAGTTTTATATTCACCAGATGAGCAATATCTTAAGTCCCAAGATATTTTACAAATAAGTAGAAATTCAGGGGAAGAAAGGTCTCTTGTTT
This sequence comes from Castor canadensis, assembly GCF_047511655.1. Taxonomy (NCBI): domain Eukaryota; kingdom Metazoa; phylum Chordata; class Mammalia; order Rodentia; family Castoridae; genus Castor; species Castor canadensis. Next base: position 136,487,902 of record NC_133395.1, read on the forward strand.
CTCTTTCATTTTTTGGGGGGGTGGGGGGTGGGTTAGGAACAGAGTGGGGTTCATTTTTAGAAGACAGTTTTCTTCCTAAAAGTGACCTCCCCTTTCCCTTTATCGTTTTTTGTCATCTCTGCTAACCACTTTTCAACTCAGGTTCAGAAGGCAGGGTAAGGTAGTCATCTTATCTTCAGATATCTGAGATTCCAGATTTATGATCTGTGAACGCTCTCTGACTGTCCTCCCCAAGAGCATCATGTTTTAAGGTTGTCACTTGTGGGGGGACTCATACTCTGCTACTTCTGTGCCTCCCATGAGGATATTCCTAGTGGAGAACTCAGAGACCCCTTAGGCACATACAGTACCCTTAAAATACCTGAAATGTCAGAACCTTGCCTCCAGCCTGTTTGACTCCTTTTTCTACATACTTCCTACATGACCTAATTCGTTCCCAAGGCTTTGCTTGCATTTATGCCAACAAGTCCCAAAGGTGTAGCTCCCAGCCCCACCACTGCTGACTTCTAGATTTCTGTCCAAATCCCTTTTGGACAAACACCCCCCCCCACCCCACACACACACCCTGTGTAAATGCTAAGTTAACGTGACTCCAGTTAGGTCACCATCTCTCCTGTTCTTCATTTGTCCTATATATGCCAGACCATTGTCAGTGAGTCACCGCCTCCAGCTCTCCAGTTTTCCAAGCTAGAAACTTTGAAGTCATCGGTCACTTTTCTCTCTTGCTATTTACCAGGAACTAATTCTGTGCCTGTTCTACATCTCAGCATTCAGCGAGGACTTACAGTGAGCTAGAGAGTTAGCACTGGGAAGTAAATTACATGCTTTGAGTGGCCTAGCTGGGGATAGAGGATCAGGGATTTGAAACAAGGTGCTATGGCTTCAGAACTCATTCTCTGATCACCTTGCTGACTGCTTGCCTGCCTGAGTCCTGAACCTGATAGCCTTTCCCCTGGAGGATGGGACAGCCTCTTCATGACCACCCTGCCTCTAAATAATTCAGTCTTCTGCACTGTTGTCAGTGAGACACCAAAGGGAAGCCTCACCACCTCACTGCCTGTCTTCAAGACCTCTCCCATGGAGAATAGACTCCATCACAACCCTGATGGAATCCATGGGCACCCTGCAAAATCAGGCACCACCTGGTTTTCCACACTCACTCCTACACACTTTGTCCTGCCAGCACACAGGCCAATCCCCAGCCGGGCCATGCACTCAAAGGCATCTGTTCTATGTGGGACGTGCTTGTTTTCCTTTGCCTGGCAGGTTCCTGGAACCCTGATTGAAATGTCTCCTGCCCTGGAAACTTCTTCTTGATCCCCTGAGGCAGAGGTAGTGGTCTCCACCTTTGGGCAGTGCTTTACTCATGACAGCAATGACCACACCTCAACTGGGGGTGGATTGTAAGACCCAAGGGGACAGAAGCCAAGTCTGTTTTCACAGCCCAGTGCCCTAGAGAAGTTTCCACATCTGTTGGATATAGGGTGCTTAGCCTATGCGTGATGAATCAATATGCGTGGTCCTGTTCTGTTGGTCATTCTGGGAAATCAGTGAGTCAATATGTGGAAAGCACTCAGTTTGTCAGGGTGCCTGACACATCCTCAGTGCTCATGAGTAGCAGCTCTGGTTACTTTTTGTTGTACATCTTTCTTCTCTCACTCACCCAAGAGTGTTATTCCTTCCCAGTCAGCCTTCTGCCTGACTCCTCAGCACATGGACTATGGTGGGTGCTCATAAATGTTCCCTTAAGTAGCAGACATTGTGGCCCTACCTGGTCACTGTGTGATACCACACCCAGCTCAGGTTCTGTCTTTAGGGGTAGGAGGAGCCTAAGTTTGTATGAGCCCAAGGGAAATAAATACATAGTATCAATTTGGAGAAATATTCTTGTTATACTAGAGCTGCTATTACATGGATTTATTTTTTCTTCTTAATAATAACAGTATAGATGGTAATAATGAGTGCCAAACTCTGAGTGCTCATGTGTCAAGAGCCAGGCCAAGTGCTGTCTGCCTGAGCTTGTCTCCACTCCATGGGGTTCCTGTGTGGTAGGCACTGCTCTGACCCCTTTTTGCTGATGAGGAGGCATGCTCCAAGAGGCCAAGCCGCTTGCTCAGAATCTCAGAGCTAGCTGCTGGTTGCGTCAGGGTTGTTTCCTGGCAGATCCGGGGTTTTGGTCTCTCTACAGTGCCGCCTCCCAATCTGAGAAGCCTCCACCAATTTCCCCAGCACTGGTGCAGCTCACACCATTTTCAAGGACCTTGCTTCTGTTTGCCAAGCAAAGTAATATCTGTGGCTTCACTTTGGTGGTGGGCTGTCATGAGGGACACTGTGCCTTCCTCTAAGACATCAGAAGACAGCTTGGGTGGTCAGATTTTTTTTTTTTTTCACTTTGTTTATAAATTTGGCCTTGAACGACAGAAGAGGAAGCCGTGAAAGACTTTTCCTTTCAGGCTGGGCACGTCTTGCCTGCCAAATAAATTATAGTGCCATACATGCTGCTTCCCCTCCAGCCAGTTCTGGGTTTCCTGGTCTATGAAAGTTAATGACAAGAAGACTTTGCTGTATGTAATGTCCCCTCTGTGAATATAAAGGCAGCTCATTAAATTAGGGCTCTTGTGAAAAGTTAGATTATATTATCAACAATTTTTGTTTTTTACTTGCATCTGAAGAAGCATATGTTCACTGGTATAGTGTAAGTCTTATTAGATCTCAGCTTTTGCCCGTTTTGCAAAGAAGCAGAATGCACCAGATTCTTCCCATATCTGAGTCTTTACTGTTTAAGGAACATTCATGCCTTTGGGAAAGAAAAAGAGAGAATTCTTACCTTATGCTTCTTACAATTATGCATGGTGCTGTTGTGTACTTTGGGCTATGTGGGATGGCCCTGATTATGAATGAGGAAACTGAGTCTCAAAAGTGCCATATGTCTTACCCACAGTCACCCAGCTGGGGCAGAGCTGGGGTTTGAACACAGGTCTTTTGCCCCTCAAAAATCCCTTGACTGTCCACCATGCTAGATAACCTATCAGTTGCATGGATCCAACGTGAGAGAGCCTTTCAGGACACTATATTCACTTTGGTGCTCTGTATCCTAGGGAGCAGTGGGAGAAAGCTGTGCTGGCTCTTTGATCCTGAGAAACAAGTCGTCATTGCTAACTATCCAATGAGTTTTAAAGGTAGACCTAGGAATCCACACAGTGGAAGCATGTTCAGTTTTTTAACTCTGTGCTATTCTTTAGTTTCTGTTGGTATCCTTCTTAGGAGTAGCTTTCTTTGGTGAGGTGAATTTGTCCTGGCCATAAGAAAGGCTCTTGGTTGGTTATTAACATATCTTTGGGGTTTTCTAGCATTAATCTTAGGGGAGAGGGAAAGCTGGGCTGGGCTGCGGATGACTGCTGCAAACTCCTCTACTATTCCCAGTTTGTGGATGCATGTGTGAGTTGTATGCTTGTCTTATATTTACAAGAGGAAGTATCCCGTTTAATTTTATTTTCACACCAGAAGCCCAAGTGTTAAGAGAACATGGTGTTTTAACACTCCCTCGGTTATCAGCTGCAGAGCGGAGGTTGCATATTGTCACAGACACTTTTCGGAGTACATTTCCACATTTGTTACCTGGCAACATTGCTGCATCGGCACATGAAGATGTATTGGTGCCTGCCAGATCCCCACTCTCGTACTGTGGAAGGGAGAATGTGTGCTCCTTTATGGGGAACGAGAGCAGGAGAAAGCCCAGGGCCTGGGGGCTCAGTTGAGAGATGGGCCCATGTTCTTAGTGACATGACCTCCCTTAGACCAGGGGTTTGGCAGGGATGTGACCACTTACCCTGTCTCAGCAACAACTGCCTTAAATTCGACATCTGGTTCCTCACTCGTTAGACAAGGGGATTACATTAGGTAACCATGCATACTTGTTGTTGCATTTTTGTTTTACAGTCTTAAGCTAAATAAAACAATAAGCTCTTGTTCTAATCATTGCGTGAGTCATCTAGACGCTTTTAATAGTGTAACAGCAAGTCAGGAATACATGGAGGTGTCTTTAATTGCTCACATTTGACCCCCAGTCTCCTGCCTGATTCAGACATTGTGTTTTTGATCACCTAGTTCTAATGAGAGGAAATTCCACAGTAGGAATGACAGCCAGGGCATATCTTGCTAAGGTCACCCTCTGAGTTGACTATCGCCCTGCAGTGTTTTTGTTTTCCTGGTTGCATGCACTGAAAACACTGGTATAGAATTTGAATACTTAAATGGCACTTCCATATATCAGGGTCACTATCCACCCCCCCCCCACCACCATTTGACTAAGGCCAACCTGCCTGATCTTTGAAGATATTTGCATTTGAAAACCTTGCATTGTAGTTTTGAAAGTCCTCACAGTTCTAGCCATATATTCTAAGACTCACAAAAAAGCTAACGGAGACCAAGGGCATTAAATTCTCCAGCACCTGTAATATTGTCTTGAAGAATGCTTGTTGGGAAAAGTTCCCATGGTAACAGTTTTGAAAACAGTTTGGTAGCATCAACAGGTTAGACAAGAAGTCAGAGCCATGGGCTCAGCAACATACCAAATAAGTACGGCTCCTTTTATCGGATAAAGTAATAGCTCCCAGAGGAAGAAGATGGACAAACACTGGAGGGTCTGGCCAGGTCAAGCTGGGTTTCAGGGCCTTGGATTGCATTTCCCAGTGCAGGGCTCACTTTATAGCATCATGTTAAGGAGGAAGCCCAATGAACTTCTGTCTTGCCTGTTCAGGAGGACAACTACAAGGTGCCTGGAGGGTATTTAGAACCCATGAGTTAGCTTTACAGATCTAGATCTCAGTCTAGATCTAATGCCTCAACTCCTTGAGAAAACCTAAGATGCCATTTGCATGACTTTTGCTCTGGGATGTTAATTTTATTCCTAATTTTCATCAGGAAATGTTTTAAGAGGAAGCTGCAAAATTCCTAACCTGATTTTTTTTTTTTTAAGCTAGTGGATTTTTTTTTTTTTTTTTTTAATACCTGAAGAGGTCTTGACCCTGAGGGTTCCTCACTTGGACTACCATTCAGAATTCCCTTAACTTGAAAATCTGTATCTTGTTGTTTAAACTTGAAGATGATTCCTAACTGGATTACAGTCTCACCAGCAGGCCAAGGCAAATTCAAGAGAAAAACCAGGTCATACTGCATGTTTTTGGTGAGCACAGGAATCAACAAAGAGATGTTATATAACTTCTATTTATATCCTCCTTGCTCACTATCTGCAGGCAGACAAGAGTCGCTGAGCAGGGATTTAATGAGCTCTCTGGGTTTGCTCACCTTCCTGAGCTGGTAGGAACCAGCTTGTTCTCAAATGCGTCAGTAAAGAATCTGGCTGCGGGTGGGCGGCCAGGGTAGGTGGACTGAGTTGTTGCCATGGTGTTTTTTAATTCCTCTGTCTCTCAAAGATCTCACTCCCCCCTTCCCTAACTCCTTCTACCCCCCCCCTTTCTTTTTAATCCATAAGCTTCCTAGTTTCTCACACCTACTCATAATTTCTTGGAGTGGCCTCCAGAAACGGAATATTTTCCCTCTCTCTCATAAGAACTCCCCCCATTGTGTAGCTCCAGGACATCCGAAGAGGTTTTCCTAAGGTATATTTTCCCCATTTTTAAAAAATAATCATTCCTTCCATTGGAGGGTCTTATCCTCTTCAGCTTGCCTGATAGAATCTTTCTCTCCCTTGTTGGATTGCTCTGGAACCAGATGGTTTCTGTTGCCTCTTGGACAGTCAGTCGAGTGCCCTAGAGGAAAGAAAGGTCATTGTGTTTCAATACATGCTCACCTATGCTCTTGTCCTAGGAGGAGAAGCAGCCCTGTCTTCTCTCCTGCATTACAGAATAGAACCACATGAACACAAGAGAATGGGTTTGTCCCACAGTGACAGTT